>NW_026652278.1:128354101-129068993 GCF_009828535.3 Hylobates moloch
GTTAATTGCAGAGAAGGACTTCCAGCCCACTGCCTCACCTGCCTTGCTGGTGAGATGGAGCAGTCGTACCTGACTCTTGGCACTCAGGGTTTGTGCCTTGGCAAATCTGGTTGTGTTTTGTATCTTGGGGGCAGAATTTTTGTGTGAGTTGTTATCATCCAAAGATGGTTGAAGTGTGAAGCTGTAGGCCTGCCTCGGAGTTAGCACAAGGAACGGAATATCCTACATGTAGTTTTGGTTCTGACCACTGATATGCCATCTGGCAAAATGGCATTCCTTCCTTCCTTCCTTCCTTCCTTCCTTCCTTCCTTCCTTCCTTCCTTCTGTCTCACTCTGTCGCCCAGGCTGGAGTGCAGTGGTGCCATCTCGGCTCACTGCAACCTCCACCTCCCAGGTTCAAGCAATTCTCCTGCCTCAGCCTCCCAAGTAGCTGGGAGTACAGGTGCCCACCACCATGCCTGGCTAATTTTTGTATTTTTAGTAGAGATGGGGTTTCACCATATTGGCCAGGCTGGCCTCAAACTCCTGACCTCAGGTGATCCACCCGCCTTGGCCTCCCAAAGTGCTGGGATTACAGGTATGAGCCACCGCATTGGGCCCCAAAATGGCATTTCAAAACCTTTTGTTGTATTTTCATCGTCACCATCGTCATCATCATCACAGAACAGATCCTTTATTTTGCACTTACTGGGATCCATACCCCGTGCTAAACACTTAGGTTATTTCCTTTGTCACACCAACCACATACTGATCGCATTTAAAGCTGAGGAAACCGAGCAGCAGAAAGATAATGTACTCGTGGCCCCTCATCTAGATAAAAGAAGGGGTGGAATTTGGGTCAAAGCCCAAACTGCAGAGAAGGACTTCCAGCCCACTGCCTCACCTGCCTTGCGGGTGAGATGGAGCAGTCGTACCTGACTCTTGGCATTCAGGGTTTGTGCCTTGGCGAATCTGGTTGTGTTTTGTATCTTGGGGGCAGAATTTTTGTGTGAGTTATTATCACCCAAAGATGGTTGACCCCAGCAGTACACTTATTTACACTTGTGGTATTAGGTAAAACTGTAGTACATTTTGTATTTGTGACACTCTCCAACTTCTGAGGCAGAAGTTATCCTTTAAGCGCCAAATTTGTTTAGCTATTATTACCATATGTGAAACTGGAGACATTTTGTAATCCCAACACTAATGTCTGTACCAATTTAATTTCCATATGCATTTTGTGTTTTAATTGTTTTTTTTTTTTTTTTTTTTTTTGAGACGGAGTCTCGCTCCCAGGCCGGAGTGCAGTGGCGCGATCTCGGCTCACTGCAAGCTCCGCCTCCCGGGTTCACGCCATTCTCCTGCCTCAGCCTCCGGAGTAGCTGGGACTACAGGCGCCCGCCACCGTGTCCGGCTACTTTTTTGTATTTTTAGTAGAGACGGGGTTTCACCGTGTTAGCCAGGATGGTCTCCATCTCCTGACCTCGTGATCCGCCCGTCTCGGCCTCCCAAAGTGCTGGGATTACAGGCGTGAGCCACTGCGCCCGGCCTGCTATATATTTTTCTTACCTAATATTTTTATACAGCACATTGTCATATTGTTTGCAAATAAACTACAAAAATAAAACCTTGAAAATGTGGAAGCAGGACATGGTAGCTCACAACTTTGGGAGGCTGAGACGGGAGGATCACTTGAGGTCAAGAGCTCAAGACCAGCCTGACCAACATGGTAAAACCCCATCTCTACTAAAAATACAAAAGTTAGCCAGGCTTGGTGGTGTGTACCTGTAATCCCAGCTACTCAGGTGGCTGAGGCACGAGAATTGCTTGAACCTGGGAAGTGGAGGTCGCAGTGAGCCGAGATCGTCCCATTGCACTCCAGCCTGGGCAACGAAGTGAGAGATATCTCCAAAATAAATAAATAAATGAATAAATAAATAAATAGGAAAGTATGGAAATTGCATGTACAGTAGAACGCTTCCTTAATCATCTTTTAATTAAGCAACTTGCTGGATTTCAATCTTTTTTCTCCATTCCCAGGGTAAAATATTTACTAATGAGCAGGCCTTTGGAACATTGATGGCTATTAGGTTATTTATTAAAAGATCTTGGCACTTGTAGTTACCATGAGTTGAGATGAGTGTCTACTAAGAGTCCATCAAGGTTATTCTCAATTCACTTACACCAAATAAAAATATGAAAGGTACTAGATGATTTAATTATTATACAATTTTCTGATATCTTGTGCCAAAATCACTATGTGTATTTACATGAAAATGCTGTTTAATGCTTAGGAAATAATAAATAATTTTTAAAAGTTGATAAACTAAGCTGTGGTTTAAAAAAACTAGAAAATATTGGAGAAAACAAAAAGATTTTTAAAATATATATTAAAATAAAATAGTACATCAATTTCTTAAATTTTTGGTTTGTAATACATATTTTGTCTTTTTAATTTCTCACTTCACTTATTTAAAAAAAAAAACCTAAATATTTACTGTTAACACATTGGATTATAAAATGGGGAGAGTACCAATCTATAGATCTATTTCAATAAAAATTGTCCTATTTAAAACTATTTGCCAATGACTGCATGTTAATATATTTTATGCTAATTATTATTACAAAATATGCATGAACATTTCAAAAAAATAATCAACCTCTATGCAACTATCTCAATTCCAGTGGCAGCTTCTCTCTCTTCTTTGGACCTTTTTAACAGAGATCTACAATATGCTCTTTGAAAGATAAATACCCCAAGGATTAAATTTGATTTTATTAACTTTTTAAAATGATAATGCTCAAAATGAATTAAACAACACATGCACAAGTAATCTTTCATAAATACTTAATTGTGAAAAACATGGAAGGTTAACTCGACCGGGTTTAGTCAAATCTATGCTTTTATGTTATCTTTCTGAAAAACTGTTCATTTCTACTGCATGTATCTACTCAATCCTTTTGTTTATTGCCAAGTAGATACCTTACCTAAAATAAATCATCTTCATAGCTCAGAGACCTCATTCTTTTGAATTTAGAAGGATTTGAGTGAGGACAGGAACTGCGCTCCAGTTAGACACATTGATTGAATGAAGCGGTGGATTCACCATGGAGCAGGGGAACATCTGAGGAAGATGACGATGTGAGCAGGTCTTCTAACTCCGTTTGCAAAACCAGAATTAAATGATCAAACAAAATAAAATAAAAACCTATATCCGTATAAGCGTGAAAGTCAGAAAAGCCTGCCACTTCCTACCCTAAGCTTCTAGGAAGTTTTTCCTATTAAGTTTACATTAAAGAACATCATCAAGAGGAACCCCCAACTTTTCTTCAAGAGAAAGTAGGACGTAGGTAGAAAAAATACTTAGCAGGGCTTCTCTAAAATGTCTTTAATCAAAAAAGACAGAATAAAAGACTCTGGGAGAATGGAGGACACTCCAATTTACACAATTTTCTATTGAACATTAGACAGAACCTTGGAAAGCCGTGAAAATATGCCTCTCAGATCTCCTGCAGCTACTGATTCATGGTCCCAGCTTCTGCCTTTCTGAATCCATCACCACTTTCACACTGTGGTTCCACTTTCCAAAGGCTTCTCCCAGGCAATGGCTAGAAGCAACCCTGGTCCTAATAAAGTTTCATTCCTGTGAGACATGAGATGCTACCAATTGGAGATTTGGGCCCAATGGCTCCCTTTCAGCCTGGCTGAACCTGCTTTGGAATTGTGTTGCACTCTGTGTTTCTTCCTGTCCAACCCTCCTTCCTTTCCCCTTTCCTTCACTGATGGAGACCTACTAGTGTTAGATGGCTCTCCCTGCCTTCTTTGTTTATTTGCTGCTTATTCTTCATAGTCATTTCCATATATATATATATATCTTATACATGTACTCCTATCTTTGTTTCCTCCTTTTCAGAAGATCCAAGAAAACAGACAACAGGATAGGAGTCTAGCACTGACTCATTCACTCACACCTGGTAGCCAAGAAAATGCCATTCTGAGTAGTACGTGGTGAGTGATAGTTTCTGGAAAAACATGGTGACCAAATTGCTAAAGAATTCACATGTCTATGGGTGACTTGAGAAAACATCTGGCTTGGGAAACTGCCACTTGGGGTGCAATATTTCAGGAATTTGAAAAATATGGGGTCAACAGTGATTATTACAAAAGCAGTGGAGTTGATTCATTATTATGTCAAATTGATGTCTGTTGTGGAACACCGTTTTTGTGGAACATGGTTCTGGTTTTCAGAACCAGAACCAGGTTCAAAAACCAGGTTTGGTTGGTTGGTTTTTATGTGATGGAGTCTTGCTCTGTTGCCCAGGCTGGAGTGCAGTGGCGTGATCTCGACTCACTGCTACCTCCACCTCCTGGGTTCAAGCAATTCTCCTGTCTCAGCCTCTCAAGTAGCTGGGACTACAGGCGCATGCCACCCCACCCAGCTTATTTTTTGTATTTTTACTAGAGATGGAGTTTCATCATATTTGTCAGGCAGGTCTCAAACTCCTGACCTCAGGTGATCCAGCCCGCTCCGCCTCCCAAGGTGCTGGGATTACAGGCATGAGCCGCCATGCCCAGCCCATTAATTGTTATAAGCTAAATATTAGACACTTTATCCTCTGTAAAAGAACAGACAATGGCCCAACAAGCTGAAGAATTGATAGTTCGAGTCACAGATTATAAGAGATAGTTACATGTAAAATATAAATGCTCAGTCAAAGCAGGTCTATCATGTTAAAATCAGGGCTGTGGTTGAAAATTCCTGTGCTCTTGAAACATGAGAAGGGGAAATGCCTTCAGAGCTTGTAGAGCTGACATATTCTTCCTTAGTAGGAACAAAAACATACCCAGTGTTGGTAGATAATGCAGAAACTTCTCTCTGTTAAGTCACCAGGTGTCCCCCAAATAAGATTTCCCCACTTCCTCTGCTGACATCAAGGCCAATAGCTAGGATCAAATCCCAACATAATATTACTGAATATATGCTGGGCTTGACGACGGCAGAAAGACATTATTCACTAACAGAGCCACAAGAGTGAAACAGTATGTTTCAGTAGGCAACCAGAGTGTATGAATTGATTGGATTTTGAGGAGGCCATATTAAGAAGAGCAAAATGTAGATTAAACATTAATTCACTGACATGGGGGCATTTTTTGAGATACCTGGCAAGTAATCCAGTGGATGGAGCAAGTTTACCATTAGAGAGGCTCTGAGAAGGCTAGAAAAAAAAAAGATGTCTAAGGTGAGTGACGTCAAAAGAGTAAAGAGGCTAAGGGAATTAGGAATGCAAAAATAGGAGTATTATATAAACCCAGAAAAACCACCCAAGGATTACATTCCACAGAAGGGCTCACTGAATGCACAGTTCACTAAGGCCTTCAGGAATACACCAGTGATGGGGCACTGGCACCACTAAGAAGTTCAATAATAGCAATTCTCTGAAAACCAGGAACAACAGAAGGAGAGGTATTTACATAAGTGGGAATTGTTAAAACTCAACAAATTGAGAGGTAACAGCGTGCTGGCAGCCCTTGCAGCCCTCACTCTCGGCGCCTCCTCAGCCTCAGCGACCACTCTGGCTGCGCTTGAGGAGCCCCTTCAGCCCGCCCCTGCACTGTGGGAGTCCCTCCCTAGGCTGGCCGAGGCCAGAGTCTCCCTCAGCTTGAGGGGAGGTTGGGAGGTGTGGAGGGAGAGGCGCGGGCGGGAAGCAGGGCGCATGGTGCTTGCGGGATAGCTCAAGTTCCAGGTGGGCATAGGCTCGACGGGCCCCACCCTCAGAGCTGCTGGCCGGCTGGCACCACCGCCCTGGGCAGTGAGGGGCTTAGCACCAGGGCCAGCAGCTGTGGAGGGTGCGCCGGGTCCCCCAGCCGTGCTGGCGCTGTGCTCGAATTCTCGCCAGGCCTCAGCTGCCTCCCTGTGGGGCAGGACTCAGGACCTGCAGCCCGCCATGCCTGAGCCTCTCCCACTACGCAGTGGGCTCCTGGACAGCCAGAGCCTCCTCTACCAGTGCGGCTCCCTGCTCCATGGTGCCTGGTCCCATTGACTGCCCAAGGGCTGAGGGGTGCAGGCGCATGGAGCCGGACTGGCAGGCAGCTCCACCTGCGGCCTGGTGCGGGATCCACTGGGTGAAGCCAGCTGGGCTCCTGAGTCTAGTGGGGCCCTAGAGAACCTTTATGTCTACCTAAGGGATTGTAAATACACCAATCAGCACCCTGTGTCTAGCTCAAGGTTTCTAAATGTACCAATCAGCACTCTGTAGCTAGCTAATCTGCTGGGTACTTGGAGAATCTTTATGTCTAGCTAATGGATTATAAATACACCAATCAACAGGATGTGGGTGGGGCCAGATAAGGCAATAAAAGCAGGCTGTGGGAGCCAGCAGTGGTAACCTGCTCAGGTCCCATTCCATGTTGTGGAGGCTTTGTTCATTTGCTCTTTGCAATAAATCTTGCTGCTGTTCACTCTTTGGGTCTGCACTGCCTTTATGAGCTGTAACACTCACCGTGAAGGTCTGCAGCTTCACTCTTGAGCCAGCAAGACCACGAACCCACCAGAAGGAAGAAACTCCGAACACATGTGAACATCAGAAGGAACAAACTCCGGACATGCTGCCTTTAAGAACTGTAACACTCACCACGAGGGTCCACGGCTTCATTCTTGAAGTCAGTGAGACCGGGAACCCACCAGTTCGGGACACAAAATGACAAAGCCACCGAGAAGCGTGGCGATGAGAGCCTGAACACCAGAAACCAGAAGGTTACACCATAGAGATAGGTAAGCTTGATCCACTGGGAATTGAGAAAATGGTTCAAAGACATGAAGTTTCTAAGAACAAAATATGTATGTAGTCAATAACAGTCTACCAAAGACATACAACCAGAAAGAGGTAAGAACCTAGGAATAAGAGATTAATGGCAGGCACCCAAACAAAAAGCCATACTCCCTCATTCTGTTCTCAGGCTGAAGCCTATTTCCAGACCCAGAAACCATGGACTGAAGAAATGGCCGCGTTCCTGAGTGGAAGACACCTCTAGTAAAGTTGCAAATCCAGATAGTTCATATTATTATACATGGAGTCTAAGTTAAGATTAATATCTAGAGCCCCAAAGCATCATCCTGGGCCTACTGGTAGAGTCAGAGCTGATAAGGGCAAGGTAATAAATGAAATCCTTACAATATGAACCTGGCTCATATTCAACCCAATGGGTCTGAGAAACCACTCAGTGATTATTTCTTCAGTTTCCAAATCTTTAATTGGAATTGATTTAGTTGACAATTTGCTTAAACCCCACATTAGTTTATTGGCCTTTGGGATAAGAGTTATCGCCCTAGGGAATACCAAATAGAAATGGCTTCCTTCCCCCAGTCAAAATGATAACCCACATATAATATTTAATGGATAGGGATAATGGTAGAGACTAGTATCACGACTTGTGTTAGTTTGTTAGAGCTACCATAACAGAATACCACAGGCTGGGTTGCTTAAGCAACAGAAGTTTATTTTCTCACAGTCGTGAAGCTAAAACTCCAACATCAATGTATTAGCTGGTTTGATTTCTTCTGAGGCCTCTCTCCTTGTCCTGCAGATGGCCATCTTCTCTCTCTCACTGTCCTCAAATAGTCTTTTCTCTATGCATTCACACACCTGTTTAAATCTCTTCTTCCCATAAGGACAACATTCATATTGTATTAGGACCTACCCTAGAATCTTATTTTACTTCACAGACCTCTTTGAAGGCATTTTATCCAAATAAAATCACATTCTGTGCTACTAAAAGGACTTCAACATACAAATTTGAGGGGACACAGTTCAGCGCACACCACAACTAAAGTATAAAAAGCTGCAGGTGGTCTCTATTAGATCTCTATTTAATTCTCTTGTCTGACCTCTGCAGCCACTCTGTGAATCCTGGCAATGATAGTAGAGAGTGATTGTTACATAAGTGCAACAAAGGAGCAACCTGATAGAAGAGGCAATGCCAGGCGTAATAACATTTCTCGTGTACACTGATAAGACCTCAGGTACATGGTATTTGGCCATTGATTTCTTAACCAATTTCTATTTAAATTAGAAAAAGCATCAGGGAAAGTTCATATTCACTTCGGACAGGCAAAAATATTTACTTACAGTTTTGTGTCAGGGCTCTGTTAAGTTGCTCACCATCTGTTATAACATAGTCAGAAGAGACCTGAACAACCTGAACATCCCACTAACATTATAATGATTAATTATACCCGTGGAATCATGCTAATTGGATAGGATAAGCAAAAGATTGTCTTGGTAAGACAAATGTGCTCCACAGAATGTGAGATAAATTCTATGACTATTTGGAAATCTAACTCTTTTTTAGGAGACCAGGGGCCAAAAGTGTGCTGTGACTTCCTTTTCAAACTGAAAGACATATTATTGTGCTCTGGATTCCTTGTCATACTAATCATGCTCTGGATGATACAGCAAGTAATAAGGAAGGCAGCCAGTTCTGAGTGGTCCCCAAGTTGGGAACGGGCTTTTTGAAAGATCCAAGCTGTAGTGAAAGTAGCTCTATGGGTTGGCTCATACAATTCAGCAGATACTTTGGTGAGTCATCTATAGCGGAAAAATATACAATATGGAGCTTATAGCAAATCCTAATTAGAGCATCACAACTTTTTTTTAGATTTGGGAACCAGGCCCTCTATCTGCACCAAAAAATTATATTCTTTTTAAGAAACAGCCCTAGCAGAGACAGAAGCTTTGCTCATAGTGCTCTAAGTGACAGCGTATACAAAAGTACCCATTATGAGTCCAGTTCTGTAAGACCTAATAAATCATAAATTTTATCAGGCCCAGCATTTACCATAATAAGCAGGAAAGGTGTATCTGGATTAAGCCTTAATAGAACAAGAAGGAAGGCATCAGTAAGTTATTTGAGCAAATATCCCAGACCCTCCTATCACCTAATAGCTGTGTGATGTCCCTTTCCCAGTTTATACTTGGAGCTGCACTGGAGAGCAAGAGGTCACATGCAACCAGCTGCAGGTGGAGACTCCATCTCAAAAAAAAAAAAGTCAAAATTATATTTTAAAAATGTGATCAAGTCAGGTTTATTACAGGAAAATGTGGATAGATAACATTTTTAAATGGTTTCACATGACAATAATTGTAAATAAAGAATATACCCTCAAAAAAATATGCACCACATGAAGATATCTGCACTCCTATGTTCATTCCAGCATTATTCACAATAGCCAAGATACGAAAAAATCTTAGATATCAGTCAATGGGTAAATGAATAAAGAAATGGTGGCACTTGTATATGTATATATATATATACATATATATATATATAATGTATGTATATATATATATAATATGTGGTATAAATTTATATATAACACACACAGGAATATTTAGCCTTTAAAAGGATAGCTATCCTGCCATTTGCAACAATATGGATAAACCTGGAGGGTATTATGCTAAGAGAAATATGCCAGGCAAAGAAAAATACTGCATGCTCCACTTATATGTGTAATCTTTAAAAAGCTGGGTATATAGAAACAGAGAGTACAACTGTGGCTACCAGGAGCAGGAAGGGAGGGGAGATGTGGAGATGTAGGTCAAAGGGTACAAAAGTACATTTATGTAGGTTGAATAAATCTAGAGATCCAATATATGGCATGAGGACTATAGTTAATAATTTTATACTAGAAATTTGCTGAAAGAGTAGAGTTTACATGCTCTTACTACAGACACACAAAAGTAACTATGTGAGGTGGATATGTTAATTTGCTTCACTATAGTAATTATTTTGCTAAATACATGCATATTAAAACAGCATGTTGTGCATTTTAAATATATATAGTAAAACAGGAAAAAAGAACATAAGTTTCAGATTCCATTCTGGAATAAAAAGTATGGGTAACATTGAAAAACAAAAACTGAAAATTCTAAAACTCATATAAATTTTATGAGGTATATAAACGTTTTGACAATGCCCAAAAAACTTCCATGAATATAAAGATAATATGTACCAAATTAATGTAAAAATAATGTAAATATTTAATTGAAAATAGTCTTATAAAGGAAGTAAACACATTGATTTGGTTGAAAAAAGTCAAGTAAACATATATTGATTAATAGGAATTAATGAAGAGGTCTTTACACTATCAGATAACTAGAAAAAACAAAAAAACAGAACAACTTCCTCAAGTATATAGATTAACTATTCACATTTTGATGCCTACCTTACATCCTACACTAATGTACATTTCAGACATTAAATGAGCCAACATCAAAAATGAAAGAAACAAAAGCTAAATTAAACTACAGAAAATATAAATTAGAATATGCATATATCTGTTCATGGACACAAGGTAGTTTTCAAAACTGGATATAAAGAAAAATATATCAGAAAATAGTTGGTAGAAATCAAAATGTGACATTTTCAACGTGATACAAAATCTAGCATAAACGTAAAAAGCAAAAGAATATGAGGGACACTATTTGTCACATATCTAACAGACCATAAACCAGTCTTAAAGTTGTATACAAACAATGAATATTCCAGCTGAAACTTGGAAAAGTTAATGAGTACACACAATTTGAAAAGCTAAAAATATATAGCAATTAATTATGCTAAAATATATTTCACTTAATACTTAGAATAAATCAGAAAAATCAATCATTTTACATTTCTCCTTTGAAAAGACAATTATTTATCAAACATGATAATACCAGGATTAGTGATTGTGTCAAAAAATATAAAATGGCCCATATGCAATATTGTCCCTTCTATACTTTTTTTCTTAGGAACTACAAATGCCTTTATATGAAAAAATATTCACTAAGTTTTGTTTTGATTATGAGAATTAGAAATAGCATACATGTTCAAAAATAGCAAATTATTTTAATACATTTTAATGTAATCCCATCGTAGAAGCTACATTTTAACAGAGATTCCAATGAGAAATATAAAAATGTTCATATTTCGTTGAGTGAAAGTTTAAATGTGCAAAGTTGAATTTGCACTTGTTTGTATTTTTAAAAATAAGATCATATGAATATGGGCGAAGATCATACAGACATATATTTGTATATTTTTATATATTAAGTTCACATTGTTTTTTCCTAGATGAATGGCTTATTGATGTGTTTGAATAAAGTGTGTGTACTGGGAGTGGGCAGAATCAGTTCTCAGATTTCTACAAGCTTATTTGGTAAGAGATTAAGTGAATAGACAGACATAACGGAAAAAAAAATCCCCTGGGACCTCCTTTCTTTTCCTGTAAGGAAATAGAATGATCATTTTCATTGAGAGCTATTTGGTAAAGCAAAACTACTTGCTTGATTTTTATCCATCAGAAAGCTGTTACATACCCGAAATCAGTCAGAATAAAAAGTACCACATAGGGTTCTTAGGTCTCTGCATGCTATACAAATGTTAGCATGGCTTTTACTTTTTTTAAAGAGCAGCACATGGTGATAACTACATAAAATGCTTCTCCAAGTCCAGTAAAATATTGGTATTAGGACACTAGTGATTGCAGAGCTAGCACTTTTAGCAAACCAAAAAGGCAGAAACACTAATATTTATTCTAGGAAAGAGACAAAATGTGTGAACAAAATTGTGTTAAAAATTAACCTTCTACAAAGCAAGAAAGCAAATCAACACTGAAATTAAATAACTATTCTATTAGTATATTGTGACATTATATCTACTCACCACCAATACGACATTTTTATAAGTTGATAGACTAAATAACTTCCCAATTCTTTAATATAAAAATATTTCTCCATTAATTAGTCCCTGATATGAACCAGTTTTTAGTACATTTGGGGGTGGGGGAAGTGGGTAGTGAGTCAGGATTGACAAGGACTGGAGAATTTTCTGAGGCATTGTTACATGGAGAATGTAGGTTTTAACCTTTGTGAAATCACAGAATCATTAACTTTGACTTTACTATTATGCACAGAATTTCTCTCCTCTCTCTTCTGTCTCGCCCCCAGTAGAGAAGTTCAACCTTTTAATATTTAACAAGTCTATTTCTGGGCTATTAAGAAAGATTAAGAAGGAAGCAGTGAAAAGCAATGTTATTAATTTGATCTGAAATTTAGTAGTGGCTAGAGGCTGAGCTGGGGATCAAGTGTTAGGATTTATAGTTACAAGAATAACTTACCCTGCTGCTCCCTCACTTTCTCCACGCACACACATATGTGTGCATGCACATACATACATATGTGCAAATATATACTTAGCACACACCCACACCCACACCCCCACACGCCCTCCACACACGTACACACACCATGTCCAGTTGATATTTAGCAGACAGCTTTGGGGAATAAAAGATATCGATACTCTCAGTTTCTAGGCAGATAATAAATAGGAGAAAATAGTAAAAACATCATTGTTTCACAAGTCGGTGAAGAGAAGTATCTCTAAATAAAAATGTATTTTAGTGCTTTCTGTTCCCCTGTGGGACAGAGAAGAGGAGGTCCAAATGCCTGAATGTCTTTATAGATTCCAGGTTTAGGAAATATTGGTGCAGGGCCAAAATATCTCTATCAAGGGAGGGGTATGGTCTTGTTAGCCACTGAATTCTGGTCAAGCAATTATAAGTTGAAATAACATATTTGAGAAGATAAAGTACATTTGTTTAAGAAGGGAAGAGGAGAACCGTAACCTCAGGCTGGACCTATAGAATTATGAGTAAAGGCAGGATGAGGAGGAGAAAGGCAAAAATGTGAATTGTTGGACTTAGCTTGAAAGTGGAAAAGGCAGCAACCAGGAAACTTCCCAGGATATGGTTTTGAAGATGCCAACTGATTGCCAAAGTTGACAACTTAGTAATATTATTTGGAAGACCTCTAGATCCCTCTAGGTTTATCTGTCTGCCATAAGGCCCCTCCCATTAGTAGCCTCCAAAGCACATTCAGTTTGGTTCTTGAGACCTCTAATTTGTCTTGTGGAAAAATGACACATCAATAAAAACCCATTACTCCAATCAATATTTCAGGAAGCCCGGAGAGTATATGCAAGCTACTGACAATCTATGTAATAGCCCCAAAGGAAAGGTGGGCATTACTTTCTAGCCATTTTACAGACATCGATATTCCATTAGAAAATATCACACCTATCATTTCACTAACAAAGAAGTGCTGTTTGATTGAGGAAACTATTGATAGCCCAGTGAAAAAGAAACGACACATCCAGGGGAAAATGATTGTTTTTAAACAAATATCCCACACATTAGTGTAGAATAATTACTGGAGAAGAGGTATCTTTAGAAAAACTGAAATCTCAAGGTCTCTGTAAATGATATTGTGACCAAGTCCAGCCCGTATACACTCATTCTAATACTTCCACTTTTCAATATTGACCCTTCACCACCATCGAATTGTTTCTTTTTGTTCATAACAGATTTATGTATTTAGGAGTATACATGTTTTGAAAACATTCTCAGAGTGTATTACTTCAGCTTCTTCTTCTCTTATATACTTATGTATTCAACCGTCTGTCTGTCTCTCTACCTGGCTTTTTAACTGCCTACTAAACCACCTATGCTCTATCATCTATCCATCTATCTCATTATCTTTTTGTCATCTATCTGTGTCTACCTTTATCTTAGCAAGAGTTGCATATGATAAACTTTAATACAAATTATATTTCCTTGGTTGTTTATAAGATTTTGAAAGCTCTACAATCTTCTATCGAATAATGATGTGTTTCATTTCCTATTATTAACAATTCTCTACTTTAGAAACAGGTAGAAAATCTTTATGCTTCTCTTTGTGATTTTGTATCCTTTTAATACATTTAGGTGCATTTAAGTTGATATGTAAAACCCAAGAATTTTCGGTAAAATAATATCAGGATCATTTTATACAGAGATTTTCACTGAAATATAACTATCATTATTTGTCTTGTTAGGTAAAGCCTCTTGGTTAGTTTTAGTATTAGCCTGAACTCAAACATTTACCCTTACTGGAAACTTTATTTTCTCTAAGCTTGTAGTCAAAATTGTTCTTATTTAAGTGAATCTACTATCATCGGAGTTGAATTAATTTTATTCTTGATAGGATGAGACTATTTTTCTCATTAAGTTAAACTTAGTTTAAGGCATTTGCACAATACTTAACAATAAAGATGAAAATTTCTGAGGTAGAGTTAGATCTGATAGCTTTATATTTTTAAAATCTTCATTGTTAGTTTTAATCTTTCTTGTATATTTCTCACAAAATTCAATTCAGTGTTTGAGGCAAATTTAATTACTGAAAGCCTCGGTGTACAATAAACTTTAAACTATGTTTAAAAATACCTGTGAGATGTGAAGAAGCCATGTAGAATGTTATAGGAAACCATACATGGGAGATTAAAATGAACATTATTTACTCAAGGGGAAAATGTATAATTCCTCTTGAGATTTGCAGAATTATTTTATATGGTCTATAATCCTTTTTAATATTATAAAACATATAATTCTTGGAACTTAAAGGTATTTAAAGCAAAAATGTTTAGAAAATATGTATTGCTTATTTCCAATTTATATCTGCATTTACTATGTTTTATAGATTGCTAATATATTATTTTTCTAATTTGTACACTATTTCAAAAGTTAATTCATCAGAAATATTTTATAAATGTGAAACTTGCTTTATATCTTCATATCTAATCTTTAATCTCAAGAAGTAGAGATATGTAATTATAATAATATTGTCAGTGCATATTTTACATTTCCCTATCTCCATATTTCTAGGTAAGTGGAAAGAGAAGGGTATGGCACTGGGAATCAAGAGGGAAGAGGGGAATTTTTTAAAGTTTAGTGGTTCCTAGAATGAGAGAGGTGAAAAAATGGAGAAAGGAAAATAAAAAATATAAGGCCCTTTTTAGATCAAAATGCCTGCTATTGGGGTTAAGAGAACAGAAATGACTAGAGATATACGATAGATAGTTAGATAGATAGATAGATAGATAGATAGATAGATAGATAGATAGATAGATAGATAGATAGATAGATAGATAGATAGATAGATAGATAGATAGATAGATAGATAGATGATAGATAGATAGACAGACAGACAGACAGACAGACAGGCAGGCAGACAGATGTTATGGGCTAAATTTTGTTTCTTCCAAACTCACATGTTGAAGCCCTAACTCCCAGTACCTCAGAATGTGACTGTATATAGACATGGGCCGTTAAATAGGTATTTATGTTTAAATAAAGTCCTTAGGGTAGGCTCTAATTCAGTCTTATTCATGGCCTTGTAACAACAGGAAATTTGGACATACAAAGAGACACCAGGTGCATGCTTGCACAGAGGGATGACCATATGAGAGACACTAAGAGAGCAGCTGTCTGCAAGCCAAGGAGAGAGGTCACCCGAGAAACTAACATGGCTGACACCTTGATCGTGGACTTCCAGCCTCCAGAACCGTGAGAAAATCATTTCTGTTGTTTCAGCCATCCAGTCTGTGGAACTTTGTTATGGCAGCCCCAGCAAACAAATACAATAGATATTTGCCCCTTCTTCCCCATTTGGGATTCTGTGAGAAGACCTTTTAGAATGTCTCTCTGTCAATCTGGAGCAGGCTCAACAGAGAAATGTGCTACCGGGATTTATGCCTCGAATTTCCCCAAGCTCCTGTAATTTAGAAAGGAGAGGTTTTCCCTTTTTTTTCTGTGTGCTCCTTGAGAGAGACACAGAAAGTGGCAATGGACCTGTTATTGTGACAATCCCTCACTGAGGTAAGGGGTAAGGTGACCCCAGAGTGGAGGCTGTGGGGTAGGATGGCATAAGTCATACATACAATAGAAAATGTGACTGAATCACAAAAAGCCTGCAGTGTTGGCCAGAGCTGATCAGCAGAAGCCGCAGGGAACCTAGTATTTAATATGACATATTGCCACAGATACTCCCAAAGCCCCAGAGGAGGAAGAAAGGATGAACATTTGGCTCCAAGGACACCATCTCTTAGAGGTGGAAGCAAGTAAGCTTTCCCTTAATACAGATGCCAATTTGGGAAGAAAGAGAGAAGCAGAAATCCTTTAAAGCTATATATTTACAAATTACTAAATAGAATGTTTAAAATGGAAGATATTATGATATTTTAAAATCACAGCAGTGAGTCAGCTGTCCCTACAATGCCCATAGTACTCTGGACTAAGAGGACTCAGACATAAGAGAGAGAAATTGTTTCTTGATTTTGTCAAATATACAACCAAATAAACCACAATTCCCTATACAAGCCCAATATTTGTATATAAATATAGGGCCCCACTACAAGTTTATGCTTCTCTTTTGTTCAACTCATAAAAGATAGTGTTAGACTAGGCCATTATAAGTATTTGAGCAATTGAAGTTGCTACATCAATGATGTTTGAGTTGATATTAAAATAGCACCATATATTTTATATTTTACAAGAAATTGAGCCTGACACATGGAAGTAAGCAAGTCTAGAAGGGCGACTAATCACTAACCCACATTGAATGGAGTTACTAGAGGAGCTTAAGCACTGTCAGTGTCAGCTACAAATCTCTTAGCAAATGGAGTGAACGTGTCTTCAGTGCGGAAGCAAAAATAAAGTCAATTATAAGAAGTTGAGGAAGTAGAGAAAGGAAAAGAAAAACAGGGAAAAAAGTACAAAACAGAAAAATTAATATCTACTATGGCTCACCCCTCATTTAAGTTATAAAACTGCAAAATATTCCCACAAAAAACATATTTGTAAATCTTCATTCCTTAAGGATCTGTGACAGGAGTTAGCAAACCACAGTAGATGGGGAAATCAGAATTTCCATCTAAAGTTTTACTGGAATACAGTCATGCCCATTATTGTCAATGGCTACTTTATCACTACAAATGGCAAAGTTAAGTAGTTGCTGCCGAGACTTACACTTCACAATGCCTAAGTATTCACCATTTGGTCCTTCACAGGAAACGTTTGCCAACTTCTGTCCTAATTTTGGAGGTTCTATTTTTATATGGGAATATAACTGGTTTCTACTTACACATTTTCCATACCAAAAAACATATATCAACTTGATTTGAGGCAGGTCAATAACTCCTTTTTCTTCCTTATTGTCACTTTGGCAAAAGGACCCGAAATTCCAGCTGACAGTATCAGCTTCCAATATTTGTCCACTAATATTAGAAGGATTTTTCTTTATATTGCCATAATTTTAGACCATCAAATGCAGAGTTGTTATGGTAGAAATGAAAATGCTTGTGTGTCATTGGATTCTCTACCATTATTTTACTTTTTGGTGGTAAGTGACATAAACAAATATTTCTAACTCTCTGATTTCTGGGCATAAGACAGATTATAATTCTGGTTTTCTTGGGTTTGGGAGAAGCCATGTGACAAGGTGTGGCAATGAAATGTGAGTGGAAGTGATATGTACCACTCCTGCAAAGCATTCTACTATATGAAAACCCCAGGGCAGTGTGATAGTTAATACTGAGTGTCAACTTGATTGGATTGAAGGATGAAAAGTATTGTTCCTGGGTATGTCTGTGAGGATGCCAAAGGAGATTAACATTTTAGTCAGTGAACTGCTAGTTGCACAACTACCCACAGTGTGGGTGGATACCATCTAATCAACTGCCAATACAGCTAGAATAAAGCAGACTTGCTGAGTCTTCCAGCCTTCATCTTTCTCCCATGCTGGATGTTTCCTGCCCTTGAACATCACACTCCAAGTTCTTCAGCTTTTGGACTCTTAGACTTACACCAGTGGTTTGCAAGGGGAACTCAGGCCTCTGGCCACAGACTGAAGGCTGCACTGTTGGCTTTCCTACCTTTGAGGTTTCGGGAGTTGTACTGATCCACCATTGGCTTTTTTGCTCCTCAACTTGCAGAGGGCCTATTCTGGGACTTTACCTTGTGATTGTGTGAGTCAATTCTCCTTAATAAACTCCCTTTTACGAACACATATATTCTATTAGTCCTGTCCCTCTAGAGAATCCTGACTAATACAGGCATGTTACCACTAATACATATCACCACTAGTACAGGCTTAATACCACAGAAATACAAAAGATCATTCAAGCCTGCTATGAACACCTTTTAGAAACAAATCAAAATGAAAACACAACATACCAACCCTGTGGAATGCAGCAGAAACTGTGCTAAGAGGGAGGGAAGGTTATAGCATTAAATGCCTATGTCAAAAAAAGTAGAAAGATTTTAAATTAACAATGTAACAATACATCTCAAGGAACTAGAAAAGCAAGAACAAATGAATACACTCCCCCGCCAAAAAAAACACAGAAGAAATGAAATAACAAAGATCAGAGAACTAAATGAAATTGAAAAAAAAAAAAGAACAAAAGATAAATGAAACAAAAAGCTGGCTCTCTGAAAAGATAAACAAAATTGATAGACCATTAGTGAGATTAACCAGGAAAATAAGAGAAAACATCCAAATGAGCTCAATTAGAAATGAAACTGGAGACATTACAACCAATACCAAGTTAGTTTAGAAAACACCAAGCAGGATAAATACCAAAAATTTACAGCAAGGCACATCATATGCAAACTGAAACAAAAACAAAGTGAAAATATTAAGAACAAACACTTTACAAATAGAGGAACAAGGATGAGAAGTTGCATCAGACTTCTACAAAAAAATATTCTTCAAGAGTGAAGGAAACATCTGAAGGAATTTGCTGCCAGTAGACAGGTCATGCAAGAAACGTTAAAAAGAAGTACTTCAGAGACAAGAAAAGTGATACAGGTCAGAAACTTGAATCTATGTAGAGAGAAAATATGGAGAAGGGACAAATGAATGTAAAGTAAAGTATTTTATTTTTATTACTCCTAGTGCATCTAATAGAGTAATGTTTGTTCAAAGTAATAAGACCATCAATATTTTAGGTAATTATAGCATATAGATAAATAAAATGAATGACAATAATGTTACACCGGTGCTACCTGTGAATCAGTAGGTTATAATGTGTAAGAGTTAACTTAGAGTAGGTCAGGCGCGGTGGCTCACGCCTGTAATCCCAGCACTTTGGGAGGCCAAGGCGGGTGGATCACAAGGTCAGGAGATCGAGACCATCCTGGCTAACACGGTGAAATCCCATCTTTACTAAAAAATACAAAAAATTAGCCAGGCGTGGTGGCGGGCGCCTGTAATCCCAGCTACTCAGGATGCTGAGGCAGGAGAATGGCGTGAACCCAGGAGGTTGAGCTTGCAGTGAGCTAAGATCTGAGATCAGGCCCCTGCACTCCAGCCTGGGCGGCAGAGCCAGACTCTGTCTCGGGGGGGAGGGGGAAAAAAGAGTTAACTTACAGTAGTTGTAAATGTATATTGCAAACTCTAGGGCAATACTTAAACATGTTTATTTATTTATTTTATTTTGTATTTTCTTTTCAGGACACGATTAGACTGTGTAAATATCTTTAAATATAAATTATGTCTATGAAAGGAGAGAAAATGAAAACACATTAAAATGCTCTATTAAGAATACAGAAGGCAGTAAAAGGAGGGACAGTAAAAAGTGACTCAAATACACCCGAGTCAGAGACTGTCAGAATGGAAACAAACAAACAAAAGCCAATACACAATTATATGTCATCTACAAGAAACCTATCTTAAATATAGACACAGACAGATTAACATAAAAGGATGAATAAAAAAATATTATACTAACACTTGTGTTAAAAACACTGGAGTAGCTGCATAATTGTAGAAAAAGTAGAATTCAGGACAAGGAAATTATCACAGATAAATAGGAGCATTAATAAAGAGGTTAATTTTGTAAGAATGCATAACCATCTTTAGCATGCATGCACCTAACAACAGTGTCAAAATACATGAGTCCAAAAGTGATGAAATCTGTAAAAAGGAATAGGCAAATTCACAATTAAAGTTGAAAACGTTAACATCTCTCTGTTAGTAATTGATAGATCCAGTGAGCAGAAAATCTGTAAGGTTAGAGAGGAAGTGAACAGCACCCCCAATAATAAAGGGTGTCTAAAGGATACTTATAGAATATTTCATCCAATAACAAAAAAATATAATTTTTTTTCAAGTTGACATGGATCATTCATGAAAATAGACCACATTCTGGGTCATAAAAATACACCTTAACAAATGTAAAAGAATAGAAAATATACAAAGGTACAAAGCATGTTCTCAAAACACAATGCAATTAAACTAGAAATCAAGAAGAATAAGATAGCTGGCAAATCTTCAAATATTTGAAGATTAAACACACACTTCCACATAATACAGTATTAAAAAAAGCCTCCAGGGAAATTTTAACATTGGAACTAAATGAAAATGAAAACAAGACTTTCCAAAACTTATTAGCTGCAATGACAGTATTGCTTGAAGGAAAATTTATATCATTG
This sequence comes from Hylobates moloch, assembly GCF_009828535.3. NCBI lineage: Eukaryota > Metazoa > Chordata > Mammalia > Primates > Hylobatidae > Hylobates > Hylobates moloch. The sequence goes on from NW_026652278.1 coordinate 128,374,426, forward strand.
AGTGTATATTAGAAAAGAAGAAAGTTATAAAAATCAACAGTCTAAGGTAGCACATTAAGAAAAATGTGAACCTAAAGAAGGAGAAAAGAGATAATAAAGGTTAGACTAGAAGTCAATGTAATTGAAAACAGGAAATCAATAGAGAAAGTGAATAAAAACAAAAAATGTTTCTTTTGAGAAAGATCAACAAAACCGATAAAAAAATCTTTACCAGGGTAACAAATAAAAGATGTATATATATAGAGAGAAAAACAAAGTGCTAATATCATAAATAAAACAAGGGCTTTTACTAAGGATTTAGTGGCTACTAAAAAGATAATATTATAATACTATGAACAACTTTGTGCCCCGAAATTAGATAACTTGGCTTAAATAAACAAATTTCTTAGAAAACACAAACTCTCAAAATTTATAATATAAGAAATCTATAATGTGAGTAGGGCTGTATTTATTAAGGAAATTGATTAATAATTACCTTACAAAAATAAAACAGAACAAAACACCAACTCCACTTGCAAATCCTACTAAATATTTAAAGAAGAAATTACATTAATTCTCTATGATCAGTTTCAGAAGATAAAATTGGGGTGAAATGCCCTGATGCATTCCATGAGGACTGTATTATCCTAATACCAAAACCAAACAAAAATATTACAAGAAGAACAACTACGGACCAATATATCTCATGAACATAAATGTGAAATCTTTAGTTAAATACTACCAATATAATACAACAATGTATACAAAGAATTATACACAGTTATCAGGTGGGACCTACTAAAGTTATTCAATAGAGGCTGAGATTTGATTTATGCCATCACATGCCAAGGGACACCTGGGGCTACCAGAACCTGGAAGAGGAAAGGAAGAATTTTTTCCTAGAATGTTTGTAGGGAGCAGAGCCCTGCTACAATCTTGATTTCAGACTTATAATCGCCAGAACTGTGAGATAATACATTTCCGAGATTATTTTTTAAGCCAGTAATCATGTGGTAAATTATTTTTGCAATCACAGGAAAAGAATTCAAAGCCTAACTAATTAATTCAAAAATTTAATTGAATTTTTTTTTAATTTGTATAACTGTATGGGATACATGTGCAATTTTGTTGCATGCATAGGTTGGATAGTGGTCAAGTCAGTGCTTTTAGGGTGTCCATAACCCAAATAACATACTGACTTATATTCACCCTCCCCTCTCCCACTCCCCATTCTTCTGAGTTTCCATTAGCTATCATTTCACTCTGTACATTCACATGAACCCATTTTAACCACATAAGTATAAGAGAGAATATGTGATATCTATCTTTCTGTGCCTGGGTTGTTTGGCTTAAGATAATGACCTCCAGTTCTATTCATGTTGCTGCAAAAGACATAATTTAATTTTTTTGGCTCAGTAGTATTCCATAGTACATGTATACCACATTTTCTTTATCCAACATCTGTTAATGGACACTTAGGTTGATTCCATATCATTGCAGTTATGAATAATGCTGTGGTAAACATACTAGTGCAGATATGTTTTCTAGCTAATGATTTCTTTCCCTTTGGGTACATACCCAGTAGTGAGATTGCAGAATCATACTGTAGTTCTATTTTTAGTTCTTTGAGAAATATCCATACACTGTTTTATAAAGACTGTACTAAATTATATTCCCACCAACGGTGTATAAGTGTTACCTTTTCTCCATGTTCTTGCCATCTTCAGATATTTTTGTCTTTTTAAACAATAACCATTCTGACTGGTGTAACGTGATATACCACTGTGGTATTGATTTGCATTTTCCTGATGACTAGTAACGTTGATAAATTTTTTATATACCTGCTGGACATCTGTATGTCATTTTTAAAAAGTCTATTCATATACTTTGCCCACTTTTTAATAGACTTATTTTTGTTGTTGAGCTGTTTGATTTGTATATTCTGGTTGCTTAGTCCCTTATCAGATGAATAGTTTGAAAATATTTCCCCTCATACAACAGATCGTCTCTTCACTCTGTTGATTATTTTGCTATGCAGAAGCATTTTAGTGTAATTAAGTCCCATTTATCTATTTCTGCTTTTGTTGCCTAAGCTTTTGCAGTCTTAGTTATAAAGTTTTTGCTTAGACCATTATCCACAAGAGTTTTCTCTATATTTTCTTCGAGTATTGTTGTACTTTCTGATCTTAAAATTAAGTATTTAATTGATCTTGAGTTGATTTTTGTATATGGTGAGAGGTAGAGGTCAAATTTTATTCTTCTGCATATGAGAATCCAATTTTCCCAACACCACTTATTGGAGAGGGTGTCCTTTCCCCAGTGTATTTTCGTCAGCTTTGGCAAAGATAATTTGGCTGTAAATATGTGGCTGTTTCTGGGTTCTCTATTTTTTCCCATTGAACTATGCATATATTTTTCTTCCAATACTATTGATGGCAGTGGCGGCATGTCTGAAGCGGCTGCTGTGAAGACACTGGCTGCACACTCTATGGAGCTGGTGGGAACCAGGAACAGGTGGGAGCCCTACCCTCCTGGGCGCAGCTGCAACCACCCAGCCATGGCTGCAGACCCATGCATCCCTGTACTCTCGGGAGCCTGGGAAGTACCCACTGCCCCTGCAGGCTCAGAAGTGCCTGCTCCCACTGCCTGGTTTCTCCGCACTCCTGGTGCTTGCTTGAATTTCAGATCAAAGTTGAAGCCGAGCCCAGGTGCTGTTGTGAGCCGGCTGGGTGTGTGCATGCTCAGGGCAGCACTGACACACTTGCTCCCCTGTCACCTCAGCCCTGTCTGAAACGTTGGGCACCAACGAGCTCAGGAAGGGAGGCCAGTGGGGGCTGAGGGCAGCTTGGTACAGGACTGCAGACGTCCCTTAGCACGAACAGCCTGGGTGCCATGGATGACATGTTGATGGCAGCAGGAGGCAGACAGGCTCCTGGGTGGAAAGAGGCAAGTTTCTGGTGAAGCCCTACCTTCAAGCCAGGAACAGCCTGAAACATGGGGGTGGGGCTGTCAATTCCAGGTGAAGTCCACTGCCTGGAATGAGAACTTAAACGGTGCTTTTTCCAGGGCTGCCCATGGTTTCCCATGGACCAATCAGCACACACTTCCTCCCTTCTGAAGTCCATAAAAACACTAGTCTCAGCCAGACTCACACAGACATTAGGATGACCTGCCTATGAAAAGAAGCTACTCGCTGTTGGTCTCTTCTCCACTAACAGCTGGACACTCATCTGGACGACCTGCCTACGGAAAGGAGCTACCCACTTCAGATCTTCTGAGACCTGTTCAGAATGAACAGCTCAATGCAACTCCTCTCCACCTTGCTCACCCCCTGTTGTCTGTGCACCTTATTCTTCTTGGATGTGAGACAAGAACTTGTGACCTGCCGAATGGCAGGACTAAAAGAGCTATAACACAAACATGGCTGAAACACGCCTCCCCCACTCACCACATTGTGGGCAATGAGAAGGAGAAAAGATCTGTGGTCCTTTGGGGAGCCCAGACCTAGCGGCTCCTGGAATCAGGGCTGTGACCCCTCTTTGGGGATCTTCAGTTCCTGGAATCTCCAGGCTTTCTGGTGCCACCATGTTCCCTTCATCCAGACACAGGTGCCTGTAGCTGAAGCTGCATGCAGTACATCTGGTCCAGCTGTAGCCTCCCATGGTGCTGGCACCTGTGCTGGCACATTGAGCTGCCTGCCCTGCTCCAGCAGCCAGCGTGCCAGGCTGTGTGCAGTGTCTGAACCCTGAATTCACTTGTCCACACACCCCTCATCATTCCCACACCTGGCTCAGTTTTGTTTCCATTTTTGTGGAATGTCTTTTTTCACCTCTTTGCTTTCAGTCTATGTGTCTTTACTGCTAAAGTGAGTTTCTTTTAGGCAACACACAGTTGGATCATGTTTTTTCTTTTTCTATGCATTTAGCCAATCTAGAACTTATAAGTGGAGCATTTAAACTATTTACATTCAAGAATATTATTGATTTGGGAAGTTTTGCTTCTTTCATATTGTTAAATTTTTTAGTTGTTTTATGAATTATTGGTTTCTTTTTCACTTAATGTTTCTCATTGTGGTTGGATGGAATTCTACAGTGGTGCCATTTGATTCCTTTCTTTTCCTCCTTTGTGTAATTGTTTTACTAGTGAGATTTATAATTCCATTGTTTTTATAATTTTTCCTTTGCCTTCACGTTTAGGACACCTTGAAGCATTTCTTGCAGGACAGGTCTGGTGGTGATGAATTCCCTCAGCATTTGCTTGTTTGGGAAAAGCTTTATTTCTTCTTCATTTATGAAATTTAATCTTGCTGTATATTTAATTCTTAGCTAAATAATTCTTAGCTAAATAAATTCTTACCTGGATATATAATTCTTAGCTAAAAAGGATTTTTTGGCTCTTCAAATATATATATAAAGTCTGCTGTTAGTCTGATGGTATTTCTCTTCCAGGTGACTGAACACATTTCTCTTGCTGATTTTATAACTTGCTCTTTGACTTTAGACAGTCTGATTATAATGTGTCATAGCAAATCCTTTTGGCCTTGTATTTTCTTGGGGACTAATGAGCCTCCTGTATATGGATCTCTAACTCGATATTCTAGGGAATTTTTCATTTGTTATGTCATCAAATAGACTTTTTAAACCTTTAGTTCTCTTATTACCAATGGAGATAATCATAATTCATAAATGTAGTTGCTTTATCTTGTCTCAAACTTCTTGAAGTTTTCTTTGTTCACTTTTTAAAATTCTTTATTTTTGTTTGACTAAATTATTTCAAATAAACTGTCTTCCAATTGTGAAATTCTTCCTTCTGCAAGGCCTAGTTTATTATTGAGGCTTTCAAGTGTATTTTGGGCTCCCATCAGTAATTTCTTTGTAGTTACAGAATTTCAGTTTTTATTTAATAACTAGCCCCTTGGTAAATTTCTTATTTACAATTTGAATTGATTTTTTGTTCTTTCTATTGGTATTCAGATTTCTTTTTCATCTTATTGAGCTTCTTTAAAATAAATATTTTAAATTTTTTATCTGAGATTTTGAGAATTTCATTTTGGTTAAAATCTATTGCTAGAGAATTATTGTGTTTCTTTAGGGTGTCACATGTCCTGCTTTTTTATGTTCGCTGTGTCTTTACGTCGATTTCTGCACATGTAGTGTAACAGTCGCTTTTTCCTATTTTTGAGTTTACTTTTGTTCAAGGGGGACTATTTCTGAAGATGTGTCAATGGTATTGGCTGGGTAGGACCCTTTGGCTTTCCTTTTGAATGCATATAGCAGTAAAGTCTCCATATTATTTCTTTGCTATAAACAGCATCATTGGCATCTGTGATTTCTTTGGCATGTTAGAGTGGAATTAATAGTGGAGGCTGTGGAAGAGTTGTGCTGGAGACTGCAATGCCAGATGAGCCTATCCTCAGGATTCAGCACTGGCATTGGAGAGCTAGGCATTTCTATTCTTGTAATCTGGGGCAATGTACACAGGCACCTATGTTGGCATTTCTAGGCCAGCTGATTATTGGGCCTCTGGGTGGCTTTCCCAGATGCCAGTTATGGTAGTAGTATATCAGGTGTGTGAGTATTCTCTTGAGCCCGTGGGTTGCTAGTGTGGTATGAGCAATGGCAGCAGCAGTGGTAACATTCTCTTCTGGATCCCAAGCAATGTGTGCTTGTGTTGGTAGTGGTTGCAGTGGGCTGTGCAGGCTGGCCCCTAGGCCAGCATATGTATGGCTGTTGCAGGTAGGAGACAGCTGAGGCGTAAGTGGTGAGATGTACAGGTCCAACCTCAGTGCCCCAGAAGGAGTGCTTTGTTGGTGGATCGGAATGCCCAATCCCTCAGACAACAGACAACCCTGTATTGTCTTCGAGTGGAAATGAAGCCAGGTAGAGCTGGATGGGGCAGGCTTAAGCTCAGGTCCCACAATGGGGAGCACATGCTGCAAAGTGATCCTTAGGCCTCTGGTTGATTGCTAGGGTTAAGGGCAGTAGTTGCTACACTGAGGTCCTGCCATGAGGAGGGTGCAGCCAGGTCCAGTGGCCACAGTCTTGGCTCATGAGTGAGGGACACATGTCCTTGTCATGCCCATCTCAATGGAGCTCATTCCCCAGTCCAGGTTATTGCAGTGGACCCAGGGTATCTGTCAGACCTAGAAGTCTGCACCATGCTCACAACTCAGCCACAGGCCTTAAGAGTGCCCACCCAGTTCAAGATCAATAATTCATGGCAGCTTGATTCCCCCTCAATCTCCAGAGGAGAAACCCCTTTCCCACCACCAGCAGTAAAAGCCCAATCCACAGTCATTTCCAAGTTCTTGCTCTAAGAGCCCACCTCCAACTTATATCCCAGTTGTGCAATCAATAGCATGAGTTTTGATAATGCGTGGAACTGATGATGCTGGCTCTCAAGACAGAACACAGTCTGTTTAAAACTAGAATAAAAAATGGCATCTTGCTGTAGATGCTTAGGTTTCAGAAAGGGTCTGGGAACCAACGTGAGTTCTTTCCCTGGAGCAGTTCTTTTTCATAGGCTCCCAGCTTCTCCCTAAGTTAGATTCAAAGCTTGGTTGGGTAGTGGAGCTCTCCTGTGGCCTTGATTGTTTGTTTCCCCAGTAGGAAACTAGACTACAGAAAGATTCTCATGCACCTTTTTCCCATATTGGGGAGTCATTCCTGGTTCCCAGCCAGTCCTGGCCAAGTGTGCTGCTTGTTTCTTTATCCTTTATAGTTTTGATGTTTCTTATCACTTTTCTGTTGAACTCCCACACTCTCTCTTTGACAATATATTCAAAGTGCAGTTATGTACACACTATTTTGGTTCTTATAAGTAGATGAAGTATACACAAAGTGGTGTTAGCTAGCCATCTTCATGAATTCGAGACATAATATACTTAAGGTTTCAACTCTTTCCAAATTGATTTCAACCATCTCTACACACGATTCTGAGTTTGGTCTGTAACTCAATATTTTGAATATATGTGTCTTACACTCTTGTAAATATGCCTAATATACTCAAGATTGTTGAGAGAGATCTTACCTTAGTTATTCAAGATATAATCACCTAGAATCTTTGCTAGACACTGATGCAAATGGGAAACAGATCATGATTTAACTCTATGTCCCATGTTTTAGTACTAGTGTCAGAGCTTTGTTTTAGTCAGTTCAGGCTGCTATAACTACCGCTATAGACTGAGTGTCTTAAATAACAGAAAATATTTCTCACAGTTCTAGAGACTGAGAAGTTCAAGTTCAAGATCAAGATACCAGCAGATTCAGTTACTGTTGAGGGCTGTCTTTATAGTTCGTAGCTGGCCAACTTCATGCTGTATCCTCATACAGTAAAAAGAAAGATTATCTTTCTCCTATCTCTTTAAAATGGCATTATCCTATTAATGAGTGCTTTCTCCTTATGACCTCATTACCTCCCAAAGGCCCCATCTTCAAATACCATCACAGGGGATAAAGGTTTCAACATACGAATTTCAAGGGACATCAGCACTTAGTTCATAGCAGGGCTCTCCTTAAAATATTCTCTCAGATGAAATTTGGATAGCAGAATTGTGACTTGGATATTATTCCTTAGTACAGAAAATAGAAGATCCATAGCAGGCATGATATAAAAGTTAGAAAGTGATACTTTAAACAGTGAAAAGAAATAGATTAATAACTGAACACTACTGGCCATCTACATAAAGAGAATAATAATAAGACTAATTTTTATCAGATCTGAGCTAATTGCCACATCCTGGATTCAAATTAATAAAGTTGTAACAATTATTTTTAATGCTTAGAAATCTCCAGGATCTTTATTGCCTGTGGGATATGAGCTTTGGAGACATATTTAGTAATCTATTAAAACAGATTTTTTGAAAAATAGTTGGAACAGATGGTAGAATGAACCCAACAACTCAGCAGTGTTTATCAATTCTTAAAATTTTACAGCAGTGCTCATTGTTGCAGATTTATGTGTTATTTTACTAGATTTTTAAAAAGATATCTTTAAAAATATTTTCAAAATAAATCATTCCACAGTTATAACAATAACAATCAATAAAATAGGTAACCCTCTCTTAATAAATATAGGGCCATTAATAAAAGCTCCAGTACCTTATAGGTTTGAAAAGAAATCTTTACATACAGGTACTGTCATATTATATTTATAACCCTTTTTTTAAAAAAAGGGAAATTTACAAGGTATACACAGAGAAAGTACATACAATTTACAAAGTACATAACAGAGAATTCCAATACACCTCACACTGAGTTTTTCCTATTATTAACATCTTAGGTTATTAGTGTGATAAATTTACCATGAATCAACATTGATACATTATTATTAACTAAAGCCTATATTTCATGTAGATTTCCTTAGGTTTTAGCTAATTTTTTTTTTGTTCCCATAATCCCATCCAGGACATAACAATACATTTCATTGTCATCTCTGTGTAGGGTCTTCTACTATGACATTTCTCATTTTTGATGACTTTGATAGTTTTAAGAAATACTGGGAAGGTATTTTTTTTTTTTTTTTTTTTGAGACGGAGTCTTGCTCTGTCGCCCAGGCTGGAGTGCAGTGGCGCGATCTCGGCTCACTGCAAGCTCCGCCTCCCGGGTTCACGCCATTCTCCTGCCTCAGCCTCTCCGAGTAGCTGAGACTACAGGCGCCCGCCACCACGCCCGGCTAATTTTTTGTATTTTTAGTAGAGACGGGGTTTCACCGTGGTCTCGATCTCCTGACCTCATGATCCACCCGCCTCGGCCTCCCAAAGTGCTGGGATTACAAGCGTGAGCCACCGCGCCCGGCCCGGGAAGGTATTTTATAGAATGTCTTTAAATTCGGGTTTGCTTAGATTTTTCCCCTTAATGTTAGATAATAATTATCATTTTAGGGGAAGGAAAATCAGAGAGGTAAAGCACCATTCTCATCACATCACATCAAAGAAACATACTATCAATATCACTTATTACAACTGAGATTAACCTTCATCTGGATGGCACTGTGCCTGTCATGTTTCTCCACTGTAAAGTTACTATCATTTTCTCCGTTTACATACTTAATTTTTTGGAAGGAAATCACTTTATGCAGCCCACACTTGAAGAAAAGGAAGTTAAGTTTCATATCTGTGAGTAGAGAGTATCTATATAAATTTTTGGAATTATTTTACATGTATTTGCCTGTGTCCTCTTATTCTATTTATTTATTTAGTCATTTATTTGTATTAATATGGACTCATATGCTTTATTAGTCTGTTTTCATGCTAATAATAAAGACATACCTGAGACTGGGAAATTTACAAAGAGAAGTTTAATGGATTTACAGTTCTACATGGCTGGGGAGTCCTCACAATCATGGTGGAAGACAAGAAGGAGCAAGTCACATTTTACATGGATGGCAGAAGGTAAAGAGAGAGAGCTAGTGCAGGGAAACTCCCATTTTTAAAACCGTCAGATTTCATGAGACTTATTCACTATCACGAGAACAGCACGGGAAAGACTTGCCCCCGTGATTCAGTTATCTCCTACTGGGTCCCTCCCACAACACATGGGAATCATGGGAGCTACAAGATGAGATTTGGGTGGGGACACAGAGCCAAACCACATCATATGCATTTATTCTATATTTTGCGTTATAATACAACTATATGAGTTATTTTATTGCTCATATTCTTCCAGCTTTGGACACTGAAAGTTCTTTAAGATGGATCCTATATCTCTTTAAAATGTCTCCACCATTGTGTCCATCCTTACTTCCTGGCATGGCAAGATGCTCCATGTTCTTTGATTTCTCATACCTCAGCAGTAGAATCAGCTACTTATTCATGGAACCTTGGTCATTTTCACTGGAGAATAATATTGGAAATCAAGTTCTGGGAAGTAATAGGTTCTTTTTATTTTAATGAAAAAAAAGACCCAGTAGATTAAGCTATTTAAAAAGCCCATATTACAGAAAATGTATTCAATGAAAAGTAAATATTTCTCCCATATCTGCATCCTTTTCCTTTTTTAAAATGCAGTATCATTTCAGGTGTACTTTGATATTTTGTCGATAAATATGCGTCTCTCTCATCATTTTCTTGTCTATTATTTCTAGTTATCTACATGGAAGGAGAGGTGGCACACTTCAGTGATCCTTGTTTCTTTTCACATAAGTTCATGTAAATATAGTATTTATGTAAGTATGTAGATGGTATGGGATATGCAGTCCATTGTTAAGATATGCTCTATTTTTTAAATGAAATTCTACAAATTACCTTTAGTTTATTTCCTTCCAATTGATATTTTGCAAGCATAACTATGATCACTATTTCATAGATTCATTAATATGATTTTAATGGAAAGCATATATGGATGGTGCTAGGGTTATATTTGGGAGCGTAATCAAAATTAGCTGAGCAGAACAACATAAGGCTTTTGAATAATACCAGGAGAAGCGTCTTGACAAAGCTTTCTCCTTGATCAAAAAGCTCCAACTGTGATATGGTTTAAACCATGTAACCCATGTTTCTTGTCCCTCCTCCAAGTCTTCTACAAACATATAAATTATCACAGTGTGAAATCTCTTTCCTGAAATTCTTCCACAATTTTTCAGTTATGTCCAGCCCCAACTGATCTTTTTGTAGAATACTTAGAGCTTCAAGATCATATGTGTTCAGGTGGGCTTTTTGCCTCTGAGTTTCTCCAGTAAGTGCTACTCTACATTAATACTGCATGGCAATAGTGGTTCATGACTGTGTACCTCTGAGCAATATATTTTGGATTCTAACAGTGACTTATGCATATTACTTGTCTGAGCTAAGCTAGAAGCTACAAAGTTTACAACAATAGTGAAAATCAAAAGTACTGATAACTCAAGATTAAGTCAGCAATGGATTGGGTTACTTCCACTTGGCAGAAACACGTACAATGAAATAGAGTAATGTGAAAATGCAGAAATAATTTTTCTTTCACAGTCAGGGGCAAAAGAAAACAGAGACATTGACTAATTTTGAAACTCAATTTTCCATTCTTTCCTCCAAGAGGAGGCTAAGTACTGAATCCTAAGCCAAGCACTGCACCTTACAAGATTGTAATTATGGTTATAATACTGGTCATTATTATCATTATCATCTGTACAGGTTATGCTTGCTTTTCTTTGGAGATCCCATATATTTTGTATGGATATTTTGTAGAAGCAAGCATGTGAATACAGTATTTGAGCACATCCACTATGACCCTTGCTAGTGTTTTCTAGAATCGTAACTCAAATGCATGGTGATATGGTTTGGGAGTGTCCCCGCCCAAATCTCATCTTGAATTCTCATGTATTGTGGGAGGGACCCTATGGGAGGTAATTGAAGCATGGGGGCACGTCTTTCCTGTGCTGTTCTCATGATAGCGAATAAGTCTCAGGAGGTCTGATGATATCAAAAGGGGGAGTTTCCCTGCCCAATCTCTCTCTTTGCTGGCTGCCATCCATGTAAGACGTGACTTGCTCCTCCTTTTCTTCCACCACAATTGTGAGGCTTTCCCAGCCATATGGAACTGTAAGTCCAATTAAACCTTTTTCTTTCATGAATTGCCCAGTCTTATGTATGTCTTTATCAGCAGCATGAAAACGAACTAATATACATGGCCAAGAACTTTCATACGTCTTACAGCTGCCAAAGTCATATAATGAACTAGTTCAGGAGAAAAATAAATAGTATTCTCTTACAAGATTTATACAAGTTTAACACTATGCATCATTTTCTGGAAGCTATTGCTACTTGGCACAGCACTGTAAACTACCAAAGCTTTAACAAGAACATGACCATTGTTGAATCTACAGTAAATGAATATTTTGCTGCCTCTGTTAGCATTTGAATACAGCCTTTGCTTTTGCTAATGCCTTCTTTTCTATGCTCATCTAAAAGACAAATATCAGCATATCTCCTCAGGAAAGGGGTGCAATACATATTTGACATGCTTTCACAGATACATGCTAATGATCTTAAAGTATGTCATCAATGGGTTGGAAAAATCTTTACACATTGTGAACCGTTGGTATCCAAATGTTTCATTTGTAAAATTTTTACATTGTCTACCTTCAGCAGAAAAGGAACCAACATTGTATTTATGCTTACCAAGTCTTACCTATTCAAACGTGAGACACAACCCAAGGTTATACAATTTGGGCATAAAACTTTAACCCCTACTGAGAAATAAACCAATTGACTTGGCAGATATTGACTTGGCAGATATTGACTCTAAAGAAGTTGGTTTCTTTGAACTTATCAGATGCACATTTTATACTTGTATAATTTACTAAATTCATATACCAAGTAACCAAACAGCATCTAAGATTGAATGAAGAGTCCTTGAATATAAATTAAAAAGTCGAGAAACACCAGATCCTGGTGAGGTAGCAGAGAAATAGGAATGCTTTTACACTGTTGGTGCTAATGTAAATTAGTTCAACCATTGTGGAAGACAGTGCGGTGATTCCTCAAAGATTTACAACCAGAGATACCATTTGACCCAGCAATCCCATTACTGGGTACATACCCAAAGGAATAAAAATTATTCTATTATAAAGATATATGCACACACATGTTCATTGCAGCACTGTTCACAATAGCAAAGAAATGCAATCAACCCAAACGCCCATCAATGATAGACTGGATAAAGAAAATGTGGTACATATACACCATGGAATACTATGCACCCACAAAAACGAATGAGATCATATTCTTTGCAGGGACATGAAAGAAGCTGGAAGGCATTATCCTCAGCAAACTAACACAAGAACAGAAAACCAAACACCTCATGTCCTCACTTGTACGTGGGATCTGGACAATGAGAACGCATGGACACAGGGAGGGAAACAACCACACACTGGGGCCTGTCAGGGTAAGGAAGGGAGGTGGGAGAGCATCAGAAAAAGCAGCTAATGCATGCAGGGCTTAATACCTAGGTGATGGATTGACAGGTGCAGCAAACCGCCATGGCACACGTTTACCTATGTAACAAACCTGTACATCCTGCACATGTACCCTGGAACTTAAAAGAAAATAAAATTAAAACAAAACTGCTAGAAAGTGTCCTACTTCCAATAAAAAAGACAGGCTTTAGATCCCCTCTATGCCTTAGATTTCATGAATTATATTGGTATCTATGACTAATTTCACAGTTGACAGAAACCTTTATCTACAGTATCATTTTTGTCTTCTCGTTTTGTTTCCACAAACCTCTAAGTTTTTAATTTAAGGACTTTCTCTCAACAACAACAAAAAAATAAAATCCGTCTGGTAAGCTCTTCCTGAGACAAAGCATCTCATCTAAAGAAAAGATGTGACCTCCTAATTTTTCATAAACCTTTTACAATGGGTGTCCAAAGTTCTTAAGTGGGACCAACTTCAGAAATTCCCACTGTGGAATGAAACCTGCACATTCAATCAGAGGCAAAAGCTTGCCTCTAAGTATAATCCAATTTTCTGATATTTGGCTGCATACTTGCCAGTACATAGCCACAGAGATAACACTCCATACGTGCATGTCACTGCCTGGAAAAGGGCATCACTCACAAGGTCTTCCACTAGTCAAGTAGTCATGCATTAATAATTAATACCCAAAGATTTTTTTAACTGTATATTAGGCAGTTTATTCAAAGTTGACAAACTTGAGTCTTGGAACTATCCGTGATGGTAATGGGAAAATGCTGAGAGCCAGGGCATTGAATATTTTCACAATAAACTGAATTTAAGGCAATACTCTTGATATAAAACTGCTGAGGCAGTCCACGTCAAATGACTGAAAAATGCCTGGACATCCAGGCCTAATGAGATCTAACTCAGAAGGAATATTCTGACTCCAAAATTTTGAGACCGTTGAATTAGTTGTTCTTTGGTCTGCATTGCAGATCCACCTCACCCTCTGCTCAGTCCTGCTCCTACTCTTACTTTCAACAGATTTGAGTTGGAAGGATATTACCTAATAAAGGGCTTGAATCTTAAACTCCACCTCAGAGAGTATGTTTCTTGAGAACCCAACCTGTAACACCTGACATCACTATTAAAAAACGCTAATGTAAAGTCTTTATAAAATCTGAGTGTTTCAGTAGGTGAAAGCTCAGGCACAACTACTCCAGAACATGTGATGCTGAAGTCAGATGTTTGCACCTCTGTGTAGAGTAAATGTGAATGTTACAGCTATAAATACAGACTTGATGCGGGTGTCGACTTTTACTTTCTGTTATTTTTTTGAAATGGTAAAAAAAGAAAAAAAAACTAACAAGTAGAGATACAACAAATACAGCCTTCCTACACTTTCATGTGATTTACATTCCTAAATTGTTTACTTTCTATTAAAACTGTGCAAAAATATTTAATATCCTCAAGAAAATGGAGCAGTGTTTTAGGCTCAAAACTCTTTTGGATAAATGTCTAGCAGGAAATTCAAATGTTTTTGCAGAATATCAGAAAAATCATTTTGTGGAACTTTTCTGAACATTGTAGAACATTTAGCATCCCAGTAAGCACAAGTAGATCTCCAGTCATCACTGCCACAACAGTATCCCATTTCCAAAACTTCTCCTAGGGATCAGTACATTAGGAAGCAATGGTGAAAGAAATTTTACACCCCTGAAAAATACTGACAAAGATGGGAAATTACTTGAAGTATGGAGCAAATGAGCATATTATCAGACTTATTTTTAATAGTCCTCCTAGCTCATTGTAATAAGAATTGTCTAAAGGCAGGTGGGTAAAAACATAACATGTACCCATTTATTGTTTATGCTTCATTTTAAAATATATTTAGTGTGGCATAATTGTCAAATGATAAACTTCATATATTAAAATTGTATAATTTGATAAGTTTTAACATATATATGTCTGTGAAATCATAACCATAATTGATACATAAACATGTCTATCATCCGTGAAGGTTTACACATTTCCCTTCATAATCTCCCCGTAATAACCCTCCCTATTCCCTGCTTTCCCATCACCAGACAACTACTGCACTGTCTTCTATCACTATAAATTAGTTTGCATTTTCTAGAAATTTATATAAATGAAGCCACCTAGTATGTATCCTTTTTGTCTGGTTTACTAATAACAGTTGAAAATCGGCAAAATAATTGAACAGATATTTGACCAGAAGACATAAACATAGCAAAAAGCAAATAAGATGCTCAATGTTTTTTATCAGCAGATAAATACAAATGAAAACATGAAAAGATACATGACACAAATACATAAGTGGTTAAAATGATAATAAAAAACAAAACCATCTCAAGTTAGAAAAGATGCAGAGTACCTGAAACAGTCAAACAATGCTTGGAGGGATGTAAAATGATACAGCTACATTGGAAAATAGTTTGGTAGTCCCATAAAATTAAACATAAAATCACCAAACAGAAACACTTTACTCACCAGATTTTAGCCAAGTAAACACTTTAGTTTATGGAAAATCCTATATAGAAATGTTTATAGTGTCATTATTTGTAGCTGTTCTCAAATTGAAATTAACCCAAAGTTCTTTCAACTGGTAAACAGAGGAATAAATTTGGGATATCGACAAAATTGAATATTACTCAGTGGTTAAAAAAAAACTACTCAATATACACAAAAATCTGCACAAATCTCAAATGAGTTATCCTGCCTGAAATATAACAAACTCAGATTACAGGGTCTAAGGATATGATTAGATTTCAGTATATGATATCATTTATATGACATTCTGGACAAGACAAAACTACAGGACCTAGAAACGGATTGCTGGTTGACAGGAGCTGGCAGTGTGAGGAAGGGTTATACAAAGCATTAATGGAAAATAGGGATGGGAGTGGATGAGATTGATGGAGTTGTTTTACATCTTGATTATAGTGGCAGTTAACATGATTATACATTTATTGAAACTGAGAGAAATGCATAGTCAAAAAGGAAAATTGTATTGCATAACTATCTTCTTTAATACAAACAGTGGAATAAAGAGATATGCAATTATATATTAGATTGTGTATAAAGTTCAAATTAATTTGCCATAGCCTCCCTTTCCTTCTTCCTTCCTTCCTTCCTGCTTTCCTTCCTTCCCACTCTTTCTCTCTCTCTCTCTCTATATATATGTGTATATATATATATACAGAGTAGATTGGCTTACTCTTGACTTACTGTATATAGAGAGGATTAGTTTACTCTTATGCTTTTTTATTTATTTCAATTTTCTAAATTTATAATATGCCAACATAATTATCTTTAAAATTATTAATTATTCTAAATTCACATATTCATTCTTACAGCCTCTACACTTTTATTTTTATTAAAATATTTTAATAATCTATGTTTCATACCTTTAAATGTCATTTAAAATATAATACCCTTGGTAAATAGAACAAATGGTGGATTTTGCTTTTCAAGAATAACAAAAGAAAATAAAACCCCCCATAATTATGAATTACTTAAATCACATATATGACAGAGAATATTTTCACTGTATATATTCTATAAGTTATTACAGTAATCAAGTACATTTATTTGTGTTTTAGGTAGTTTTATCTATCTAAGACATCATAAAAAACACTAAAAGTAATTACATTAAACATACAGTATTTTAACAAAAAAGTGGTCTCCATATGATTCTGAAAAAATAGTGCTGTTTGTATGAGTATTTATTTTTCAGTTGAGATCTTTTAAAAGCAGCCTAATTAACACAGCATATTATTTTATAGAATATTGTTGGAAGAATACCAAATACTATAAAGAAAACATAGAAACTTGGAAGAGAGTTTTAATGCATATGAGGTAAAAAGCAAGAAGAACATTGCTGGTTTAGCTTCTGCTAGTGCTATGTTTTGTCTCTCTTTATAGCTCCAGGATGTACACTTTAAGAAGTTTTATATACTTTATGTTTTCAGTCTCCGCTTCTATAAACTGTCTTATTCTTAGCACGCTAGACTCATGATCCTGGGTATTGTAAAATACGATTGTTAAAATATTGATTTCCCAAATGGGCAAAACAAGTGGCACTACATAAATATTTTATGCTCTCTGTTGTCCTCTATCATTACCTCCTCATTGTAAGCAAACACCTAAGGGATAGAATATAACTTCCCTCACCATTCTGTTTACCATGGTTAGAAGAACCCGTGGTATAATACTGTAGCTCTGTCTAATTTCAAGAGGTCTAAAATAATGATTATTTTTAAAATTTTCTTTCGTTGATACTATAAACCAATTACTATTTCTGTATAAAATAACGAATTTAGTAATAATATAAAATTGCTGACAAAATTTGAACTCAAAAATACCTTGTTGTTAAGTAACTGAACGTGAAAGGGACAGAAAATTGATGCCACCTAAAAGCAGCAAACATCCACAATGGCTTGTGGGATTTAATTTAAACATGATATGTGTAAATTTAATGAGGTAGGGGATGTATTAAAGGATAGAAATTTGACTTTCTTCTTCTCATCTAATCCAATTTTTTATGCTCCAAAACTTACTGAGGACTCACAAAATCTTTTGTTTGTGTGTGCTGTGTCTATCAATATCTACCATATTGATATGGAAAAGAAATTTTTAAAATATCTAGTAATTAATTAGGGAATAACAATAATAAATGTACTAGGTACTATGAATAATGATCATAGTAAAATCAGTATACTTTTATTAAAAACATCTGCATTTTTCAAAATAAAATATTCAGTGAGAAGGGAGGGACCGTTTTATACATTTGCAAATATCTGTGAAGTCATGTAGATTCTCCTATTTGTTTCTTCATTCAATATTTTGTTTTAGTTGGAGTATTTGGATAAAATCTGTTCAATTATTAATGTAGTTTAAAAAGTTAGAATGACCTTTTTAGGTAATTGTGAATATTATTCTTTGGTTTTCACAAAAATTTAACAAGTGATAATTTCTTAAAGATTAATTGCAATATGGGATCAGAAACCCTCTCAGTGAACTTTGGTACTCTTTGGTACTCTTTCACATTACATTGCATTATAATTTCTTGGCTTGTTTGGAACTTCAAATGAATTATTTATCAATGCATATTTTCATAATATCACGCATTATTTTAAAAATATTAGTTCACTAAGTTAAATAAATCTTTCAAATTTTAACACAGTACAAGATATGAAAAGTTCACATTTATTAATCTCATTACCTATCTCATTAAAAAGGTTTCAAGTATTTGAAATTGCCAAGCACACAGTAGAGAATACAAGATCTCTAAAATTTTAATTGTTGCTCAAGAGCTCACGTTGTATTAATGGCAATGAAGACTGCCATTTGCTTTTCTTGAGGAGTCAGTCTCTCACTTGTTCATATTCTCAAAACTATCTGACAAATATCAAAGTCTAAATAATCATGTTATTTTTCTTTCACTTATCAAGTAAAAGTTACATTCCATAAAAACAGTGGCTGGTTCACCCAGCCACTCAAAATAGTCCACAAATTATTTTCTCTGGGACAATCATCATAATATGTACTCAGCATTAAGTTACTTTAGGCCTGCTCCCTATTTCTTCACACAGAATATTAAACATGCGTAAATCAGTGGTAGATACCTTTAAAAATAACAATTTTAAATTTATCATTTAGGGCATTTATTTGAACTAGAATTTTTAATTTTATTCTAAGTGTAAGACAGTGAAGAATGCATTGACTACACGTACTGTTGGTGTCTCCACTTTGATTCATGCTGATGTAACTGCAGTTTTAACTATTTTGGCTCAATAGTACTCCATTTTGTATAAGCATCACATTTTGTAATCCATTCATCTGCTGATGGACACTTAGATTGCTTCCAAATCTTATCTATTGTGCACAGTGCTGAAACAACTTGGGAGTGCAGATATTATTTGATACAGTGTTTTTCTTTCTTTCGGGTATATACCTAGCAGAAGAATTGTTGGATCATATGGTAGCTTTATTTTTAGTATTTGAGGAACTTCTAAATAGTTGTCCGTAGTGGTTATAATAAGTTACGTTCCTACCAACAGTGTACAAGGGTTTCCTTTGCTTTACATTCTTGCCAGCATTTGTTATTGCCTGTCTTTTGGATAAAAGTCATTTTAACTGGGGTGAGGTGATGTCTCGTTGTAGCTTTAGTTGGATTTTTCTGATAATCAGTGATGTCGAACACTTTTTCAGATATTCCTTTGCCATTTGTACGGTTTTTTTTTGAGAAAAGTCTATTCAAAAATTTTTGCCTGTTTTAAAAATTGAATTATTAGATTTTTATCTATAGGGTTTTTTGAGCTCCTTATACAATCTGGTTATTAATCGGTTGTCAATGAGTAGGTTGCAAAGATTTTCTCCTGTTCTGTGGTTTGTCTCTTCACTTTGTTGATTGTTTCGTTTGCTTTGTAGAAAGCTGTGTAACTTGATGTAATACCATTTGTCCATTTTTTTGTGTGTTGGAACAGCTAAAATATTAAGATAAATTTCTTGGCTTTAAGAGCTCTTATCTCAAATTAATTATATATCATCACTATTTTTTGAAGTAAGAAATATTACTCTATAATTAAAATTATTCAATTACTAGAATGACTCAACTAAAATGATATGATGAAGAAGTGTAGCTGGCTTCCAATTACAATGGACTATGGACTAAAAAAGAACACATAAAGCCTATATCTGTAAACAAACAAAAAAAACAACCAAAAGGACTAGACAAAACTATTTTCTGACGTTACCCAAATGCCAGATTAAGACTCTGGTCCCGGAGAGAAAGGAAATAAACAAATTGATCTCTACCACTGCCTCAGTTTTCTTCCAAGAAACATATTCCAGAACACTTATCAAGAAAGGAGATTCTCAACAGAACATGTTAGTTACACTGACTTACAGACAAAATGATGCACTTTAGGTATAGAAGTTGCTCCAGAGAGAAGGAAGGAAGCTATATAGGAAAAGGGTTTTTAAAATAACGTAATTATTTAGACTTCGGTATTTGACAGATATTTTTGAGAAACTAATTAATTAGATTGACACTTCAAGAAAAACAAATGGCAATATTCATTACCAGTAATAAAATGTGAGCTTTTTTTTTTTTTTTTTTTAGATGGAGTCTCGCTCTGTCACCAGGCTGGAGTGCAGTGGTGTGATCTCGGCTCACTGCAATCTCTGCCTCCCCGGTTCCAACAATTCTCCTTCCTCAGCCTCCTGAGTAGCTGGGACGACAGGTGACAGGTGAGTGCCACCATGCCAGGCTAATTTTTGTATTTTTAGTAGAGACGGGGTTTCACCATGTTGGCCAGGATGGTCTTGATCTCTTGACCTCATGATCCTCCCACCTTGGCCTCCCAAAGTGCTGGGATTACAGGTGTGAGCCACCACACCCGGCCAAATGTGAGCTTTTCAGTAAACATTAGAATTGTGGAAACCTTATGTCTTCTATTGTGATCTTGGCAAATTCAAATAAACCATGTGCTTATGGCCAATTGCTTTCAACCAAAGTGCCCACATGCAAGCAATAATAATGATAATAGCAATAAAATTCTCCACACCATATACAAAAATTAAATAAAAACAAATCACAAGACCTAAATGAAAAACCTAAAACTATTTATATAAAAGAATTAGGAGAAGGGCCTCATGATCTTGGGTTAGATAAGGATTTCTTAGATTCTTCCTAAAAATTATGATCAACAATTTTAACAGACATTTTACTACAGAAGATGTATAAAAGATTAGGACACACATTTAAAGATGTTCAATGTCATTAATCATTAGAGAAATGCACATGAAAAGCATAATAAGATACCATTACACACCCGCTAGAATGGTTATGGAAGAAGGAGACAGAAAATACCAAGTGTTGGGGAAAATGTACACAAATGGGAGCCCTCATGCATTACTAGTGGGAATACAAAATGGTAAAGTTACTTTGGAAAACAGTTGGGCACTTGAAAATTTTGACATAAACTTATCATACAGCACAACAATTCCACTCATAGAAATCTACCAAAATAAGTGAACACACAAGTCCATGCAAAGACATATATGTGAACATTCACAGCAGCATGGTTCATAATAGCCAATACCTAAAAAGCACACAAATGTCCATTAACTGGTGAATTATTAAAAATATGCAGTATAGGGAAAAATTGTAATAGTATACAATAAAACTTAACAAACTACTGATACACGCTGCATCATGTATAAATCTAAAAACATTGTCTAGTGAAAGAATTCACATATCGCATGATTCTATGTATATGAAATGTCCAGAGAAGGCACATTTATTGAGACAGAAAGAAGATTAATGCTTAGGGTAAGAAAGGGGATTGACTGAAAAGGAACAAGTTGGAAATTTCTGGAGTGACATGAATGTTCTAAAACTGAATTGTGCAGATTTGCACAATTGTATACATTTAGTAAAATTCACTTAATTGTACATTTACAATGGGTGATTTTGGTACCAATGCTATACTACAAAATCTGTAAATAAGACTGGCATTTCACAAGATAAAAAGATCGTGGCACTAAAACTTTTCAGAATCTGTATGACTCAGTAGTCATATTCAAATAGGTGTTTTATAACATTTCCCAATATTTACATAATTAACAATCTTTCCCAAACTTGCTGGGATATTTCCCAATTAAAAAAATGGAAATAATTAAATATAAGTGAGAGCAGTGGTTTGGCCAAGGTTGTATGTGTTACGTAAGCCCTAAACATGACATCAAGTTAATTGGCTTAGTTACTTTAAATTTTACTTAAGCTAACAACTTTCTCAAAAGCAATAAAGAAAGTAATATTTCAGTACAATTCGTCTTCTCTACTTTTTAATTTTCTTTGCTATTCTGTTTCTGTGCCAACCTTTGTTTTCAATACAGTTAAAGTGACACTATTTCTAATCTTTCAGTGGGACTTTATAGGTCTATATTAAGAACACATGTTCCTCCTTCATTTCATTTCCTCTTATGCTCTCTTTTACAGTGTTTGTTAATAAATTTTGTCTTTACAAAAATCATACAATTTTTAAAACCTGAGTAAAAGATTAAAAGGAGAAAAAAATCACCCTTGATCACTCACTAAGCTTTTTCACATAAAATTTAAGCACCACTGATGCTGACAGTTTCCTGGTTTTGCCAGAAGATTCTAAGGGAGATTTTTTCACACGTCTATGTCATGACTTCAACCAGCTGGTAGTGATTGTAAAATTCAACTGATTGTAAAATGCATCTAGATTTCTTAGAAGTGAATAGGTTGAAAACATGCATATTGATAGGGTTTGGCTGTGTCCCCACCCAAATCTTATCTTGAATTTAACTCTCACGTGTCATGGGAGGAACTTGGTGGGAAGTGATTGAATTATGGGGGTGGGTCTTTCTTGAGCTGTTTGCGTAACTACATATTTGAAATATGAGTTAATTTCATGTTCCTATTTTCATACATGCTTGAAATTATTAAAAATCACATATATATATGTTTTTTATAAGAAATTTAAAGTGTTCTACTACCAGTAAAAAGCCAGGCTTTGGATCCTCTATATGCCTTAGATTTCATGGAATTATATTGGTGTTTATGACTAATTTCACAGTTGACAGAAACCGTTAGCTACAGTATCACTTTTGTCATCTTGTTGTGTTTCCACAAACCTCTGGATTTTTTAATTTAATGACTTCCTCTCAACATAAAATATAAAATCCCTCTGCTAAGCTGTTCCTGAGACAAAGCGTCTCACCAAAATAAATGATATGACTTCCTAACCTTTCATAAACTTTTTACAATGGGTGTCTAAAGTTCTGAAGTTGGGACAAACTTCATAAATTTCCATTGTGAAATGAAATTTGCACATTCAATCAGAGGCAAAAGCTTGCCTCTAAATCTAATTCAGTTGGCAAATCACTTGAGCCCAGGAATTTGAGACCAGCCTGAATAACATGGTGAAATGTGATCACTACAAAAACACTAAAAGTAGCCAGTCATCATGGTGGCACCTGTGGTCCCAGCTACTCAGGAGGCTGTGGTGGGAGGACTTTAGCATCATTGTAGTCCAGTGTGGGTGACAGAGTGAGACTTTGTTTCAATAAATAAATAAATAAAAATAAAGTATTTGCCAAAAGACCTTCTGCTCATTCTTTTTGGAGGAAAAAAAAACATGAGTAGATTTATCATTTATTCAGTGTTAGTAATTAAAAATTACTTCTGTCCCTATAACATTTATAAAATAAGAGAAAAAAAACTCCACTTATCACTAGGACAATTAGATAGATATTCACAGTTTATACGTTTTGATTTCAAATTGTAAACATTTATTCTTCACAAATAGCATTTTTTAAAATGTAAAACTGGCAATATATTATGAATTAGTTTTTAAAAAAGCGGACTCAATCTTCTGAGGTGGCTTCCATTGGAGCTACTGTTAAGGCATGCAATGGTGGATGGAAATATTTGACACTCTTAAACCTCTGAATCCTGAGTTAAATAAATCTCATAAGAAATCATAATATTTATGCATCATGCTTTTATTAATTTGTTTACACTATAATATGCTCCAGAAGATTTAAGGAGAAAAAAGATTAAAAGATGTATAAATAATATACATCTAATTTATGGTCTTGGCAATAGCTTGTCTTAAAAAAAGTATAGAATATATGACATAAGATTATTTTTGGAATTGAATACTTGAAAATATTAATCACTGTTGCTGCCATGTGTGTGTGTGTGTGTGTGTGTGTGTGTGTGTGTGTGTGTGTGGTGTGTGTACATACCTGTCTGTATGCAGCTGCAGCTACACTTCAATACTTCAATCAGGGATTGACAATGCTTTCTTGCCTACAGTCTGGTAATGTTTGACTCATGGGTGTTTATCTTTCAACGGCTTTACCCACTCCTCCTTGAAATACCTTAGATAATAAAAATTATTACATATTAAATAAATATTTCTTGCATTCAATTGAATTTAACTTGAATCTAGGAATAAAAGGAAAAAACTGTCATAATTTAGTACATTTAGTTTCAGGCAAAAAATGCAGCAAGCTAACATTTCACACATTTGTCTTTGTAGAATTAAGAAATACAAATAAGTGATTTTGATTTCTCAAATGATCACTTCTAAGTCCTTGGTACTTAAAGTAATAATACAACTTTAAAATAATTTATCAGTAATGTTCCCATAATCTTAAATTTTATTGAGACTCTTGTGGTTGAAGAAGAAATTTCTCAAGCTGTGAGTTATTTTAAATTTATAAATCTTATTTAGCCACAAGCTATGATAAATTTTTCTCCTTTTTTTTTTTTTTTTTGGAGGCAGTTTTGCTCAGTCACCAAGGCTGGAGTGCAGTGGTACAATCATAGCTCACTGTAACCTTGAACTTCTGGCCTCAAGAAATATACCTGTCTTAGCATCACAAAGTGCTGGGATTATAGGTGTGAGCCACTGTACCCAGCCAGATTCATTGTAAACAAGAAATATATTGTGAAGGATGGAACAAAGTATTTTGATGTATTTTATTGGATATGCCTCCTAGAATTATACTTATTAATATTAATATTTATTTTATTAAATTGTAAGAAAATTTGCACATGATTAAATTACATAAATTTAATTGTACAGAAATGACTAGAAAGAATACAGAAGCCTATATTTTTTTTTTCGGAGACAGGGTCTCAATATGTCACCCAGGCTGGAGTGCAGTTGTGCCATCATGACTCGCTGCAGGCTCAATCTCCTGAGTTCAAGCAATGCACCTGTCTCAGCCTCCAGAGTAGCTGAGAATACGGGCACTTGCTACCATGCCCAGCTAATTTTTTGTATTTTTAGTACAGGCAGGTTTTCACTATTTTGTCCAGGCTGGTCTTGAACTCCTGAGTTCAAGTGATTGCCCCCTCAGCCTCCCAAAGTGCTGGGTTTACAGGAATAAGCCGCCATGCCCAGCCTGAAGGCATTTTTTTTTTTTAACATTTCAAAGCAGCCGCTTTTTTCCAAAGACTTCAAATGTTAGTAATGTTAAATGGCAGTTTTATGCATGCACTGGGAGAATAGCAAAGCTTCCATGTGTAATTGATTCAAGATTCTGGCTGATTATACTTTGCTACTTTTAATCAGATATCTAATGAGTGTGATTACTGGAAAATATTTTCTATAGAATGTTTGAAAAATTCTTCATTGCAATAAGTCTGTTATTTATGGTACATAACTTCATGATGGGAAAAAGTGTAATAAACCAATGTTTTCATTAAGAGTGCATTAACATAAAAAAATCCTTTACATTACATAGCTTATCTAATTTTTATCAACTTGATCTAAAAAAATACTTTTCCTAAAATTGATCATTTGTGCAATAAACATAGCAGACATGTTGCGTGTAGTTTGCTTGGATGGAACTTAAGATGTCTCTGAATGCTGGCAAGAAGCTAGCAGCTAAGGGAGCACTCTCTGTATCTACAGTTCCAAGACATTCTTTGTGGGCACAAAAAGCTGCTACTGCCCTTGCTCTGTGCAGATAAGAGATGGGAAAGACTTTCTGTCCTGTTACTCTGAATGACATTTTTATTAGTACCCTCTGGCGACTAACAAAAGACCAAACTCCACACTCTTCATCTATAGACTCTGACTTTCAAGTTTCTTCAGAAAAATACACTACGAAAACATGTGTTCGTCAAGCCAAGTTTGTTGGAGTTCTACTTAGAGAAATTATAAAAAATTGAGTGCACTGTTTCTTGTTACCTAGGACTATAAATTACTTATTTTCAATTTAAAATTCTGTGTGTGTCTGTGTTATAAAATTTGGCAGGAAACGTGGGCTGAGCCTACCCTCTTTATTCATTTTCTCACTGCCCCTGCCATTGATCGATACATGGATGATAATCACAGCTACTTCCAGGATAATCGTTGCCAGCAATATTTATCAACAGCTACTAGCATATCATCAACAGAAGGAATTTCCTCGAGTGACCTATCGGTTGATGATGATACTCCAGTTATTTCTCTAGTATATAATCAACTTATACCATTAATAAAATAATTTGCTTAAAATTTCTCCACAAATACTGAATATCAACTTCTGGGCCTCAATAACAAAAAGATCTACTATTGAGTTTCAGACAAGTGTTACTAAGAAATTCTTAGATGAGAGTGATAATTGATACCAGAAAAGGAAAGAAGAGCCTCCTACAATAAGTAGGGCTTGAGTTTGATAAATCTGCAGCACTTTGTGCTGTGAGATATTTTTAAGACTAAACAAGAGAGGTAGTTTCATAAACTGTGCCTTTATCAGTAAGATCTAATCTTGACTACAATATATTACCCCCCATTAAGAAGATGGAAAGGTTAAATACAAAATGTTTATCACACCCATCTTTACTTTTGAAGAAACTGCTGTATAAAGAAGCCATGTAATTTGCTAAGTGTGATACAGTTACCCTCAAGCATCCAGCCATCCGGCAGAGCAGCATAGGATTTAAGAAAATAGACTCTGGAGTCAGCCCCTTGAGTTTGCATTTCTGTTCATTCTTTTCTAATTGTGCACACCTGGACAAGTTATTTAAACTCCTTGTGCTTCATTTTTCCCAACAAAGGAAAAAGGGCATTAAAGTACCTAATCCCTGGCATTGCTACAAGTTATTAAATATTTTAAACTAATACATGTAAAACAGTGCAAACTGAGGTATGAGAAAATGAACGTGTTCAAGAATAAATGATAAGTATTTTTACTAGCATGAAACCAAAGCTCTCTGACTCTAAAGCATGTTTGTTTTATCACTATAAATAAATGTTTGTTTTTATTTTTAAAAAGAGAAGGAAGGAAAGCAGGAAGGAGAGAGGGGAGAGAGAACAAGCAAGACAAAAGAGACCAGTAAGTTCAGATCCAACTTTTGTCACATAAAATCAGCATTTTTCATCTGAAAGTGGTAATCTTTAAACGGGAAGCCTTTTAACCTCTATGTGGATCTGATTAGGTTACTTTTTGACTTTAATTGACTGGGAGATGTATTTTTATCAATTTATTGCTATCACAATATTTCCTCTGCCTCTTTGCATTCAGTTTAAACCCATTTTTTGGGGTTGGACATGTCAACTTCTATAGATTAATTTGCCTTCATTAAAAATGACAATTCAGAGTTAATTATAGTAAAATCTCATAGAGATTATCAGATGCAATTTAGAATTATATTTGACTTAAACTGTCACTGAAAATGAAATCTAAATGGTTTCACTAAATGATTACATGGGAATTATATGCAGAAGTATTGTCATAACTCAGTCTTAGTAGTGAGGCCTATCGATACAGTGCATGTAATATTTGCCCAAAAAATTTCAATACTGTGTTACCCGGGAGCTACTGCAGCCAGAAATATTGAAATTTTTTTGTTTTTGTGATACACAATATTATATCCTGTTTCAGCAGAAACTTATTTTTCTCAACCATTAAAATATGTGTTCTGTATGCCTATAGTTCTTTCTGTAAGGAGAACAAAGACAAAAAAGTCACAGAATCCTCAAGTCAGAGAGATAAAAAACTGGAGCAAGACACATCCACAGACAGCATTATTTCAAAGCCCACGGGTGAGGAAATAAGTATTTCCTTAGAAACAATTGATAAATACCTAAACTCAATATTCCAGAATGAACATAAGCAAAGGTAGGGACTTAATACTTAGATCTGTGAAACAAGATGAGGACATCATACAAAAATGCTATGGGAGAATAGCCATGGTTTGTTTAGTCTTAATAGTCAAAGGGGATTACACTGATATCTCAATAAAAAAACTGGATAGTCATATAACCCATTGCATATCCTTTAGATTTTGTTGAACTTAAGCATATAAAATAAACAAAAAGTATTATATTTCATCAATTTTAAGAGACACATTTTCCCCAAGTAAAACTGGAGTAAAAATTGGAGTAGCTATTATAATCTAAGGTACCCTGTCATAATAATTAGCAGTATTGTTTCCTTCCTCCTGCCCCTCCCATTTTCTAAGAGATACATTACATCTGGAGTGCATTGAAGGTGGACAGTAAAAAAGCAGGTATTGGAAGCAAGGAGCAACATAAAACAGGCTATTTGAAGAATCCAAGAGAGAGATGATTATAATTTGAACCAGAGGGTAATAAACATTAACATTCTAGTGATATTTGGTAAGTAACATTTCAAAATGTAGTCAATCCAAATTATTCAAAGATTTAATATTTATGAATTTTCCTACTCACTAAATTATTTGTAACCCCAATAGCAATACTTGTGCTGCTTTCATGCACGTTCATGTACATGCACAGAGCCAGGAATAATGTGAGTTGCCCAACATCCATGTTCCTAAGTTGAGGTCAAATAAAGTGATGCTGCTTTCTTGTTTCAGTGGTTACACTATAAACAAATCTTTTCATGGTTTATTTAGTACCATGTTTTTTGCCTTTCATGGTTTTTGCGTTTCATGCTTTTGGTTTGTGATCTTGCTGTTTAAAATGGCCCCAAGCATAGTGCAGAAGTGCTGTCTAGTGCTCACAGGTGCAAGAAGGCTGTGATGTGCCTTATGGAGAAAACACCTCTGTTACATAAACTTTGCTCAGCCATGACTCATAGTTATATTGGCTGGAAGTTCAATGTTAATAAATCAACAGTGCATATTAAATAAAATGCCTTTAAAAAGAAACCCCCATAAAACAAAGTTATATATTGATCAGTAAACAAAAAAAGCTGTAACCAAAGGCTTACAGAAACTATTCTCCGTGTAGGAGCAATGGTTTAGTATTTCCTAACTCAGTGTTTTTGTTAACTTCATAGAACACATTATCCTGAATAACAAGTATCGACTGTATTCTCACTTCTTATGGAGTGTGAAAGAGAAAGAAAATAATTTCTCCAAACTTTTTGCACTAGTCCACTGAAATGATTGAATTGTCATCCATGGTTATAAAGAGTATTGCGGATAAAGCTGGTTTCAGAATAAACAAGAATTTAGTTTTCATCGTGTTGTGCTACAAATGTCTATCACATGACCAATAGGACGTGGTAATAAGAAAGTTATGTAAACAAATAGGAGTTTGAGATGGAGAGTAATTGACTGAAGTTATCTATTGCTGATTCATCACCATAGAGAATGTAATGCAATCGTTGAATCTGGATAAAATAACCAAAAAATTTAGTGTAGTCCAATGCAAGTCAAGGTCTAAGTTTTGCATTGTTATGTTAACTTGTGCTTTGTAACATTAGTCAGAGTGAAGAGAAGATATAATCAAAAGAGACTAAACTGGAGCAATTACTGAGAAGGAATGAAAACAGAGTTTGATGTCCTAGAATACAAGTTAAATATATATGTGTATATATACACATACACATACATATCAAGGATGAGAAAATAAGTCATTGCTGTGAATTAAGTAAAAAAGAAGATGACATATAATTACTTGCTGGATTTAGCAACTTTAAGGTCATTGCTAATCTAGTAAACCCTGATTGGAATGCACTGAAGAGAGACTAGAATAGGAATTAGAAATAACTCTCTTGAGAATTTTACAATGAAAAGAGGAAAGAAGAATATAACTACAGAGTAAAAGGGGTCAAAGAAGTGTCTTTCAGGTATATTGTTTTTAACACAGTCAATAAAATCATGTTTGCATACTGATGGGAAACATTCAACACAATTACAGAAAAAAGTAATGAGTTAGGAAATAAAGAGAGGTTTGCTGAAGCAATATCTTTAAGTAAATGAATAAACATGGGACTTAGCAAGCACATATGTGGGGGAACAGAATTTAGATAGAAGCATCAGAATGGTCAGTTACAGATGCAAAGATGGGATTTGTAATCTTTAATGAGGTTCATGGACATATATTTAAAATTAAATATGAAATTTAAATTTAAGTTAAGAGTTAAGTTTGCTTTATGCATTTTTCCACCTATATGTAAGGACATAGGTGCAAATTTAGAGTAGACAGTGTTGAATCAAACCAGGGTTGTGGTTTTGTCAAGAGAGGGTGAGGATGTTAAAGAAGAAAGAAGAATTGAGGGATATGTAAAGGAGTAATTATGAAGGAACGAAACATCATTGCCTGAGATACCTTAAAAATAGACTTTTGAACATCACAACTGTGGGGAGTGCGGACTCAAAGCAGGAGAAGGTATGGAGAGAAGCAGACACTTAAGTTAGGAAAGAATGGTTAGGATATTTAAAGGAGTGCATTCCTCAGTTGTATACAGCTCTCTGAGACTGTGTGGCCAGCTTGGGAGTGATCAATGCAACTCTGAACAGTCTTTACAGTAAGTGAGCAGAATTTAACTCTTCTCTCCTTATTTTCAGTGGTCAATTTTGTTCCACAGAGTGAGCACTAAGTTCCTGAGTTTATTGAGTCGTGTTACCTGGCCCTTCTGGTAACCTGTGAGGAAGTCTGATCCCTCAAAACACAGAGCTTCAGCTGAGCCTGTGAGTAAAGGAAGAAATTATGTCATTTCTACATGGATTTGGCTGGGCTGCACAGGACCCTGGATCTGCTGCTTTCTGATGTTTTATGCAACAGAGCCCATGATGAACTGGTACAAGAACAACAACAGAAGTGAAGATTGATATAACCCACTGTACATCCTTTAGATTTTGTTCTCTTTAAGTATACAAAATGAACAGAATATATTAGATTTTATCAATTCAAGTGTAGGAAACTGCAGAAATGTGAATATGTGGCTACCGGTGGATACCCTGAAATTGCCAAAATTGCCAGGCAAAATTCCAACCTTTGATCAGATACACATTAATTTAAATAAAGAATTCTTAATAAGTTAAGGAATATATGGAGTAAAAACAAACTCAGAATTAGTCTTGGTTTAGGCATAATTCTTAATTGTTCAGTGGAATTCTCTGGACCTGCTTTTGCTTTCTGAAGACTGCAGATGTTCTTGGCTATACTGTACATAAAAAAATAAAACCAACCAACCAACAAAAAATGACATAAAATTTTAAAATCCCCAAAACAAAATCTATGAAAGAAAAATAAAAACTAGAGAATAAATAAAGGAAACTATCCAAAAAAGTAGTATTGAAGGAATGCAAATTAAACAAGATATCATTTTGGCTTTACTCTAAAATTTGCAGACACAGAAATTATAATATCAGTTTCAATTTATGTAAAGTATGTTGTAAATTGACCCAATTTTTGCAAGATAAATTTTATTGTATGTATCAAAAACCTTAAGTTGTTTGTAAGGAAATATTGGGTACATTTGCAATATTTTTGCAGAATATAACTTCTTGAATTTTTAATTTAACTGAACTAAATTACAAATGTCCAAAAATATTGTTTGAGTTGTCAAAAATAGGAAAAAAGAAGAAAATACTTAAAGCACATTCTAAATGATACTGTAAAGATAATTCAAATGTGAAACTTGAGCAAGTATTTGAAAATCAAATACAATTAAAAATCAAATATTTGAAGAGAAAATACTTCAATATTTCTCTCAGATTTTTAAGAGAAAAATATAGAGGCAAAAATGATGAGAGGACAGATGGCTAGGGATTTACAAACATATAATTGCTAAGCAATCTATGAAGAGAAACAAAATTAGGCATAAGAAAAGAATTAGATAAATAGACAAAATGCATGATATTTTCTATTTCCTGTTTTGTTAGGCATGGTGACAATCGCCCTGCAGCAGACAACTCTAGCAATAGCATGAAATCACTGATGAGAACTGATACTCAGAAAAAACTTTAAGGTTTAAATAAATTGCATAGTTTGCTGCCAAGATGTGTTCAGCCATGATTTTCTTTTGTTCTAAACGCTCAGAGATTGAATAAACATGTTTTCTTTGGAAAGAAGAGATGACTAGAGAGTTGACCATCATTCAGTCCAATTTGGAATAACCTATTTTTTATTATTTCAAATAAGCAATAATATTTACTTTTAATAAAGAACATTTTGAACATTACAGCTTTTCTTCACAGTCACAATTTCTTTTATCAAACAAATAACAAATAGTCTAATATAGAAGATTCCCTCAAGAGAAAGCTAAAGGGAAGTGGTAGATTATGTCAACATAATATGATTTTTTTAAAGAATTAGGAATAAATAATTCAATCCATGAATAATATGATGATTTTAACCTGAAACTAAATGTTTTATAGCATTAAATATGCAAGTACTAACGCCAAAACAATGTAGAAATTCCACATTAATTTTAATCCTCTATTGTAATTTGCAGCAGACCAAATAAAAGATATATTTTTATGATGATCACATGCTGCATAATCATTATAGGCATTCAAAACTAAGTAATAAACATTCATAACAAGTAATAAACCATTAATTAATATCCCAATATTAATTTGATAAACATTTTTGAGTTCTTCAGATTGATTTATATATGCTAGTCAAACAACTGATATATATTTTTTATGTACTTGGAAGGACACACATAATTTAATTCACTTAGATTTGCATGTTATATGAAAATTAAACAAGGCTCCTATTGGTTAGTATTTTTGAGGTTTTATATTAAATTGGCTATCATGGGATTTTAATATGTAGCCAAATATATTCAAAATCTTACTGAATATAACAAGTACACTGCTCTTTTAATTCTTCATGCTGTAATGTATGCTTGCACGAGATTGGAACTCCTTTTTCCTGATTTAGTTAAGATTGTTTAAGACATTGACATTGACTATAAAACCTGGCTGTTAGGTTCTCTTGGAGTTTGTGTGATTTTCAGAAAGGAGAGAAAGGAGTGGCACCATTAATATTATGTAGTGAGTTTCCCAATACCTTAGAGAAAAGTAAAATTGTAGTTATACTGAATTTGCTTTAAGAAAGTGAGATAATTGAAAGTCTTTCTAAATTTGAATTTTTAGGTTTTGATAGCTGCCTGCTACATAGTTATTATTGCTGTTTTTCATATTAAATTATCTTATACACATTTGTCAGGTGACATATTTCCACTTTATTTTCTGTGTTTCCAAATCACTAAATTATTACTCTGTTTTCAAATCCTTGTATCATGAATAAATAAAGGCATTTTATTATCTCCCCATATCAAAATCCCTCCTGCACCCCACTCTTACCTTGCAACAACATAATATTTTCAAATATTAGGGATTTTACGTTAGTTTCCAAGACGTGCAATATTGTGCCAGAACCCCAAACAGCTGAAAAGCACCAAAACATAAACATAAACACTGTCTAACATAAGTAGAAATGTACAAGTTACAGATGGAGTATTTCCGTATTTATATCAAACTTATTTGATACTTTTGATTTTTCTTTTCTTTCTCTTGAGACTACGCAGAAGGAATAAGATAGAAGGAATAAGATGTAACAGATATAAGGAATAAGATGTAACTTTAACTAGATAGAAGAATAAGATATAACAAATTGACATGGAAAATTCATATAGATCAGACACAAATTTTCAGTTATTTCCTAAATAATTACACTTGCAATTTAAAAAATTAACTCTTGGAAGAACTAAATATTAAAGTTTTAATAATACCATTTTTTAATGCTGCATCAACACTAGAAAGAGACCATTGTGTGTTACAAGCACTGTCAATGACTAAGTAAATAATTAAATACAATTAAAATGCCAAAAGCACAAAGCCAGTGGTCTTAGAAGTGTTAGTTATAATTAATTAGGTTTTGTTAACTTTTAAAAATGGGAGTAAAATAGAAAGAAAATACATTTAGGAAAGTTTCATGAGTATTTGGATTCCTAAAGATAGCAAAACAATGACAGACTGAAATCCAAGTTACGGATTTCCACTAAACTACCTATTTCAATCTTCAGCAAGTCTTTTTGACTACGTGTTATATTGCATTTTATTGTGTTAGACCTGAGCTTGAAAATAGCCTATCATTTACAGGGGTGAATTGTTGAAGAATATCCCGAATTATTCCCTGAGGGAGCAATTATAATTGTTGAAGGAGGATAAGTAAGAATAGAAAAAGTATCCATGTCACAGGTCACATTAAATTCAGCATTGCCCATATGGGTGTTGGAAGATAACTATGGGAAAATTGTAGGTATAATTTCTGCTGTATTTGCAGAGTTGTTGATTGAAGACATTGGTTTTGAATAGAAATGTTACATTTAGGTTGAGATGTCCAAAGGGCAGCCCATTTTCTTGGTGAGTTCTTCACTCTCTGCCGCTCAAGCATAGTGCTCTAAAAGTCAAACACCGTCTCACTTACCACTGAGTGGCAGCTCTCCCTTTTTAACCTTTTTAACCAAGCAACCTACAGTCATCTCTAAAACATGAATATAATGTTCCTCTTAATTCTTAAGACATTTATCTTCCCATTAAGCAAGCAAGACTTCTCTGAATTCCTGTCAGCAAACACACAAGTAGAATAGTTGCAAGAACTATTCTGATCATAACTTCCTCCCAAACTAATCAGTACAGCAGTGTTAAGTGGCATGTCATTCTGAAATATGCCACTGAGAGTGACACTTCATGTCGGAAGCTGTGCTGCTGTATTTGAAATGGAAAAGGAGAACTGTTCCCAAAAATTATTCTACTGTCTTTTTTACATAAAAAACTATAATCTGTGGTTATTATTTCTGCCTCCTCAGCATACACTCTTTTCTTTTAGGACTCCCAATTTTCCTTTAGGCAAAACAGAAAACCCAAAAACCAAAAACCAAGCCAAACAAAAACAAAATCTTCCCTCGTCCTCATCCCACATGATGAAGATAACACTGGGTCTAGTAGTTAAGAATGGAACAAAGACAGGACTAAACAATGTAATTTTCAACCCCTGGCCACATCCATTGCTCTGAGATAAGCCTATGATCCAAGCTGGTTTAATTACTATTAATTAACAACAGACTTGTAAGGACACCAAATGAAGACATACTCTTTTCTATTTCCACCTAATTTGAGGCTGTGATAATGCAGGCATACATACTGAGATCCGATGCTATTAATGAAGACTCTGGATTCAAATTCTCCCTGAAGCTAATTCTATGTCTGTACTTTTCTGTGCTATGTCTGTGCTTTTCAGTAATGTGAACAAATTAGATCCCTTCTTAAGCCAGTTTTAGTTGAGATTTTTTATCCCTTCCTATGGACACCACCCTAAAATAATAATTTATCTTGGGAATAAAATAGAAAATAAAGATGCGAGCCTCAATTCAGAGAATGTTGAGCTAGTTCATGAATTCATGAATATATCCACAGAGGGATTCTTTTTGAGGTCCAACTCCATCATAAATCTGTACTTTCTACTAAAACTGACTGTAGGTTTTAACATCCACCACCTAAATTTTATCACAGTGTATGTCAGACAGCACTTTAAGAAACACTCTTACGGGCATACAATGTGCTTGTAATAATCATTTTGTAAATAAGTGCAACTTAGCAAAACTCAAATTCAAGCATTTTGTGA
Source organism: Hylobates moloch (assembly GCF_009828535.3). NCBI lineage: Eukaryota > Metazoa > Chordata > Mammalia > Primates > Hylobatidae > Hylobates > Hylobates moloch. The sequence goes on from NW_026652278.1 coordinate 128,409,691, forward strand.
AGCTGGGAGGCAGTTATAGATATAAACAAACAGTAATTACTCAGTACATAAAGTATGAACTTTGAGAAATTGCAGAGATGTTGAGAACTCGCCATTCTTTGTGATTAAGGATCTGAAACTGCAAGATCTTCTAACTGAATTAAAGAAATCTCAGCAAAATTAGAAGAATAAAATCTTTCTCATTCAGAGATGAAAGAAAAATGCTTAATACCCTGAGTTTTATAAAAATGAAGTGTCTATACATGTATTTTTCTAATAAGTAAGACTTGTAATACATTCAAACTTTGGAAAATGTACTATGACTTGTGTAACTAAACTTTAACCATAGATAGGTTGTCTTAATTAATGAAATGTTGCCATCATTATAGCATTTAATTTGGCATCTCTGATTTCTCAATGACATGTCTTTGCAATTCTTCTTTGATTTATGAGATGAGATTGGAACATATATCTTCTCTATACCTGAAGGAGAAAACAAAAGCATTCTGCCAAATTTCTTAGTTAATGAAGACTCTGGTAGTCTTCTCTCATTTAAATTAACCCAGGTGAAATATGTAAACTTTCAGCCTAGCACTTAGGAGTTTTCAGATCAAGAAAGGCCTAGATTCTATTCAATTTCTGCCTCTGTATAACTTTGGGCAAATAAATTATACTCTCTGAGTGTTAATCTACTCATTGATGAAATGCAATTGGTTTTATAATTCATTTCAATCAAACAGCTTTTAGCTTCATTTAAATTGTTTATTTCCTTTGGTTTCTCCATTGAATTTTGCTCAATTCTTTATGATTTTTTTCCACTTGCTTTGAATTTTATTTGCTTTATTTAGGTGGAATCTGAGATTATTGATTTGAGAATGTAATTTTTGCTTAAAATGAGAGTTGAGTGCTATACATTATGCTCACATCACAGTTTTAGATGGAGTCCACAAATTTGGATATGTTCTATTTTCATGTTTAATCAATTTACGTTTTCTTTTTCAATATCTCTTCAGACTTCCTCATTAACCCATGGGTTATTAAGAAATATATTAATTTCCGCCAGGTGCAGTGGCTCAGGCCTGTTATCCCAGGGATTTGGGAGGCCCAGGGAGGCAGATTGCTTGAGACCAGCATGGTGAAACTCAGTCTCAAAATATATATATATACATATATATATATATACACAAAAAAATTCAGCCAAGTGCCTTGGTCTTAGCTACTCAGGAGGTTGAACTGGGAGGATAGCTTGAGCCTGGAAGGTGGAGGTTGAAATTAGCCAAGATTGTGCCATTGCACTCCAGACTAGGAGACAGAGTGAGAACATGTCTCAAAAAAAGTATATTAATTAATTTCCAAATAGTTTAGACTATTTTAAATAATTATTAATTTTTAGATTAGCTCTGTATGGTCAGAAAAAATAATTTGTATTATTTCTAGTGTTTCTATTTGTATAGTTTGCTATATGACCAAGGATATGCTCTGTCTAGGTAAAGTTTCATATACATTTGAATAAAACATGTATTCTGCTGACATTAGGAAAGTGTTCCATAAATGTCAATTATTTCCCTTGATGGAGTTGTTCAATTCTTCTAAGTTCTTACTGATTGGCTACTAGTTCTAACAATTACAGAGAGAGGAGTGTTGTAGTTTCCAGAGCTAATTTTGGATATTTGTTTCTATTTCTTCTTCAACTTCTATGATTTTTTGCTTTATATAACTCAGAGCTCTGTTATTAGGTACATGCAGATTTAAAATTTTTATATCTTCTTAGAAAATTGACACTTTTATCATTATGTAATGTCACCCTTTATCCCTGGTAACATTTCTTGTTCTGAATCTATTCTGTCAGACATTAGTATAACTAAAGAGGTTTATTTTGACATATGTATGGTATAAAGATTTTCATCCTTTTCCTTTTAACAGCTCTAAGCTCAGATATTTAAAGTGTGCTTCCTGTAGCTAACATATAATTGGTTATTTCTTTCCTCATTCAATCTACCAATATTTTATTAACTGGTATCTTCTAACCTTTTATATTTAATGTGAGTATTGCTGTAGCTGCTTTCTGTTTGTTCCGTTTTTTATTTGGCTTTTCTCTCCATTTATGCCTTCTCTGTGTTAAATGAACATTTTACATGGTTACATCTTATCTTCACTATTGTCTCCTTATGTACACCTGTTTAATTTTTTTACATGGTTACGTCTTATCTTCACTATTGTCTCATTATGTAAACCTGTTTAATTTTTTTAGTAGTTGTCCCAGATTTGAAATATACATTTTTGCTCAATTGTAGTCTAACTTGCAATGATATCTTTCCACTTCATGTGCAGTTTGTCTTATAACCATATAGTCTCAACTGTTCTTATCTTATTCTTTGTACTATTGCTGCCATGTATTTCACTGTTTACAAACTCATAAGCATACAATATATTACTATTACTTTTTCCCTACACATTCAGTTATTGCTTTGCTTTGACTTCCTTTACAGTCTTCACTATCCATCATATTCCATAAGTTAATTTTAAATAGAAATTGTAATGGATTCTTTGCACTATCAGAGAAAAAGAAAAGTGTCATTCTGGAAAGAATATGAAATTTCAACATTAACAAATTGGATTTTTTCCTGTAAATGGGAAATCATAAGCCATAGATAAAACCAAACCAAAAATCAGTTTCAGTACTTATTAATAGTAATTGCAGTTTCTCAGATTTTCTAATACAATTAGTTTTTTAATCAGGCTACCAGAATGGCAAATGAAAGAAAAATAAATTAAATAATAATTTAAGGAATTTTATCTATAAGGGAAAAAAAGGAAAACACAACTAGGTAGAAGAAGAAATTTAACTATGATATAGTTGCAACAGATCCCCTGATCTCACTGTGAGCTCTGAAGCTGAGTTGGACCTTCAGAAATATACCAAATTGAGGAAAACTATTGAGGCTTTATGTTCCTGTACTTTTGTTATAGGTTTCTTCCCATTGAGGAGATGTAAGAGTGTATGAGGATGCCTTTTTTGGCTGAGAGAAAATCCTTGGAAGGGATAAGTCTATGATACATCAGCAGCTATTATTCTCAGCATCTGGGGTAACAAGTGTCTTTACTCTGAAAGGGGACTTAAACAGTACACTACAACTTCCACTGCAGTCCACCCTTTGTGTCTCTTAGAGCCTTTGTTTCCAATAATAAATTTACTTCTTCTGGAAATAAATTTTTCAAGTCCCATTTCCTGAGGGAAAATTATTATTGAGACTTACACAAGCCTCACTCCCCTGGCTTTCTCTCTTCCTATTTGAATACCCTTTCTTTCTTTCTCTTGCCTAATTGCCTTACCAGAACTTCCAATACTATGTTGAACAGGTGTGGTGAGAGAGGGCATCCTTTCGTCTTGTACCAGTTTTCAAAGTGAATGCTTCCAGCTTTTGCCCATTTAATATAATATTGGTGGTGGGTTTGTCATAAATAGCACTTATTATTTTGAGATATGTTCCATCATAGTTTATTGAGAGTTTTTAACATCAAGGAATGTTGACTTTTATCAAAGGCCTTTTCTGTATCTATTGAGATAATCATGTGGTTTTTGTCTTTGGTTCTGTTTATGTGATCGATTACATTTATTGATTTGCATGTGTTGAACCAGCCTTTCATCCTTTCATCCCAGGGATGCAACCAACTTGATCTTGGTGGATAAACTTTTTTTTTTTTTTTTTTTGAGATGGAGTCTCGCTCTGTCGCCCAGGCTAGAGTGCAGTGGCGCAATCTCGGCTCACTGCAAGCTCCACCTCCTGGGTTCACGCCATTCTCCTGCCTCAGTGGATAAACTTTTTGATATGCTGCTGGATTCAGTTTGCCAGTTTTTATTGAGAATTTTTGCATCAACGTTCATCAGGGATATTGGACTGAAATTTTCTTTTTTTGTTGTTGTGTTTCTTCCCAGTTTTGGTATCAGGATGATGCTGGCTTCATAAAATGAATTAGAGAGAAGTCTCTCCTTTTCAATTATTTGTAATAGTTCCATAAGGAATGGTACCAGCTCTTCTTTTTATTTCTGGTAAAATTCAGCTGTTAATCTGTTTGGTCCTGGGCTTTTTTTGGTTGGTAGGCTGTTAATTACTGCCTCAATTTCAGAACTTGTTATTGGTCTATTAGGGGATTTGACTTCTTCCTGATTTAGTCTTGGGAGGACGTATGTGTCCAGAAATTTATCAATTTCTCCTAGATTTTATAGTCTATTTGTGTAGAGGTTTTTGTAGTATTTCTGTGTGGTCAGTGGTGATATCCTCTTTATCATTTTTTATTGTGTCTATTTTATTCTTCTCTCTCATCATCTTTATTTGTCTAGCTAGTGGTCTATCTACTTTGTTAATTTTTTTCAAAAAAACACCTCCTGGATTCACTGATTTTTTGGAGGGTTTTTCATCTCTCTATCTCCTTCAATTCTTCTCTGACCTTAGTTATTTCTTGTATTCTGTTAGATTTTGGATTTGTTTGCTCTTGCCTCTCTAGCTCTTTTGATTGTGATGTTAGGGTGTCGATTTGAGATCTTTTTAGCTTTCTGATGTGGGCATTTAGTGCTATAAATTTCCCTCGTAACACTGCTTTAGCTGTGTCTCAGAGATTCTGGTACGTTGCGTCTTTGTTCTCATTGGTTTCAAAGAACTTCTTGATGTCTGTCTGGTACGTTGTGTCCTTGTTCTCACTGGTTTCAAATAACTTCTTGATTTCTGGCTTAATTTCATTATTTACCCAGGAGTAATTCAGGAGCAGGTTGTTAATTTCCATGTAGTTGTGTGGTTTTGAGTGAGTTTCTTAATCCTAGGTTTCAATTTGATTACACTGTGTTCTGAGAGATTGTTTATTATGATATCAGTTCTTTTGCATTTGCTGAGGAGTGTTTTACTTCCAATTATGTGGTCAATTTTAGAATAAGTGCCATGTGGCACCGAGAAGAATGTATATTCTGTTGATTTGGCCTGGAGAGTTCTGTAGACGTCTACTAGTCCACTTGATCCAGAGCTGAGTTCAAGTCCTGAATATCCTTGTGAATTTTCAGTCCCGTTGATCTGTCTAACATTGACATTGGGATGTTAAAGTCTCCTACTATTATTGCTTGGGAGTCTAAGTCTCTCTGTAGGTCTCTAAAAACTTGTTTTATGAATCTGGGTGCTCCTATATAGGGAGCATCTATATTTAGAATAGTTAGCTCTTCTTGTTGAATTGTTCCCTTCACCATTATGTAATGCCCTTCTTTGTCTTTTTTTATCTTTGTTGATTTAAAGTCTGTTTTGTCAGAGACTAGGATTGCAACCACTGCTCTTTTTTTTGCTCACTATTTGCTTGGTAAATTTTCCTCCATCCCTTTGTTTTGAGCCTATATGTGTCTTTGCACATAAGATGGGTCTTCTGAATACAGCACACCAATGGGTCTTGACTCCTTATCCAATTTGTCAGTCTGTGTCTTTTAATTGGAGCATTTAGCCCATTTACATTTAAGGTTAGTATTGTTATGTGATAATTTGATGCTGCCATCATGATGCTATTTGGTTATTTTGCACACTGGTTGATGCAGTTTGTTCATAGTGTCATTGATCTTTATATTTTGGTGTGTTTTGCAGTAGCTGATACAGGTTTTCCTTCCATATTTAGTGCTTCTTTCAGGAGCTCTTGCAGAGGAGGCCAAGTAGTAATGAAATCCCTCAGCATTTTCTTGGCTGGAAAGGATTTTATTTCTCCTTCGCTTATGAAGCTTATGTCGCCTGGATATGAAATTCTAGGCTAACAATTCTTTTCTTTAAGAATGTTGAATATTGCCCCCCAGTATCTTCTGGCTTGTAGAGTTTCTGCTGAGAGGACCACTATTAGTCTGGTGGGCTTCCATTTGTAGACAACCTGGCCTTAATCTCTGGCTGCCCTTAACAGTTTTTCCTTCATTTTGACCTTGGAGAATGTGATGATTATGTGTCTTGGGGTTTATCTTCTCATAGAGTATCTTAATGGTGTTCTCTGTATTTCCTGAGTTTGCATGTTGGCCTGTCTTGCTAGGTTGGGGAAGTTCTCCTGGATAATTTCCTGAAGTGTGTTTTCCAGCTCGTTTCCATTCTCCTCATCTCCTCTAGTACTCCAATCATTCATAAATTTGGTCTTTTTATGAAATCCCACATTTCTTGGGGGCTTTGTTCATTCCTTTTTACTTTTTTCCTCTATTCTTTGTGCATGTTGTTTCAGCAAGGTGGTCTTCAAACTCTGATACCCTTTCTTCCGCTTGGTCGATTTGGCTGTTGATACTTGTGCATGCTTCTTGAAATTCTTGTGTTGTGTTTTTCAGCTCCATTGGGTCTTTTATGTTCCTCTCTAAACTGGTTATTCTAGTTAGCAATTCCTCTACCCTTTTATCAAGGTTCTTAGCTTTTTTGCATTACATTAGAACATGCTCCTTTAGCTCAGCATAGTTTTTAATTACCCATAATCTGAAGCCCACTTCTGTCAATTCGTCCATCTGATCCTCTGTTCAGTTCTGTGTCCCTGACAGTAAGACACTGCAATCATTTGGTGGAGAAGGGGCACTCTGATCTTTTTCAGCATTTTTTCATTGACTCTTTTTCATTTTCGTGAGTTTGCTAGTTTCAGTCTTTGAGGCTGCCAAACCTTGGATGGGGTTTCTGTGGGTACCTTTTCTTGTTTTTGTTGGTGCTGTTGTTGTTTTCTGCTTGCTTGTTTTTCTGTCAATAGTCTGGTCCCCCTTCTGTAGGGCTGCTGCAGTTTGCTGGGGGTTCACTTTAGGCCCTATTCATCTGATTCACTCCTGTGCCTGGAGATGTCATTCAAGGAGGCTAGAGAACAGCAAAGATGGGTGCCTGCTGCTTCTTCTGGGACCTCCGACCTCAAGGGGCACCAATCTCATGCTAGGAGGAACGCTCCTGTATAGGGTGTCTGACAATCCCTGTTGGAGGGTCTCACCCAGCTAGGACCCATTTAACGAAGCACTGTGTCCCTTGTTGGAGGGGCTGTGTTTCACTGGGGGAAATCCCACTCATCTGGGCTGCTTGGATTCCTCAGAATTACCAAGAGGAGAAGCTAAGTCTGCTGGTCTGCAGAGACAGTGGCCAACCCTCTGCATTGGGGCTCAGGCGCAGGGAGCTCCAAATTCTGTCCCTAAGCCTCTGGCTGGAGTTATTGGAGTTCCTGTAGGGAATCCTGCCCAATGAAGAAGGATGCATCAGGGTCTGGCCTGAAGAGGCACTCTGGCCACAGACTACCACAGCCAGTGTATTGGGCTGTGGTGACAAGTCTTGTGACCAAGCCTTCCAGCCACCCTGGCTCCAGTAGGAGAAAAACACCACCTGAAGCTATAGAAATGGGTGCTGCCCTTCCCCCACCCAGGAAGCTTAGCATGTGAGGCAGTTGCAAGTCCTAGTGCTGCTGCCCCTCCCCAAAGGAGTGCAAATGGCTTAGACAGCAGGCAGCAGCAGCCAATGCTGGTCGCCTCTCCTCTTCCAGCTGAGATGCTGTAAGAATCTGCTCATTCTGAGGTTGGGACACTAGGCCCTGGTGGAGTGGGTCCATAAGTGGGATCTTCCGATCTGTGGTTGCACAGTTATGTGGAAAAGCAGTTTCCTAGGCTGGGTAGCACACTCACTCACTGCCTCCCTTGCCTGGGGGAAGGGAGTTCCCCTGCCCCATGTGGCTCTCGAGTGGGCTGCTGTACCACACTGTTCTTCCTTCTCCCCATGGGTCACTTCGGCCTTCTGGTCAATTTGAATGAGAAAACCTGGATACCTTGGATGCCAGTGAAGGATTCACATGCTTATTATATTTTTTCTCGATGGGAGCCTCTGAACACCACTGCTTCCAGTCGGCCATCTTGGTCCCACCTGCTCTTTCTAGAGTCTTGCTTTGTCATCCAGGCTGGAGTGCAGTGGTGCAATCATAAGTCACTATAGCCTCAACATCCTGGGCTCAAGTGATCCTCCTGCCTTGGCCTCCCAAATTGCCAGGATTAGAGGTGTGAGCCACACCACACCTGGGCTTATGAATAGTTTTCTACCACAAATATCTTTAATTCCTTAGTCTACTAGTTTGTATGATCTTAACAATACGACTTGCATTGCAGCCCAAAACTGCTGCAAAGCCATTCCTTATGCAGGCCCCAATCGAAGGTGGCAGTTTTCATTTCAGTAAGTAAATGGGTGGGAGTGGTAGTCTTAAGTGCAGAATATGTTGCCTAAAGAACCAAAGAGATCTAGGAATCCTGCTTCCTTTACTTTGCTGGGAGGTACAAAGTGTCACAATTTCCTTTTATTTTGAAAGGAATACACCAGAGCACAACAGATGGCTGGACCCTTAAAATATTATTCGTATGTCCAGTCTCTAAAACATTATAGTGATGGCAGTGATGGCCCATCTGGAGCAGCTGCTGCCATGATGCCAGCTGCAGTAGGGAAAGCACAGCTGGGGCTGCCTGCTCCATGGAGTCAGCAGAAGCTGGAAATAGGCAAAAGCCCTGCCCCCTTCCCAGTTGGCAGGATGGGAGTCTTGTGGTCCCCAGGCACAGCTGCAGCTGACCAGCTGCTGCTCTGGACCTTGGCATCCCTGTTCTCTTGGGGACTGGGAGCAGAAGGGAGCGCCCTCCCAGGTACAGCTGTAGCTGCCCAGCTGTGGCTGCAGACCTGGGCATCTCTGCCCTCTCAAGGGCCCGGAAATCCCCCACCTTACCCCCACAGGCTCAGAAGTGTCTGTTCCTTCTGCCTAGCCTCTCCCAATTTTCAGTGCTTGCTCTGATCTTGGAGAAAAGTTGAGGCCGAGTTCGGGTGCTGTTGGAATGCAGCTGGGTGTGTGCACGCTCGGGGCAGCACTGATATGCCAGCCACCTGCTGCCTCAGCCCCCTCTGGAATTCGGGTGTTGATGAGCACAGGAGGGAGGCCAAGTGGTGGCTGAGGGCAGCTTGCTACTGGCCTGCAGGCGCCCCTCAGCACAAACAGCCTAGGTGATGGCAGGAGGCAGATAGGCTCTTGGCAGGAAGGGGAAGGTCCCCGGTGAGGCCTCACCTTCAAGCCAGAGATGAAGTCTGGGGTCTGGACTGACAGACCAGTATGAGAACTTACGCTGCTTTTTCTGGGCCTGCCTGTAGTCACCCGTGAACCAATCAGTATGCACTTCCTCCCCTCTGAACCCCGTAAAAACTCCCTGGACCCAGCAGAGGTTGGGACTACCAGCTGTGGAGAAGAGCTACCCATTCCAGGGTCTCTTCTCTGCTGAAAGCTGAACATTCATTGGGACACCCTGCCTGTGAAGAGGAGCTACCCACTGCGAGTCTCCTCTGAGCTGTTCTGTCGCTCAATAAAGCTCCTCTTCACCTTGCTCACCCTCCACTTGTCCACTTACCTCATTCTTCCTGGATGCAAGACAGGAACTTGGGACCGGCCGAATGGTGGGGCTAAAAGAGCTATAACACAAACAGGGCTGAAACATGTCCCTTGTTTGCCATGTTGTGGGTGACGAGAAAAGAGAGAAGGAAAGAAGAGCTGAAGCCTTTTGCGGAGCCCAGACCTAGGAGGTCCCCAAGCCAGGGCTATGACATCCTCTTTGAGGTGCTGCAGTTCATGCCATCTCCGAGCTTTTTTTTTTTTTGAGACGGAGTCTCGCCCTGTCACCCAGACTGGAGTGCAGTGGTGCAATCTCGGCTCACTGCAAACTCCGCCTCCTGGGTTCACACCATTCTCATGCCTCAGCCTCCCGAGTAGCTGGGACTACAGGCGCCCACCACCACGCCAGGCTAATTTTTTGTATTTTTAGTAGAGACGGGGTTTCACCATGGTCTCGATCTCCTGACCTCGTGATCCGCCTGCCTTGGCCTCCCAAAGTGCTGGGATTACAGGCATGAGCCACCGTGCCCGGCTACCGTCTCCAAGCTTCTGAGTGCTACTACGTTCCCCAGTGCCAGCCATGGAAGGTACTTGCAGTGTGTCTGGTCCAGCTGCAGCTTTGCAGGAGCCGACGCCTGGAGATACTCACCCTGCTGCAGCTGACATGCCTGGCCGTGTGCACTGGCTGGAGCCCATGCCTGCTCCCTCACACAGCCCTCTGTGCCTGACTCACCCGTGGCAGGTGTGAGATTCAGGTTGGTAGCATGAGCTGAGCACAGACTGTCAGGCCAAATGGGTGGAATGAGCTCAGCAGACACGAGGAAAATCTCAGGCAAAGGTGCCATGGGCCACAGAGGTTTCTGGCTAAAAAAACAATATCCCAAAGATTCCATGACAATAGAGTTAATTTCTCACGCTCTGGAATGCACGTGTTTTATCAAGGTTTCTCTTATATTAGCTATATCTGGCTCATCATCATTTTAATAAACATAACATTGTTTGTTAGTCTTATACGGAAATGGAAGAAATAGGACTGGGCTGAAAGGGGATTTGAATTGTGACATGGTTGCAATAGGGGCCTCAACTTATAGGAAAATGTAAGCTGAGATAGTTCTTCAAACATATCCTGACTGAAAGTAAGAGGACCAGGTTTTTCTACAAACTGATCACTTCTTAGAAGTAGACTGCTCTCAGGGCATGGGCATAATACTGGGTGAGGGCAATTTTGAGGGATTAGCTCAGTTTTGAGACTTCAGCAGTCAAAGCTCCTGAAAAAGGAGTTTTCTCCTAGAGAAATCTGGGAGGCACATCACAGTATCTATTTCAACAATGAGCATTAATCTAGTAAATGTATTATTCTAGATAGCAAATACATATACCATTTTTTTAAAAATCAGAGGTGATTTGTGTAATCAAAGAATATATCTGCTCTGAAATAATACTTTTTAAGATTGGCAATATTTCACAAATTCCCTTTTAATGGTAGACATTCTAATAATAATAATATATAACAAATGACTATTTGTAAGCACTAATTGTTCATTATTTTATGAGTCATCTGATTTTTAGAAGTAATTATATTATTATCACCATATATATAGATTTCATTGTCTCTCAATACTAGCACCTCTGTCCAACTTGCAAGCACGATTAAAATTCTCTTGCGTAGAAATGAAGCTTCTAATTCAAGTCATTCTAAAATCAATTTATTGCTTAATATATGAATATTTCTACATTAATAACTTAATTTGTTAATAGTTTAAGAAGTAGCTTAGGTCATTGAGCATATATACTTCAGTGAGAAAAACAGACTGCCTTTTTTCTCAGCATATTATTGAAAACAAAGATTTTGTCAGAAAAACTAATTTGAACAATGTATTTTAAATTGAAACATATGCAATGAATAAGCTGAATTAAATTTATATTTGATTAGAGATAGCAAAATCTTGCTAATAAATAATTTTAAAATATTAAGTTCAGAGATGATATAGTATCAGATATTATTTAGTGGACCTCAACTATGTGACATATTATAACTACAGAATCATAGTGGAAAAAAGCTAAGGACAATATAAGGTAAATTTTTAAATATTAAAATAATTAAAAAATGTATAAGAACATTTTCATTGTAAAGTAAAAGAGCTGGAAAATACCTTCTCAGCAGACCTATATTCCCATACTATTGAACAAGCAAATATGGCAATCTTAAACTACATCATGTATACATGAAATGATACAACCCTAAAGGATAGAAGAGATTTATCAATAAGTTGGCCTATAAAAGTTCATTGAGTTATTTTTATTTAAATTTACCAGATGACTCCTGGGGTGGGGCTAGAAGTAACACAAGTCTACTTCCTTTTTCAATGTTTGTGACATGTCACAATTCTGAGTGTCAATGTTATTCTTTAGGCCAATTGTTCCCAATAGGATCTTGTAAAAGCACCAATCAATAAGAATATTTTCATCAAGTCACAGATAAATAAGGGGAAGATATAGAAGAATGATAACTTAAAATTTTTCTGCAAGTAATATAAATCTGAGGATATAGTCTCTTACATGTTTTGATATTAAAATGCTGTATTTTTTTTCTGAGCAGAGGATGAGAAAGGCCACATTAAAGAATCAACTGCTTTAAGCTATTCTGTCCTATAAAAGAGCTCTTCCACTCCCTATTGGTCTCTCACTCCAACTATACCATGAAGCCATAGTTTGCAGGGCCTTTATGGGGGTTTAATGTGTAAAGAGACAACAAATTGTTAAATAGGAAAAAATTCTGAATTAGTAAGGTGGGTAAGAAGAGAGGAATAAGATTAAATGCACAGTAACGTAATAATCATATTTCTGCGTTAGAAGAAATATTTTATTTTACCTAGGAGTTCAAGCAAAGTGACTCTTTCTGGGGAAAGCAAAGATTAAAAAATATTCCTTGTATGCATAGTATTCCAAATAAAACCAGTATGATAAAAATATCATTACCAACCTAAAAAAATCATGTTAGAAAATCTTTTGGAATCCACTAATAAAGATTCATTTACTAAAACCAGTAGTTAAGAAAGCCAAAATTCTACCTCTGCTAGTGATATGATCCTTGATTTAAGATCAGGATGTCAGTCCATTGATGACGTGTCACAAGGCCATAAGTAGCAAGTAAGAAGTAAACTGAACCAGAGAGTTGCACAGGTAACCACTGGGGCTTGAAAGAAATGTTTCATCAGGATTATAACTATTGTCTTATACATACTGGAAATCGGCTTATTCCCTCAGAAACTCTGAAATGTCTTCATTGTGGAAATCAGGGAAGCCAATATTATAATCTGAATATACACCTGAGTTTCCTATATATAAAGATAACCAATTAAAAAAACAAAACATACAGTTGGATTCATTAGGGATTCAATTCAATCATTCAGAACCAATAGTTGGAAGTTTCATCATGCCATTACTGAATAAAATGAAAAAGGATCTTACTGGTATTTTTATGTATATAAATCTGACTTGGTATTATATACTTTTCTGTTGAAAACCCCAAGTATGAAAAAACTAGTAATCACAATTTCTTAAGCTAGAGAAATTGACCTACTCCACTGCTCCAACTTTATTCAGTTTGAGTAAAGGTCATTTCTGCCAAGCCATAGTCCCAGCTCTTCCCACTTCCTTGCATTCTGTAGTTCACTTTTATTTCTTAATCTTATGTCCCTTTAGAATATGAACTAGATGGTTACTATTCCCTGGAGTTCCTGACATTGCACTTGAAGGTCTGAACTTTGGCTTGCCCCGTGCCACTGCACCAGCCTTTTACAGTCCTAAGAGCTAAATATTCCATACATGGTCCTGTTGGAATCCCCTTTGGGAACCATCATTCACTGCTAGTTGGTTCCCTGGGCTTGTCATTACAAAACATCGCTTAATGTACATTTCTAGGAATAAACACACTGACTTACTCCATATGACACAACTATTTCAGACACAATAGAGATCTCTTCCTGAAGTTGATATAACAATTGACCCAAATTTATATTCTTTGTAATTTCTTTCCGATGCTTTCCAGACACTGGACACAATTTATGTTAAAAAGATCTTTAGTTTTTTGGACTGTGAAACCATTGATGGGTTTATGATTGAACACTTCCAAAATTAAACAGAGTGATTGATCTTGTGAACACATTTTCAAAATTGAAGGATTAACTCTTATGTTAAAACTTCTCAAATTCTAGCCAGAGCATATTTTTTGTCCTGTTCTTTCACCTTCAGCCTTTGCCAATACCCTGAACTTCAGTAATTTATGCAGATTACCTGATGTTAAAGGTTAAATAATATTTACATGTCTTTTTTCTTTTCCAATACCTAGGGCCCCCAAGTAATTTTCCACAGACCATTAAATTATAGGCTATCCATATTATTAAATGCAATGTGTTTTAATTAGCATTCTCCAGAGAAACAGAACCAATAGGATATATAGTTATATATCTATATCTGTCTAAAGAGATTCATTATAAGAATTGGTTTATAAGAGTATGGAAGCTGATAAGTTTCAAGATCTACAGGGTGAGTCAGCAAGCTGGAGAGCCAATGATGGAGCATCAGTCCAAAGATCGGCAGGCTCAAGAACCAAGATGAGTTAATGTTTCAGCTCAAGTAAGAAAATGCAAATGGTCCAGTATTAAAACAGGCAGGAAAATTCTGATCTGGGAGAGGGTCAGCCTTTTTGTTCTATTTAGGCCTTCAACAGATTGGATGAAGCCATCCACATGAGGGAGGACAATCTTCTCTACTCAATCGACCAATTTTAATGCTAATCCTATCCAAAAACATCCGCACAAAACATCCAGAATAATATTTGATGAAATATCAGGGTACCACATGCTCCAGTCAAATTAGCACATAAAATTAACTATGATGTAGTAATTTATAAATCTCTGTGTGCATATATATGTGCATGTATACATATGTGTACATATATATGCATATATATAAACATATATACAGATGTGCATATATATGTATATATACATATATGCATATATATGAGCAGGTACTAGACTTACTATTATAGACTCCTCCTAAGAAAGAAAATGTGCATATGATTCTCAAAGTAATTTTTTATTCTATTAAATAATTGAGGATGCTATCTTTTCTACCGCAAGCTTCCTGGTGCCTTTAAAATGTGATTCAAGTTTTAAAATGCAAGCTTATATACCAGGAATGTTTCTTTTCCATATAGCAAAGAACACCCATGTTTTTATGTTAAATATATTAATTGATAGCTGGAAATATAAAAAATGAAGTTATATTAAAATATTGTTCTTTACCTGATTTTTAAAAATTATTAGTTTGTTTTGCAGAGAAATGTATATTTAAAAGTAGATAGGAAAATTATTGGTACATTTATTCAGTGCTGTTATTTAATTCATGTTTGAGAATGTTCTTTCAAAAATTCCTAAATTATTTTCAGAAGCAACAATAAGTAACCTGCCCAGTGCTTCTACAAACAATTTTTCAAAACACAAAACCTTTTCAAGAAAAGTCTGGAATTATGTTCTATTAATGCAAACACATTGCAAATGTCAGGAATTTAAATGGAAATCAAAAGTGCACATTGTTAACACATTAAGATGCAGAAAGCGAGTTGTGATTATTTCTCTTAATACTTAATAATGTGTTTCTTGATGTTATGTAAAACTTGATTCATTTTATTTTTTACTTATGTTTATATTTTTAGTTGAAAATAATTGTATATATGGATTATAATGTAATGTTTTGATGTATGTATATGGTATGAAATGATTATATCGAGCAAATAAACATCACATAATTATCTTTTTTGTGATGAGAATATTTAAAATCTATACCTATTGCAATTTTGAAATATAAAATACATTAATATTAAATATGACAATCTTGTTTTGCTAAAATCGTGAAACTAAATCTTGTCTAATTTGAACTTAGTATACTTTGGTCAATTTATCCCCATGCTCTCCTCCAACCCCTGGCCTCTGGGGGGGATATTGTGTATCTCTAACATGTTTTCTTTATGCATTCATCCCCTGATGGACACTTAGATTGATTCCAGATCTTGACTATTACAAATAGTGATGCAATAAACAAGAGTGCAGATTATCTTTTCAATATACTGATTTCAATTCTTTTGGACATATACCCACAAGTGGAATTGCTGGATCATATGGCAATTCTACTATTAGTTTGTTGAGGAACCCTCACGCTATTCTTCATAATGGTGGTACTAATTTACATTTTCACCAACAGTGTACCGGGGCCCTTTTTCTTTACATTCTTGCCAAAACTTATCTTCCATCTTTTTTATAGTAGCCATTCAAACATGTGTGAGATGGTATCTCATTGTGTTTTTAATTTGTATTTTACTGACGATTAGTGATATTGAGCATTTTTAAAATAAACCTGTTGGTCATTTTTCTTTTGAGAAGTGTCTGTTGAAATCCTTTGTACATTTTTTTTCTTGCTATCGAGTTGTTTGAGTTCCTTATATGTTTTGGAAGTTAACCCTTTATGAGATACATGGTTTGCAAATATTTATTTTCCCACTCTGCGTGTTTTAATCACTCTAACGATTGTTTTCTTTTCTGTACAGAAGCTTCTTAGTTTGATGCAATCCTATTTGTCTATTTTTGTTTTTCTTACAGTGATTTTGGGATCATATCAAAAAAATCATTGCCGAGACCAATGTTGTGGAGTTTTTTCTTATGTTTTCTTCTAGTAGTTTTATATCTTATGTCTTACATTTAAGTCTGTATTCCATTTTAAATTGGTTTTAGCAAATGGTGTGAGATAAAAGTCCAATTTCTTCTGCATGTGGATATCTAAATGTACCTACATCATTTATGGAAGAGACTGCCTTTTATCTATTGTATGTTTTTGGTATCTTTATTAAAAATCAATTGTCCATACATGCATGGCTTTATTTCTGAGTTCTCTATCTCACTGATGTATCTGTTTATATGCCAGTACGGATGCTGTTCTGATTACTATAATCTTGTACTATATTTTGATATCAGGTATTGTGATGCCTCCAGCTTTTATCATTTTGCTCAATATTGTGTAGACTATTTGAGGGAGTATGTGGCTCCAGGCAAACTTTAGAATTTTTTTTCTCTTGCTGTAAAAAATGACATTAAGATTTTGACAGGAAATACATTGAATTTTTAGATAATTTTCAGAAGTATGGACTTTTAAACAATATTAGTTCTTTCAATCCATGAACATGAGACATTGTTCCATTTATCTGAGCCCTCTTTAGTTCCTTTCATCAGTGTTTTATAGTTTTCAGATCTTTCATCTCCTTGGTTAAATTTACTTCTGGGTGTTTTGTCTTTTTTATCTATTGTAAATGGGATATTTTAAAATTTAGTTTTTGGCTAGTTCATTGTTAGTGTACAGATATTCTACTGATTTTTCAATGTTAATTTTTTATCCTGGAACTTTACTGAATTCATTTATTGGTTTTAGCTGTTTTTGGTGGAATCTTTAGTTATTTATATATAAGATCATGTCATCAGCAGAGACAATTTTACTTCTTCCTTTCTGATTAGAATTCATTTTTATTTCTTTCTCTTGCCTTAATGCTCTGTCTGGGACTTCCAGTACAATGTTTGAAAAGAGATTGTTAAGAATAGAAATTCTTGTCTTGCTCTTGATCTTAAAGGAAAAAGCTTTCAGAACTTTTATTTTTTTTTTCCGTTCAGTATGTTAAATGTGGGCTTTTCAGATATGGCATTTATTGTGTTGAAGTGCATTATTTCTACACAAAATTTAAGGTTTTTATCATAAAAGGATATTACATTTTGTAGAATGATTTTTCTGCATCTACTGTAATGATCTTTTTTTGTCCTTTGTTCTGTTAATGTGGTATATCACATTTATTAACTTGCATGTCTTGAACTATCCTTGTTCATCACACTTCGTGATGATAAATGATCATATTAATGTACTGCTGGATTTCTTTTGCTAGTATTTTGTAAGTATTCTAAAAATTTGTGTTCACTAGGAAAATTGGCCTGCAATTTCTATGTAGTCACCTTATCTGGCTTTGTTAATAGAGTAATGTTGGCCTAGTTAGATGAGTTTGGAAGTGTTCCTTCCACTTTAACTTTTTTGGTCATGTTTGAGAAGAATTAGCATTAATTCTTTAAATGTTTGGTAAAATTTAGCTGTGATGCCATCAGGTTCTGGGCTCTTCTTTGATTCAAGAACCATTGATTTTTTTGTTACTGATTGAATGTCCTTACTTATTAGCCTCTTCAGATTTTCTCTTTCTTTATGAGTCAGTCTTGGTAGGTTGTATGTTTCTAGGAATTTCTTTCTTTCTTTAAGGCTATCTAATATAATAGCATATTGTTAATAAATCTCTTTTAAAGCTCTTGATTTTTGTGCTATCCACTGTAATGCCATTTCTTTCATTTCTGATTTTATTTGAGGCTTCTCTCTTTTTTCTTAGTAAGTCTAGTTAAGGGTTTGTGAATTTTGTTTTATCTTTTCAATTAAAAAACTGTTTTATTGAGTTTTAAATTTTTAACTATATTCATTTATTTCTGCTGTTATTTATTTCCTTCTTTCTGTTAACTTTGGACTTAGTTTGTCCTTTTTCTAGTTTTTTGAGTTGTTACATTAGGTTTTTTATTTTAGATCTTTCTCCTTCTTTGCTACAGACATTTATTGCTATAAATTTCCATCCTGGAACTGTTTTGCTGCATCCCATATGTTTGAGATGTGTGTTTTCTCTTTCATTTGTTTTAAGATATATTTTTTAAATTTCTCTTTTGATTTACTTTCTGACTCATTGGTTTTCAGGAACATGTTGATTAATTTCCATGGTTTTGTGAATTTTCCAAGATTTCTGATGTTATTGATTACTACTTACATATTTTATGATTAGAAAAGATAATTGATATCATTTTAATCCTCATAAATTTGTAAAGACTTGGTTTTTTGCTAAATTACATATCCTGGATAACATTCCATGTGTACTCGAGAAAAATGTGTACTCTGTAGTTGTTGGATGGGATGTTCTGTATATGTCTGTTAGATTCTATTGGCCTAAAGTGTAGCTGAAGTCCAGTGTTTCTTTGTTGATTTTTTTTCTGGATGTTCTAGTCATTGCTGAAAGTGGGGTATTGAAGTCCTCTACTATGATTGCATTGCCACCTATATTTCCCTACGGATCATTTAATATTTGCTTTATATATTTAGGTACTCTGATGTTGCCTGCATATGTAATTGCAATCGCTATATTTTCCTGATAAAGAGAAATTGTTCACTTTAAAACTGTGGTCTTGAATTACTATAGATTCAGGACAAAAAAGTTCTCTGTTTTCTAAGTATTATGATCAGTCTTCCTTTGCCTCCGTAGAGCCATGTTTTAGCTTTCTCCACCTTGGTCTTTACTCAGAAGACAGACATTTGTTAAGGTATAAACTAGATGGTCTTGCCCTCTGGCTTCTGATTTGGCCAGTGAAATACATTGCCAGAATATTGTGAAGCAGGAAGAATGTCAGGCTATTCTCCCCACTTTAGCTCCCATTTCACCAGCCTACAGGCTTGCAGTGGATGTAATGCTCCATCCAAGATCAGAGAGAGTTTTCTTCTATAGCTAGGTTCTTACTGTGTTTTGTAAATTGCTCTATCTGATCTTGATCTTTCTGGTCTAGGTTATTAAGTTTGATCTACTGTTGGTAACCTTGTTGGGGTGACTGTAAAACCATTATTCCTTTTTAAGAAAACCAAACATACTTTTGTAAATAGATTTTCCCTGAAACTCTTTTTTAATTACATATGTTAATGCATTGTAAATTTCTGCCATTGACTGATACATAAATAATCATTGAATTAGTTTTGTGATGACATTAGAATGACATAGAATATCATTGAAGATAAGATGAAGGAAGGGATATATATATATATATATATATATATATACACACACACACACACATACTATTTCTGAAAAGACAAATATTAGCATATTTGAAGGGAAATTAAGTAATGGCCATTCAAAATAAAATTTTCATACCATAAAATACAAAAAAGTTTTATTTCCAATAAAAATATGTGCCAAATATGCAATATTTTCAAGTTTTTAATCATTTTTATAATTGTAAAAAATCAGAAAGCAATCTCAATGTCAGTGAGCAATAAATTGGCTAAATATAATGTTATAGTAGCCCTTACTAATCTGCAGGAGATAGATTCCATGACACCCAGTAGATGACTGAACCTGCAGATAGTCCCAAACCCTAAGTATATTATGTGTTTTTTCTAAATACACATACATGTGATAAAGTTTAATTTATAAATTAGACACAATAAGAGATTAACAACACTAGTAAAGTAGAATAATTATAATAATACACTGTAATAAAAGTTATGTGGACGTGATCTTTCTCAAAATATCTTATTATGCTATAATCATTCTTATTTTATGATAATGTGAGATGATAAAATGCCTACGTGATGAGATAAAGTGAGGTGAATTATGTAGGCATTGTGAGATAACATTAGGCTACTATAGACCTCTGACAAAGCTATAGAAATATTTCATCTATGTAAAATTTTAAACATGTATTAAATGTATTTTCTATTAAACCCCAAGTAATAAACTCCTTCTTTTGCTATTGATGTTGTTCAGTAAAGGTACTTGGGAGATAAACTCTGTGCGTTTCTATAAATTGAAAATGTCTGTATTTTAACCTTTTAATAAATATCATTTTATTGAATATAAGATTCTCATTTTGAAATATTTTTCCCTCAGGATTTTGAAAGCTTTGCTTTAAGGTGTTTTCTCACTTACACTTAATATTAAGATATATGGAACATATTTAATTCTTATTAATTTCTAGATAATCTACGTTTCTTTCCTTAGAATGTATTTGTCTTTTTCTTTTCTTTGATTTTTAAAAACTTTTTGATAAGCAATATCAGGTAATACTTAATATAATTTTTATAAAGATGTGTTTGATTTGAGGTCTTTTGCTTTTCTTGCTATTCCACAGTTAGTAGAGCTCTTCCAAGCTAAAAAAAATTCCCTAATATTTACACATTTCTGGAAATTTTTCTTCTATTATTTCATTGACGTTTTTCTTGCTCCTGTATTCACTCTGCTCCCACTATAAAAATCTTATTCAATATAAATTAAATACAGTTGTATTTCCCCAAAGAGGCACAGCACCTTGTGTCTGGACTTTAGAGAAAGACAAAATCTGTTTAATGTCTGTTGTTGGGGAGAAGAGACTTACTTTCATCTTGAAAGATTAAGGAAGTTGAAGGAATGGGCATTCCTTTCTTATGAAACAAAACAATATGGGACTTGAAACCAGGCATAAATTTAAAGGATAATACAGGCAAAGGCCTAGGTGTGATTTAATATAAAGCATTGTGTCCAGGTAATATAATATACTCTGAGTATTTATAAATAAAATTATTATGTACAAATTGGCATTGCAAACTCTAACAACATATGGTAGCAAAAGATTTGTTGTTAGTTATGTTTGGCTAGAAAAATTCCTGGTTATGAAGAAACAAGTAGTATGGTAACTAATTATGAAAATTATCTTTTTAGGATAAGATTGTCAAATTTAAAATGTATTGCTTTAAAATTAGTCTGAGAATAAAATGGTATAACTGAACATGGGAAACACAGAAAAATTGTTCTTAATAATTTGGGTCTAAAAACCTTTAAGAAACTCAGCAAATATAAATGCTTTCTTCCTCTGAAATGTGTGCAAATTTAAGTGCAAAATTTGGAATTCTATTTCAGTAGGACGTGCACCTCACTTTCCCAAATCACTCGAATATATTATCACTAGAATAAGAGTGCAATTGAAGAACATGTAAAACAAGAATATTAAAAGAAGGACATAAGTTTCTTGGTGAACAATTGTTTGTATGCTCAAATATGTAAGAACTAAATGGTAGCATGCTAAGATCTAGAGAATTCTCTTTCCCATCTGCCTATATATTTGTTCTATCAGGGATTGCTGCAAAAACAAAACAAAATAAAGATGACAAGCTCTTCATCATCTTTACAAAAATGAGTTCTAGTTTCTAAGCTATATGCTGGAGAAATGTTCTGTTTTCCATTATCTATGACATAAACAGATACTTTTGCCTCTTTTTAAAACTGATAATTGATCTCATATATTTCAAAACTTAATGGTGATGGCAGGAAACTGAAAAGCCATAATCTCAAATATATGCACTATTTATAATTTGATATGATATACAATATTGAATTATCTTTTTATTTAGACTGATACATCTTGGAAAACTTACCCAAATTGCCTTCATTTATTTATGTATTTCTTTAAAAGTACTCAATGTCAGGACCATGATGAAGATACAGCAGGGATTAAAATGGATTTAATGTTTGCCACTTTCAGCCCAGGAAACAAACAAAAGCAAATACCTTTGCCAGAAACAACCCTGAGGATCGTTCACTTATGCCAGGAATTGTTAAGCATACAGCTGTGAGAAAGAAAGTTAACAGCACTTACACTTAAGTTGCTGGCAATCCTGTAGTAAAAAGCAGATAGTATTCTCAAATTAGGTTTCTTGAAAGATTCTGTAGTCAGAAAACATGTGTGAAGATTTAACAACATGTAAGAAACAGAAAAATAAAAGTCTATTATAGATAATAGACTAATACAAGTAAGATAAAAAGACTAATAAAAGTAAAATAAAAGATAGTCTATTATAGAAACTTTCAAAGTAAGACCTTGGGATGAGTTGTCCAGAAAATCATTGCTGGTTTTGGTGGAGGGGTATGAGTATTAGTGTGTGTAAGTCTGTGAATGGTCACATGCAATGCCACTTTAGGTACTCAGTTAACACATTTCTGCAATGAATCGCCCAGGAAAACACTCTGTCTACTTCTGCACATTGCCCAGGAGCACTCTAAGAGCTCTAAGATTGGCTCTTTAGTGAATGCCAAACATAAAACAATTCTGATGAACATTAGTGTTATCTTGATGAGCACTCATAGCAGATCTCCCTTAAAGTGGCTTCTTGAGCAGAGGAAGCACAGGAAAGATGCTTATGGCCATTACAGTATAACGATGGTTATATATCTGAAACATCAGCTACACATAATGGTGCATTAGTGTAGATAGAGGTTTCCAGTCCGACATCTTTCAGAAGTAAGAGTGGGCAATATTGCAGCAGGTAGTGGAGGTGGTTCAGGTGTAGGTGGGGCATGAATGGTTAGTGTGATTTCATTTATGAACACAGCTGGAAGGATCTGCAATCATTTAGTTCATGTGAACATATATCATCAATGTCTTCACAAATAGAAGTCTCAAATTTACATTTTCTGAAACAGATTGCATACCTTCCCCTTTAAGATGAACACACATTGCAAACCTACTCTATAATAATTAATTATTAACAGAAAGCATATTAAAAATAATTGTACAGATAGGTCAAGATACGAGGTTGGTGTTTGAAATGAGTTACTTAGAATACAATATGAACAAAATTGAGATTAGATCTAATAAACTAGATAATAAATCCCTGAGTTTTTTTTACTAATAACATTTCAATTTCCACCCTACACTAACACTGGCTTCCTATGAAGTCAATCATTAAAAGATCACTTTGCAGTTGACCAGAATGAATTTCAACCTCCCACAGCTACCCATTACAAAACAGTAGTCTTACACTAAAGAGAGGAGACACTTTTATGGGGTAAAATAACCATAAAATGAATGAAACTCTTTCAGGGATATTAGATATTTACAAAGTAGTTCTTTATAAAAATGTTCCATTAGGAATAAAGATCAAATGTTTTGGATATAAAATAATGATGGGGTTTAACATTAAAGGTGTCAGCTATGAAGACCACATGGTTATTGTGAGAAATAACATTTAACCTTTCTCTTGTGGCTGATGGAGGCCAATGCAGTATTTTATTATCAACAATGGCAGTTGATTTATTACCACTGTTTCTACTCCAGTAAAGCCACATTAGGCTGGGCTTGATGTATCATTTGTAATCTTCAACCCCCCTGCACACTTTCTGCATGCATAATCTCTTTGTTCTAGCAAATTTTAAAAAGAGAAGAGTAAATATTTAAGTAATTCTTCCAAATTCATTAGAAACTGTAGAGGTAAAATCGACTAGCTAAATAGATTATGCCAGACAATGTCTGACGTAATCATAAAGTTCTGGCTTCAAGAAGAATGATGGTTATACATCTGAAACATCAGCTATGCATAATGGTGCATTAGTGTAGATACAGCAGTGACAGAGAATAAATCAAAGGCACACTTTCAGATGGGAATAAAATTTTGTGGAATAAATTCAGGTCAGATAGCTTTTAGCAGTTTCTGTTTTCAGAACTTACTACCTAAAAAATCAGTCAAATTGTCTAGAATTGCTTGGCAGATGCACTGAGAATAATTTCCCTATCTTTCAACTAGTCTGATGATTTGACATTAATGCAGAAGCAAATTTAGGTATATCAAAATAGTTCTATCTGAAATTTTATCTTTTATGTATACATCCCTGATATATTTTAGAATCTTTGGAAATATAATTTTTGCTGTAGTAAAATATGGTTAATGATCATCATTATAAATCTAGAATGAACTTGTTTCCATATGTTTTTTAGCCAATGATCATAAATATTAAACTGAACTTATGAAGTGTTAAAAAAAGATGCTTTTTTGTGTGATGTTTTATTCTGTGAGAAGTGCTCTGAATTATCTTAACTCCTAGCCTCTATCTTTTTACTCAATCTGCTAACAGGAGATGGAGTACTTTGTATGACTGGTAAATGTGGAAGTAGTTAAATAGGCATGTTTTGCTCATCTATGCCTTTCCTTCTCTTTATAGTAAGCAAATCTGAAGAAATAATTCATTCTCTGCTGTTCCTTAAGGAGAGCAGGCCTACTGGTTCAATAACTATTAATTTTGATATTTGCTATTAAGGATACCATTATTGGTTCTCATATGTAATATATAATCTATGCCTTCAAATCTATTCTTTATAAATTATAATGGAATATTTTTGTTTTCCATCTACCACTTTTTATTTCTCAAAACTCAGTCAAAAAATTTAGAGGAGTGCTATTTGTTGAGTTTTCCGTAACTGCAACATGCCATATAGATGAAAAAATATATAGGTTTCATATTTTCCCATCTCTATTTTAAGCAGCTCCTTTCTCTGGGTTCCTATATTATGGCCTATCTGCTATCACGTTAACCCAAAGCTTGAATTAATTTTATGCATTAAGAAAATAATAAGCATGTATTTCCTAAAGTGCATTTATCATGAACAAGCATTTGTTAACCCCTAAAATATGTGTGCCAAACATTCTAAATGCTTTTGTGTAAATAACTTAACAATGTTTGGGACGAGAAATAAACACAAAGGGGTAAGTTTATATAAATAAACTAACATGACGAGGAGTAAGAAATATATATTTGAATTGAATGTAACTGGAACTAAATCTTGTCTGTGCTACATATCATATTCCACCTTTGAAAACCAATTTTCTTGAGTCTAAGTTATATCAATAGTAAAATTGTGCAAATAACTTCTAAGTCATATGCAAGTTAAGAGGTCTTCCTCAATAATGTATATAAAATAATAACACATCAAGAACTCAGTATGCATTATTTTCTCTACTTCTCTCCAAAGTTTCTTAAAGTCTTTTGGAAAAGACTGACATACAAAGTGATGATGCATCTAGAGAGATATAGAATATTAATTGGAGAAAGAAAAAAGCTATTTACTATTGAGTAAAAAGTAAAATATGATTGGAAGTATAAGATGATTATATGCAGTTGCCAAGAAAGTCTTTGTTGGATCCGAATTAACTGGCAAAAACTTGCTGAAGGATAACAATATTTTATCTGAATTTTATACGCTGTGTGCATGTGTATGTGTGTGTATGTTTGTGCATGTAGAAAAATGTAGACTAGCGAACAGAGCATATTGTTTTACAGTATGGGATCACAGAATAATGTTGGCAAAAAAATTGGATATACTAAATAAGACTGAAGCTATGTGAGTTACATACCTGTGGGAGTAACTGAAGTGATAGCAATAGGCCACAAGTTTAAGTAATACAGAAACTTTCTACTCACATTTAAAACTTAAACTTCCTCCAGTGAACATTTAGGTGATTGCTTATTTATATTATGAACAAATCTAATGTAATAGGGTTGAATTAACAAAACAAAATAGCAAAACACTAGTAATAAAAATAACTATGTATTTTATTTTAACAAATGTAACTAATAAGGTTTAGCTAAGTAAGTCTGCTAAACAGCATTAATAAATCTGAAGATATCTTCAGTTTTGGTATAAATTTACATGACTACATGCAGAGACAGCAATTGTATCATTCAAGTTTTCTCATTCAAATAATACATTTTAGAATCTTATTTAAATATCTGAGTAACTGAATACACAAAAACACATACATACATATCCATGTATATATATATATATGACTAATTCATTATTAAAAATGATTGTCCTTAATAAATGTCAATTTAAAATACGGTAAGAAATAGGAGGATTAATAGCTTCAAATATGGCAAATTTAGAGAGCCTACTCTTGAAACTAAATCTGCTTATTTAAATGTAGTATCAAGAGCACAGAAAAATGACACAAAAACAAAGAGATTCCAGAAATGCAAAATAATTTATTAACTGGGACCACCAATTGGTATATTTAGGCTGTCTTTTACAGAATTAATTTTACTGTCCCAACGTGGTCCTGGAAAATCTTTGACATGCCAGCTTTCAGGAGCCTGGGGAGTCGAGTTTTGATGCTCATCAATCAAAATTAGGGATTTAGTCACATTTGTTTTACTTAGGTGAGAGCAATGGGGAAAAAAAATAAGCTACCCTGGTTCAATCATAAGGCAGTCAAGACATGTACACAGAGGACCAGACCATAAACATAGCTTATGGCATGGTTTGTATCAATGTTTATTTTATGGTAGAAGTCCTTGGATTATAGAGGGGGCTCTATAGTCACAGTCATAGAAGGAAACTTTCTCACAATAGCCTAGGGTTTACACAATTTTTTGATGTTGTTCTTTTATTCCACATGGTAATTTGTGCCCTGTGTATTCTCACAGGCATACTGGATGCACTAGTTAGGGTTCTCCAGAGAAACAGAACCAGGGGAGATATAATAGAAGAAACGATATGTCTTATATAGTATAAATATACATTTGTGTGTCGGGGGGAGAGACAGAGAGAAAGAGAAAGAGAGAGATAAAGAGATAATATGTATCATAAATATTTCCTCTGTAAGAAATTGGCCCATAAATTATAGAATCTGAGAAGTGCCATAATCTGTCAGCAAGCTGGAACCCAGGATACCCAAAAGTGTATTCCTATTGGTCTCATTGTATTGTATGTTCATTCCAATAGTGTCAATCTGAAGGCCTAAGAACCAAGAACACCAATAGTTGTAAGTTCCAGTTCAAGGGCAAGAGAAGACCTATTTCCCAGCTCGATCAGTCAGTCAGAGAGTAAAATCTCCTTTCCTTTACCTTTTGGTTCTGTTCAGGCCCTCAACAGATAGGAGGATGCCTACTCACATTGGATAAAGCCACTTCTTTACTTAGCCTATCAATTTAGATGCTAATGAAATCCAGAAACACCCAGAAAGAATGTTTAACCAAGTATCTGGGCACCCTGTGACACAGTCAAATTAACACATAAAATTAGCCATCACACTTAGCTATTGTATTTAATAATAATAAGGGAGATGTCTGCTTCTGATCAAGATGGTTTAACAGACACTGAACTTATGTTTTCTACCTGAACATCAGAAAAATGAATATATAAAACAATATTCTTCAAGATGCTGGACATCAGACAACAAGGAACAATGATTCCTGAGAAATGAAAAACAAATAAGTCAATCTCCACAAATTAACCCAGTTTATTCTCCTGAGAGAATTTTGAATCTGTTGCACAGGGAAGGCAAACGAGGTGATATGGTTTGGCTCTGTGTCCCCACCCAAATCTCATTCTTGAATTGTAATCGCCATGTGTTGAGGAAGGGACCTGGTGGGAGGTGATTGGATAATAAATGTAGTTTCCCCCATACTGTTCAAATGATAGTGAAGGCATTCTCACAGAGTTTGATAGTTTTAAAAGTGGCAGTTTCCCATGCACTCTCTCTCTCCTGACGCCTTGTGAAGAAGGTGCTTTCTTCTCCTTCTGCCATGACTGTAAATTTCCTGAGGCCTCCCCAGCCATGTGGAACTGTGGGTCAATTAAACTTCTTTTATTTATAAATTACCCAATCTTTGATAGTACCTTTATAGCAGTGTGAAAATTGACTAATACACCAGGGTAAAGCCTGCCAAACTTCCTGAGTTGAGGTGGAGCTGAGAGTCTACAGAGAACAAGGAAGCTAGAGATTTCAGCACAAATAATTATATAGTAGATATTTTCAAGAGAGAGAACTACAAAGTTCTGTAGAATTTGCTTTAGAGTATTCAGCTGCCTATGCTCACAAACAAACCAACTTCAGTCAAAAGAAATAATATCAGAAAAAGTTTACAGTGCCTGGCATATATATACAGAACTGGTCATAGTTCCTGCGTTCTCACTAACCAAATTGAAAAATCCTCAAGATTCAAAGAGTAATGTGCAGAGTACACAGGCCTTCTTGCCTCAATAGTGAGGAAATAACTAGCCCAAATCTGATCACTACTTTCGTCCTGCTCAACAAATCTTAGAAGACAGAAAAGGATCAAAGTTAATTTCAATGTGCCCCCAGAAAATAGCTCTAGGATATTTTTGTAAATGCAAAATATCCAGCATGCAACAAGGTAAAATTCTTAATTCCTACCATTGAATGAACTACAAAGCTCTCAAAAACAAGTAGAAAAAACACACCCAAATAAGAAGAAATAGCAATTGATAGATTCCAAGAACAGATGAATATGCTAGAATTTGCAGACAAAGACACTAAGGGAGTTATTAGAACTAAATTATGTATGTTCAAAGAGTTAAAGGAAGATGAAATATGTAATAAAGACCTAAATAAACTTCTAGGGAGAAAGTTATAATGTGTGTGTTAATAAATACACTGAATGAGATTAACAGATTGGACGTTACAGAAGAAATGGTTAGCAAATTTGAAGAGCTAGCAATAAAACCTATTTAAAATAAAACACAGCCAGAAAAGAGAAATAAATAAATACATAACAGATCATCAGTGAAGTACGGCAGGAATTCAAATAGCTTAATATAGAAGTAACTGGAGTCTCTGAAAGAGAGGAACGGGAAATAAAGGAAAACAAAGAACTGTTGGCCACAAATTTTCAAATTTTATTATATGTTTAAAATAAAAAATGCTAAACAAAATTCAAGCACACAAAACATGGAAGCACACAAAACACTATGTCATAATGAAATTGTTTAAATCCAGTGATTAAAAAATCTTATAAGTGATCAGACAAGGCATGTTGTGTAGTAAAGAAGAAAATAGATTTCCCATTGGAAACAAAAAAGTAAGAAGACAATGGAATAACATATTTAAAGTGTTAAGTATTAAAACAATGTCAATCTATAATTCTATACCCAGAGTAGACATAGTTACAAAGGATGTTGTTAGTATTTTAACCTTCAGTTAATCTGAAGCTTAACATGTTTTGGTTTAGTATCCTGGTGTTTGGAATTTCCTTTGTCCTATGCCCCAGACATGGGTTATCTCTTGCAGTTCTTCCAGCCCCAGCTGTATTCTATTCTGAATTTTTAGACAAGGTTTGCAGGAATGGGGTTGAATTCTCTAATATTACAACAAAGCTTCAGTCTTAGGCCAGCTTCGTACATGGATGTCTCAGTTGTATGGTCTTCACACATGTCCCTCTCCCTTCTCCAGGTATATATAATGCTGGAGCTAGCACATATTCCTGGATCTTCCTCAGTGGAAGAACTCCCCTTGCCCCTCCCTGTATCCCCCTTCCTGTTTTATTCCTCACTTGTACTGAACTTTACCAGTGGCTTCAGCCTAGAGTTTCGATTTCCTTCTCCATGTAGCTTAAGACTTTTGTAACATCAGAGCGATAGAGAAAAGGAGCCTGGGTGAATTTTTCACAGTGACCACTGTTCCTCTCCCACTGCCAGCTCCACAGATGACACTTCTCATAATCCTTTTTGATCTTCCCTCTGGACTCCTTTTGGATTTCCTGAAGGAAAAGCCTAAAAGAGAATATGAACCTCTCCCTGTATCTCTAGTCGTTACGGGCTTCTTACTCTCACACCAGGTCACAGTCAGACTTCAGCAACTCATTAGTCTAGTTTATTCTTACTAGTTTACATCCAGGTCTGCAGCTTCCATTCTGTGCAGGCACTTGCCGTCTTGTTTCTCCCTATTGGCCTGCTGTCACTCTTGATTTTGGGTTAGTCATGGTGCCAATCAAATGAACACATTTAAGTCATTCAGGAAAAGCCAAGTCCCGAATGAATTTCTTGGTACTAATCAATGAGTTATTTCTCTTGTGGATTTTAATTACAATACAAAGTTTCCAAGAATTTGTGTAAAAGTCAAATAAATTATTAATATTAATATCCTTCTAAATCCTGCTAAATTAAAGCAGAATAAACTTTTTTTTTTTTTTTTTTATGAGATGGAGTCTCGCTCTGTTGCCCTGGCTGGAGGGCAGTGGCGCGATCTCGGCTCACATTGCAAGCTCCGCCTCCCAGGTTCACGCCATTCTCCTGCCTCAGCCTCCTGAGTAGCTGGGACTACAGGTGCCCGCCACCACGCCTGGCCAATTTTTTTATTTTTTAGTACAGACGGAGTTTCACCATGTTAGCCAGGATGGTCTCCATCTCCTGACCTCGTGATCCACCCCCCTTGGCCTCCCAAAGTTCAGAATAAAAATTTTCTTAAGCTCAACACCATTACTGGTATTTTACACAATTTATTTCATTTATTTATTAAAAAAAATCCTATGAATTAGATGTTCTGATGTTTTATATTCCAAAAAGAAAAAAAAAAAAGACTGAATCTAAAAGACTTCTAAGAAGCTTCCCCCAAATTGGTTACTGAGCGAGCAGCAAGAATAAAATTCAAACTTACTTCCTAATTCAATGCCCACACTTTATCAAAACAAAACGGAGCTTGTGGAAACTATTCAATAAATATCTGATGTTTAATTCAAAGACTATATCTGATTACTACTCTCTAACTTTTTAAATTTTGTGCTCATTATTAGAAACAGCTGCATTCCAGATAAGTGCTCATGATTTCAGTTTCAAGCCTAAAAAATTATTTATATGTGGTATAAATATACAAATATAATAGGGTTATAGAAATTTACTTAGGAAGAATACATAGGTACAATGTCACTTATTGAGCTGTGCAAATACTCTATTTAGTAATACAAGTGTGAAAGAATTATGCATTTATTAAAAATGTATTTTACAACAAAAATACTGAAATTGTTGCAAAATGGCATTTTAATTTCAAATGCATGTTTGTAAAGTCCTCTTGAATTAAAAAATTACTGAAATTGAACACATTCTCAAACTAAAGGATTTATACAATTGTTGTTCTGTAAATTGGAAAAGTGGGATGATATAATATTTTCTTGCTGAATTTATAAGCTGAAATTGAGCTAGGAATTAAATGCACCCTGACAAACAGGTAAGTAATCTATTTTCTGAAGTTAATATTCTTACCTTGTAATTAAATTAGTAACTGAAATAGCCACTTTTTGAAATATCAATAAACAGTGAATTAAATATACCTATATTTACATCTTTTAAGATTATTTTATTTTTATGATTGAAACAAATGTAATTCATTTCATAAAACACTAGTTGAAAATATTTAAATATTTTTATTGTAATTTACTTTACAACTTTTATGATGCACTTCATGAACACTACTTAATTTCAGAGATAAAAAATGCATAATAGATAATTATCTTTATGAAAATCTATGATCTCATACCATATATACCAATTTTTGTTCTGCTTTAAACCTAATACTTTATCTTTTTTTTTTTTTTTGAGACGGAGTCTCACTCTGTCGCCCAGGCTGGAGTGCAGTGGCGCAATCTCGGCTCACTGCAAGCTCCGCCTCCCGGGTTCACGCCATTCTCCTGCCTCAGCCTCTCCGAGTAGCTGGGACTACAGGCGCCCGCCACCACGCCCGGCTAATTTTTTATATTTTTAGTAGAGACGGGGTTTCACCGTGGTCTCGATCTCCTGACCTCGTGATCCGCCCGCCTCAGCCTCCCAAAGTGCTGGGATTACAAGCGTGAGCCACCGCGCCCGGCCAATACTTTATCTTTGAAAGTAAGTTTTCCAATTATCACTTATGATTTTAAAAATGAAATTGCCTACTGATAAAACATTTTCACTTTATGCATAGATTGAATTGGCTTTTCATGAAGTGATGATGTTAGTCAATTCAATCAGAAATAAATTTGAACATTAATTATAGTGCATCATATAGATTGTTAGGATACATAATTAATTGCTTACTTATAAATAGTGGAATTGAGAGTCCTGAGTTGAAAGTTAGTAATTTCTCTTTTCCAGATAAGTTTCACTCATACTAACTGACATGAAACTCATATTTCACTCTCTGTTTGGGAACTAAGAATGGGAATACAGATTAATACCCAATTTCCTATATTTAATCCCATGTAGTGTTTGCAATATAAATACTATCCAATGCACCAAACAAGTTTTTTTTCCTATGCAAAGCTATTTGATCTCATTTCTTCAGTAGAATTTCTAATTAAAGAATAAGAATGATTACAGAGGTAGACGTTAAATACAAAGCATTGGATTTCCTCTAACTCATGCTTTATTTATACGTAGTGTTGCTTTATAAAAGAGTGTTCTAGTTTTTTATAATTTAATTGGTAGTTTTGACCTTAGCACTTTCTAAATACATTTAGTAATGAATAACCCACTTGACAACTTGGAGTCTGAATGCTTCACTACAGAAGATGGCCATTATACTGTTCACTTCAAGAGTCACTGTGAGGCTCAAGACACTGGGTGAAAATACCTCCTAGTTTACAATGTTCTTTGTAAGTATAAGGCATGATTATTATTTATCTTTGTTATTCTCCTTCTACTGAAGACTTTGCTCAAGATACTTATTTGAAGACTTTAAAATTCTTATTCATTTTATTCCTTCATGCACTAAGGTTATATGTAAATCCCAATCTATGCCTCTTTAAATACAGGGATAATTTCATTTTCAAAAATAAAATTACAATTCCTTCTCTCTTCAGAACAGCTTTTACATGATTAGGACCACTTATAATACATATAGCACATACTGTCTCTTAAGAGTTCAAAGTGAATGTGCAAGTAAGCATCAGGCTTTTTTATTAACATAGGAATTGGCAAAAAAACATAATTGAGAGAATCCAAATAAAGAATCAGCAAAACTTATTTCTATATGTTTCTTCCATTATTGCATTGCATTATGTAGTTAAGTTTGTAATTTGGAGCTGGTTTCTTTACTGGTCTTGTAAATACTAGGGTATATCTTATAGTTCTTGAGAGGATATAATTATGAAATTATGTACACATGTTAAAATAATATACAAAATACTGATACCAGATTATAAGGTAAAAATACTATGTTATATGTTTCTATGGGAGACAATGGTAAATATGTGTTTTAGATTTGTATCTTGGTTTGAGATGAGGTTTGAGCACAACAATTTATTGGGTAGGTAATCCCTGGAGACAATAGGGAATGGGAGAGTAAAAGGAGAGGGAAGGCAGCTAATTAAAGGCACATATTCAAGTACGTTATCACTGTGGGAAACCTGACATTGATCATGCTGGGGAACTCTGAAAGCCAGAGTAGTATAAATGCCTCACTGAAATGCCACAGAGGGGCAAAAGATCTGAGCCATTTTTGCACTTTCCATTGTTGGCTGAGGATCCCTCCTGAGGGAACCTGAGATGGTTGACACTTTTGGCCTGCTGCACCCATGGGCAGAGCTTGTCTGAGAGCAGAAGCCCTTAGACAGAGATGCAGGTTCTGCATTTGGAGTTCTGGGCTACTTGCACAGATATAGGACGAGAAAGCGGATGAAGGTGAAAACAATGTATTTTCTGTTGACGTGGCCCCAGATCAAATCTACTCATGCAGCATACTAAATCCATTCCCACCTGTAACTGCTTCTTAAACGTGGTGTGCAGTGACAATGTATGAAGAAAGGACTTAAAACAAGTATTAGTGTGCCAAGCTAAATCCATACTGCAGTGTATAATCCTCAGACAATAACTAATATTCATCATATTCCTCTTCTGCCAATTATCTTGATGCTCTTCATGCCTGACCAGAATATTTGCTGATTTGTGTTTCTTGCAATGTAAAATAACTTAAATCTATATTCCTAAAGAGGTCAGAATCTCCTGCTACCACGCTATTGCTAGGTCTGATTGGCGCAATTGTCAAATCACAATTATGGGTATAGAAAAAATACATGGCTTCAAAGTGACTCTCTCAACTTCCGGGTATACTTTACTGCCTTCAACAGATTGTAACAACTATTTCTTCATGATTAATCAGGACTAATAAGACCTTTCTTGGCCCGCTGGTCTGCTGAAATGAAGAACACAAATGATCAGGTGGCAGCCTTAGCTTTTGTTTTAGTGGGATGTTTATTCTGTCCATTAATAGACTTGTTCCTCCATGAAAACCTGAACCTCTAGTCCAGTAGGCACATAACTATAGAAATTATCCAAATGGGTACTTCTTTGATTACCTGGTTCTGAGACACCTGCATTCTACCTAACAAACATAACTCAGTACCATATGATAGCCATAGGCTCAAAGAGTCTTGAAATTGTTCAGGGTTTAATCACCAAGCCAATGTCTTAGTTGTACTTTAGGAGTCCATGCCAATGTTCTATTAGTCTAGCAACTTCTAGGTGACATGGTACATGGTAAACCAGGATGAAACCAAGTTCATCCGTTTGCTTATCCTAAAGTAGATCCACAGTGGACCAATAGACTAGCCAGGGCGTGTTGTTCTCATGGCAAGAGAAAGACACAGAGAGAGTAGAATCACAGGAGACCTCTTTTGGTCCGTCACCACCACACTGTCATTACTGCCTCATGCCATAGGCCAAAGTCCAAAAGTCAAAAAGTGGAGAGATACAATATCTCAAAATTGAGGCAATGATAAGGATGTGGATTCAAGTTGGGGTGAAGAATATGGGGAGCTGCCTTCACTTTATCATACTGAGTGTTTCTTTCATCAATGTCTCGTATATATTTTTATAATCCAAGAGAGAAAAGATAATACATGATTAATCTCACATGTATTGTTTTACGTATCTTTTCTCAATATTTTACCTTTGGTACATACAAAATTAAGGACTTCAACTCTATCGACAATACTATATGAATAATTACAGTTAATCAGTATGCTGAATCCATTTATAATAGTTAAAGATATGGAATGAAAAATACAGAAATATGCAATTTGGTTTGAGATATAAAATATATTCATTTAAAAATTTTAAAACTTAAGAAATTTGTTTTTAAAGAACATTTGAAAAAAATAAGAATTAGAGAAAAGAAAAACAATTTGAATTTTTGGTAGTGAGAAATAAATTAACATTCAAACAGCAACAAGGGGAAAAGCATACCTAAATTGAAGCCCCAGGTTCAAGATAAAGTTTAGTTAAAGGTGGTTCTACAAGGCTGGGAAGAATAGAAACAGAAGCATCAGAGACAAATTAACCTATAGCCATAATAATGACCTTCATTTTGTAAGTTATTTGAAAGTGTCTTTATTTTGGAGTTTCTGTGTGCTTTTTAAAAACTGTTTAGTAGAGCTAAATGTTCCACAAGATTTAGTGAATAATCAAGGATTCATTTGAAGTCAGCAGCAGGTAGCATCTTCACAACTAGTAGCAAATGAACAAGGAGTATAAGTACCCCATATTGAAGTGGAGATAAAGCAAATTTGGGAAAATGCATGTATAACTAAAAATAATAATAGAACATTAATAAAATTTGTAAGAATTCTGAATCAACCGAAGTAATCTTAAGATATTATTATAAGAAGTGACATAAAACAAAATAAAATGAGTCATTTTAGATATTATGAGTTCATTATTGCTCATAGTAAAATGACAAAAGCTCTTTGAATAATGACAAGATATTGAAGAAGATAATATAAAGGTATTTGAAAATTTCATGAAAATTTATTTCAGTCATCAAATTTTTATCAACATAATATTATCCAAGTTAACAACTGACCTGGAAAAGTTAAGAATAATTTCAACAATTAATTCAACAGGAATTTTATCTGGATAATGGTTGAAGAATGGTTAAAAAACAAATATCCCCTTTACTCATTTAAGTAAAACCTAAGAAATATCTGGACTTTCTTTCAAAGAGGGATTTATTCACTTAATAAATCTACTCTCAGTATGTCCCAAAGTACAAGAAGTTTCTGACACAAGGGACAATGTAGCAGAAAATTGTTCTGTTAGAGAAAATTAAATTAAATTAATTGCATAGTTTTTAAGTGGATAAGAAGAGTTTTTTGGCAGTAGGTAGCATTTATTTTGTTATTATCACTTTTAAACTTTTATTTCAGGTTCAGCAGTACGTATGCAAGTTTGTTAGATAAATTGCATGTCACTGGGGTTTGGTGTACAGATTATTTTGTCACCCAGATAATAAGCATATTACTGCTTAGGTAGTTTTTTCTTCTCTGCCTCGTCCCACACTCCAGCCTCACGTATACTCCAGTGTTTGCTGGT
Source organism: Hylobates moloch (assembly GCF_009828535.3). Lineage (NCBI taxonomy): Eukaryota > Metazoa > Chordata > Mammalia > Primates > Hylobatidae > Hylobates > Hylobates moloch. Next base: position 128,445,813 of record NW_026652278.1, read on the forward strand.
TCCTTCTTTATGTCCATGTGTTCTCAATGTTTAGTTCTCAAGTATAAGTGAGAACATGCAGTATTTTATTTTCTGCTTCTGTCTTAGTTTGCTTAGGATGATGACCTCCAGCTCCATCCATGTTGCTGCAAAGGACATGATCTCATTGTTTTTTTAAGGCTGCACAGCATTTCATGATGTATATGTACCACATTTTGTATCCAGTCTACCGTTGATGGGCATTTAGGTTGATTCCATGTCTTTGCTATTGTGAATAAAGATGTGGTGAACATACACATGAATGTGTCTTTACGGTAAAATGATTAATATTCCCAGTAATGGGATTGCTGGGTCAAATGGTAATTCTGTTTTAAGTTCTTTAAGAAGTTGCCCCACTACTTTCCACAAAGGTTGAACTAATTCCCATCAGCAGTGTATAAGCCTCCCCTTTTCTCTGCAACCTCGCCAGCATCTGTTATGTTTTTACTTTTTAGTAATAGCCATTCTAACTTGTGTGACATGGTATTTCATTGTGGTTTTGATTTGCATTTCTCTAATGATTAGTAATGTTGAGCATTTTTTCATATGCTTGTTTATCACATGTATCTCTTCTTTCGAAACGTGTCTGTTCATGTTCCTTGCCCACTTTTTTAATGGGGCTGTTTGTTTTATATTTGTTCATTTAAGTTCCTTATAGATTCTGGATATTAGACCTTTATGGGATGCACAGTTTGCAAATATTTCCTCCCATGCTGGTGGCCGTCTGTCTACTCTGTTGATAGTTTCTTTTGCTGTACAGAAGCTCTTCCATTTAATTAGGTCCCATTAATCAATTTTTGCATTGTTGCAATTGCTTTTTGCATCTTTGTCCAGAAATATTTGTCAGGGCCTATGTCCAGAATGGTACAATATGGCATTTCCTAGGTTATCTTTCAGGGTTTTTATAGTTTTAGGTTTTACAATTACATCTTTAATCAATCTTGAATTAGTTTTTGTATATGATGTAAGGCAGGGTTCCAGATTCAATCTTCTTCATATGGCTAGGCAGTTTTCCCAGCACCATTTACTGAACAGGAAGTCCTTTCCTCATTGCTTGTTTTTTGTTGACTTTGTTGAAGATCAGATGGTTATCAGATGGTTGTAAGTGTGCAGCATTATTTCTGAGCTATCTATTCTGTTCCGTTGATCTATGTGTGTGTTTTTGTACTAGTACCATGCTGTTTTGGTTACTGTAGACTTGTAGTAGAATTTGAAGTCAGGTAACATGATGCCTCCAGATTTTTTCTTTTTGCTTGTATCTGCCTTGGTTATTCTGGCTCTTTTTTTTTGTTCCATGTGATTTTTTTTTTTTTTTTTTTTGATGGTGGTGGTTGGGGGTGTAGAGTCTCACTCTGTCACCAGGCTGGAGAGCAGTAGCACAGTCATGGCCCACTGCAGCCTCAACCTCCCAGGCTCAAAGTGATCCTTCTGCCTCATCTTCCTGAGTAGCACCATTCAGGATACACTAGAATATCTGGGCAGAGAGCCAATCAGCCTTATGTTCAGTGATATGTGAGCCAGCTGGACATCTGACAGGTGCATTGTGGTGGTTAACTGCTGTCATCCACACTCTTTAACCCTCCAGTGACTCTGTTGTTCTGAGATGATTCCCAGGGGAATAGGCCATGACACAGATGAGTAAAGCATAACATGCATACCTTATACATTCCTGAGTAGCTGGGACTAGAGGTGCACACCATCATGCCTGGATAAATTTTTTGATTTTTCATAGAGACAGGCTCTCACTATGTTACCCAGGCTGGTCTTGAACTCCTGAGCTCAAGTGATCCTCTCACCTCAGCCTTCCAAAGTGTTGGGATTACAGGCATGAGCCACTGCTCCTAGCCCATATGAATTTTAAAATAGTTTTTCTAATTCTGTTAAGAATGTCATTGGTAGTTTTTAGGAATAGCATTGCATCTGTAAATTTCTTTGAATTGTATGGCCATTTAACGATATTGATTCTTCCTATCCATGTGCATGGAACGTTTTTCCATTTGTTTGTGTTATTTATAAGGAATAAAAAAAGAGAGAAGATCCAAATAATACAATCAAAAATGACAAAAGGGACATTACCACCCACTCCACAGAAATACAAGAAAAAAAAACAAAAACCTCAGAGACTACTAAAAACACTTCTATACACACAAGCTAGAAAACCTAGAAGAAATGGATAAATTCCTGGAAAATACAGCCAGAAAAAAATTGAATTCCTGAGCAGACCAATAACGAGCTCCAAAATTAAATCAGTAATAAAAAGTCTGCCAACAAAAAACAGCCCAGGACCAGAAGGATTCACAGCTGAATTCTACCAGATATATATAAAGGAGGGCCAGTATCATTCCTACTGAAACTCTTCCAAACAAAGGAAGACGAACTCCTCCCCAACTCATTCTATAAGACCAGCATTATCCTGACACCAAGACCTAGCAGAGTCACAAAAACAACAAAAAAATTTTAGACCAATATCTATCATGAACATCGATGCAGTAATCTTCAACAAAAAACTAGCAAAGTGAAACCAGCAGCACATCAAAAAGCAAATCCACCACTATCAAGTCAGCTTCTATCCCTGAAATGCAAGGTTGGTTCAACATATGAAAATCAATAAATGTATTCATCATATAAACAGAACTGAAAACAAAATCCACATAATTATCTCAATAGACGCAGAAAAGGCTTTCAATAAAATTCAGCAGGCTTGCATGTTAAAAACTCTTAGCAAACAAGAAAATGAAAGAACATACTTTGAAATAATAAGAGTAATAATAATAATAATAATAATAATAATAATAATCTATGACCAACCTACAGCCAACATCATACTGATCAGAGCAAAATCTGGAAGCATTCCCCTTGAAAACTGGAATAAGACAAGGATGGCTTCTCTCACCACTGTTAGCTAGAGCACTCAGGCAAGAGAAAGAAATAAAAAACATCAAAATAAGAAGAGAGTAAGTCAAACTATCCCTGTTTGCAGACAACATGATTCTATAACTAAAAAACTCCATAGTCTCTGTCCAGTGGCTTCTTGATTTGATGCACTACTTCAGCAAAATTTCAGGATACAAAATCAATGTACAAAAATCAGTAGCATTCCTATACACCAACAACATCCAAGCTGAGAGCCAAATAAAAAATGCAGTCCCATTCACAATAACTATAAAAAGAATCAAATATCTTGGAATACAGCTAACAAAGGAAGTGAAAAAATCTCCACAATGAGAACTACAAAATACTGTTCAAAGACATGAGTCCTTAACATGAATACACAAAATATTCTGTCTAGAATGACTGTAAAAAAATAAAGATCGCCATAGCACATTATGGTAGTTTATCTTTGACGTGAAATCAGAAAATAGATAATTATTTCTTTGGGAATCCCCTTACAAGGTTTACAGGAGGATAAATTAATTATTTAGCTTCATGCTGTTATATTGTTTTACAACACATAATTGTCAAATAGACACTATTGTGTTCAGCAGAAATCATCCATCATTGTCCCCCTAGCTCTAACCAATAAATTTATTCCTTATAACTTAGATGCTAATTTACATTCTTTCCTAATTTTCCCTGAATAATTATTCAAAATCATCACTGAAATCTAGAAGGATAATTAATTTTTAAACTATTTAAACAGCAACAGCAATTTAGAACAAGTTAGTTGCCACAGCAATTCTTGCCGCTAGGGACTAGACTCGAAAATGACCCCATATGCCATCAAATAAATTGCATAAAGATATGAGCTCAAAATAAGTTGCTCTTAACCTTAAATGTGTGAACAATTTTGCATATCCATAATTGTCAATATGGCACCATTCAGGATACACTAGAATATCTGGGCAGACAGCCAATCAGCCTTATGTTCAGTGATATGTGAGCCAGCTGGACATCTGACAGGTGCATTGTGGTGGTTAACTGCTGTCATCCACACTCTTTAACCCTCCAGTGACTCTGTTGTTCTGAGATGATTCCCAGGGGAATAGGCCATGACACAGAGGAGTAAAGCATAACATGCATACCTTATAGTGATGAGGGCACCAGTAAGGCCCAAAGATAATATCTAAAAAAGTACTAATAATCCAACTCTGTAGGCTCTCGTTCATGCTCACTTACGGGAGAAGGCTATTCCCTAATTATCCCTTTAAATAGAGGTAACTAGAAGTTCATCCAAAGGTTTCCACTCTAGGAAATTACAGAGTAGTACTGATGTGGATTTCATGCTGGATCAAGGTTACAGCATAGGCTCTATTCCTAAAAGGTTTCTTAAATTTTTAGGCCTTCTGAAGTCAAGTAAACTACTGTGCCATATATCTTCTTGAGCTATCACTCATCCCAGAGAGATTATACTGGAAGATGCCCAAGTGATTAGATTAGCCTTTTTCAAAAGTCAGTATGACTGTTAAAAGTCATAACCCACTGAGCCTCTAAAGGCAAAAATATTATTTAAAGTTCTTGAATAGACAATGACTTGAGTATATTTTGTCTAATAGAAGAATTCATTTTCAACTCTAGATGCAAAAAATTTCCCTTTAAACAACATATTAACAGATTAGCAATATAATCCATTGGAGAGATTGTTGGGAAATACATATTTATATACTGCTGAGGAAAATATTTCTATATACAACATCTATGAAAAGTAATTTTGGAATATCTGAAAAAAAACAGCAACCCTTCTTTTAAGGCTATCGAGGCAAAATTTTAAAGTGGCATATGCAAAAGGCTATATGTTTTTGTCCAATTTGTCCATAAAAGAGTAAATAATAAAAATGTTCATCTACAGGGGACAGGGGACTAGTTTAATAAACTATGGTATATCTGTGGAGTGAAGTACTATATATCTCTAAAAAGAATGAGAAATATCTGTCTAGATGATTATAGGTTAATTTTTTAAAAATATTTTAAAGGTGCCGACTAATGTTATTACTATGCTACCTTTTGTTTCTGAAAGGGGGTAACATGTATATATAAAATGATGTAAATATATATGCATCTGTACATACATATAAGAAATATTCTTATTTTATAAATATAAGTAAAAATAAAAAAACTAGTGAAAAGTATTATTTACACCATTGAAACATCAGAAAAAGGGAAATTAATAAACAAACACTTCTCTGTACGTAATTTCTCTTATGGATTACAATTTAGAGCCTTCTAATTATTTTGCACAATTATAAAATAAAAGTCAGCTTAAATTAATAAAACAGTCCTAAAAATAGTAAAAAATAAATAAAACTAAACTAAATTATATATCAATTTGATGGTTTAACTATGCAAGAATAGTTTTGAATTACCTTAAAACACGGTAATTTGACTGTACGTTTTTTTCTTTTTAAAAGCTTTTAAAAATATTTCTTTATGTAAATTATAACTTTAAAAACACTGCACATTTATGACCTACACAAGAATTACAAGGCATTGACAATAACCTAGGGAAAAAATAAACCATTTGGAAGTAGCAGCAACAGTGAAATTGAAGCTAATGATACACTGATGATTTCCCTAAGGCACAAGAGAATCTTGAAAGAAAGTGCAGTCACAAATGTCCACTGCAGCACTATTCTCAAAAGCAAAGATACAGAGTCAACCTAAATGCCCATCGATGACAAATTGGATAAGGAAAATGTGCTACATATACACCATGGAATCCTATGCAGCCATAAAAAAGAATGAGATCATGTCTTTTGCAGAAAAGTGTATGGAGCTGGAGATTATTACCCTTAGCAAACTAACGCAGGAACATAAAGCCAAATATTTCATGTTCTCACTTATAAGTGGGAGATAAATGATGAGAACTCATGAGCTCAAAGAAGAGAATAGGCCGGGCGCGGTGGCTCACGCCTGTAATCCCAGCACTTTGGGAGGCCGAGGCGGGTGGATCACGAGGTCAAGAGATTGAGACCATCCTGGCTAACACGGTGAAACCCCGTCTCTTCCAAAAAGAAATACAAAAAATTAGCCGGGCGTGGTGGCGGGCGCCTGTAGTCTCAGCTACTTGGGAGGCTGAGGCAGGAGAATGGCGTGAACCCGGGAGGTGGAGGTTGCAGTGAGCCGAGATTGCACCACTGCCCTCCAGCCTGGGTGACAAAGGGAGACTCCGTCTCAAAAAAAAAAGAAAAAGAAAAGAAGAGAACAACAAACACTGGACTCTACTTGCGAGTAGAGGGTGGGAGGAGGGTTAAGAGGCAGAAAAAATCACTATTGGACAATAGGCCTAATATCCGGGTGATGAAATAATCTGTACAACAGATGCTCATGACAAAAGTTTACCTATATAGCAAACCTTCACATATACCCCCAAAATCTAAAATAAAAGTTAAAAGAAAGAAAGGACAAAAAAGTGCAGACGGCCACTCAGGCTGTGTGACATCAACTGGTCTGGCAGATATGTTGGGGATTTTTCTCAGATGTTGTTATGTATGACTTGACTGTACATCTTTCCTGGGATATATCAAGGTTAAAAAAGAGCTGAAATAAAATATTAAACAGCATTTGTTGATCATGTTAATACTAATAATATTAGTACCATTATTTTGAAGATTTATATGTAGATAGACAAATAGGTAGAAAATAAGCAATTATATTAGTGTTCTTAGGAAAGACGATTTTTCAGAGTAAGAACTAAGAGCGAAAAAACAAAAGACGAAGAAATCTTTTACTGTTAATTTTTAATTTCAATTAGTGTACAAACTCTATACGTGATTATTTTCTGTTATGCAATAAAATACATATTTTCTAACTGGTACACAGGAAAGATCTAAACGTAATGGTAAATCCAGAAAAAGAGAATTCAGATTGTGGTCTCTAAATACCACTTCATAGTCAAATAAACCAAATCTCCTTGGAGAAATGACAGGTTTTCCCTGTGATAAGAACTGTACAATGTAAGCCTGGAAATATTTTTATACCAAATTGCAAAACAAAGAAACTATCAAAGGCTATAAAAATCCTATTGGAAGGTCACAGTAAGAAAGTAAAGGGGCTTTACTAGTTTAAAACAGCATGATTTAAACATCAAATAATATAACTGCAATGAACATTGCAAAAATGTTAAAAATCCATGAGTTCATAATCATCTGAAAAATCTCATTGATCACCACTGAAGCTTGCTTGGGAAAAAATGCATAATTCTGGAAACTGATGAGTAAAGGTAGACACTGAAGAATTCATCATTCATTTAGTGTGTGAATGTATATTTATTTATTTATTTATTTGAGACAGAGTCTCTCTCTGTCGCCCAGGCTGGAGTGCAGTGGTGCAATCTTGGCTCACTGCAACCTCTGCCTCCCTGGTTCAAGTGATTCTCCTGCCTCAGCCTCCTGAGTAGCTGAAACTACAGGCGCCTGACACCACGCCAGGCTAATTTTTTGTATTTTTAGTAGAGACAGGGTTTCACTGTGTTAGCCAGGATGGTCTCGATCTCCTGACCTCATGATCTGCCGGCCTCGGCCTCCCAAAATGCTGGGATTACAGGCATGATCCACAGTGCCTGGCTGCGAATGTATTTAATGGTAATCAAATAGTTAAGGAAGAAAGCTTTTGTATGGAATAATAACAGCTGATATCCACAGCAAAACTAATAATGGACCATCACCATTTTTTGTCCCTTAATAAGATAATGGGCTATTGCTAATGACCTACAATGGCTGCTGAAACATTAAGTGAAAAGCGGATATAGAACTTCATATCTGAGGACTGCAAAAAGGAGAGATGACCAGACATCATTGTGCATCATAAGGTATTTCTAAAAAGTCAAAGTTGAATTTGATCAAGCCCTTCAATTTAATGCATTAATATAAAATAAAGGAAATAGAGGAATATGTTAAATGATATCATAGGGACGCAATTTAGCTCAAAAACTCTATAAGATAAATGACATAATATTTATTTCTTGTTTAAAAGACATACTTTTTTTTTTTTTTTTCTGAGACAGAATTTCACTCTTGTCACCCAGATTGGCGCAATCTCGGCTCACTGCAACCTCTCCCTCCCAGGTTCAAGCAATTCTCCTGCCTCAGCCTCTCAAGTAGTTGGGATTACAGGTGTCTGCCACCATGCCCAGTTAATTTTTAGTATTTTTAGTAGAGACAAGGTTTTGCCATGTTGGGCAGGCTGGTCTCAAACTCTTGACCTCAGGTGATCCACACGCCTCAGCCTCCCAAAGTGGTGGGATTACAGGCATGAGCCACAACCACACTCAGCCTAAAAGAAAGACTTTAAAATGAGGAGATTTTATAGATTAAAAGAGGCAAAGAGATATTCAAAACATATAAAATGTGCTTTTTTTGAACTGCTATAAAAGAACAAAGCATTTAAAAACCTTTATGAGACAATGGAGACTTGCCAACATGAAGATATATTAGGTACTATCAATAAATTTTCCTTTTTTTAAAAAAGGCATTTTTTGAGATGTATACTCATTTAAGGTTAAAATTTTATGCCATCTACTTTTGCTTTCCAATAATGGAGCTGGTTGGAGAAGGAAACTTGGATGTAATACTAGGCACGTCCATCACCATACTCCACCGAATGTGAAGGAAGGAGTCAGAAAGATTCAGGCACTTCAGAAAACTCATGGATAAAGTGCTCAAATTGGAAAGGCCAGAATTATTTAGCATTACAGTCATTCACTGTGTATTTCTAAATTATTTTTCTGATATATAAATACCCTATGATCATGGCGGAGAAGCAAAAGTTATTCAAGAAATCAATTGGTGTTTGACTCTTAATAATAAGGCAGATTTTGAGTAAGGACACAAGCAAATATTAAAACTAGTAATAAGATCAAGAAGTAAAAAATAAATAGATGTCACACAGCATGGAGCGAGATGATATGGGAAATTTATGAACTCAAATAAAATAAAATAGGAACAGAAGAGAGAACGCTGTCTTAATTATAGTATAGGTTCCTTTTAGTTAGTAAAACTAACAAATCATTTTGCCTTTCAGTCTATCCTTTATATTTCATACACTTCTTCACATTGTGTTACACATGCTGTCTTAGCTGATTTTCTGTCATTCATTACAGCATACCTAAAACTTTGTAATTTATAAAGAAAATAAATTAATTTTTTAGAGTTATATAGACTGGGAAGTCCAAGGTGAAGGGAGTGCCTCTGGTGAAGGCCTTGTTGCTGGTGAGGGCTTTCTGTGGCATCCCAATATGATGCAGAAGATCACATAGTGAGGAGGCTGAGTGTGCTAACATCTAGCTCAGGTCTCTTTATCTTCTTACAAAGCCACAAGTTTCCCTCCCATGATAATCCATTAACCCTATAATCCATCAATCCATGAATGGATTAATCTGTTCATGAGGGAAGAGCCCTCATGACCTAATCACCTTTTACAGGTCCCCTTCTCCATATTGCCACATTGGAGATTAAGTTTCAAAATGAGTTCTGGAAGGAACAGTTAAACCGTTGCACATTTTGTGTAACTACACTTACTATTTTCACTACAAACTATGAATTATACCACTGTGAACAAATTGCGTCATTATTTTAGTAATAATTTCTAAAAAGAACAACAAAGTAGTTTAGAAAAAAAACTGCATCTGTGTAAATGTCCTCTCTGCTTTGTGGTGAGAGAAGCAGAGACACAAGAAGCTGGATGTCTTAAGTATTGTTACATGTAGGTACAGTGACAAGACATTTCACAGTATAGTGCTAGCCAAATTTGCTATAAGTTAACCACAAAGTACTAAGATTCTTTCAAAAGATCATACTTAAAAAGCTTCTTAAAAATTTTAAAGGGTTGGGTTTATATTTTGAACTAAATCTAACACTATTAGAGGTTAACATTGAAGCAGGCTTCATTCTTGAAAGTTCAGTTAATTCCTAAGGATTTTCATACCTTAGAAATATAGCAGTGACTATAAGAACAAACTCTTCACTTTCTTTGCTCTGTCCCCTGACACTTACAGACACTAAGATCCTCACAAGATGTAATTTCAAAGTTAAAAAGAGATTCTCCTAGCTAAGTTTAGCTATAGGTTCTGGAAAAAGTTCAATTATTCTGCAGAATAAATTGGGAGAGTTTTATTATTTTGTGCTAAATTTTGCTTTTACAAAAGTAGATATAATGAATAAACCAAGAAATGAGTTTAAATTCAATAGGATTAACTACCTGAAACATTCAATTTGGTTATTGATATTAATTTTCTTCCTGATAATTTGTTGGCATAAATTGAAAAATATCTAAAGAATGACAAACCGGAAATATAACTGAAAGAAATCAGCTTAGGAACTACTAAAAATGCATAAACACTATTCTAAATATCTGATGCTTAAAATAGTAATTAATAAATTGCCCAGGCAAAACTTTGCAACAATCTTCAAAATATGTCAACACTCTTCAACAAGAATATGTATCATAACAAATTTGAAAAAAGTATGTAGAGATGAGTTTTTACTAGGCATATAAGTACAAGTATGGGAACTATGCTATTTAGATGTTGTGATTTATTATTCTTGTTTTTAATTAATTTGCAGAGCTTTCTTTTCATTCACTTGAGTGTATTCTCTGAGAAGAAGTGACTTCTATACAGTCTACTATGATTTTCCTCACTACCGATTTTAAACAGTATAGTTGCTTTATTAATATTGATAAATATTAATTTATTTAGTATTAAATAATTAATAAGACAATAGAGTATTTAGTTGACTTGCATTTTATGACTGAAAGCAAATGTAATTACTACTCCAAAGATGCCAAGAAAGCTTCAAATCTAATCCCAGGTGTAAGAGGAAGAAGCAACTATAAAAACCTAAAGAAAAACCGGCAGAAGCATTTTAAATTCTTTTTTTCCCATAGAGTAATCATTCTGATTGCTTAAGTATTATTTTAACTGTAAAATATATTTTTGACATATTATTAATCAAAGTTCTTGAGAAAAATAGAGGAAAAATCTTACATATGACAGCTGCTCAACATTTGAAGATACCAGTTATATTTGTCCCTCAGGCTTTTACAAGCTAAACATTCCAAGTTCCTTCAAGTGTTTCATATGTCACACTTTCATATTCTCATGTCATTCTCTAGCCCTCTAAAAATATGACTAGAGCTGGACTCACGTTGCCAATGTGATCTGACTGGCATGTTTGGAACATCGCTCCTCTATTTAACCTTGTCATTTTTTAATGCATCCTGTTCAGTTTTTTTGTCACCTAATCCCTTAATAGCCATAGTGACTTCACTGAATGTGTGACCAACTGAATTCTTTAAAATTTTTCACAGTTGTTCTTAGATGCCCTGCTCTGCATTTATGTACATTTTAATAAAACAGCAATTTTTATTTATTCCAAACAAGAATTTATTCCATAAATATCTATTGAATACACACTATATTACCAGTACTATGTCAGGCACTGGAGAGGCAGAGGTAAACACATCAGCACCCCCTCTGACTTTATTAATTGCTTTCAAATAGTTAAAGCACAGAAAAATACAAAAATTTAAAAAACCCACAAAAATACATTTTACTAGTATATTGCAAATGTTGATAAGCAAACAATGCTCTGAAAGCAATGTAAATGGTGAGACACCCAATTTGTTTATTTGTTTACTTTATATATAGTTCTTATTTCAATAGCTTTTGGGGAATTTTATAGTGGTGAAGTATGAGATTTTAGAGCACCCATCACACAAGTAGTATACATTGTGACTCAACATGTAGTTTTTTTAATCCATCACCCCTTTCCACCCTCCCCCATTCTGAATTTCCAATGTCCATTACACCACTTTGTATGTCCATGCATACCCATAGCTTAGCTTCCACTTCTAAGTGAGAACATATGGTATTTGGTTTTCCATTTTTAGTTACTTCACTTAGAATAATGACCTCCAACTCCATCCAAGTTGTTAGAGAAGATATTATTTCATTTTTTATGGCTGAGTAATATTCCACATTTTTAATCCACTCATCAGTTGATGGGCACTTAGTTTATTTCATATCTTTGCTAACATGAATTGTGCTATGATAAACATACACAGGTGTCTTTCTCATATAATGACTTCTTTTTCTTTGGATAGATAGCCAGTAGTGGTATTGCTTAATAGAATAGTAGATCTAATTTTAGTTCTTTGAGATATCTCCATACTGTTTTCCATAGAAGTTGTACTAATTTACATTCCTGCCAGTAATGTGTAAGGATTCCCTTTTCACCACATCCACACAACATCTGTTGTTTTCTGACATTTAATAATGGCCATTCTTGCAGGGGTAAGGGGGTATTTTATTGTGGTTTTTATTGGCATTTCTCAGAAGATTAGCAATGTTTAGCATTGTTTCATACGTTTGTTGGCCATTTGTGAATACTCTCTTAAGAACTATCTATTCACATCATTTGTCCACTTTTTAATGGGATTATGTTTTTTTTTCCTGCTGATTTTTTTGAGCTCCCTGTAGATTCTGGATCCTTTGCAAATGTGTGGTTTGCAAATACTTTCTCACATTCTGTGAATTGTCTGTTTACCCTGATGATTATTTCTTTTGCTGGAGACACCCAATTTAAATGTGATACTTAGGGAATCACATTTTTGCAATATTTACTTACTAATTTACTCATCCTGACTTTAATGTCCTAAATGATCTAACTCTTGTCTGTCTCCTCTACCTTATCTAACAGCCCTTTTGCCTATCTAAGCTATAGTCCTACTGATAGTCCACCGGGTTCTCAAATTATCAAGCTCTTTACTTCATAAATTTAGCTGCAATGATATAATATTTACTGTAAAACATTTACCAAACGAGATCTACTTTTGTGATTGTGTCAGAATTAAAAACATTTATATATTTATTGACAATTTTCATATAAAGAAGAGAAGTTTATATTTCCTTTTCTTGAATCTGAGGGAGACTGTCTGTTTTGATCAATAAAATGTGGCAAAAGTGAATGCAAATTTCCAGACATTAGCTTTAATAGACCACCTTGCACTACAGATCTTCTTGAACACTCTTGTAGTCTTAAATGGCTATATTCAAGTACCTTGCTAGTGGGGAAATCCAAAAATCATGCCAAAAGAAAAAATGGGCTGGCTAAGGCAGTCCTTCCCCCACTGAGACTCCAGCCTCTAGACTAGGTCAGCCAGAACTCTATGTCATTGAGCAACTCCAATCCATGCATGTGGCAGAAAATGATAGGCCAGCCAAGGACTGCCTGAATTTCCAATCCACATAATCATGAAGTTTTTAAAAATAGTTATTGTTTTAAGTCCGTAAAAGTTAGGACATTTGCAATTCAGTAATAGATACCCAGAGCAAAAATGGAGGATGGAGCTTTCATTCAAAAGGAAATGTTATGTACCGAAGTTTAATACTAGGAAAGAGCTTGGCATTTTGAGAAGCACATGACCACCCATGCTATAGCTTACCTAGGGGAAAGAGCTGCTAGAGAAGGCAGATGAGATAGGAAAGAGTTAGCTCATTTAGGTCATTAAGGGCAGGGTAAGTTGAATGGAATGCATTCCAAGTGCTATGGGGAATAACTGTGCATACAGAAGAGCTTTCTAACTGTAGATACAGTTTGAGATAGAGGAAATTAAGAGTGACTATATGCAAACAGTAAGGAGACTTTTGTAGTAGTCCAGTAAAAATTATGAGTATGATGATAGCAACAGAAATGAAGGGCAATGTTTGTATTTGAGATATATTTTTGAGTTTAATAAAGAAGACTTGTATTCACACATAAATTGGACATGAGAGATGACAGAAAAGGGATCAGTGATTATACTGAGCAGAATGATGCCACTTATTAGCTGGCAAAATTAGAAGTAGAAAACATGTTCAAAAAAGAGTGAACTCAAGAGATCTATTTTGGATTTTACTGTGATTGTTGCATTCAAGTAGAATGTCATACAGTGACATGGCTATAAAAGAGTGGTGTTCTTTGATTAATCTAGACAAAGGATTTATATTTGGTAAGATCTAGGCAAGAAATTTGTATTAAGAAGTAATCAAAAATCAACTGGAAGACAATGTCCACAAATAATTTACATGTCCTAGGAAATGAATATACAGAAAAAAGAGAAAGGGCCAAGAAACAAACTCCAAGGTATTTTGAAATTAAGAGTATAGATAGAGGAGGAGAATGTAGCAAAGTAAACTGAAAATTAGTGAACAGTGAAGTGGGAGCAAAACTAAGATTGATGATATAAAAGGCAACACTTGTATTTCCAAAAGAGAATTGAAAGAAGGTGAAATATCTGAAATAAAAATAGAAATGTGCTTATTGCATTTGTCAACATTAAAGATGGTAGTTTGATACCAATAAATAAGTTGTAGAGAGGGTTGTAAAAGTCAGACACTAGTTAGAGGAAGATTAATTGGGTATTGAGTCATTTCACACAAGTGTAAGTATCTCTTGGTTTTGAAGGGAAAAGGAGAAATGTCACAGTATTTAGATATGAGGTTGAGGATTTGTTTTTATATCTTTTTAACAGGAGTGGGTAGTGGAAATTTTCATGCTAAGTGTGGTCCTGCATTAGAAAATACAATATTGCCGAAGAATAGAAGTGAGATTATTGGTGTAATATAATTATCAAGATGGTAGAACAGTAGAATCTATAGCGTACATAAAGTCATTGAACATAATATGATTTATCCATTGAAACAAAATAAGATAAAGTAAGAGAAAAGAAAAATAAAAGAAGTAGATGGTTATAAGCTTAGGGAATTTGATTGATTGTCTGATAGGCCAATTGCAGGTAGGCAGAAGAGAAGTTCATTTTGATGATTTCTAGTTTTTCAAGGAAGGAAAAGAGAAAATCATCTGTCAAGATTGAGGATAGAAGAAAAATGTAGAAGATTTAGTGTATACACATCAAAGGTATCCATGTTCTTCACTGAAATTAGAATAACATTCTAATTAGGATTGACAATACCACTTCATGTCATTTTTTCAATTCTGATAAATCTTGTATGTAAGCTTTACCTCTATTTTTATATTATGTTTTCCTAAGCAAAGGTAATAATATGTCTTTATCAAAATCTTGATAGATACATTAAGAAACAGGCCAAGGTCAGAAAGGTGTGGTGATATTCCACAAGTTAACAACTTTATTGAGGTATAACTGAAATACAATAAACTGCACATATATAAAGAGCACATTTTAAAAGTGTTGCCATATGTGTATGTCTTAGACACTATTATCACTATCATCATGGCAAACGTACCCACTATCCCAGAAAGCTTCCTCATGCTTCTCAATAATCCTCCTCTCCCACTCCTCAACCCAACACATATTACCAAGAAGTACTAGTATACATATATTTCCTATTTCCAAAGATTTGTTGGGTGTTAAATATTGTCAAATACATTTTCTTCCTGCATCGTTTGATAAGATGATGAATTTTTTCTACTTCAACAAGTTAATAAGGTGAGTTACATTGATTTACTCTTGAATACTGAATCAGTTTTGCTTTCTTGGAATAACATAGGTCATGGGTTATTTTTTGTATATAGTGCTGTTTTTTATTTGCTAATACTTTGTTGAGAATTTTTGTATCTCTGTTAATGCAGGATATTGATCTGAAATTGGTGCTTTTGTTTTTATGTAGTTTTGGGATTCCTAAAATATTGTTCTCATAAAATGAATTGAAAAGTGTCCTTTTCTTGCTATTTTCTGGAGGATATTGTATAGGAGTGATATTAATGCTTTCTTAAATATCAGGTAAAATTTTCCAGTAAAAATAAGTAGGCCTAGATATTTCTTTTATAGAATGTATTAAACTAAAAATTGAATTTAAAAAATAGTTATAGGACTATTCTTATTATTTAATTCAACTTGGGTATAATTTGGTAGTTCAAACTTTTCATTGACTTTGTCCATTCAACATATCAAATTTGCATAGATTTGTTCATAGTGCCTCTTTATGATCCTTTTGATATATGTGGGGTCTGTAGTATATCCACACTTTCATTCCTTAATATCGGTCATATTTTTTCTCTGTCATTTTTGCTAGATATTCATCAATTTTATTGATATTTTTAACAAACCAGCTTTTACTTCATTAATTTTTAAGCTATTTTTAATTTTTTTTTTTTTGGCTTTGTTGCCCAGGCTGGAGTGCAGTGGCATGACCTCGGCTCACTGCAACCCTCCGCCTCCCAGGCTCAAGCCATCTTCCCATCTCAGCCTACCAAGTAGCTGTTACTCCAGGTGCATGCCACCACACCTGGTTATTAAAAACAATTTTTTTTGGTAAAGATAGCATTTCACCATGTTGCTCAGGCTGGTCTCAAACTTCTGAGCTCAAGGTATCTACCTGTCTCTGCCTCTCAGTGTGCTGGAATTACAGATGTGACACTGCTCTTGGAACTTTAATTTTAAATTTCATTGCCATGCTCTTATCTTTTTCTTTTTTATTCTTCAGCTTGCTTTGATTTTACTTTGCTCTTCTTTTTATACTTTCTTGAGGTGGGATCCTAGATTTTTTACTTAATAATATCCTTTTTTAATGTAAATATTAGGTGCCACAAATTTATCTCTCAGGACTGCAATCAGCCATATTTCATAAGTTTATATGTTATATTATCATTTTCATTCCATTCAATGTAATTTTTAATAGTCTTTAGAATTCCTTTTGACTATTTAGAAATGTGTTATTTATTTCCAGGTGTTTATAGATTTTTCTCTTACTTTTCTCTTAAGGATTTCTCTTTTGTTTCCATTTTGGCCAGATAATATACTTTGTATATTTTCAGTTATTTTAACTTTGTTTAGATTTTTTAATGGCAAATGATGTGATCTTTCTTGTTGAATATTTCATAAGCACTTGTAAAGAATGTGTATTTTGCTGCTGTTTGGTGGAGTGTTATATGAATGACAATTACAGTCTGTTGGTTGATGGTGTTGTTTTTTCATACCCTTGATGATTTCTGTCTAGTGGTACTATCAATTTCTCAGATATTTTGGTAGTGAATTGAATTTTTCCTCCTTGAAACTAGTGTTTGTTTATATTTTAGAGAAGTTGTTGGTTTTTCTTTTACTGTGTGAAAGAAAGAATCCCCTTGAGTAGTGAAGGAGAAAATTAGTTTTAAAGAGAAACAAAGTAATTAATATAGGATATAAAACAAGCCATAATGACAGTCAAAATATAACAAACATAATGAAATTAAAATGACATTAAAGGGAGTATCTAAGTCATAAGAATCAAAAATGGTAAACTAAAACTACAATTTATTAAATTTTATATAATCAACATTCTAAAAATAAGATCTTACAGATCATTTCTGCAGATTCCACTGGGTAAAGTTTCCGGAAATTGAGGTAATTCAAGATCCCAAGAAAAATAAATAGGAAACTAAGGGGGAAAGGCTGTATTTTATTATCATAGGGATAAGACTACAAAGACTCCAGAGGAAAGAGAGAGAGGGAATAGACATGTAAGCACCAAAATCTCTTTTATTTTTGTTGACTAGCTCCATTTTGCTATATGAAATCTATTTTTATTCCTGTATTGCTGCAAACAACTGCAACTTTGAAATCACAGTAGAAGAAATAAAACATTTTCCATTACATAACAGTTTTTTACATTGTTTATACGTTTTATTCTCTTTAAACCTGCAATTTTGTGCAATTTTAATTCAGGTGTCTTTATTCTCTCTTACTTTATAAGAGGATAAACATTTATTCAGAATCTACGTGTAAGTTATCTCACCTCTCTATTTTAAAGATACATTCTCATATTCAATCAGTCATTTAATAATGTCTTTTGTATATTCAGTATTACCCTTGAAGGGACATACACAAGATACGACTCTAGATCTAATCAACATATGCACAGACTTCATTGAGCCTACATTCTAAACACGAAGCCAAAACTTGGTGAGGCACTTTTGGAAAAAACAGAATGCTAAACCACAGTACTAATTATAATTACAAAAGAGTTTTGGAAAAAATGTAGCAAAGTTTGGTTCTAAATATTTAAAGATGTTTCATGATCTGGATCTTAAAGAATCTATCAAATTAGAAAATGTTGAAGTCTGGTGGGACATTACTCTGAACAGGAACATAAATTAAGAGGGAAGCTGGAATTAATATGGTATAGAGTGTTAAAATATATACTTAATTAGAGTCCAAAATAGTTATTTGATAGATGTGGGAAATTGACTGTATGAGCCAAACAGTAAAAGACTTTAAAAGTTGGTAAACTAGTTTGATGTCATTTCTGCTGGATTATAAATTCTTAGAACATAGCTAACCCCCAGTAGCAGTGAATGTAAACTTATTTGGAAATACTCTTTGCAGATAATCATGTGAAGATGAGGTTATACTGGATTAAAGTAGGCCCTACTCTGATGACTAATGTAATAAGTGAAATGAAATTTATAAACACACACACACACACAGAGAGAGAGAGAGAGAGAGAGAGAATGCTACTTGACAACACTGGGCAGAAATTGAAGTGATGCAGCTGTCAAGAAAGTACAAGGACTGCAGCAGACACCAGAAGCTAGGAGAAGAAATTCTGCCTCAGAGATTCCAGAAGAGAGACTCCCTTCTGATTTTGGACTTCTAACCTTCAGAACTGTAAGAGAACAAACTTCTGTTGTTTTAAGTCAGCCAGTCTGTGGTTATTTATAGCACTCTCCCAGGAAACTAAAACAGATCCCTATCTAACACCTCCTATAAAAATAGAATCCAAACGCCTCACTTAATGTTTAAATTTTTTATTTAAAATAAATATAGATTCATGGGAAGTTGCAAAAAAAAAAAAAAAGTACAGGGAGTCCCCATGTACCCTTTTCCCAGCCTCTTCCTCTTCGAACATCTGTGTAAGTAGAATGAGGTATCACATCAAGGAAACTGATGTTGGTACAATCCATACAGCGTATGTACTTTTCACCAGTGGCACATGCATTCATGTTTGTGTGTTTGTGTGTGTATAGCTTGATGTAATTTTATCACAGGGTAGCTTTATTTTCCACCAATGAAGATACTTATCCCTAGAGCCACACCTAGCCCTTAACCTTTCCCTGACCTCTGGCAATCACTAATTCTCCATCACTGTAGTTATGTTATTTCATAAGAACTGGAATCATATAACATGTATGCCTTTGACATCAGCTTTTTTCACATCACATAATTTTCTTGAGGTTTATTAAATTTGTATATCAATATATCATAATAGTTTGTTTCTTTCTATTGCTGAACAGTATTTCATGATGTTGATGTATGACAGTTTGCTTGACCATTCATCTACTGAAAGACATTTGGGAAGTTTAAAGTTTTACATTATTAAAAATAAACCTGCTATGACTATGTATGTGCAAACTTCTATGTGAAAATAAATTTTCATTTCTCTGGCATAAATTCCCCAGAGTGAAAATGCTGGGTCATATAGTAAGACTAGTTTTAAAAATAACTGATAAAATACTTTCTAGTGTAGCTAAACCATTTTGCATTCCCGTGTGTTAGTGATCCAGTTTCTCCACATTCTTGCCAACATTTAGTATTATCACTATCTTTAATTTCAGCCATTCTGATACATGTATAGCGATATGTTATTGTGATTTAAATTTTACTTTCCTAATGTTTAATAAATTTGTACATCTTTCCTCTTCTTTGGGGAAACATCTATTCATGTGTTTTGCTTATTTTCTAATTGTATTTTTTTAATGTTGATTTTTGAGAGTTCTTTATATAGTAGAAATACACGTTCTTTGTTGACTAAGATTAATAAATATACTCTCCATGTCTGCATCTTGGCTTTCTGCCTTAAAAAAGATTTTCACAAGGCAAAAAATTATAATTTTAATGAGGTCAATTAGCAATTTTTTCTTTTGTGGATTGTCCTTCTGGAGTCATATCTAAAAACTCTGGGCTAGGCCATGGATGTTTTTCATACATATATTATAAATGTATTTTTATATATACATATAAATATGTGGTATACATCATATTTGTATATGTACATATAAGTATGTGGTATATGTTATAAACTATAAATCAAATGTTTATAAACTATATGATTTATAGTTTATAATGTATACCACGTATTTTTATGTTATATAATTTTACTCTAAGCCCATGATCTATTATGAGTTAATTTTTGTATAAGGTGTGAATTTACACTAAGAATCTTTTTTTTTCTTGATGATGGATGTTAAATTGCTCTAGTGCCTTTTTTTGGCAGGAAACCACTCCTCCACTGAATGACTTTCATTTGTTTGTCAAAGATTATTTAGACATATTTGTGTAGATATATTTTTGGATTCTCTATTTGGTTCCATTTATCTATGGGTATCTTCTTCTGGGAATACTACACGTTCTTGATCACTGTAGGATGAATGAAGTAGATCTTTCCAAAGGTATTAGTCAGGATTCCCTAGAGGGACAGAACTAATAGGAGAGAGATATATATTAACTTATGCAATCACAAGGTCCCACAATAGGCTGTCTGCAAGCTTGAGGAGCCAGGAAAGCCACTCAAAGCCTCAAAACTGAAGAACTTGGAGTCTGATGTTTGAGGACAGGAAGCATCCAGCACGAGTGAAAGATGTAGGATGGGAAGCTAGGCCAGTCTATCCTTCTCATGCTTTTCTGCCTACTTTATATTCATGGGCAGCTGATTAGATTGTGCCCACAATCGCTGGTGGGTCTGCCTTTCCCAGCCCACTGACTCAAATGTTAATCTCCTTTGGCAACACCCTTACAGACACACCCAGGATCAATACTTTGCATCCTTTAATCCAATCAAATTGACACTCAATATTAACCATCACACCAAAATAGTCTTCTTTCATTTCTCTCATTAGCACTTTTGTAGCTTTAAGCCCTCAACTCCTACAGATGTTTTGTCAGATTTACATGTAATAATTTTACTTTATTTGGTGCTATTGGGAATGGCATTGCATTTTCTATTTTGTTTTTCAATTGTTTATTGTCAGTATATAGAAATGCATTTAATATTTGTGTGTGTGCTGAGTCACATGGTAGTTGTATTTTTAGTTTTCTTCTTCTCCTTTTTTTGAGACTGAGCTTCACTCTGTAACCCAGGCTGGAGTGCAATGGTGCTATCATGGCCTACTGTGGCCTCAACCTCCTGGGCTCAAGCATTCCTTTCACCTCAGCCTCCCAAGTAGCTAGGACTACAGGCATGCACCACCACATCCAACTAATTTTTATTTTTAGTTTTTTGAAAAACCTCCTTACTGTTCTCAATAGTGGCTCTACTAAGTTACCTTTCACCAACAGTGTACAAGGGTTCCCCTTTCTCCACATCCTCACCAGCATCCATTATTGCCTATCTTTTTAATAAAAGTTATTTTAACTGTGGCGAGTTGATATCTCACTGTGATTTGATTTACATTTCTCAGGTGATTAGAGATGTTGATTGTTTTTAATGTACCTGTGGGCCATTTGTATGTCTTCTTTTGAGAAATGTTTACTTAGATCTTTTGCTCATTTTTAACTTTTTTACTATTGAGTTCTTTGAACTTCGTATACATTCTGATTATTAATCCCATGTCAGCTGGGATTTTGAAAATAATTTCTCTTAGTCTGTGGGTTGTCTCTTCACTTTATCTCTTCAAATATTTTAGTTAATTTAAGGCATGGGAAGGGGGTTAGTCACCTTGAATATCTGGCAACTCTACTTCCCAAATTAATGCAATTATGAAAAAGTCTCTTGGTTATCTTTCCAGGTTTTCTTAGAGTTCTCTACACAATGGTATGTAATGATTATCTCTATACAATGATATGTATTGTATTTAAGATATGATTGTATGATTTGTATATGCTCCCGCCGAATATAAGATACTATGGAATATTTATCCATGATACCACTTCCAATTAAAAATAATATTTTGGCTGTCATAAATACACATTTGTGCTATAATTACAATTTTAAGGACTAACACTCTTAGTAGTTTCCATGTAAAATCACTGCCCTCATTGATCTTGCATTCTAGTGGAGTGATGGAATTTTCTCTGAAAATGCTATTCCACCTCTACCACTTGATAGCTGAGTGTCTTGGGAGAAATTTATTAACCTCTCTGGGCTGCAGTTTCCTCATCTGACAATTGGGGAAGATGTCTAACTGGTAGTACTATATGAAAAGTAAATAAAATATGTAAATATTATTAAATAAGACTTACATAGTGAAAGGCAGTACAAACATGGCCTCTGGTGTTTGATTCCTATATGTGTGGCCTTCCTTAACAAATTGCTTAACGTCTCTGCCTCAATGTCCTAGTTTTTAAAATTGAGATAATAATGGACCTCTGTCATAGGACTGTGAAGAATAAAAGAGTTAATAAATGGAAAAATGGTACAGTTGAGCTCCCAATAAAAGTTAACTATTCTCTATTACATCAAAATAAGATGTAGAATACACTTCCAGTGAATATATCTACAACTATCTGATCTTTGACAAACCTGAAAAAAACAAGCAATGGGAAAAGGATTCCCTATTGAATAAATGGTGCTGGGAAAACTGGCTAGCCATATGTAGAAAGCTGAAACTGGATCCCTTCCTGACACCTTATAAAAAATTAATTCCAGATGGATTAAAGACTTACATGTTAGACCTAAAACCATAAAAACCCTAGAAGAAAACCTAGGCATTACCATTCAGGACATAGGCATGGGCAAGGACTTCATGTCTAAAACACCAAAAGCAATGGCAACAAAAGCCAAAATTGACAAATGGGATCTAATTAAACTAAAGAGCTCCTGCACAGCAAAAGAAACTACCATCAGAGTGAACAGGCAACCTACAAAATGGGAGAAAATTTTTGCAACCTACTCATCTGACAAAGGGCTAATATCCAGAATCTACAATGAACTCAAACAAATTTACAAGAAAAAAACAAACAACCCCATCAAAAAGTGGGCAAAGGACATGAACAGACACTTTTAAAAAGAAGACATTTATGCAGCCAAAAAACACATGAAAAAATGCTCATCATCACTGGCCGTCAGAGAAATGCAAATCAAAACCACAATGAGATACCATCTCACACGAGTTAGAATGGCGATCATTAAAAAGTCAGGAAACAACAGGTGCTGGAGAGGATGTGGAGAAATAGGAACACTACATATACACCATGGAATACTATGCAGCCATAAAAAATGATGAGTTCGTGTCCTTTGTAGGGACATGGATGAAACTGGAAAACATCATTCTCAGTAAACTATCGCAAGGACAAAAAACCAAACACCGCATGTTCTCACTCATAGGTGGGAATTGAACAATGAGAACTCATGGACACAGGAAGGGGAACATCACACTCCGGGGACTGTTGTGGGGTGGGGGGAGTGGGGAGGGACAGCATTAGGAGATACACCTAATGCTAAAGGACGAGTTAATGGGTGCAGGAAATCAACATGGCACATGGATACATATGTAACAAACCTGCACATTGTCACATTGTGCACATGTACCCTAAAACCCTAAAGTATAATAAAAAAAGAAAAAAAAAAAAAAAAGAAGTTAGAGAAGGTGTTTCAGTAAGTGTTCATTAGAGAGACTTGGATAAAATAAGGAAGCAAGCTGTGTAGTAAAAGATTAATGGTGCCCAAAGAAAAGTGTGGCTCTTTGCCCCCACCCAAGGAGGTAACCTCTAAGTCCTTGAAAAATTCCATCTTATGAAAGACTTTGTTTTCCTGAGGGCCTGGGACCATGCTAAATATTCTATATTAACGATGTGATTTATTATACGGGGTCTTGGGCCACAGAGTAACAGCTCAACTTCTAAAGGGGCTGGAGTCTAAGGTCAGTAGTGTGAGTGTTCAGCCTTGTGTATCTGATGCATCCCCAATAAAATCTTTGGATATTAATGCTTAGTATAGCATTCTTATGTTGACAACATTTTATGCATATCATCAAGCGCTGTTTTAGGGAGAAATGAACACTGTCCACATGATACCACTATGAGGACAAATGAAAATTCTACCTTTGGTTATCCTAAATTCTGCCCTGTTTTTCTGTTGCTAGTTTTAATCAATATCCTTTCAGTGAAACAGTATGCATTTGTGAGTACAATGGCTATTCTCAGCTCTATGAGTCTTTCTAATGAATTATGAAAACCAGAAGTAGTCTCAGGAACTTCCTGAAGTGTGTACAAGCCAGATGAAAGTCTCAATAAAGTTCACTATTAAAAGAGAAACAGTAAGTACAAAGAACCTGGGGTAAAAATTAATTTGGCACCTTCAAGAAAGTAAAATGAAAACTATGACTACAGCAAAATTAGGAGTAGGAAGGAGAAAGCTAGAAAGTGATGACACCAACAGACTTACATAGGTCCATGATAAGGTATTTGGAAGTTGTTGTGAATGTGAAGTGAAGCCATTTGAGAGTTTTGATCAAGAAAAAGACATAATCTGTATTTATTCTTTAAAGCACAAGTCTCAGCTGCTCTGTAGACAATTCACAAAATGGGAGAAATATTAGAAGTAAGGAGACCAGTTAGAGGCTGTCGCATTAAAGTGTGAGTAAAATGATGGTCTTGTGTACTTGGTGGTGGTAGGGGAGTGGGAGGGTTAAGATTGTGAAAAGTTGTCAGATTCATTACATATTTTGAGATTACAGATGGCAAACCTCACTGATGGATGGGATGAGGGTAGAGATAGAGAGAGATCAAACAGGTACTCCAAGATTTTTGGCTTGAACAAGTAGGTATCTGGGGCTGCTAATTACTAAGATATGAACACTGAGAGAATGACCAAGACGTGAGGAAGATATCAGGTATACTACTTTGGAAGAGTTTAAGTTTGAGCTAAGTACTGGATATTTGTGCAGGGATATTTAGTAGACACTTAAATATATGTATCCAGTGCTATGAGGTAATATCATAGATAAAGATATATAATTGAGAATTATTAGAATTTAGATGGTATAGATTAGGATAAAGTATGAAACATGGATCAAATCTATGCCACCATCTTTTTTTATGAATAAAGTTTTATTGAAACACAGTTATGTCTATTAGTTTCCATATTGCCTATGGCTGCTTTCACACTACATTGACAAAGTTGCACAGTTGTGATTGAGACTGTGTGACCCACATAGCCTCATTATTTACCATTTGACAATAAAGTTTGCTTATTCCTGGTTAAGATATTATTTTAAATCATGAGACTTGATGGGATCACCTAAGACAGTAGTGCTTCTCCTAGAATCTTCTTTTTGTGCCTATGTAAATGCTAAAGTATGTGGTTACACTGAAGATATAAATTTTAAAGCCATCAGTAATAAAAATATAGTGAATAATCAGTAACATAGGTCTAGATGAGATTGTCTATGAAATGAGAATAATTGAATAAAACAGTCAGCAACTGAGCCCTGGGAAATTCCAGTATTTAGATCCTGGGATGAGGGTAATTCAAAACGAAAGTACCTTAGATGTGTCAATAAAGGTAAGGTGAGTGCATGTGTCCTGAAAACGAAGTGAAGAAAGATAATTTAAAATTTCCTTATTGATTCTGCCAATGTCCTCTGATTTTATTGTGCTTCAATGCGATATGAGTATTGTGATTCACTAAGCAAACAAACCCATTAAGAGAATGGTAGCCTTGCCGAAAACAATCAAATGAATAACCCTCCTCCCCAGAAAAATCAATAAAAACAAACAAACTCAACATAAATACATTGATAAGGTTTGTGATTTGGAACTTTCTACATACATTATTTCACAAAGTTGTCTTTGAAAAAAGCATGTATTATTCCCCAGTCAAATGAAGTTCAGCAGGGTCAATCTTATTGAAAATTGTAAGGCTCATAAAATTATATTTTTCTTTTGTTTTCATTCTTACTTCCCCCAAAAAATGAATCATTTTCTCACATCATATATTCAATACTGTCTCTATTAATTATGTCTTCCTGGAATTTAATAGCTGACGAAAGTTCTTCTGGCCAGCTGGTAAGTATACTGAGTGATATGGTTAAGTTTTGTGTCCCTACCCAAATCTCATCTTGAATTTTAATACCCATAATCCCCATGTGTCAAAGGAGAGACCAGGTGGAGGTAATTGAATCACGGGGGCAGTTTCCCCCATGCTGTTCTCATGATAGTGAATGATTTCTCATGAGATCTGATGGTTTTACAAGGGGCTTTTCCCCCTTCTCTCAGCACTTCTTCCTGCCACCTTGTGAAGAAGGTGACTTGCTTCCTCTTCACCTTCTGCCATGACTGTAAGGTTCTTGATATCTCCCCAGCCATGCTAAATTGTGTCAATTAATCCTCTTTCTTTTATAAATTACCCAGTCTCAGGCAGTTCTTTATAGCAGTATAAAAATGGGTAATATACTACGCCTAATGAAAGTGTAAACATCTCTCTTAATTTATTCATTTATATATAATTACAAATCATATTAATTGCAAACTCTGTTTTTTATAGAAAAATTATATACAGAGAATGATTCTGAGAAAATGGCAGAGTAGGAAGTACCAGGAATCTTTCTTCATACCCAGATAACAACTGCACTGGGAGAACCATCTGATATAACTGTTTTGGAACTCTAGAGTCCATTGAAGGCTTGCAACATCTAAGGGAAGACCTGAATGGTAAATAGCCATTAATTTCAGTCAATTTCAACTCTTATCACAGTATCAACTATCAATCCTCTCCCACCCCAATGCCAAGCAGCAGTGCACATTGCAGGAATGGCTTACACAAAGTTTTTGAGAGTCCAGGTTGGAAAAAGGACTCTGTCTTCCAAATACAAGGGATCTGTTTTCTGATCTTTGATTGATGCTTCTGATCATTAAGATGCAAACACAAAAGCAAGTGACTGTTGTTTTTGCACCTCTTGCCATTGTTGTGAGACCCTAGCCCTCCCATTGAAGTGATTTTCAGTAGATTTCATAGGCCAGGGCCTTTTTAAAACTTTCATACCTTTTTCTCATTTAGTCACCAAACATTAAGGAACAATACTTTCAAAAACAAACACATACATGGAGGAAAATAGAAAGTCACTGTGCATGCCCAAGGAAAGAAGCCACCTCAGAAAAGACCTGTATAGAGTTTAAGGTTATAATTCAAGCTGATCCTCAACACGGAGGCAGCCTATAGTAATACAAACAAAAGGAGCAAACCCTAGAGAAAGGGAGGTCTCTGATTTCCAGAGTCATCATATTACTAAAATCAAATAGTGTTTTCAATAACAACAAAACAAATCACAGATCATACAAAGAAACAGAAATGTATGGTCCATCCAAAGGAAAATATAGCAACAAGAACTGCTCCTGCAAAATACCTGATGGAGTATCTACTAGCCAAAGATTTTGGGCAACCCTTTTGAAGATGCTTAAAGAATTCAAGGAAGACATAGAGAAAGCTAAAAATCAGCCTGAACAAAATAACAATATAAATAAAGGGATAAAACACCTAAAAATCAACCAAAAAGAAAATCTGGAGCTGAAAAGCACAATTATGGAAATGAAAAGTTTATTAGAGAAAGTTAAGGCAATTTTAAGCATCCTATATCTAGCAAACTGTCAATCAAAAATGAGGAAGAAATTAAGACATTCCCAGATAAACAAAACCTGAGGGAGTTCATTCCCAATAAACCTGTTCTGCAATATGCTAAAGGGAGTCTTGCAGATGAAATGAAAGGTCACTAGACAGTAACTTGAAGCTGAAATAACTAAAGATTTCAATACAAGTAAATACATAGGCAATTATGAAAACTAGTATTATTATAACAATGCTCTGTAACTTCACGTTTGTTTTCTACACAATTTAAGAAGCTAATAACATCTAAAGATATTAGTTTAGGTTTATGAACACATAATGTGTTAAGAGGTAATATTTCAAAACAACAACTGAAAGGGCTGGGGATAAAGATATAAAGAAGCAAAGTTTTTATATCTTACTGAAGTTAAACTGGTATAAATTTAAATTAGAGCATTTTAACTTTATTGTGTTAAAAGTACTCCCATGGTAACCACCAAGAAATAGCTAAAGAATATACACAAAAGAAAATAAGAAAATAATTTAAATCTTTTACTACAAACCAGCAACACAAAAGAAGATATTAATGCAGGAAATGAAAGACAAAAATGTTATAAAACATATGAAAACAAATAACAGAGTGACAGAGTGCCTTCTTATCACATACTACTTTAAGCATAAATAGACTGAACTCTCCAATCAAAAGACAAAAACTTCAGAATGAATTTAAAAACAACCGTGATCCATCTATTTGCCATCTACAAGATATTTTAGATCTAAAGACATGTGCAGGTTGAAAGTGAATGGGTGGAAAAGAATGTTGCATATCAATAGTAATCAAAAGAGAATATAGGTGGCTATATTACTATCAGACAAAATAAACTTTAAATAGAAGCAGCTTACAAGAGCTAGAGAATTCTATATATTAAAAGAGTTTCAATACAATAAGAAGATATGAGAATTATAAACATGTACACACCTAATCACAGACCAAAATATATAAAACAAAAATGGATAGAATTGAAGGAAGAAATAGGAAGTTCTACAACAGTGCTTGGAGACTTCAAAATTCTACTTTCAATAATGATAGACCAGACGGGAGATAAATAAAGAAAAAATAATGCAGTAAACCCACTAGATCCCACAGATATATACAGAACACTTTGCCCAACAATAACACAATACACACATTCTTCTCAAGTGAATATGGGACATATTCCAGGATAGACCATATTATGATATGAGCCACAAATTAAGTCTCAATAGCCTTCAAAAATAGATACGGTACAAAGTATCTGCTCTGACTATATAACTAAACGAAGTTAGAAACCAGTAACAGAAGGAAAACTGGAAAATGCACAAACAAATTTGTTTAAGTTAAGCAGCACATTTTGTTTGTTTGTTTGTTTTTTGTTTTTGAGAAGGAGTCTCGTTCTGTCGCCAGGCTGTAGTGCAGTGGCGATCTTGGCTCACTGCAACCTCTGACTCCTGGGTTCAAGCAATTCTCCTGCCTCAGCCTCACAAGTAGCTGGGATTACAGGCGCATGCCACTACACTCAGCTAATTTTTGTAATTTTAGTAGAGACGGGGTTTCACCGTGTTGGCCAGGATGTTCTCGATCTCCTAACCTCGTGATCCGCCCACCTCGACCTCCCAAAGTGCTGGGATTACAGGCATAAGCCACCGCGCCCGGCCGTTAAGCAGCACATTCTTAAACAACAAGTAGATAAAATAAAAAATCACAAGGGGATTTAGAAAATACCTTTAGACAAATGAAAATGAAAACTCAACATACGAAAACTTATGGTGTTTGTCAAAACCAGTTCTAGCAGAGAAATATACATCTATAAACAAACAACCCCATTAAAAAGTGGGCAAAATATATGAACAGACACTTTTTAAAAAAAGACATACACGCGACCAACAAGCATATGAAAAAAAAAACCTGCAACTGTTGGTGGAAGTGTAAATTAGTTCAACCATTGTGGAAAACAGTGTGACCATTCCTCAAAGACCTAAAAACAGAACTGTCATTCATCCCAGAAATCCCATTACTGGGTATATACCCAAAGAAATACAAATCATTCTATCATAAAGACACATGCACGTGAACAGCATTATTAACAAGAACAAAGACATAGAATAAGTCTAGTTATCCATCAATGGATGAATGGATAAAGAAAATGTACATATACATCAAGGAATACCATGAAACCATAAAAAAGGACAAGATCGTGTTCTTTGCAGGAGGGTGGATGGAGCTGGGGGCCATTATCCTTAGCAAGCTAATTCAGGAATAGAAAACCCAGTACTACATGTTCTCACGTATAAGTGGGCGCTAAATGATGAGAACACATGGACACATAGAGAGGAACAACACTTGCTTGGGCCTATTGATGGGTGGAGAGTGAGAGGAAGGAGAGAATCAGAAAAAATAACTAATGGGTACTAGGCTTAATACTTGGATAATGAAATAATCTGTGCAACAAATCCCCGTGACACAAATTTACCTATGGAACAAACCTGCACATGTACTCCTGAACCTAAAATAACAGTTAAAAACATTAAAACATTTAAAAAGCAGAAAGATCTCAAGTGAACAACCTATATTTACAACTTCAAGAACTAAAAAAAAGGACAAACTAAATGCAAAATTACAGAAGGAATTAAGTAATAAAGATTAGAGCATATATAATGAAATATAAAAACAGGAAAAAATAGAGAAAATCAATTAAACCAAAACTTAGCTCTTTGAAAAGAAGTATAAAATTACAAACCTTTAGATAGACTAAGAAACAAAATAAAGATTCAAATTACTAAAATCACAAATGAAAGTGAGGACAATACTTCCAGTGTTATTATTACAAGAGGGTACTATAAAAATTATGTGCCAACAAGTTTGTTAACCTAGATCGACTGGATAAACTCCAAGAAATATAAAATCTACCAAGACTAAATATTTAAAAAATCAAAACTCTAAATAGACCTATAAATAAGAAATCTCCTGAAACAGAAAAAAAAACACCATCTGATGATTTCACCAATATATTCTACCAAACATAAAAAAAAAAACCTAACACCAATCATTCTAGAACTTTCTGAAAAAATTAAAGGAGGAAATATTTTCTAAATTATTCTTTGAGGCCAGCATTGCCCTAATACCAAAGATGGACAAAGACAGTACAAGAAAAGAAAAATCTAAATCAATATCGTTTCTCAACATTAATACTAAACTCTTCAAAAAATATTAGTAAACCAAATTTAGCAGCATATTAAAATAATTATACACCACAAAGTGGGATTTATTTCTAGAATTTAAGAATGGTTTCAGATATAAAAATGGATTAATATAATATATCACATTAATAGAATAAAGGAAAAAATAGAATAATTGCAATTGAGAAAATACATTTGTCAAAATTCAACATCTTTTCATAATAAAAACACTTAGCAAACTAGGAATAGAAGAAAACTACATCAACATTTAAAAAGTTATATTTTGAGGTGGGTGGATCACCTGAGGTCAGGAGTTGGAGACCAGCCTAACCAACGTGGGTGAAACCCCGTCTCTACTAAAAATACAAAAATTAGCTGGGTGTGGTGGTGCATGCCTGTTATTCCAGCTACTCAGGAGGCTGAGGCAGGAGAATTGCTTGAGTTCGGGAGGCAGAGGTTGCAGTGAGCCGAGACAGTGTCACTGCACTCCAACCTGGGTGACAGAGCGAGACTCCATTTCAAAACAAACAAATAAACAAACAACCTGCAGTGAACATGATATTCAATGATGAAAGATAGAAACCTTTTTCTCTAAAATCAGGAACAAGGCAAGTGTACCCATTTGGCCACTCCTATTCAACATCATACTGGAAATTCTAGCCAGAATTTAATAAAATAAAATGCATCTAAATGGGGAAAGAAGTAAAATATCTGTTTGCAGATGACATGTTCTTATATGTAGAAAACCCTAAAGACTCTACAAAACAACTTGTTAGAACTAATAAATGAATTAAATAAAGCAGCAGGACACAGGTGACTATACAAAAATTTGTTTCTATATAATAAAAATGAACAATCAAAATATGAAATTAAGAAAACAATTCCACTTACAATAGCATCAAAAAGAATGAAATAATAAGGAATTAAGTTAATCAAGGAAATAAAAGACTTGTACAATTAAAACTATAACACGTTGCTGAAAGAAATTAAAGATATAAATAAATGGATGGGAAGACATTCCATATTTATGTATTGGAAGGCTTAATATTATTAAGATGTCAATACTACGAAAACCCATCTAAAGATTCAACATACCTGCTATCAAAAACTCAGTGACATTTTTGTAGGAATACAAAAACTTTTCCTAAAGTTCATATAAACTCTCAAGGGACCCCCAGTGGCGAAAACAATCTTAAAAAGTAAATACAAAGTTGGAGGACTCACACTTCCAGATTTCAAACTTCACCACAAAGCCACAATAATCAAAATAGTGTGGTACCAACATAATGACAGACATATAGATCAATGGAATTGGAGAAATTCCAGAAATAAACTCTCACATATTTGATGAAATAATGTTGACAAGGATGCCCAAACTATTGAATAAAGAAAGGACAGTATTTTCAACAAATGGTGCCATGAAACTAGATACCCACATGCAAAGGAATTAAGTTGGGTCCTTTCCTAATGCCATGTACAAAATTAACTCAGAATGGGTCAGTGATTTAAATATAAGTTCTAAACCTCTAAAGCTCTTAGAAGAAAATATAGGGGAAAAGCTTCACGTGCTGGATTTGACAATATCTTGGATATGACACCAAAGGCGAAAGCAACAGAGGGTAAAACAGACAAATTGGGCTTTATGAAAATTAAAACTTTTGTGCCTCAATGAACACTAACAACAGAGTAAAATCCAACCTACAGAATGGGAAAAATACTCAAAATCACGTATCTGATAAGGTATTAATATCCGAATAGGTAGACAAATCCCAAAGCTCAACAACAAAATACAATCTGATTCAAATGAGGGAAAATTACTGGAGTAGACAGTTCTCAAAGAAGATATATGAATATGAATAGCCAATAAGCACAGGCAAAAAGATACTAAACATTATTAATCACCAGGGACATGCAAATCAAAACCACAATGAGATACCACCTCATACACATTAAAATACTGCTATTTAAACAACAGGAACGTTTTGGCAAGGATGTGGAGAAATTAGAACACTTGAGTACTGTTAGTGAGAACTGAAAACTGACCAGCACTGTGGAAAATAATAGTTTCCTCAAAAACTTAAAAATACAATTACAATGTGATCCAGCGATTCTACTTATGGATATATACCCAAATAATTAAAAGTGAAGTCTCAAAGAGATATTTGTATAACTATGTTTGTAGCAGCATTACCCACAATAGCTAAAACGTGGAAGCCACAGATGAATGAGTAAGCAAAATGTGGTATATACGCACACAAAAAATTATTCCACCTTAAAAAAGGCAATTTTACATAACCTTGAGAACATTATGCTAAGTGAAATGAGCCAGTCACAAAAATATACTGTATAATTGTACTTATATGAGGGACGTACAGTAGACAAATCATAGAGACATAAGGTAGAATGGTGCTTGCCAGGGACTGGAGAAAGAGAAGAATGGGCAATTATTATTTAATAGGTACAGAGTTCCAGTTATGCAAAATGCGAAAGCATTCTGCAGTTGGATAGTAGTGATGGCTGCATAACAATATGAATGTATTTAATGTTACTGAACAGTACCCTTAAAAAGGTTAAGATGGTAAATTTTATGTGTATTTTTCCACAATAAAAATGATTTTTAAAATTACGTATATAGATTTATATATAAATATAGAAATTTACATATATATCTTCTGAAAAATTATGGAGATAAGGACTTTGGGGTATCTAGTAGTCAATGATGTATCTAACCGCTATTATTAATAGTTATTCTTTAGATTTCTACTTATTGTTTGAATAGAGAAAAGGACTTTAATAAAAGTATAATTCTACTCACTCCATGTCTTAGATTGCCTGAGATATTTGATTATTTTCTAACCTTAATTTTATAGGCTATTAGACAAGTTATGAATAATATTCTTCAATAGTGGTAGTCACCATGACTGCCATGACTGAAAGATGCATTCACCTATATATAAATAAAAAGGAATAAATGTGTAAAACTGTTACAGACAAACAAAATACTTGATAACTTCTTGCAATGTGCAGTGTTTAAGAGAGAAAAATCACTATGCTGTATGGCTATTATGTAAAAGGGCACTGTATAAAAACTATAGCAAAGATTATATGTGTGTGTATAGGAGTGATCAGTGTAAGTACCCTAACAATGTGAATTACATTTTCAATTAAACAGAATTAAAAGCATTTGTATATTAGTTTCCTTTTTTGAGGTCTGAACAGGTTCTTCTGAAATTGTATTGGCAAAGTTTAAATATACATGGCATAAAAAGTGATTTATGCTTCTTCAATCCAGTGTTCTCAAAATATGGTCCCTGGACTGGTGGCACGAGCATCACCAGGAAACATGATTGAGAAGCCAGAAAAGAGGGGTCAGCAATGTGCTTTTTAACCAGGTTTTCTAGGTGATCATGATGTACCTTTGAAAACTATGGTCTTATCTTATTCAGTGGAGACAAATGAAGAGTTAAAGTTTGAGTTGAAGAGTTAGATAGAAGGATGTGTTTTGTGGGATCTTTGCAAGCCTGAGACAATAACATTTCTCTGGAAAATAACTCTGCTTTTCAACTACATTGAGGAAGTATACTTTCTAACATTGAGTTTGGTTCAAGAACCAGGAGAACATAAAGTTTGTAAGCTATATCTTCCATGGGAACACACTTTGTATTAGTATACATTCCTGCAGAAAGATAGTGTAGACTAAATATAAAGGACAATGGCATCACAAGAATTAATCTTAACTCTGCATAAAATCTCGCCATTAGTTGAGCATTCTCACAAGAAATCTGGGGGCAAAGGAAAAGACCCCTAACCATTTTCTGTTTTTCAGCCCTTCTTCTACGCATCCTCTTTCTGCCAATAAATCCTTTATCTGTTTAGCTAAATAAATCTAAGCCTTATAGCTGTTCTTGACTTCCTCCTCCCACTTCATGACCATCAAGAACACTGCAAAATGTCACTGATGAATTTGGGTAATTTCATAGGCCAATGAACAATTTGCGATCTTAATGATTTAAACTTTCTATCCTTCAACTTTATCTGAAATTGAGAATAATTCCACTTTGTTATATGCTATCATACTTACAATATTACTGACCCATATCGATTATTTCTTATCCTTTTGTAGAACTACAATGTTATCTTACATGAACATAGAATATATGGTAGTAACATTAAGACTGATGGTTAATTTGGTCTTTTGAGAAAGCATTAATTTATACACAATTTTCACATCAAAACAGTAAAAATTCAGTAAAAAAACCATATGATTAAGTTAATGTTTAAAAACACTATTAAAATGAAAACTGATAATAGTTTTGCACCACTTATGTTTATGTCTAATCTTTTTTGTAATTAATGACAGACTAGAACACATCAGATGTTCTGCGTGAGAAATAACTATGTTGATAATGCCAGAAATACATTTCATTCCTTTAATACACTGGAAACTTTAAGTTTCTAAATACAAAAAAAAAAAAAAAAAGAAAAGAAAAATACTAGTTGGAGTGTATTATAGAATGCAGCCAAAGCAAATAGTCAAGTACTCCCCCAAGTCCAGTTGTTTTATGCCATTGCTATGAATTGTGACATTCCATTTTACTCTTATCTTGTAGATTCCCTTGGTATTTAGCAGTGGAGGTAATTTTCCTTCTCTGTAGTTAGTTTATAAGCTTCTCTTGCCACTTCCAAAATTGCACTATTTCGTCTGTCACAAACAGCTGGGCTGAGTAAGAAAATAATACTGGTCGATTAAAAAAATGCAATCTAGAAATGTGAACTATTTGATTACACTAAAATAGAAAGTTTAAACTAATCATTTGCTAATCTTCTCACATCTTCTTTGAAACAGCTTTTGATGAAAAGGTTAGCAGAAACATCAATTTTGCGGGTTCTGAACGGTTGGTTTGCTGGGAAAACATACACAGTATTTTCTAAATGTGTTGTTAAGTAAACTACGGTTGATTTCAGTGAAATTATTTTGGTTTACAAGAGGGATTCTACATAAATACTCACAAACTGAGCTCCATTCCTTTCAACATCAAACTATATTTGAGTTAGTTTAGTGTTAGTCATATAAAAAATGTAAACAAAACAATTCTAAAATTACTAAATTTGGATCTAAAAATGTAAAATGTTCTTGTGTATCTAAATTGCTCATTGCCTTATGTTACTAACGAAGAACTGTTGAAAAACTCATTTCTTATAATGAGTTTCTTAGGATCAACTGTAAATTAAAATGCACAAGAGATATACTGCTTACGCTCTTTTGGTTGTGAAGTTAGTTTCCCCACATACTGTCTGCCAGGCTTTGAAAAGCAGAGGTTCCTACTTTAAACTTTATGTTAACCACTGCCAAATATAAGAGTGGCATATGTCTCTCAAAGCACAGAATAATATGAATAAAAGTGAAATACAAACCACATGGGAAGAAATAGAAAAAAAGGGAAATACAAATAAGAAAAATACAAGTAGGTAGTAATACCAAACATGTAAATTACAGCTGTAAGCATAAAGGATTTCAGCTCCCCTATTAAAAGAGCACTATTAAATTGAATGTTGTAAAGGTCTAAATATACACTATGCACAAAATAAACACCTAAGAGAAAAGAATAGAGATGTATAGAAATAAAAGAATAAACAGCGAAAGAAAAATAAAGTAGAAGTAGCAAAATATATCTCAGGCAAAGTACAATTTAAGATAAAATTAGGCGCGGTGGCTCACACCTGTAATCCCAGCACTTTGGGAGGCCGAGGCAGGTAAAACACTTGAGTCCAGGAGTTTGAGAGCAGTCTGGTCAACATGGAAAGACCCTGTCTCTGCAAAAAAATACAAAAATTTGCCAGATGTGGTGGTGTGTGCCTGTAGTCCCAGCTACTGGGGAGGCTGAAGCACAAGAATTGCTTGAACCTGGGAGGTGGAGGTCGCAGTGAGCCGAGATCAGGCCACTGCATTCCAGCCTGGGTGACAGAGTGAGACTCTGTCTCAGAGAAAAAAAAAAAGATAAAAGATAAAATCACCCAAGAGAGTAAGTAAAGCTGGTTATTTAATAATGGCAAAATTTACAACACTGAATAGTACATGTTATTCATAAAATTATACAGGTCAAATAATATAATCTCCAAATACATGGAGCAATGTTTGAATTAAGTAATAAGATTTGTTGCAAGTTTTTTTTTCCCCAGTGGGGAGCAGATTCTGAAATAATTTAATGTTCAGAATACTTATTGAGGGTCCTCAGAGGGGAGGGAGGAGAGTGAGGATTGAGCAAAAAAGTCAAGTTAGATTCAGGCCTCAAAACTTCAGTCAACATTACAGGAATTTGTACAGCTGGAATGGCATCTCAGAGTTGTCTATCTTGAGTTAGATTTTATATCACCACTTGGACCAGTTACTGGTCCAAAAAGGCTAAAGCCTTTTTGCCAACAGCACTCCCTGCATCTGAGGGAACAAGCCATACTGGGTAAAATCACAGCACGTGTAAAGGACGACTGACACCCAGACCATGGTTTATTCAATAAATCATTTTATTTTGCACGTATTTTATCTACATAGTTTCATGTTTTCTTCAACTATTTTCTCAGAATTGAATAATGCCAATAATACCTTCAGTTATGATATATTTATATAGATAAATTACATTTTCACACCGTTGAGAGAATTTTGAACTTTATATTCTCTAGATGTGGAGTGCAAAGTTTCAATACATACTGAAGCAAATTGGTGTCCACTGAATAGTGTATGCCTATATAATTCCTTAAATATCCCCAAAGATGTGTATTTTTTCAAATGTTCACTAGATTTATTACTTAGCTAACATTTACTGAAGTGTAGAATGCAAAGTAAAAGAAATAGGGTTAATTTGAATACATCACAATTGAGTAGTGTTTGAATTAAGGAAAAGATATTCGGAAATTTAGTGCCATCTTTTTTTTGCCCAGTCAATATGGAGGTATATATTTTGGAGAAACAAAATAAATGCAAACACCAAACATCGTTGCTAAATATTTCAAACGAGAAAAGTACTGGAAAGTTTACCCTTTATACATAATGCAATGGCTTCTCTAAGTGTTGTTAAATACCTGTTATTACAGAAACACAATCTTGGCTTCCCATACCTGCAGACTACATGACCCCATGCCTCTGGTCAGCTTCTCTGGCCTACAAGATGAACAGGCAGTGGGGCTGCAGACATTGGTACTCACAAACATACCCCTCACCCTTGGGGATGAGCTCCCTCCTGAGATATGTGATTAATACCCTTCTCCAGGAAAGTGTTCATGGGACCCTAAAAGCCAAGGATGGCGAACCAGTGACTTTTAAGTCTGCGGCAATAGACACCACATAGAAAGACTGGGCCTTGCTAGAAAACCATAAAGAGAGGCCTCAGTGGATAAAGTCACAATTGCCCATCTCCTGGAGTTGTGATTTATGCTTTGTGGCAGGGTTGTTGTCTTCTGAACAGTAGTTCAATTAACGTATCTTCACCCATAGAAAGATATCAAATTTTTACTCGCAGTTGGGATGATGAGAACAGCATTTAGAAAGAAGAAGCAGGTTGCGAGGCACAGTGGCTCATGCCTGTAATCCCAGCACTTTGGGAGGTCAAGGTGGGCAGATCATCTGAGGTCAGGAGTTCTGAGACCACAAAGGCCAACATGGCGAAATTCTGTCTCTACTAAAAATACAAAAATTAGCAGGTTGTGGTGGTGAGCGCCTGTAATCTCAGCAACTTGGGAGGCTGAGGCAGGAGAATCGCTTGAACCCAGGAGGCTGCATTGAGCTGAGATCATGCCAATGCACTCCAGCCTGGGCGTCAGAGTGAGACTGTCTCTAAAAAAAAAAAGAAAAGAAAAAAGAAAGAAAGAAGCAGGTTAATAATTCTTCAGTTCACTTAACCCTTTGAAGAATTGAAATACCAGGAAGACAGGCAATTTAGCAACAAGGGGATTAAACCAAAAGAAATAAAAGGAAACCAAAAGGCAATAATAATTTCTTGGTAGATTAAAATTATTATTTACTGTAATTATCATATTAAATTCTTGTTATCAAATTAATTCTTTAAAGTGTGCTAAAGATCCACTACACTGAAAACTACAGAATTTTTCTGAGAGAATCCAAGTGATATCTACAGACATGGAGAACAAGAACTATGTTTAGGAATTGCAGAACATAAGATTTTAAAATATCAATTATCCTAAATTGAACTACACACTTAAAATAATCCCAATCAAAGTTCCAACTGGTATTTGTGTAGAAATAAATAAGGATAATAAAAATTATATAAAAATGCAAAGACACATACAAAGATAGAAAAAAAGAAAAGAATAGCATCCAGAATAGATCTTCATGTATAGAACCACTAATTTATAACAAAGATCCCTATGCAATTCAATGTGGAAAGAAAATCTGGGAGACACTGGATATGCATTTTAAAAAAATGAATTTTTAGCTCTCCCACATACCATATCCTGAAATTAACTCAAGATGGATTTTATACTAATATGTGAAAGATAAGACCACAGAGTCTATGGAAGAAAACATTGGAGATTATTTTATAAGTAGTTCTTAAACTAGGTTCAAAAAGCACTAAACATGTGAAAAAATTCATCAGACTTCATCAATACTCAAAATTGTGGCTTAGCAAAAGACATTGCTAAGTAAATGAAAAGGCAGGTTAAGTCAGGCTGAGACTGACTAAGAACTCATGTCTATACTGTATAAAGGACTTTAGCAAATTAATCTGCAAGCACATAAAAAACTGGTCAAATGCTTGAGCTGACCCTTCATCCAAATGTCACCAGTGAAACGTCAATTAAAACCATGAGACACCATTACAGCCCATGAATTGCAAACTTTTTTAAAGTTCTATTTGGTTTTTAATTGGCAGAAAAGTAAACATTTTTGGGGGATGGTGTGATGTTTCCATATATGAATGCATTGTGTAATAATCAAATCAGAGTAATTAGCATATACATAATGTCAAACATTTGTTATTTCTTTGTTTTGAGAACATTCAAAATCTTCTCTTTGGGTTATTTGAAATATGCAATACATTATTTTTTACCTATAGTTACCTCACAGAGCCATAAAACACCAGAACTTACTCTTTGTATATAACTGTATCTTCGTTCCTGTTGACCAGCCTCTGGTAACCACTATTCTACTCTCTACATGATCAACTTTTTTATATTTCACATGAGTGAGATCAAGTGGTATTTGCCCTGTGTTGGTTTATTTCACTGAACAATGTCCTCTAGCTTCATCCACGTTGCGTCAAAGGACAGGATTTCATTCTTTTTTATGGCTGAATACTATCTCACTGTGCATATATATAGAAATCCATTTATCCATTAATGGACAGTTAGGTAGATTCCTTATCTTGGTTTTGTGAACAGTGCTGCAATAAACGTGGGAGTATACATATCTCCTCAACATACTGATTCCCTTCTCATTGGGCATATACCCAGTAGTGGGATTATTGGCTCATGTTACAGTTCTGCTTTTAATTTGTTGAGAAACCTCAATACTGTTGTCCATAATGGCTGTACATTCCCACCAACAGTGTATAAGAATTCCCCTTTATCCACAACCTTGCCAAGATTTGTTATATTTTGTCTTTTTGATAATAGCCATTCTAACTGGGATGAGGTAATATCTCCCTATAGTTTTGATTTGTATTTTCCTGATGATTAGGGATTTTGAGTATGTTTAACACACCTATTGGCCATTTGTATGTCTTTGGTTGAGAAGTATCTTTTCAGATATTTAGCCCATTTTAAAATTAGACTACTTTTTTTTTTTTTGCTATTGAGTTGCTAGAGTTTCTTATATATTCTGGATATTAACCCCTTATCAGGTACATTGTTTGCAAATATTTTCTCTCCTTCTCTAGGTTGCTTTTTCACCCTGTTGAATGATTCCTTTGCTGTGCAGAGGTTTTTTCGTTCAATGTAATCCCATTGTTCTATTTTTGCTTTTGCTACCTAAGCTTTTGAGGTCTTATCCAAAAAAAAATTTGCTCACACCAATGTCATGAAGTGTTTCTCTTATGTTTTCTTCCAGTAGTTTCATAAATTTGGGTTTTATATTTAAGTGTTTAATCAATTTTGAGTGGATTTTTGTATATGGTGACAGACAGGGGTCTAGCTTCATTCTGCATGTGGATATCAGGTTTTCCCAGCACCATTTAATGAAGAGACTATCCTTTCTCCAATGTGTGTTTTTGGCAGCTTTTTTGAAAATCAATTGATTGTTAATGTATGAAGTTATTTCTAGGTTCTCTAGTCTGTTCCATTGGTCTTTGTATCTGTCTTTATGCCAGCACCAGGCTGTTTTGGTTACTATAGCTTTGTAGAATATTTTGAAGTAATGTAATACGATGCCTCTAGCTTTGTTCTTTCTTTTCTTTTCTTTTCTTTTTTTCTTTTCTTTTTTTTTTATTTTGAGACGAGGTCTCACTCTTGCCCAGGCTGGAGTGCAGAGGCACAATCTCAGCTAACTGCAGCCTCCGCCTCCCAGGTTCAAGTGATTCTCCTGGCTCTGCCTCTCCAGCAGCTGGGATTACAGGCATGCAAAACCACACCCAGCTAACTTTTGTATTTTTAGTAGAGATGGAGATGGGGTTTTGCCTTGTTGGCCAGGCTGGTCTCGGCTTCCCAAAGTGCTGGGATTACTGGTGTGAGCCACCACACCCTGCCTAGCTTTGGTCTTTTTGCTAAAGATTGCTTTGAGTATTCCAGGTCTTTTGTGGTCCCATACAAATATTAAGATTTTTTTTCTATTTCTGTGAAGACTGTCATTAGTATTTTAATAGGGATTTCATTGAATCTGTAGATCCCTTTGGATAGTATGGATATTTTAACATTAATTCTGCCAATCGATGAACACAGGATTTCTTTTTATTTGGTTCTGTCCTTTTCTATTTCTTTCATCAATGTTTTACATTTTTCATTGAAGATATATTTTGTCTCCTTGGTTAAATTTATTCCTAGGTACTTTTTTATTTTTGTAGCTATTTTAAATGGAATTGCTTTTATTGATTTTTTTCAGATAATTTACTTGGCATATAAAAATGCTACTTTTTTATATGTTGATTTTGTGTCCTGCAACTTTAGGAAATGTATTAGTTTTAATAGTTTTGGTGGAATTTTTAGGGTTTTCTGTATATAACATCATGTTGTCTGCAAGTAGGAAACATTTGACTTTCTCTTTCAGTTTAAGTGTTCTTTATTTCTTTATCTTGCCTAATTGCTCTGGCTAGGACTTACACTACTATATAGAATAGAAGTAGTGAAAGTGAGAATGCTTGTCTATTTCCAGATCTTAGTGGAAAAGCTTTTTACTTTTCCCCATTCAGTAGGATGTTAGCTGGAGTATGTCACATGTGGCCTTTGTTGTGTTGAGGTTTGTTCTTTCTATACCTAATTTGTTCAGAGTTTTACCATAAAAGGGTGCTGAATTTTGTTAAATGATTTTTTCCCATGTTTGAAATGATTATGTAAGTTTTGTCCTTGATTCTATTAATGTGATTTATCATGTTTATTGATTTGGGTATGCTGAATTATTCTTGCATCCCTGAGATTAATTCCACTTGATTATGGTGAAAGATCTTTTGAATGTATTGTTGAATTTGGTTTGTTAGCATTTTGTTGAGGATTTTTGCATCTATGTTCGTCAGGAGTATTGGCCTGTAGTTTTCATTTTGTTGTGTTTTTCTCTGTTTCTTGTATTAGAGTAATTAATGATGGCCTCAAGCAGTTAGTTGGGAAGAATTCCCTTCACTTCAGTTTTTCAGGATAGTTTGAAAAAAATTAGTATTTGCCATCAGGTTTTGGGCTTTTCTTTGATGGGAGACTTTGTTACTGATTCAATCTCATTACTTACTATTAACTTGTTTACCTTCTCTTATTTCTGTGTGATTCAATCTTAGTAGATTGTATGTGTGCCCAGAAATGTATCCATTTCTTCAAGATTTTTCAATTTATTGGCATGTAGTTTTACATAACTGTCTTGTAAGATCCTTTATATTTCTGAAGCATCAGTTGCAATGCCTCCTTTACATCTCTGATTTTATTTTTTGAGTTACTTCTTTTTATTGACAGTCTAGTTAAAGGTTTGATTATTTTGTTTATATTTTCAAAAAACCAAGTCTTTGCTTTATTGATCTATTCTATTTCATGTAGTCTCTATTTTGTTTATTTCTGTTCTCAATTCTCATTTACCTCAAAAAATTTTTAAAATTATTTTTTAACCCATTGGTTGTTCAGAAGCATGTAGCTTAATTTTCATGTATTTATATAGTTTCCAAAGTTCCCCTTATTATAGATATCTAATTTTATTCCATTGTAGTCAAAAAAAAACTTGGTATGATTTAAATTTTTTAAAATGTGTTAAGACTTTTTTGTAGACAGATACATGATATATCCTGGAGAATGTTTCATATGCTTTTGTGATGAATGTATATTCTGCAGCTGTGGGATGGAATGTTCTGTAAATTTCTGTTAGGTCAACTTAGTCTAGAGTGTGGTTTAACTTCAGTGTTTCTTTGGTGATTTTCTGACTGAATAATCTCTCCATTGCTGAAAGTAAGGTATTGAGGTTCCCTATTATTATTGTATTGCAGTCTATCATGCCTTTTAGCTATATTAATATTTGCTTTATATATTTGGATGTTTCAATGTTAGATGTATATATATTTATAATTGTTACATTATCTTGATGTTTCCATTCATTTATTACTATATAATAGCCTTCTTTTTATCTTTTCAAAATATTTGGCTTAAAGTATATTTTGTGTAGGTACGGCTATTTCTGCTATTTTTTTGGTTTCCATTTGCATGAAGAAACATTTTTCCATGTTTACTCTCAGTCTATGCACATCTGCACAGTTGAAGTGAATCTCTTTTAGGAGATTTTAAGTGTTAGAAAGGTTGTGAGCAAATAGAACTCCCCTTCATTTCTCATAAGAGGGTAAATTTTTACAACCTCTTTGAAAAATTATTTTGCATTTTTAATAAAGTTAAATGCATGCCAAAGCTATCATCCAAGAACTACACTCTTTGGTGTATACATAAGAAATCCAAAGATAATGACACATACAATAATGTTAATCAAAGTTTTTAAAAAACTCTGAATTGGAAACAACCCACATTTCAATCAATAAAAGAATGGATATGAGGATTATGGTTTTTATTTATTTTTTGTTTTGTTGACAAACGGGGATTCAACATAACAATGCAAGGAATATATTTCTCATAAAAAAGAATATTGAATAATTTGAAAACCAGATTGAATAAAATATCAGACACAAAAGTGTACATATTTCATGATTCCATTTATATAAAATCAAAGGACAGGCAAAACTAATCAATGGTAACACATGTGAGAATAATAT
Source organism: Hylobates moloch (assembly GCF_009828535.3). Classification (NCBI taxonomy): domain Eukaryota; kingdom Metazoa; phylum Chordata; class Mammalia; order Primates; family Hylobatidae; genus Hylobates; species Hylobates moloch. The sequence goes on from NW_026652278.1 coordinate 128,489,844, forward strand.
TACTTTTAAGAGGCAGACTTTTTCTTTATTTATTTTCTTGAGCAGGATGTTAGTTTCCCAGAGGTATGATTATATGAGAAATTGGGTTATAGACTTCTCCAGTGTTTATATATGTGCATAATAAAATTTGGCTGGAGCCATAAGAGGGCAGAGCATGACGGCTAAATAGAAGCTTCCACCAATCATCCCCCCTGCAGAAATACCAAATTTTAACAATAAACTACAGACACAAACGCACCAATATAAGAACCAAAAATCTGGTTAGCAATCATAGTACCTTGTTTTAACTTCATATTGCTGAAAGAGGCACTGAAGAAGGTCGGAAAGACAGTCTTGAATTACTGATGCCACCTCTCCTCCATTCCCCAGCAGTGGTTTTGTGGTGTGGAGGGAGAATCTGTGTTCTTGGGGGAGGGAGAGCACAATGACTATGGAAATTGGCAATGAACTCAGTGCTGCCCTATCACAGCAGACAGCAAAGGTTTGCTGGGGTCAGCTGGTGCCCACCCCCAGAGGCGGCATTTGACCAAGCTCTTGCTAGAGAGGAATCACCCATCCCAGTGGTTGAAACTTGAGTTTATCAGCAAGCTTCACAATGAAAGGTCAAAATGCACTGAGGCCGTAAGTAAAATTGAAAGACAGTCTAGGACAGAAGCATTTCAAGTCCTAGGCAATTCCTAGTGCTGGGCTGCACTTATAGCTAATGGACTAGGATGACATGGGTCTTAGAGGGACACTATCTAGCATGTTTACAGGAGTGCTTTCACCAACCCTTTCCCAACCTCAGGCAGTGCAGCTTGCAGCAACCAAAATGACTCCTTATTTCTACTTAAGCGAGAAGAGTGAAGAGTAAAGAGGATTTTGTCTTGCATCTTGGATACCAGCTCAGCCACAATACGATAAAGTAATGGGCAGGGTCATGAGGCCTAGCTCCCAGACAGCATTTCTAGACACACTATGAGCCAGAAGAGAACCCATTACCTCAAATGAAAGGACTCAATTTAAGCAGGATTCATCACCTACTGACTAAAGAGCCTTAGGACTTGAATAACCAACAGTGACATCCTGGTAGTATAAAAAGCAAGAAATTAAATCACACCACCAGAGAAAATCGCCTTCACGAAAAGGAATACAAGAAGGAAGAAATGAAGAAAGAGAAGATCACAAAACAACCAGAAAACAAATAACAAAATTTCAGGAGTAAGTCATTACTTATCAATTATAACATTGAATCGAAATGGACTAAACTCTCCAATCAAAAGATAAACAAGATCCAATGATCTGTTGCTTTCAAGAAACACACTTCACCTATAAACATACACAAAGACTGAAAATAAAGAGATGGAAAAGGACATTTCATGCCAATTGAAACGAAAGAAGAGCAAAAGTAGCTATACTTATATCAGCCAAAATAGATTAAAAGGCAAAGCCTGTAAGATGAGACAAAGAACGTCATTATTTAATGATAAAAGGGTCAACTTACCAAGAGGACATAACAATTGTAAATATATATGCACCCAATGCTGGAGCACCCAGATATATAAAGCAAATATTATTGGAGCTAGAGAGAGATGGACCTCAATAAAATAATAGTTGGACACTGAAATACCCCACTTTCAGCATTGGACAGACCATCCAGATAGAAAATCAACAAAGAAAAATCAGAATTAACCTGTTCAATACACCCAATAGATATTTATAAAATATTTCATCCAATGGCAGTAGAATATACATTATCCTCCTCAACACATGAATCATTCTCAAGGATAGACCCATATGTTAGGTCACAAAACAAGTCTTAAAACATTCTAAAAATTTAAAATAATATCAAGAATTTTTTCTGACTACAATCAAATAAAACACAAAATCAATAATGGGGAATTTTGGAAAACATACAAACGCACGAAAATGAAACAATATGCTCCTAAATAACCAATGGATCAATAAAGAAATTTAGAAGAAAATTGAAAAAAATCACTTAAAAAAACGATCATGGAAACACAACATACCAATACCTATGGGATACAGCAAAAACAGTACTAAGAGGAAATTTATAGTTATGAATGCATACTTCAAAAAAGAAGAAAACTTTCTAGCAAATAACCTAATGATGCATCTTAAAGAGTTAGAAAAGCAAGAGCAAATCAAACTCAAAATTAGTGGAAGAAAATAAGTAATAAAAATCAGAGAGGAGATAAAGGAAACTGAAATTAAGACTACAATACAATATATTAATGAAATGAAAACTTGTTGTTTTGAAAAGTTAACCAAAATTGACAAACCTTTAGCCAGACTAAGAAAAGAAGAGAGAAGAACCAAATAAAATCAGAGTTTAAGGAGACATTACAACTGACACCACAGAAATTCAAAGGATCATTTGTGGCTAGTATGAGTAATTATATGCCAATAATTTGAAAATCTAGAGGAAAAGGATAAATTCCAAGATATATACAACCTAACAATATTGACCTATGAAGATATCCAAAACAGGAACAGACCAATAAGAAGTAATGTGATCAAAGCTGTAACAAAATATCAGATGGTAAAGAAAGGCCCGAGAACCTGTGGCTTTACTGCTGAATTCTACTAAACATTTAAAAAATACATATCCATCCTGCTCAGACTAATCTGAAAAATACAGAAGGAGGAAATACTTCCAAACTCATTCTATGAGGCCAGTATTATCCTGATACCAAAACCAGACGAAGACACATAAATAAAGGGTAACTACAGCCCAATATCTCTGATAAATTTTGACACAAAAATCTCCAACAAAATAATTCAATAATACATTAAAAAGATCATTCATCATGACTATGTGTGATTTATCAGGGATGCAAGGATGTTCAACATACACAAATCAATCAATGTATACATGTTAACAACAGAATGAAGGACAAAAACCATATGATTATCTCAACTGATGCTGAAAAAGAATGCAATAAAATTCAACAACCTTTCATGATAAAAATCCTCAAAAAGCTGGGTATAGTACAAACATATCTCAACATAATAAAACCCATATACAACAGACTCATAACAAGTATCATACTGAATCACTAAAAACTGAAAGCCTTTCCTCTTAGATCTGAACCATGACAAGGATGCCCAATTTCATCACTGTTATTTAATACAGTATTAGAAGTCCTAGATAGCGCAACTAGAAAAGAGAAAGAAATAAAGACCCTCCAAAATGAAAAAGAATAAAACAAATTATCTTTGTTTGCAGGTGATATAACTTATCTTTGGAAAAACCTAAAGATTCCACCCCAAAAACTTTTAGGCTGATAAAAAAAATTCAGCAAAGTTGCAGGATACAAAATCAACATACAAAAATCACTAGCATTTTTATATTCCAACAGTGAACAATCTGTAAGAGAAATAAAAAGTAATCACATTTACAATAGCCACTCATGAAATTAAATACTTAAAAAGTGAAAGATCTCTACAACTAAAACTATGAAATATTGAAAAATAAATTGAAGAGCACACAAAAATATGGAGAGCTATTCAATTTTCATGGATTGGAAGAATCAATATTGTTAAAATATTTATACTATGCAAAGAACTCTACAGATTCAATGCAATCCCTATCGAAATACCAATGATATTCTTTATAGAAATAGAAAAAATAATCCTAAAATTTATATGGAACTACAAAAGAGCCAGAATAGCCAAAGCTATCCTAAACAAAAAGAACAAAACTGGAAGAATCATATTACATTATTTCAAATTATGCTACAGGGTTATAGTAACCAAAAGATCATTGTACTGGCATCAAAACAGACACATAGCCCAACGGAACAGAATAGAGAACCCAGAAACAAATCTATACACCTACAGGGAACTAATTTTCATCAAAGGTGCTAAGGTCATACATTGGGGAAAGGACAATCCCCTCAATGAGTGATGCTGGAAAAACTGGATGTCCATATGCAGCAGAATAACACTAGACCCATACCTCTCACCATATACAAAAATAAAATCAAAATGGATTAAAGATGGAAATCTAAGACCTCAAGCTATAAAACTACTAGAAGAAAACGTTGAAGAAACTCTAGAACATTGGTTTGGGCAAAAATTTATTGAGTAATACACAGTCAACCAAAGCAAAGAAATAAACAAATGGGATCACATCAAGTTAAAAAGATTCTGCATAGCAAAGGAAACAATCGACAAAGTGAAGAGACAACCCACAGAACAGGAGAAAATATTTGCAATCTATCCACTGAGAAGGGATTAATAACCAGACTACATAAGGGGCTCAAACAACTCTATAGCTAAAAATCTAATAATCAAATTAAAACATGGGTAAAAATTTTGAATAGAATTTTTTCAAAATACATACAAATGGCAAACAGGCATATGAAAAGGTGTTCAATGTCACTGATCATCAGAGAAATGTAAATCAAAGCTACAATGAGATCTCATCTCACCCCAGTTAAAATGGCTTTTATCCAAAAGACAGGCAATAACAAGTGCCGACAAAGATGTGGAGAAAAGGGAACCCCCATACACTGTTGGTGGAAATGTAAATTAGTAAAATGACTGTGGAGAACAGTCTGAAGGTTCTTCATAAAACAAAAAATAGAACTACCATAGGATCCAGCAATCCCACTGCTACGTATATACCCAAAAGAAAGGAAGTCAGTATATCAAAGGGATGTCTGCACTCCCATGTTTGTTGCAGCACTGTTCTCAATAGCCAAAATTTTGAAGCAACAGATGAATGGATAAAGAAAATGTGGCACATAAATACAATGGAGTATTATCCAGCCCTAAAAAAGAATGAGATTCTGTAACTTGCAACAACATGAATGGAACTGAATTATCATTATGTTAACTAAAATAAGCCAGTCACAGAAATACAAACTTTTCATGTTCTCATTTATTTGTGGGAGCTAACAAATGAAACAATTGAACTCATGAAGATGGAGAGTAGAAGGATGGTTACTAGAGGCTGGGAAAGGCAGTAGTGGGGGAGGCAGAAGTGAGGGTTTATGGGTATATAAGTAGTTATAGGAAGAATGAATAAGGCATTGTATTTAGTATCACTAATGGATGACTGTAGTCAATTATAATTTAATTGTGCATTTAAAAATAACCAGAAGAGTATAATCAAATTGTTTGTAACACAAAGGATACATGATTGAGGGGATGGATACTCCATTTACCAAGATATTATTATGATTGCATGCCTGTATTAAGGTATCTCATGTACCCCATAAGTATATTCACCTACTATGTACCCACAAAAACTAAAAGTTTTTTTTAAAAAATTAAAAGCTTAAGATTAAAATTAAATTATGACCAGAGATTGAGCCATAAAAACAACTCCTAACAAAATGTATTTTTTTGAAAAAGGGATTTGGCTAACATTTTGAAAAAACTTCTTCTCGTCTTTTTCTTTGTCCCAACCAGATATATAAAAATCAAACAAATGTTATTAATGCAAATAAGATAATTGAGGATCTTCCCTGAAAAACGGTGGTGAAATAAGGAAAGTTTATGTCTTATTTGCACCAACTTCAAACTCAGTAACCACATGTTTCTGCCCTCATTTAAGAGAAGGCTATTCCCACGGTGCCTCTTGCATTCTCTGACATATCTGATTTCAGAAATACATCTCTTTATCAGTCAGTTACAGTTAACCTGAAGTTATATTAAGATGGTCTCTCTCATATTCAGTATGCCTTGCATGGGCAGTACCAAACAAATTTCCATCAACATTGATAACTGTTAATTCCAATTAGCAGCTATTCCGGCCATATTACTGCATAGGGTAATTTGATACATGATCCCTACTTTCAGATGAAGGAAGGCTCAGAGATAAAGCTGTTCTTATCATTATTTGTGATCCTGATCCTTTACAGTCTTTCTATTTCCTAAATAGCCCTTTCCATTTTGGCAAATTTCTGTGCCCTGGTACTTTTTATAGCTACTTTTATCAGCACTGTACTCATTTATGTTTTTATTTTTTTGTCTGATTTCTCCCTCAATATTTTCTGCATTCAGATGTCATCTGGCCCGTCTAATGCTGCAACTCTGCTTATTTTGTATTTAAATACTTCTCATTCAATTTTATACTACATTTGGATTCAGGATGAAAGAAAATCAGTCCATTAACTACAGATCATGATTGTAATTTAGCCTTATATTGCAATATAAACTAAATTAATAACCTACTTAGCTTTAAAACAAAACAAAACAAAACACAGAACTGTTGTTCAGAAATTTATCTTACTATGCATTTTACTAGCTATATTAAAAATATCTCTATTAGAGACTTATACAGATTCTGATGTATTACTATCGAAAATATATAGATGAGGGATTATATTGCCATTTCCTCAGGTCTTTAAGGAATTAAGAAGTATATAGACTAATGAATGACTAAAGAAAACATGATACATATACACAATGAAATATTATTCAGCCACAAACAATAAGGAACACCTGCAACAGTATGGATAAACCTGGAAGACATCATGCTAAATAAACTAGGCCAGGCACAGAAAGATAAATACTTTATAATCTCACTTATATGTGCAATCTAAGAAAGCTCAACTCATAAAAGTAGAGTAGAAAGGTGATTTCAGGAAGTGGGAAGGTGGGGGACGTAGAGAGATGCAGGTAAAAGGGTGCAAACTTTCAATTGCTAGATGAATAAATTCTGAAGCTGTACAGCATGGCAACTATAGTTAATAATACTGAATTGTTTACTTAAAATTTGCTAGAGTAGATCTTAACTGTCTTCAGCACCCCTCCCTCAACACCTAAAATGGCAACTATGTGTGATGATGGATGTGTAAATTGATTGTGGCAATCATTTCACAATTTAGACACAGACTCAATAATCATATTGTATATTTGTAATATATTGAAATTTTGTCAGTTATACCTTAATAAGGCTAAATAATAAATATAATGATCCAAATATGTTTTAAAAAACGTATACAGACTTTTCTCCAGTTACTCGATCCCCACTTGGTAAATCTCAAATGATTATACACTGTATTCAAAACTAGTAAATGTAGGTTTTACTTCTGGCATGAATATTAAATTGCAATATGATCTTATACAAGCTACTTTATGTGCATGAGCAATTTTTTTAATTAGTCAAATGAGTCCATAGTCATGTTCTATTCATTGCATATTAAGAGAATGCAGATGCCTATCCAAAAAAGAATGATGAGGAGAGTACCCTCAGAAGTATGCTATCGTGTAATATACAAATAGTATTCACAGGTTTTAAAAGGCAAAGTCAGTGAGTATTTTATATCAAATTCATATTTAAATATATAATGGTGGCTGAAGACAGTATCACTAATATATTCCAAGTATTTTTGCATAGGTAATATTAATTAAAATTCAATTTCAAACCAAGAGGACACCATTTTGTGTCAATATAGCTCAAAACTAATTACATTACTTAGGATTTTAAAAAATAAAAGATCATAAAATTATTAGCAAGCATATTATCCTTATTTATATGCTCAACAATAAATGACATATTTGGCTTAGAGTATCTTTCCAGTTTTATTTGAAATATTGAGGAAATATGTCTCAATCAACTATTCGCTGGGATCTCCACATGTCTATAAGAAAAAAATCTGTAATCAATGAAAACATATCTGTCTCGATTCAATAACTAGAACTTGGGTGTGATTATAAAAACAGGTTAATTATAAATTTAGCTTTATTCTTCAAGATGAAATAAATAATAAAAGAATATGGTAGACTGAACATCAGATAGCAGTGAACTTTATTTGCAAGGTAGGCACTTTGCAGTGTTTGTCTTTCTGAGAAATATTTTACTGTGATTAGGTAGAATTCTTAGGATATATCATCACTAGTTATTGTATAATTGTATTATTTGTGTGTATATTTATGTTCATATTTTGCTTGCTTTGATTCGCTTTGGTTCACTTGGAATAGTCAAATTTTATAAAGTTGTCAGAATTACTCAGTGCAATTGTCAGTTTTATGCGTCAACCTGGCTATGCCATGGTAATTAGTTTTCAGTCAAATAGTAGTCTAGATGTTGCAATAAAGTTATCTTTCCGATGTGATTAACATTTAAATCAATAGACTTTGAGGAAGACAGATTACTCTCCCAAATGTGAGTGGGTTTCATCCAGTTGACTGAAGGCCTTGAAAGGAAATTTGCCTTTAGACTGCCTTTGAGCTAGAGACTAAAACATCAACTCTTCCATGGGATCTCAAGCCTGTCAACCTGACCAGGAGATTTTGAACTTTCTAGTCCCAATAATAAAATAAGATAAATCAATCTCTCTCTCTCTCTGTCTGTCTGTCTCTCTATCATCTATCTATCTCCCTCTTTCTCTTCCTTGACACACACACACACACACACACACACACCCCACACCCCATATTGGATATTGGTATTGGTATTTGGGAGAACCTTGACTAATACTAATGGCTAATACACTAATACATATGTGTCTGCCAGATGGAGAGAGGGGAGAAGGAGGGAGAGAGATGGAGACAGAGACAGAAGTAGAGCAGCTACACTTGTTTAATTGATCTGTTTCTTTGTAGCAGGAAATATTCAACATTCATAACTTCATGCACAGAGCAAAAAAAATTAGTTGAAATGAAGACAGAACTGATTGTAAATTGTGTTATTTCCATTCCAATAAGTTCCTATAGGATTATTAGTGAGTATTTAAAGAAATCTACCAGCCATAATCAAAGGTATCAAAAGGAGGAATCCAATATATCAAAAAAGGAAAATAAACATGATAACGACAGCTTTTCTTTCCAAAACAAGTACGTAAAAGCCAAAGTAAATAGAATATCCTATGTCATGGCAGCAAGTAAATGCTTACTACGTTTTTCTAAGAATAAATGTTCTGCACACATTGATAATTTATATGTTTTTGGTATGAACATCTGTGGTTTAATCATTGTTTTTGCAGTAGAGCAAATGTAAAGCATATTTTACCTTAATTAAATCATTAAAGAGAAAATAGCCAAAAGCATAAGGCTTTTGAGAACACTGATTTTAACCACATCACTAGGAATAGAATAGTACCTTGTTCTCTTTATAGCTGTGTTATAGCTCCCTGAGTATTTCAATTACAGTACAGCATTGAAGCCTATCTGCATAGTATTAACTGTAGTTAAGCTTTCCAGTCTCTAGAGGTCTCTGTACATCACTATTTCACTCACTGCCATCCTTGCAGGAAAACAGACACTTCAGCTTTGTCTGGACAGACTGCAGCTCTCCAAGGAACTTAAATGTTTCACTATTGTGTTTTTCCCCATCCTCATATATTCTAACATAAATTAAATTATAAGGCTTTAGGTACAGCCAAAACAATTAAAAGAGAAACACATTTTCTATTTATTTTTAAAATTTTTACACGGAGAATGTTTCCTTTTTGTGATTATCTCAGGTGTCCCTATTCTGAAACTGTTTCGGCTCCCTTGTTTCCAAGTGTACATAGTACTTATGATTCTATATAGTATTATATATAGTACACAGGGTTTAATTTGACAAATATTATTTTCATTTATAAGTGCTTTAGGATGAGAAAGACAAATAAATGCCACTGTTCTTCATGAAATTACCTCGAATGCAGCATGAATATTGAATTCAACACTTGAAGATGATTGGCTCTTTCATTAACATTCTCATTTTTTACGAAAACTTTGGCACACCATCAGGGAATAAAACTTGCATATAAATTAGCATTTGCCACTGTGACTCAAATCCTGAAAACGGCAAATAAAGTAGAACCTTGTCTTCAAGCCTTAAGTTTCATTTTGCTTAGTTTCTTTAATAAGATTGGACAAACCCCTCCCCCTAGGATTCTGGTTTATGGGGAAAGCTGCATCACGTTGTGTGACTTGCAAAGCAGGTCATATCTGTCATTGTTGGGGACCAGCAGAAGGCAAGCAGCATATTTTGTTATAGTAAGCAAAAAACATGAGTCCATGGGAGATCTAACAGTGCTGGGGCAAAGTTTTGACCAGAGTTCTATGCTATTGAAAAATGCTATTTTGTACATATGTAGAGTTATTTTCTAATTTTTGGTAACACTAAATATTTACGATCGAGTATCTCTTTGATTGCAAAAGTGAAAGTTTAGGATATACTGGACACTAAGAATAATACATATATAAACTCATCTAATCCTCATAACAATTCATCTTGTAGGTGGTATTATTAATAACTCCATTTTAAAGGTGAAAAAACTGAGGCAGATAAAGCTTCATAAATTTTCTCTTAGGGCTGTGTAAGTGATGGAGCTGGAATTTAAACTCAGTCTGTTTTCAGAACATGGACCCTTAACACCTAGATTCAACTACCTCTCAGGTAGATACATCCTTCCACAAATGAGGAGAGACATGGAATCAACCAGTTGAATCAGCTGAAGGAATTGCCTTTCCAAGTTTACAGTTGAGACCAGAGCCAAAAAAGAGAGTAAAAAACAGTGCAAAAACTTCAGAGACTTTCTAATCAATAGCATCTCTGAAAAAATGGCTATTTTATACAGGTATTGTGCCATTAACTATAGACTTTTCTCTGCTTGGAGCAAAATATTAAAGTAGTATTCCTTCTAACATCTTTTTTTTATTTTTATTTTTTATTTTGAGACAGAGTCTCGCTCTGTCCCCCAGGCTGGAGTGCAGTGGCGCTATCTCGGCTCACTGCAAGCTCTGCCTCCTGGGTTCATGCCATTCTCCTGCCTTAGCCTCCCGAGTGGCTGGGACTACAGGTGCCCACCTCCACGCCCGGCCAATTTTTTGTATTTTTAGTAGAGACAGGGTTTCACCGTGTTAAGCCAGGATGGTCTCGATCTCCTGATCTCGTGATCTGTGCTGGGATTACAAGTGTGAGCCACCACGCCCGGCCTCCTTCTAACATCTTACTGCAGAAGAGATGTCATCTACTTTTTTCCTTTCTATAGAAGATAAAAGAGATGGAGAAAGAGAAAGAGAGATGCAGAGAGACTGATGCCACATCTACACCTGTTTCATTGGTCTGTTTCTTTATAACAGGAAATATTCAACATTCACAATTTAGAGTATGGAGCAAAAAAATAATTAAAACAACTACAAAATTGATAATATTTATAAGTGTGGTGTATCAATATTTTGTGATAGAAAAAGCAAAGGCATGAGTTAGCCAAAGTTCAAATAAAAACTTTCACCTTTGCTTTTTGTGTGACCTTTGGTGACTTCCTTAGTTAGTTTAATTCCTAGACCTCTCTTCTATAAAATGGGAAAAAATATTAATAATAGTGCCTCCCTGATAGCACTGTGAAGATGAAATAAAATTGTAGCAGAATGCCAAGTAATCAATATTAATTTTGATACCACTGTGTTGATAATGGTAATATCTTACATTTAGTATTTATAATTAAACTTGGTATTTGTCATGTGAACAACTGTCACAATCTTCTACTTGTTCCTGTTCCCGAGATGTTCTTGCTGATTCTCAGTAGATGACTTTACAACTTATTTTAATGAAAAGGCTCAGGTCCCACCAAGGAATTTCGAATATGGCCTCATATTCAGCAAGTTCCACAATGTTCTGCCACAGCCTTTGCTCTTGTTTCTCTCACATTCTGGTTCGAGTTAATGTGAAATTTCCCACATCCTTGCTGATAATTACTGATCTTAAAATTAATTCTGGCCCATGTGATACACCAAAATCTCAATGGACAAAAATACATAAAACAATTTTACTCCACAAATGAACTTTACTTAAGTTAGCAATATTACTATGCTCCAGGCTTTAAATCTAAAAATCATCTAAATCATTTGACTGTGGAGACCCCTTAATTACTTTCAATTATCATAAAATTTTGATGCATTTTTAATTGAAATATTTTACTTTCTCATTTTCTCCACACTAGCAGAAACTGTTCACATGCAGTTTATTACTACCTCAAATACACAAATTGAAATGATGCCTTACTTAGATAAGAAGTATTAATTAAAGACCTGATATTTGGTCAATTAACACTTTCTGGGTACTGGCTGCTATAAAGACAAATCTAATATAAAAGTTTAGTTCTTGTCTTCAAGAAGTTTAAAATTTATGTTCAGAGACAAAAACTACAAATACAGTAAGCTACGAAATAATGTAAGTTCTAAAAGAAAGTAGACTAAGGGAAAAATTCATCATTACTATTGAATGGAAGTTTTACTTTAAATCTCAGGCAGTAAGCAAAAGTTTTTATTTTGAGCTTACAATATAGATAAAAGTTGGACAAGTATAACTGAAGATCAGATTTCTCCATGAAGAATGCCATATAAACTAAAGTTTGGTAGAAAAACCATGGCTGCACGCTGTTTAGCTATGAAAAATATCTTTACTATTCTATTTTGAAGCAAATTTGAAAGCCAAAAAACTAGATAATTTTAAGATAGGTAAACATGCTTTCGTTCATTTGTTTTGCTATTATCTCATGAAGCAAGTAGAAAAATGAAAGATCACACTGTCTAGTACTTACAAAATAAAACTCCTCCACTCATGAACACAGTTCCCCAAAAAGACATTTGGGAGAAAGATGGAAGTCTCTTTAGGAATTTTAAAATTACAAAAAGAAAAACATAACCTGTCCAGTGTCTGTAAATTGCTGCAGAGTTCCTAACATAATCTAAATGAATGTGATTGCCATATTTGTGTATTTCTAATATATTGAAATATTGAGACAGGTTTCATCCAATAGTTGCATAAATTTTCCTGATAATATGCTAACATTTTAAATGGAATAAAATGAAATGAAAAGATAGTCATGTTCATTAATCTTATGTGTGAAAATAAACTCCATCATTGCCCTCTCTGTAGAGCCAGGATGTAAGATCCTGCTTACACATATTAAATTTACATACTTTTCTATTCTGGCACTTGCCCATTATTTGGCACCGCAGGGTGTCTTAAATAACTCTGGCCTAATTTAAAGAAAATGTGCTTAATGATCTCTACAAATTCTTTCAAAATATAGAACTCTGAATAATCTTTTACGTTTACTATAATCAAAAGATATTTAAGATAACAATTAGTCATCTGTAAGATCTCAAGTTTCTTCAATGTTAGTTTTTATTTATTTGATTTTGTTTTTGTTCTCACTCCTCCATCCCCTGCAATTTAATCTTTAAATAACCTATTTAGACATCTCTGATATTAATATTTCTCTCATAAAATATGATTTTCTGTGCAGGCAAATTGGATTTTCAATGATATTATTAATCTTTCTACAATTTCCCAGTCTTCTGGCTCTGATTTCTTTAATTTATAAACACTCGTATTTTTTCTATGTCCTTGACATACTAAAACAGATAGATTTTCTATTATAAATTGTGAGCTTTGCAAAGCAAATGTGAATAGCAATTACCTATAACCTTGCAATCTTTACACATGCACACCCACAAAGAAATTTAAATATGATTTCTTAAATTTACCATAGAAAATGTATGACTTGAAAAGAGCAGTTATCTCCACCCTTCACTTTACCCACACATATGCACAAATTATCTTGGTTAAATTTTCTCACAGATTTTAAATTTTTTAAACACAGAAGACAAGAGTGAGGTAGGCAGCAGGCTGGTTTGGGTAAGTAGATAATAGTAGATAAGTAGTTAAGTAGATTACAATCAGATTTGTGGAGTATATTTTAAATTGACTTTAATTTTACATGTGTTTTAACTCTTTCCAGATATTTATTACATAAGCAATGTAAGTATGTTGAGCAGATGAGCACTTTTAATGTATAGGGACACATAAATGCACACTTCTCAAATGCTGATTAAATTGAAGCCAATAACAAAACTTCCCATGAAATCCCGCCACCTTATATACCTACTTCCAGAAGTGGTGCCCACATAATTCTCATCATCCTATTGATATGGATGAACCCTGTGTTCTTAAGATTTTCCTTTCCTCTAGATCCCATTCTACCTTACCTACTTAAGAACATTGCTCCAAAGATTCATGTGTCTTTGGTCTGTTTTAATATCTCCCCTCCGTACTAGTAATTCTTATGAATTAAAAATGTCATTATTCTCTTTATAAATGAAAAAGAAAAAGAGAGGCTTCTCTTGACCTCACATTCCCCTTCCCATTTATAGTAACTTCTTAAGTGTTATACTCTCCATCTCCTATTGGATTATTATTTTCCCATTCTCTTTTGAGACTATTGTAACAGCTTCCATCAACCACACTTCCACCAGAATTCGTTTGTATATTGCTATGTATGACTCTTTTACAAATCATCAGGGACTATCAATATTGCTAATTCTAACCATCTGTTTTCTGTCAGCAATCTACTTGATGTATAAACATTATTTCACCCAGTAGATTACTCCCTCCTTCTTTAACCACTTCTTAGACTTGACTGACCTTGATTTCTGCTGACCATACTCCTGTCCTTGTTTCTTCTGACATCACCAGCCACTTCAAGCTTCTCTCCCTCTTTCTTCCTCCTTTTCTTTGCCTCTTTTCTATATATACTAACTCATTGGGTAATCTGATTCAGTGTTAGGGCTTTGAATACCATTTCTATGTAGACGACTTTCAAATTTAAAACTCCAGTATAGACTTTTCTGAATTCTGTCCATATATATTTAAATGCCAGGAAACAGATGCAAACACACACACACACACACACACACACACACACACACACACTCCTAGATAACTAATAAGCAAATTACACTTGACATCTTTAAAACTGAACTTCTCACCTTTACCAGATGCAATTGCTGTCAAAGTCTTTCCATGACACAAATGGCAATGTCATTCTTCTATTTGACTAAGTCAATATCCTTGAATCATCTCTAATAACCTCTCTTTCTTTCATACCCCCATCAAATCTTTCAGAAAATTTTTCAGAAATAACCAGAATCAAATCATTTTTTCTCATCTCTGCTACTTAAAAGCCACCATCATCTCTTACTTGGATTATTGTCAGGCCTTAAAGCAGTATGCTAATCAGTTTACAGTCTAGACTCATCACGGTGCTCAGAATCTATAGTGATGGTGATAGAATCTAATTTAGCACATCATATATCTGCACAAAACTGTTCAACATCTTTGTTTGATTTATTAAGCCAAATGATCTTATGATGTTCTAAATGCTAACAAAAGCTGGGTTTCAGTTAGCTTTTTGACCTCTTGTACTATTTATTCTGTCTTTGGCACTATTCCTCCAGTCACAGTAACTCCCTTCTTGAGCTCACTAGCTAGCCATGTCCCAGTCTGGACTGTTCCCCTGAAATCTGCAGGACTCACTTGGCCTAGGGACATTTACCCTTGCTGAATATCCAACTTTTTGATTTACATTTCCTTAATGTATATGCCTCTGTTATTTTACTGAGATTCAGAATTTAAATTTCTTTCAATCTACATAATAAAGAATTCAGCAAAAGAATAAAATGATGTTTTAAGTGCTCATTTAAACTTTGAAGTTTTTATAAAATTGGAACACAAAGAGAAGAGCTGGAATAACTAAACTCTGTAAATTTAACATCTCAGAAATATCGATCAAAATGGAATTTCAATGTTAGAGGCTTACTGTGTGCCAGGGGGAGGCGGGAGACATAAATTAATAATCAATGGGCATAGTTTTGCCTTCCAAATACTCTTTTTATTGTTGCCATGTAAGGCTAGAAATCTTCCACAACTGTTAGATTAATTGCCAGAATTTCAGAGTTTAGAAGGCACAATCTCTTTCTCCCCTCCCTCATAAATCAACCTTGTCTTTATAAAAATAACATTAATAAATGAGTATAAAAAATTACTCCAGCCTTTGAGAGGGGGTAGCCATAGCATTGATGGATAAAGACCAAGAACCACTGATACATACAACAAATTTCAAGACCTGTTAAGACCTTGCTTTCCTTAGTGCTTATTCTTACCCACAGAATAAAGGGTACACATATAAATAATGAGACAGATTCAGTCAAACTGAGACACAGAGTATGAATAATTCTTCAGTCAGAAAGGAAGGCCACTTGAAAATATTTTTGACTATACAAATTAGTTGAGCCTTGAGGCTTGTAGGAAAATAATGGTATAATATTCTCATAAGTATAGCTAATAAAAGAAGGATTAAGAAGTACAAATGGCATGGTGAGCTTACCAGATCTCCATATAAATTAACTGATTCATGGGTAGAATTTCAGAAGAAAACAGATCATAATTATTTCTGATTCACTATCCCCATGTTGCTTATTGAATGTGGTGATGGGTGGTGCTGATAGTATGCAAACATACAGTAATAAGATGTGTACGAATAGCTCTAATTTCCCTAAAAATGGAATAATTCTGGCATTACATAATCAAAACAAAATATGGTTTGTGATTAAATTACCTAGACTATTATGTATAGAACTCTTAATTCCCTTTAACAAAACTTAAAAAAAATTCGCATGTATTATAAAAGTCTAAAAATGCAACTGCATATGAAATTTATAAAATCCTATATTTTTAAGAATGGAAAGAGCAGTGAAGTGGCAAATCCTATATTTTATTCTCTCTCCTTGTGTGCTGCTTATTCAAGTAGATACATGTTTTATTCTTCAATAAATAAATACCTACATGCAACAGAAATAAATATTTTAATCTTATTAACTATCAAATGGCTTTTTAATCCTTGCTTTCTCCCACCCATTTTTCTTTTATCTTAAACTATATTTTTATAATTTGAATCACAAATATGTATGTTTTCAGATACTGTCAGGTATAGGATAACTGACAGCAGAAATAAGAAAAGTCATAGCTTATGGCTCTCTAGTGCTTGTTAGTATAAAAATATAATAATAATGCATACTTTGTCAGCCTATTCCCTGGCATGTTTTTGTTACAAATAAATGAATTAAGATGGAAGTGTGATCTATTTGAGCAAATATGTGATGTCAAATATATTCTAGGGAAAAAATAATGATCAGTCATACTCCATTATTCTTAAGAAACCAAAATCCAAAATAAAAATGAAAGTAAACTATAAGTAACTGTATTTTGCTTACGTTCAATCTAATTATTCGTTTACCATGGATATAGTTTTAGAAACTAAAATTCACAAATTTATTTTATGAAGGCAGAAAGCTACTCATGTACTCAGGGTTGAAGAAGGTTTTGCTTTTTTAGGTTTGGCCTATTCATATACAGTGCTTCCTAAGCAAGTCAAGAGCAATAATTATGAAACATGAAAATAAACATTTAATTGCTTATAGTAATACATAATTGCAAGCACAAGATATAAATATTCTGTTTCTATGTTCCAAATTTATACAGAGACCTAATAAGGTACAGAAAATAAAAAGCTAAAGACCTAGCTTTGAATTATGATAGAATAATGAAGAATAGTGGAAATCTACAACTGTGGGACAGATAGAGAAGGCAAATAAGATATTCCCAGACAATCAGACTACCTTTTTAAAATTGAAATTTTGTTGTATGAGGACCACCAAGTAGCAAACATCCAAAGTTATATAATTTTTATCAAATCAAACCAAAAAGTAAATAATTGAGTATCTATTATATGAAAAGCCTGTATTAGTTGATTACTTAGAATGAATTTCTTCCCTTCATGATTTATTCCCCAACAGACATCTGCATAGCCATACAATTAAGATTTTAAAAGAGCTATAAGAGAACGGTAATAAACAATTATGAGAGAATAAGAGAGAAATTAATTTTAATTCGGATTCTATGGTTATATCTGGAATCCTGGCCAATACAACTTTCAGCCAAACAATGAAAGATCATACCAAGTACTAGGATGAGTGAGCTTTCTTCTGTGAACAAAAAGGAAACAAAGATTTATTTAAGTTAGTGATATGAAAAGTGATCTACTTTTAATATGTCAATACAGAGGTCATGTGGAAAATGAACTAGAGAAGATAATGATAAGATGCAGAAAGACAAAGTAGAAAATATACAGTTAATTCAGGAGATGGTTGGGCCAAAACTGAAGCAATTGAATTAGGTGTAGAAAAATAGGAAAATAATAGAAGTTTCCCATGGATCTAGCCATATTCCTTTATTCTTCTTCTGTATATGCAACTTGATCATTTCACAAATACCACTGAGGCACTTTCTTCCATGAATGTTGATGACCCTGAAAATGATATATCTATTATAAGCCTCATTTCAATTCCAGACCCAACTGTATGTTGGGGAGTTATACCTAAGAAAACACTCTAGGTGGCAAAAATTTACGTTTCTTGCCGAATCTTATTGCTCCTCACATTTGCATTTCTATTCTTCGTACTGAAATACAAGTAACTTTTCTCTGTATAATCACCTACTTAAAGCAGTAATTAAATTAGGTGTGGAAAAGTTATCTATTAACCAATCAGAAACTTAATACCACAAATGACTACTTTTTCATCTTTGCATCTTTAAAAACAATCATTAGTGTTAATATTTAGGAAAGATTCACAGAGGAAAAAAATAAGACTCATCTTCAAGTCAACTCCTTAGCAAATGTAAACAATCATAATTTTGACTAAATAGTCTGATCCAAAATATTTTACACCTCTTTTTTTATAACTGAGGTGTTTTTTTGCAAAATACGCTGCTAGAATTTCTAGCCACTAATAGGTAGTGAAGCAATCATGATAAGAAAGAGAAAAAAGACGAAAGTAAAGATGCAAAGGAATAATTATTAGTATACAAGAGAAGAGCCCACAGCACATCTGCCACTATTGATTCTTGTTTTAGGAGCACACATATATTAATTTAATTTTAAAATGATGTTAAATATTATAAAGAATACAGGTTTCATTTGGAGAGGCCCTCTACAAAAGTCTCTAAGACAGCATATAGAAAATTATTCTTCCCTGTTAGTCTCTGCTTCACTCAAGCTAAACACAGAAATGCAGTCTGACAGTCAAAATATATTACAAAAACATCACATCTTTGTTATTATGAGCTGTAAACAAACAAAGAAACAAATTAGAGTATATCCATTATACCAGTGTTTTCTGTTATTAACAAGCATTACACACTATTGAATGAGCTTTTATGTATTAAGAAAATAGATCTAAATCTTACCATAACTTTTATAAATAATGTAATTCTAAGTGCATATCAGAGTCAAATATAAGAAAGCTAGAAAAAACATTTTTCAACATTAAAAATAATTATATACTTACCCAATTCTAAAACCGCATTTCAGCATTTCTAAAATCAGTGTACATTTTGAATAGATTTTTCTACACTGAATACAGGACTGTACATTCTTTGTTAGATACTTTTTAATTGATAGTTCATCTTACAATGAGCGGTATCTTAAAATTTATAAAATACAAAATAATAAATTTCCTAAATATATCTTGACTTTTAAACAATGTATTCATCAAAGGTTTCTATTATTTTATGCATGCACTTCTTTTATTATTTTCTCTCACAATGAAACACTAACTAGTTTAAGAATAGCGAATACAAGGAATTTTAAGATTTATCACCTGAAGCATGATAATAATTTGTAACTCTGCCTCAAAGGAATTAAGTTTATGAGATGTAAGTTTTATATCAGTTTCCCATTTCCACTCATTTTATAAGTAATAACATAAAATGCAATAGAATATTCAAATAATTTCACAAATGCTGCTGTACAAAGATAGCTAGCAGGCAGCAGTACCATTTGATGACTCAAAATGATCATTCATTGGCTGGAATATCCAGTCAGAATTTGGTGTAAAAATAATAGATTAAGAGTGCCGATGCTTAGTCTATGGAAGTGTTGGCTCTATAACATTTAGCATATTGAAATGAATGTCAATACATAAGATAGTATTGCAATTTAACATTTAGCTCTTTTTTAAGTGCCATGTGCTAATATGTTACTGTTTTTGACATACATGGAACTCTGTGATTGGAGATTATTAGAGGCAAGTACACATAGATGGTACAGCAGGGGCACCGTATGGATGCCAGCTACTGTGCCAGCTAATCATCAATCTTGATAATGAGAAATAAATGGCTGCCTCATTATTACTACGGGAACTAATGGCATCAAATATATACATATATATATAAATGTACAGGACTGTGTATATACACACACACACACACACACACACACAGACACACTTCTTTTCCTCAGTAATTAATCCATGCTTACTATGTGAATTTATGCATAATATTTTAAAGTTGTGTAGTGAGTTTAAGTATAGTTTCTGTATAATGATAAAGAGGAAAACAAATACTGAGGAATTTTGCAACATGCCTTATGTCCTAATTGTCTAAAAACAAGGCAGACATTGCAACTTAATGCTTTAAATTCAGGTCGAGTGTACTTTTCACCTCTCTAAAAAAAAGCAGTAGTTTAGTAGCAGCAGTTTGCTTAGAATTATACACACTTTAGATTTCTATAATATAAAATTCAGCAATATGTGAAAAACCATATTGATATGGTTTGGCTTTGTGTTCCCACCCAAATCTCATCTTGAACTATTATACTCCCCACTTGTTAAGGGCAGGGTCAGGTGGAAATAGCTGAATCACGGGGGCGGTTTCCCCCATGCTGTTCTCATGATATTGAGTTCATTCTCAGGAAATCTGATGGTTTTATGAGACGAAACCCCCTTTGCTCCGCACATTCTCTCTCCTGCCACCTGCTGAAGAGTTGCCTTCGGTCATGATTGTAAGTTTCCTGAGGCCTCCCCAGCCATGTGGAACTGTGAGTCAACTAATCCTCTTTTATTTATAAGTTACCCGGTCTCATGTATGTCTTTATTAGCAGCGTGAGAACAAACTAATATACATATACTTACTAAGTGTATTCATTTCAAAAAATAAGGGAATGCAGTAGTTAATTATTCAGGTCTAAAGTTAGATTGCCTTGGTTTAAGTTTTCTCAGTGCTAATCATTATCTAGTATATGACCTTGGTTAAATCCCTACATCTATCAATGTCTCAGTTTTCTCATCTACAAAATGGTACAGTTATCCCTACCTCATAGAACTGTTACTAAAAGCAAGAGAGATAATAAATAGCACTTACTAAAGTGTCTGTTACATAAGAAATGCTCAGGCCGGGCGCGGTGGCTCATGCCTGTAATCCCAGCACTTTGGGAGACCAAGGCGGGTGGATCACCTGAGGTCAGGAGTTCAAGACCAGCCTGGCCAACATGGTGAAACCTGTCTCTACCAAAAATACAAAAATTAGCTGGGTGTGGCGGCATGTACCTGTAATCCCAGCTACTAAGGAAGCTGAGGCAGGAGAATCGCTTGAAATAGGGAGGTAGAAGTTGCAGTGAGCCAAGATCTTGCCATTGCACTCCAGTCTGGGTGACAGAGCGAGACTCCCTCCCACAAAAAAGAGAAATGCTCAGAAATTGCTACCTTTTATGGATTGTCATCACCTGTAAAAACAGAAGACTTATACGAATACTGAAATACAGATTCTGAAATTGTGAAACTGTAATTACTGACTTGTAATCTTGGCCCTGATTTAACAGCATAAATTTCAGCAATTATTTTACTTCTGTAAATGTTCGTCTGCTTTATTCTAAAATAGACACAATGATGTTTGTCTTGCAACTATACAGAGTTATTTTGAATGTCAAATGAGTCCAGGATGATAACAGCATATGTAACCTCTATAGTTCTGTAAGATACAAAATGTAAAACATAAACTTGGAAAACTGGAGAGTCATAGAAGCAATAGAGAATTTCCAAATCACCTAAAATAATAATGGAAGAGTAAGTTTTAGGAACCAACAAACTTCATAAAATCTTTCCCAGCTTTTCTAACTGAATCTATATTTCATTAACCCTAAAACTAAAAGGAAAAGGTTAAAAAATTGCCAGTAAAACAAAATTAAGCCAAGAACACATACAACTTGCAAAGTAAACAAAAGACAATTTCACTTGTGTGCTCCCAGCACCCTCATTCCACTTATTAACATTTTTTCAATGTGAATAATTTTTATCTGCCTCTGGATAAAAATTTTGGCATACCTATGTCTTTTCCTTTATCCTTAGGAATAAGAGGTCCTATGATACTTTACATTTCACACAATTTCAATTGTGAAATTAGAATGAACAATGACAAATATAAGTTAAAACATGGAATCTGACTTCCAGTTAAAATTTGTCCCCTTTGAAAAGGAGACCTTTTCAAGTTTGCTCCACCTAGAATGGGGAAATGGTCATTCTTTATATCTTTCCTCTTTCACTCTTTCCTCAGTGGTTTTTTGTTATCATTTTGTTGACTCTCAACTCCAAGTCAGTGGAAGAAGAAGGTGCTATAAGTTTAGCACAGTTATTGCTTATCTGAATAGTTTGGCCGTTTCTGTGCTTGGCAGATGAATAAAGCTACACTTTGTCCTGGGCGGAGCCTACTGGACAATTCTTTCCCAAACTCTCTTGACCAGGAAGGTTGCATTCCCATCCTGGTGGTCATTTACAAATCCTTCTGTACCTTCTGTGTATTCAGCAATTTATACGCAGACTCCTTCAAGAGAGGATTCCTTGTCCCTCTGGAGTCCTAGGAAATAAAAGCCAAGACAACCCCAAGCCAAGAGGTAACCTCACCAGTTACCTCTCTCCTCTCTCTCTCTTTCTGGTTTCAAATCTGGCCCATGCAAAACATTTACTGATCTGTTACCTAGATAAGCTAATAGAGATGGACTCTAAGATGTGACCACACTCCTTACTTCTGCTACTAAAGCCAGTCCTATAAATTTTGTGAATCAAATCATTTTCTGGTTTACATTCTGCTTCAGCCATCTTACTTTTATCAAGCCCAAATTTTTCGGCTCTTCCAATTGCAGCTGGCAGGTCAAAGTTTCCAAGTAGTTCCATTGCCTATCGGCGAGAAGGTAGCACCATTCTTCCATGTCACTCTGAGACTCCTCTCTGCCAATAAATCTCCTTCATATTCTAGCCACTCCTCTTACAGAACCCTAAGCTAACTAAAGTTTCTTAAACCATTTCCTCTTAAATCTACATGGGAACGTTTTTCTTACACTCCGTTCTAATATCTGCTGTTGTACAGCTGAACTTGAGACAGGAAAGAGCCATTCTAACATCCTATTACCTGTGGATAATCCTGCTTGCCACACACATAGAGAAGCTTGCAGGTGCTGAAGTGTCTCTTCAATATGAAAGCATATGCCATAAGCATAGTTCAGCCCAGGTTTCTAATAAAGAATTTCTCCCGTGGAAAGCATGATATGGTATCACAGCAAATCAGCTAAGGAGAGGAGATTGACAGAAGAAGTAATTTCCTCATAGATGAAATAAGGTTCCAAAAGGAAAAAATTCAGTAGAGGTTTACTGAGTGGAAGGCAGAGGATACATTACATATTTTATACATAAGCCAAATTTGTGTAACAGAAGGTTGTCTGTGTGCAAACCATTAGACCGATCCTGTATCTACATATGTACCTGTATTGACTGTCATTGCACTCTCTGCTGGATCCATCACACACAGAAAGCAACAAAACACACTCCTAAATTTTGCCAGAGTTTTCTCAAAGACAATCTCAACTGTCTCCTCTGGGACTAGATTTTATGTCCCAAGTGCCACACCAGTCCCTGGGCTTTCACTTTTACTTTTAACTGCTTAATCCAATAGTCATTCCCTGACCAAGTGGGAGATTAAAAATAAATATGGCAAACGAGGAATGAATATTAGGGATCAATCTTGCAATGGGAACTACTCCTAGAAGCTCTCTTTTTCTTAATAAAATATCCATATGCCATTTAAAATTTATTTCCCGCTTTGAATTAGCCAATACAAAAGCAATCAATGCAGTCTTCATAAAGTGAGGGACTTCAACCACTCTTCAAGACGGCCTCCTTTTGATGCCAGCAAAACATCAATCAATCGATACAGAAAGCAAGAGAGCATGAAAGCCCAGCAGAAACAATAACTAACACACATTTGTTTGGGATTTTTATTTGTTTGATTATTTGCCTGTTTGTTGTATATTTGCTTGTTTCTGAAATAAAGGGTAACGTAACTGTTTCTTAATAACAAGCAAGATACAAATGAAAGGAGATATTCATGCAACCAACACAAAGACTAAAACAAGAATTAAGGTGCAATCATGTAGAACAAGGCAACAGAAGATGGAGTAAACCAGGACAAAACAAATAAAGAACATCAGGAACCAGACGTGAAATCTGACTCCAAAGATACATGCAGCTAGAGAGTGATATTAATCTTTGTGTGTGTGCATGTGTTTGTTTCTTTGTTTGTTTGTTTTTTGAGACAGAGTTTCACTCTTGTCACCCAGGCTGGAGTACAGTGACACAATCCCAGCTCACTGCAACCTCCGCCTCCCGAGGCGGAATAGTTTGAACTATTCTCCTGCCTCAACCTCCTGAATAGCTGGTATTACAGGCGCCCACCACCATGCCTGGCTAATTTTTGTATTTTTAGTAGAGACAGGATTTCACCCTGTTGGCTAGGCTGATCTTGAACTCCTGACCTCAGGTGATCCACCCGCCTCGGCCTCCCAAAGTGCTGAGATTACAGGCATGAGCCATCACACCCAACCAAGAGTGATATTAATCTTTACTAAGAAAACAAAGTAGACAGAAGCACCACATTATTGAATTGTCTAACTGAATGTATGTCTTAATCATTTGCTAAAATTGTGTCATTTTACCAAAGTATTATCGGTAATTCTATCCAAGGAATTATTTCCTTCTTATGGCAACCTTGATTAAAGCAAGCAAACAAAACATCATGATATAGAAATTCCTAACCATCTGTAGAGAACCTTCATGATCCAAGAAAGGGAGGGATTAGTTTCACCAGCTAACAAAAGTAGCTTAGCCTTACCCACACATGCCCTCAATCACAAGTTAAACTCTTTCTTTACTTTAAAAATATTGTTGCTGAAATATTATTGTTTTTGCAGGTGTGAAATAGCAAACAGCTGTGAAAAAATAATTGCATTCCTTTCAAAGTTTCAGACTTACTCTTGGCTTTGATCTTAAATGATCAAATCCTTGAAGAGGACATGTGCAAATATTTTAAACCTAATTTATAATATCCAGTTTCTAGTTGAGAGAAGAGGAAATTAATAAATAACATTCTACAAAATTATTTTATAGTTTTCAAAATTAATAAAATAGCCAGACAATCTTTGTTGTAACTATTTTAACAAGGCGGGAGGGTATTACAATGGGCTCATTTTGATTATTAAATCTTATAAAAACTTTAGATCTGGTTTCTGTTCTCAGAAGATAGGATTATTTTTTCTTTTCTACATCATTTGGTTTGTTTATTCGTATTATCTGGGTTCTTTTAAAATGAAGGTGAAAGTGGCCAAGTCATTCTGGTTAGCACACGTGATAAAATGGTATTCTAAGTGAAATATTATTTATTGCCAAATGAAAAGGAATAAGAGACCAGGAGAGAATTTCAACAGGTCTCATGAAAAATTCAAACATCTTTCAGGGTACAAGAGTAACTTTTCCATTGCTGTTACTCAGCACATCTATTTTGATTCCTTTCTCCCTGGTCTCTTCCTATTAAAGATTACTTTCACATATTCCAAACACAAAACACAAACCTCCACTGTGAAGATCTGATTGTTTCCCTTAGTAATTTCCCAATTTCATGCATATTTGTTGGATATTATTTTCAGACCTCGCAGCTGGCTCATTTTTAGATAATTGCCTGTGGTTCATTTGTCCTGATGTCTTCTCCAATAATCTATAAGCCTGAGATGTGGAATTCAGAGAAAGCAGAGTAACCAATATACGAGGAATCGTCCACAGCTGATTTGCTGTCAATGTGTCTTATTCTGGTCTTAAACATCTATGGTCTTCCAGTTAGAAACAGTCACTGAGCAAATAATCTGCTGCAGTTCCTATGCTGCAAGAATGGAATACTTTCAGAAACAAAGGCATATATCTTCTTTTCAAAGAACTCCTGAGGACAGAGGAAAAGATACTTAGAGGAAAGATAAGAAATACACTGGGGAGAGGGGAAATGCTGATAAACATACATGTATAAGGTTAAAAAAAAAAAGGTAATAAACTTGTGAAAATTACATAGACAGCAAGATGGGGAGGAACTGTCCAAGAAGGACTCACAGAGGTGATAATACTTAGAAGAACTGAGGTATGGATAGGGATGAGGGCCTGTGGGTGGCGTGATGAAAGTTATCTCATAAATAATGAATTCAAGAAAATTCACAAGGCTTCAGTGGCTAGCAAGTAGACTATGGATGAAGAAATTGTGGAAGATGAATCTGAAAATAAATGTGGGTGGAAGTGAGAAGTTGAAGGACCTTGCGTACCACATAAAGGACTCTCAGTTTCTATCTTATAGAAATGGACGGTATCATGATTTTATACAGAGATTCTACATTATTAAATGCATAGATTGATTTGACTTCAATAACCACCTTCTTAAATCTAAACGCTTAGTCTCGTTAATTGCTATGCTCCTCACCGCCCCTACACATGGGGGCACTTACATCTGAGCCTTTATTTCAGCAGTTTGCTTGCCTGAAATGCCCATCCCATTACTTTCTTTCAAACCAAGTCCTTTAATTATTTTCAAACCTATGTCAGTGACATACCTTAAATGTCACTTTCTCAGCTTTCTCTGTGCCCAACTTATTTTTTTCCTATTAAATTATTTATATATAACTTTTTAAGAATATTGTTGATGCTTGTACCTTGAAACATTGAGTGTTCAAATAATTACATAGAATATGATTGTTTAACTTTTATATGTGTCTGGAACAGCTCTAAATTTCATCAGCATCTTTAGTGGAAAAACTGCAGCACGCTTTGAATTTTTTTCTTTAGATTGTGTTTTTTTTTTTTTGTTTTTTTTTTTTTTTTTTTTTTTTATCACGATTGATTCTCTAAAAAAGAATCAGGTTGAAAAACTATTATGTAAGATTTTTTTCTCTATGTAAATTCACAAAAAAACAAAAATCTTTTTTTTTCATACTATGTATTTTTGATTTTTGAAAGACAGAGAGAAAAAAACCTACAAAGAAGAAAAACAAATAATTAGGAAAAATGAGCAGTTCACAAAGAGAAAAAACTAAATATTCAATAAGTATGTAAAAATATACTCAAGCACATTTGTAATGAGGAAAATAAAAATTAAAACTACAAGAAGACATCATTACACACTCAGCAAATCGCTTGCTTTTATGCACCCTAGTGGGATTGCAACTGGTAAAATCACTTTATGGAGCAATTTGGACATACTCAGAAGTTTTGAGTGTGCTCTTAGTCTACACCCAATAATTCTCTCATGTGTGCATGAGAAGACATGTACACAATATTTATTGAAACGTTTTTTGTAATATTTGTAAACAACATAAATATCTTACCACACAAGAGATCCAAAACTATGGTACACTCATAAAATAGAATATTTTATGACAATTGAAATTAATTTTAATTATTTGCAATTTTAATATTTTATGACAATTAAAATGATACACGTATCAACAGGAATAAACCAGATCTCAGAAGTTAAAGTTGCACAAACAGGAAAGTAGCTCAATAATATAATCAAATGGAGATCATTTGTAAAAGTTCAAAAACATGTAAGACAATATTAAATATTACTTACACATGCAAATGAATTATCATTGGGGGGAAGACTACCAAATTCATAATTATTAGTACCTATTAGGGGAGATGGAGGAAAGAACAGAGGCAAATGAAATTGGAGAAAAATAAACAGGGAATAGGCTCAAGTTGATCTGTATTGTTTTATGTCTTTAACAAAATGTTCCGCTGGGCGTGGTGGCTCACACCTGTAATCCCAGCACTTTGGGAAGCAGAGGAGGGCAGATCACCTGAGGTCGGAAGTTCCAGACCAGCATGACCAACATGGAGAAACCTGGTCTCTACTAAAATACAAAATTAGTCGGGCGTGGTGGCGCATGTCTGTAATCCCAGCTACTAGGGAGGCTGAGGCAGGAGAATCACTTGAACCCAGGAGGCAGAGGTTGCAGTGAGCTGAGATCATGCCATTGCGCTCCAGCCTGGGCAACAAGAGTGAAACTCCATCTCAAAAAAAAAAAAAAAAAAAAAAAAAAAGTTGTGAAGTAAATGTGACCAAAAAAAATTATGATGTAAGAAAAAATTTAGGAGTATGTGATTTTGTGTCTTATTATGCATATATTTGTACACATATTTGAAATATAGTATTGTAAATGTTGATAATAAATTTATCATTTTTTGTATAAAATATGAATTTTCTTATTCAGTGACTGATACAGTCAGCAAATATTTTTCTTCGGAAGTGTCTTCTTAAAAAATCACAATATATTTCACATCTCAGCTAAAATGTAAATGTATAGATTTGTAGTAATTCAACTCTCCTTGCTAATTTGTTTTCTTCTACATTAAAAGTCATGAAAAAGAGATACCTACAGGAGTGTATAAACAGAAAATAAAAAATCAGTTTTGTTGCAATATCTACAATTATTGATCCAAGAAGTTTAAGTTGAATTGGCAGATGAAGCCTTAAGAAGGTGAGGTTAGAAATATTCAAAGATTTATTAATTTTCTTATTTACAGCAGGGAGCATATTAAAATCGAGGAGTTCTAAGCTCAAATATTCGATCAGTCCTTCCTACTATAAATACTTACCTTGACTTTTTTTGCCTAAGCATCACATATAAGATTTCTGCCATCGGTTTCATTTACTTGCCAACCGGATGGCCGGGTTGGGTCAAAGCATGGAAAAGAAAATGTCCTTGGAATTAAAATGTTTGAAGTTAGTTAGCATGCTATAATAAAGTTGGAATGAAATACTTGAGCATTTCTAACATCACTAAATCTGCCTTTCTAAGACTTTTTTTTTCTTTGAGACAGAGTCTTGCTCTGTTGCCCAGGCTGGAGTGCAGTGGAGTGATCTTGGCCCACTGCAACCTCCATCTCCCAGGTTGAAGCAATTCTCGTGCCTCAGCCTCCCCAGTAGCTGGAACTACAGGTGCATGCCACCACGCCCAGCTAATTTTTGTATTTTTAGTAGAGATGGGGTTTCATCATGTTGGCCAGGCTGGCCTCGAACTCCTGATTTTAAGTGATCTGCCTGCTTTGGCCTCCCAATGTGCTAAGATTGCAGGCATGAGCCACTACACCCAGCTTAGGACATTTCAGTGTATAAAAATCATCTTAAAAATTAACATTGTTTAAGAGATACTCAAATGGATCTACAAAATAAAATCAAAGAATGGTATAATGTTATAAAGCATGCAACAAGTTGTAACATTAGCTAGTTAGAATTCAAATAGATTTTATTTATCAATTTTAAAACATTTGAGGATTTTTAGGTGGACAGAGTCTTTTGAGAAAAGGAGCACTCTGTGAAAATAATTAACTTCGTACACAGAAAACTGTATATTTTTTCAATATAAAAAAACACAATAAGACTACACTTCATACCAATCACTTTAGCATACATGTTGAATATTTGATACAATTTTGGGTCTTATTAGTAGGAGTTGGGCTTGGATCCTTGAGGAAAAAAAATGTTGACTTTCTTTACCACTTGGATAATCTTTTTCAAATCTACATATTTTGAACTCATTTATAATCATAGCATGGATAAAGTAATAAGTAATTGAAATAAAATTTAGTTCCATTAGTTTCCAAATGTCCTTCTGAACATTAGGGTAAAAATATATGTAGCAAGCTTAAGTTTATTTTTAAACTCGATTATGTCCTTTGCAGTAGTTCAATCAGAGCACAGGTAAATTTAATAAGGTATTTTTAATTTTCTTCATAGACATTTAATTACACCATAATTAATATGTTCAATATCAAGATTTGGACCTTAATGAAAATTAAATTTGAAATTGTTTTGATGGAAGATTTCAACATATGGAATATATTCTATAATACATATATGAAGGTTTTTGTGAAGTTTTCATCTAGAAAATCATCATTGTTATTATTTTTGAAACAGGATCTCACTATGTTACCCAACACTGGACTCAAATCCTGGGCCCAAGCCATCCTCCTGTCTCAGCCTTGGGAGTAGCTGGGACTACAGGCCCATGCACCATGCCCAGCTTATTAGAAAATCATTACTTTGCATGGGGAAAATATGGATATTTCCCTAGCCCAATCGTTAGCCTTTGAACAACAACTTCAAAAATATAAATTCAACAAAGCAGTTGCTTTGACGATATATTAGAGCTAATATAATATATAAGGAAATGAGCCATATATAATAAACTTTGTAGGGTGCTTGTGTTTTATTATTTCTTCCAAGAAAATATTAAAGAAGGTGAAGAAAACTAATGGACCATTGCAACATTAACTTTAGTCTGGGAAATATGTACAAAATAAAATAAGCAAAAAAAATGAAAACAATATTTTGTCAGATTTCTCTGGCTTCTCTAGATAAAAGTTTTTGTGATTGGATGTTATTTACATTTAGATGAATAAGTGAATACACTTTCCTCTATAATCAATTTAAATATAACACATAAAGTAACCTCAAATGGTAATTTCTGGATTTTAGGTAAGCTCAGTGGGTTAAAGTGTGGTGCTTGGCGAAACAGTTAACTTAATATTTCCATGACTGCGTAATACATTCTGATGCATGAATAACTTAGCAAACATTTATTATTATTGCTGAAAAAAGGAAGAAAGTGTGCTATACTGTCAATTTTTACTAAGAAATATGTTACAAAAAAGAAAATAATATTTTGAAGGAAGATATTGGAAACACGTAGATGTGCAAGATGACAGATATTTAAAATTATTTTTATGGATAGCTTGAAAATTAGGAATATGGGAAAAGGAGAGGTCCCTTTTGTCAAATTCAAGTTAGAAGTACATTTATTAAGTTATAGCAATAGCTCAGAGCCTATTGATTTTGGCAGTTGACGAGAAAAGTTGGTTCATTCATTACTTCACTTAATACACATTATGAGCATTTAATACAATTGTGTAGATAAAGTTTTAACATTGGGTTGCTTATCTTTTGCTAAAAAGCAGATACAAACACAGTTTGCCCCAAACATTGCTTAGAGGAGGTACAAAGTTCAGTCATGAAGAAAAGAATTCCTGCAGAAACTTATCTGAAGTTGTGACCTGAAATATTAGTAGGAATAGCCAACCAAAGATACGGGAGGCTCTGTGTGTGTGTGTGTGTGTGTGTGTGTGTGTGTGTGTGTGTGCGCGCGCGCGCGCGCGTGCATGTAAGAGATGGAAAAAAAGAGAGAGATAAAGAGAATGAGAGAGAGACAAAGAGAGAGGAAAAACGGAGACAGAAAGAGGTGGTTTCATCTACTAGTTAAAAAGAGTGAGCTATTTTCATATTGCTAAAGCATAGAATCATAGAGTAAGGTGAAAGCTACTGCAAGGGTCTATGAATCCATATGTATATGTGCATGGACTACCTGTAGAACAAATAATATGTTTTGGGTCTCATATTTTTCAAATGAATACAATGAAATGCAAATGTATTCAGAATTATTGCTGGATTCCTATTAGATTTATCATTTTTCCCCAAATGAACACTGAAAGGTCAATGGCTGTAAAGAAGTGGAACACATAATTGTGAAATTAAGATCCTTTCTCCATGTTGAAAATGTGCATAATCCCTAGCTAATAACATCAATATCTAATTCCATAAATTAAAAAATGCATCGAAGTGTCAGTAGCTATTTGTCTGAGTCTATTCAGACTGTTACAACAAAAATACTACAGATTGGGTGGCTTATAAACAACAGAAATTTATTTCTCACAGTTCTCGAGGCTAGGATGTCTGAGATTACTAGGCCCACAGATTTGGTGTTTGGTGACAGTGTTTCCTGGTTCATAGATGGCTGTCTTTATGCTGGGTCTTCACATGGCAAAAGGGGTGAGGGCCTCTTTTATAGCAGCACTAATCCCATTATAAGAGCTTCACGTTTATGAAATAATCATCCTCCAAAACTCATGTTCTTCTAACATGTAAAATACATTTACTACATCCCTAAAGCCCAGAAAGTCTTAACTCATTCCAGCATCAACTAAAAAGTCTAATGTCTCATCGAAATATCTCTAAATTAGCTATGAGTGAGACTCAGGGTATGATTCATTCAGAGGCAAATTGCTCTCCAGCTCTGAACATGTGAAATCAAACAGAATTCAATGGTGGAATCAGCATAGGATAGATATTTCCATTTTGAAAGAGAGAACTAAGAAAAAAACAACAACAAAGGATTAATAGGTTTTGAACAAGTCCAAAACCCAATGGAGCAAACCCCATTAGTCCTTAAGGCTAAGAATAATCTTTGGCTCCATGCTCTGTCTTCCAGGACCACTGAGGCGGAGGTCCCTGCCCGAACACATTGGGGAAGGGGTCCTGCCTTGAGAACTTAATTGGGGAGTAGTCCTCCTACTGCAGCTTTGTCAGGCAAAAGTTGAGTCCCCAAGGCCCCAGGCTGCCTTGGTGCCATGGCAGCTCTTTGTTGGGGACACATCCTCACTGATCCACAGGAAATTGTTCCTTTCCTTTGAAATATAAGTTGAGGCAGCCATGCACCTAGACTTCTCTAGGTATGTATGACAAGTGGAGATGGTGCTGTACAAACTCTACCAAAGTTGCTGCTTATGCCCTCCAGAAAAGCAGCCACTGCACCCTGCCACAGCTGCACCTGAAACAGCCAGAGAGTGTGGGGAGCTAAACCCTTGATGTGAAGTTATACCAGGCAGTTTATGCCAAGACTCAACGGGCACGAGCCCTTCCTTTGCATTCTTCCATTGAACAACAGCTCTTGTCTTCTGTTGAGAAGGCTGACTAAGCTCCTTACCAAATACTCCTTCAGCCATAGATTTAGTGTTTTCTCTTGAACAGGTGTTACTCTTTACATTATGGATAGGCTAATAATTTTGCCAAGCCTTGAAGTTTTGATGCTCTTTTAATTGAAAATTCCATCTTAAAATCATGTACCTCTTCTAATATTTTACTATAATCAGTAGGGATAAGTTGCCTTAGTTCGTTTGGGATGCTACAACAAAATACCATAGACTGGGTAATTTATAAACAACAGAAATTTATTGTTCACAGTTCTGGAGGCTGCGAAGACCAAAGCAACCACAGATTTGGTGTCTAGTGAGGGTTTGTTCTCTGTTTCAAGATAGCTCTTTCTTGTTGCATTCTCACATGGCAGAAGTAGAGGAAGTCTCTCTCAAATCTTTTTTTATAAGGGCACTGATTCTATTTATGAGGATGGGGCCAATGACCCCAAATCACCTCCTAAAGGCACCATGTTTTAATATCACCACAATGTGAATTAGATGTGAACAAGAATTTTGGAGGGACACAAATCTTCAGACCACAGCAGAAGCCAAGCTTCACCTTTAACATTTTGTTTAGATATTTTCTCAGCTAACTATCCAGTTTCATTGCTCTCAATGACCTTTCACAAACACTAGGACACAGACACAGTTGAACTAGTTTATTTGCCACTTTTATTGTAAAGATCCAGCTTCCAATGACAACTTCCTCATTTCTGTCTGAGACCTCCTATGGCTGAACTTTTCAATTCATATTTCTACCAACACTCTGTTCAAAATTACTAAGGTATTCTCAAAGACTGAGGCTTTTTCTACAGATTTCCACTTTTTCCCCTAAGCTCTCATGAGAATTGCCTTTAAAAACTGTTCACAGCAACGTAGACTTTTTGTAGTATGTACCTCAAATTCTTTCGGCCTCTATCCATCACTCAGTTACAATGCCATCCCCACATTTTTGGGTATTTGTTATAGCCACATCTTATTCCCAGAACTAATTTCTCATATTTTGTCTTTTCAGACTCCTATAACAAAATACATAGAATAGATGTATTAGTTCATTTTCACACTTCTGATAAAGATGTACTCAAGACTGGGCAATTTACAAATGAAGAGGTTTAATGGACTCACAGTTACACTTGGCTAGGGTGGCCTCACAATCATGGCAGAAGGTGAAAGGCACGTCTCACATGGTGGTGGCAAGAGAATGAGAGCCAAGCAAAAGGGGATTCCCCTTATAAAACCATCAGCTCTCGTGAGACTTATTCACTACCACAAGGACAGTATGGGGGAGCCGCCCCCATGATTCAATGATCTCCCACTGAGTCCCTCCCACAACAGGAGGGAATTATGGGAGCTATAATTCAAGATGAGATTTGGGTGGGAACACAGTCAAACCATATAAATGCATGATTGAGAATCTTTCTCTGTTGAAAATATGAAGAATCCCTGGCAAATCCACAAATTGTTTAAAAAAAAAATAACAGAAAATCTCTGGTGGCTAGAGAAAGGAAAGAACACATTTGCTTCGGGTAATTTCAGGTTTTCTAACCGGAGCACTTTGTTCTATAAAATTAGGCCTAGTTTTAAGAAAGATTCTCACCGTGGTCAAGTTTTATTTTTTGTTAACAAAAAAGAAAAAAGTTCAAATGTGACAATTCTATGAATATGAGGAAAGCTGCAGGAGTACAGTGCCATGACAAATCCATCTATAGTAGAACCATTGGAAGGTGAATTTCAGCATCTGGGACAGATAGTTACAAGACACAGAAATAGGGATGACAGTAAATAATACATTGCTATAGATGAGTTTCTTCAACAGCTTCTTTCCCTCATATTGTATTTTTATACTTTTCTTTGTCATTGGATGCCTTAGCCTCTGATTCACCATGTTTTGCCTGCTTTTTCCTATGGGCTACTTAGAGCCTTTTTCATGACAGTATCAAAATAAGTAGCTTCAAACAATGGCTTTGGAGAAGGGATGCTTCTCAGAGATTTATTGACATATATTGTTATCATCTAAACCATTTTTAGTCACACTGAAGAGAAAAAAAAAGAATATACTGAAAGAGGATGGCATTATTTTCCCTCAATGAGTTTTGGGTGAGCAGTTGTCAAAAATTCAAAGTTAAAAATTGAGAATCTCAGAGTATGCTGAAAAGTACCTTATCAGTTGAGAAAGTAAGAACTAATTTGAAAACCACATGTGTAATCCGGGACACACATTTAGTTGTAGAGCATCCTTGGTGACCTTACTCACTACACAATGTGCTAAAGTCAGAGGTTATAAAACACATAATTGTGACTGACTGGCATGTGGAAATGTCTGCTGACCTTATTTTTGCAAGGTAACAAATGACCGTATATAATAGTCTCATTTTGACATATCTGGGCTCTCAGATTTGCTCAGTATCTACCACATCTCTTGTGCTTATTGAAGCCAATAATAAGCAAAATCATCCCAGATGGAACCAAAGAAGCAGTAATAATCATTTGAGAAGTATATTCCCCACTTTGGTTTCTTTTTAATTTCTACCTTATATGCAAAATCAGATTTATTTCAGGAAGTAACATGGATGTCAATTGCTCTGTGATCTGCAGTTTTTAAATTTGGAGAACATGGCAATACATTCATAGACAAAAACAATTTAGTCTTCTATATCAAGTATTATAAATTGCCAATATTTTATATATTAGCCACATTCTCGACACCTTTTTATGACCTTCTCAGTTATTGCAACAAGAATCAGAGGTTATTTCTTTATTAGAACCATAATTGTTTTAAACAAGAGTATGAAGGGGCCAGATAAAAAGGATGCCAATCATTGTAATAAACTATATAATTAAAGGGATGGCTGTATCATGCTATATTCCCTAGATGTGATTAACCCAGTTTGAGAACATAAATACTGATAAAATTCAAATAATTTTATTTAAATGTCTTTTTTAATTTTTGAGATTACCAGGCTGGAATGCAGTAGCACGATCATAGCTCACTGAAGCCTCGAACTCCTAAGCTCAAGTTATTATCCCACCTTAACCTCCTGAGTAGCTAGGGCTACTTGTGTATACCACCATGCCCACCTAATTTTTATTTTTCTCTTTTTGATTTGGCATCTGCCTACATTGCCCAGGCTGGTCCCAAACTCCTGGCCTCAAGCAAACCTCCTGCCTCACCCTACTGAGTCAGTGTCATATTTTAATAAGTGTAAAGAAAATGAATTTCACTGAAGTTGGTTATAAATACACTCATAAAATTAGCTACTACTATCTTTCATCTTTTAGAAAAACAAAAAAAAAACACTTTTCATATCTGAGATCTAGGAGGTTAAGTATTTTTTAAATAATCTTGGGCTTTTTAAGGTCATTCTTCTAGAAGCTGTCTTTTTCCACCAATCAATGGAAAGTCTACACCTTCTCTGTCTCAACTGAATCCTCAGCATTTTGCAACATTCAAGTCATAACAGTGGACTAGAGGCTGGAACAGCAGTGACATCAATCCTATTTTTTCTTCCAAAAACTTTCATTATTTTGAAGAAACAAAAAACAACTCAGGGTTAAAAGGTGGCCATACAGTCTCCGAAAATCTCAATGTTAATAGCAGAGTAGTTGTGGCAGACCTTCTATTAACCATGTGCCATATAAGCATAAATACACAGGGGTGTTGATGTCAATAGGACTAAAGAGAACCAGATATTGTGATGTTGTAACATTGCCAAGTCAGGCAAGAACAAAGAAGTCAAACATAAAATGTTAAAGTAAAAGGTATATTCAGTTTTTCTGTCCCCACTCCAACTACTACTTTGCATTTATATAGGCCTTTCTACAGTATTTATGACGGCTTTATCACCATCATTAAGCACCACTATTAGACCTTTGTGACTTGAGTCCACCAACCTCATTTAACTTCTGAAACAGACTACTTTTAAAAACATTTTCACTGTTTCATTTTGCTTCTTTGTTGAAGATGTTAGGAGGATGTATTAAGCAGTCATAAATAATAATGGACAATTATGAATTAAAATAGCATATGCAGAACAAATTATTCTCTTCACTGAACACTTAAAAGTAAGACCTAGGGCACTTTATTGGTGTTGTATTATAAAATTCTATAACAAACCTCATGTTATGGTATAATATAGAACAAATAACTCAGTTTTATTCCCCTCATAAGATTCAGCAACTGATCAATTTACTGTAATGTAAAAATATGACATCATTGCAACTGTATTGCCCTGAGTTTGGATTAAGAAAATTAACAGTAATGAAGATACTTTAAACAGAGTGATCTTTAGCTATGCTTACTTTGAAAGCCAATGTGAAATTATTTCTTTTGGGTTGGGTAGGATATCAAGTTTGGTGGTTCTAATTGTTTTATAAGATTATTTCTCATTTAATTACTAAGAAGGGTTTGAAGAAGAAAATCTCACTTTGAATTTTACAGTCCTATATAAAGCAAAGTTCTAAAAAGAAACAAGCATCCCAGCCATTGGCAGACAGACCTCCAATCTGAAAGTGTAGAAATATTACTTTATACAAGCTTTATTCCTCAAATTCTCCTCTCCTATCACTCTCCACATCAAAATCCATCTATCTAAATATTATCTAGAGATCTGTGTGCAGGCATACAAACAATTGCAGACAAGTTTATGTATTTTTCATGACACGTTATTATTGAAATTCTAGGAAATTGAAACAACTTTGGGAGATTTCTTGGAATTCAACATAACTTTCTTTCCTAAAATTTGACTCAAAAAAATGTATATGTCATCACACTCTCTAGTTTTTCATGCTAGAAGGTATTAGTGCCATTTGTGAAAATTACAACTAACAAGAAAAGGTAAAGAGACAGAAATCTAAGAACTTATACATTTTTAATGTTGAGTTAAATATTGCATATATACATTATTGTATGTTCGAATACATCATAAATGTATAGAAACATGACTTAAATTACAATTATAGACCAATAATTACGAATTTGATTGCCACAATTATATACTGAACTTAGTAAAATCATTTTCATTTTAGGCTTAGAGAAATTGCCATTGAGAATGGCAAAGATATGCAGCTAAGGTCACAACGCCTGTGTAAGTATTATTTCTCTCTTTTAACGCAAGAGAATGAAGGCTCAGAGAAGTAAGTGACTTTGATACAAGGTCACATAAATGTTAGAACTGAAATTAGAAACCCTCATTCTACCACAGCATTCTGCTTCCAAGAAGATATAACTTTTATTTATTGAAAGCCAATTCTGAGTAAAACAATTTGGGGGAACTCTTACATTACCACTCATAATCACAAAGAGTTCTGCAACACAGTGCTTTACCCTGTTTTTTCTTTCACTGTTTTTGATCTTTTCAAAGATGTAGAAAACTTATAATAACTTTACCTAAGGTCAAACAGTTAAAATTTCAGATTTAGATTCAATCTCTGGTTCTACCCGCTTCTAAACTCACTTGAAGCCTTCGTCAGCATTAGTGCCAGCCTCATTTATTTAGCAATCACTGTTGAATAGGCATTAGTATTATTCCCAAATATCCTGTAACAAAAATTTCTGTCTTAAAATTTTAAAGACTCGGCCGGGCGCAGTGGCTCACGCTTGTAATCCCAGCACTTTGGGAGGCCGAGGCGGGCGGATCACGAGGTCAGGAGATCGAGACCACGGTGAAACCCCGTCTCTACTAAAAATACAAAAAAAAAAAATAAGCCAGGTGTGGTGGCGGGCGCCTGTAGTCCCAGCTACTCGGAGAGGCTGAGGCAGGAGAATGGCGTGAACCCGGGAGGCGGAGCTTGCAGTGAACCGAGACTGTGCCACTGCACTCCAGCCTGGGCGACAGAGCAAGACTCCATCTCAAAAAAAAAAAAAAAAAAAAAAATTTTAAAGACTCACAAAACACATATCAGTGATCCATCCTTGTTGATTCTATACAGAAGTGCATATGGAAGTGGGTTGGTAAATGTTCTCATCACAGCCCTAGTGATGTTTCAGAGCAAAAGCGTCCACTAAATGTTTTGTGTTACTTTCTTACTCCATAATCTAAATTTTTAAATATTTTTTCTACTTATGTGAGACCATCATTAATTAATCCTTGGGTAGACAATAACACGCTTTTCTCTATGTAAGAAAACTACATTTAGAGAGGAACCCAATAAATATAAATATATAAACAAAATAAAGAAAACAAAACAGTTAAACCTATTATGTAATTGCTTCAATGAATAAATAATAGAATTCGCTCTTTTTTGAATGCTGGTCACTGTTTTATTTACTTATTTATTTTAAATTTTATTTTAAGTTCAGGGGTACCTGTGCAGGATGTTCAGGTTTGTTACATAGGTAAACATATGTCATGGGGGATTGTTGCACAGACTATTTCATCACCCAAGTATTAAGCTGAGTATCCATTGGTTATTTTCCCTGATCCTCTTCTCCTCCCACCTTCCAACCTCCAACAGGCCCTAATGTGTGTTGTTTCCCTCTTTGTGTCCATGTGTTCTCATCATTTAGCTCCCACTTAGAAGTGAGAACATGCCATATTTGGTTTTCTGTCCCTGCATTAATTTGCCAAGGACAATGGCATCCAGTTCCATCCATGTTCCTGCAAAGGCCATGATCTTGTTCTCTTTCATGGTAGCATATTATTCCCTGGTGTATATGTACCATATTTTCTTTCTGCAGTCAATCATTGATGGGCATTTAGGTTGATTCAATGTCTTTGCTATTGTGAATAGTGCTGCAGAGATCATATGTCTGCATGTGTCTTTATAATAGAATGATTTGTATTCCTTTGAGTATATACTCAGTAATGGCAGTGCTGGGTTAAATGGTATTTCTGTCTTTAGGTCTTTGAGTAATCACCACACTGTCTTCCACAATGATTCAACTAATTTACACTTCCACCAACAATGTATGCAATTGTAACAAAAGCAAAAATTGACAAATGGAATCTAATTAAAGAGCTTCTGAACAGCTATCAACAGAGTAAAGAGACCACCTACAGAATAAGGGAACATTTTTGTAAATTATGCATTGGGCAAATATCTAATATCCAGCACCTATAAGGAACTTAAATTTTCAATAAAAAAAATTAAACAGTGTGCAAAGGACATGAACAGACACCTCTCAAAAGAAGATATACATGCAGTCAACAATCATATGAAAAAAAGCTCGACATCACTGATCATTACAGAAATACAATTCAAAACCACAATGAGATACCATCTCACACCAGTCAGAATGCCTATTACTAAAAAATAAAAACATATACTGGCAAGGTTGCAGAGAAAATGAATTGGTTCTTAATTGTTCTTATTATCCTCTCTGGTTGCAGGACTTCTACAAGAACAGAGGAGGCTCATAAGAGTCATCTAGAGGCACCTTAGATCTGAAAGTAAGTTTTCCTCACCCCAAATATAATTATTTTGTTAAATGCTAATTTTTGAAATTATATTCCATACATTTTCTCTAGACCAAACTATGTTATTCAAAATATTAAGCAGAAAGACAGTATTTACCATTTTTATAAATCAATTTATATAGTT
Organism: Hylobates moloch; assembly: GCF_009828535.3. Lineage (NCBI taxonomy): Eukaryota > Metazoa > Chordata > Mammalia > Primates > Hylobatidae > Hylobates > Hylobates moloch. The sequence continues at coordinate 128,530,119 of NW_026652278.1, forward strand.
TATAATAAATTGCCTCCATACTGTCATAGCCACATTTCAAAACATAAATGTTAATGATTTTCAGTTAGCAAATTGCTGATCAGGAGTTAGGAGGATTATTTTCTACATCTCTGACATCTTTCGTCTGAATTCTGTCTTCTAGCTCCTATTAAGTTGCCTTTATTTTGAGTCTGAATGAGTTTGTATATCTGAGGACTTTCTGCAAAGGTAGATAGGCCTAAGGGTGAGAGAAACAATGGAGTTTAAGAAATGTGTAATCATTCTGATAATTTACTAAGAGTGGGATTTGAGTTTTCATCTCTAGTGTCAGTCCTTTAGCGTTGCTACTAAAATGCACTAAACAGCAAGCATTACCAACATTGCACTCTAAGTCTGATCTTTCAAGTCAACAAAATTATGGTTCTGACTTCTGTTTTTAGAATGTGTGTTCCTACAGCTGTCCACAATTCCAAAAATATAGACTTCTTTGGGAAACAATTACAAAGAACCTCTCAATTAAGTTTTTACTGTTAAGACAAGGGAGGGGAAGCATCTGCATATCATGACACAGGCATCTAAATATAAATTGTTAAATGTTATTTGTTATATCTTAATTAGCAATCATAATTATTGTTTAAATGTGTCCCTCTATTTAGTGTTGCAAAAACTACTATGTGAAACTGAGTGTGTGTTTGTGTGTGTGTGTTTTCCTTATGTGTAACAACATCATATCATGATGAACACACTTCTCAGTACTCTTTTGCTTACCAGTGGAGTATATTTTAGGCATTTTATGTGTCATCAATAATTCTGCCACAAACTATTTGATAGCATTCCATTGTATGCGTAAGTGACTGCTCCTACATGAAAATCATTTGAAAGGTTGCTTTCAAAATATAGTTTCTCCGTATCCACCACCAGAAATGTTGACTCATTTGAGCAAAGTAGGAAAATTTGTAGCTTTCTCAAGCTCCTGAGGTGATTTTGATGAACAGAGTCTTGGGAAATACTAGTTTAAGTGTACCAATACGTGCTTTTTAAACTTTTTTAAAGAGCAGTTTTGGATGCACAGTAAAGTTGAGAGAAAGGTGCAGAGATTTCCCAAATGTCCCCTACCCTCACAAACACACAGCCCCTCTCATTATCAACATCCCCCAGGAGAGTGGTATATTTGTTAAAATTGGGGAATCTACATTGACACCTCACAATTACCCTGAAATCTGTAGTTTGCATTAGGGTTCATGCTTGTTGTTGTACATTTTATGGGTTTGGACAAATGTATAATGATCATCGTAACAGTATACGATGTAGATTCCCTACTCTAAAAATCCTCTGAGCTCCACCTAGACATCCCTCCCTTCCCCCCTCAAACCCTGGCAACTACTGGTGTATTTGTTAACCTCATAGTTTTCCTTTTCCAGAATGTCATACAGTTGAGATCGTACAGTATGTAGCCTTTTCAGACTGGCTTCTTTCACTTAATAATATGCATTTAACATTCCTCCTTTTTTATTGCTTAATGGCTCATTTCTCTTTAGCACTGAAAAATATCCCATTGTCTGGATATACCACACTTTATCAATTCACCTTCTGGGGAACATCTTGGTTGTTTCCAAGTTTGGCAGTTACGAATGAAGCTGCTATAAATATCCATGTGCAAGTTTTTTTGTGAACATAAGTTTTCACTTGATTTAGATAAATATCAAGGAGATGATTGCTGGGTTGTATTGTTAAGACTCTCTAGTTTTGTAAGAAACTGCCAAACTGTCCTCCCAAGTGGCTGCACCATTTTCCATTCCCACTAGTAATGAATGAGAGTTCCTGTTGTCCGACATTTTTTCCACCATTTGATATTGTCAGTGGCTTGGATTTGGGCCATTGTAATAGGTACAGTAATATCTCATTGTTGCTTTATTTTGCATTTCCTGATGACATATGATGTGGAGCATCTTTTCATGGACTTCTTATCTGACATCTGTATATCTTCTTCGATGACAAATTTGTTTACGTCTTTTGCTAATTTTTTAATTTGCTTTTTAGTTTTTCATTATTAAGTTCTAAGAGTTCTTGTATATTTTGGATGACTGTCCTTTTTCAGATGCGTCTTAAACAAATATTTTTTCCCTGTCTGTGGCTTATATTCTTACTCCCTCAACATTGCTTTTCACAGACAAGACGTTTTTTATTTTAATAAAATGCAGCTTGTCAATTATTTCTTTCATGGATCCTGCCTTGGTGTGTATCTAAAAATCCATTACCATACACAAAGACATGCAGGTTTTCTCCTATGTTATCTTTTATTTGTTTTATAGTTTTGCATTTTACATTTAGGTCTATGATTCATTTTGAGTTAACTTTTGTGAATGGTGTAAGGCTGTGTTTAGATTCATTTTTTGCATACCCTAGCACCATTGGTTGAAAAGACTATATGTGTTCAATTATATTGCCTTTTCTCCTTTGTCAAAGATAGTTGACTATATTTATCTGGCTCTATTTCTGGGCTCTCTGTTGATCTCTATTTCTGGGCTCTCTGGCTCTCCATTGATTTGTCTGTTCTGCTAATATCACACTGCCATGTTTCTATTAATTCTTGAGCTATAGCGTATAGTGAACTATATTAAGTCTTGAGGTCTAGTCGAACAGCTCTGTTCTTTCCCTTTTCCCTTCAATACACTCCTCTCTCAGTATCCGTGGAGGATTTGTTCCAGGGCTCTTGTTGGATATCAGAATTTGTGAATGGTCAGGTCTCTTACATAAAACGGCACAGTATTTGCATATAATTTATGCATATTCTCCAGTTACTTTAAATCATTCCTGGATTACTTATAGTAACCAATACAATGAAAAGTAAAAGTTTTTATACTGTATAGTTTCTTATTTGTATTTTTTTTTTTTTTTGAGACAAGGTCTCGTTCTGTCACCCAGGCTAGACTGCAGTTGCACCATCTAGACTGCAGTTGCACCCGCCTCAGCCTCCTAAGTAGCTGGGACTACAGACACACACAACCACACCTGGCTGGGTTGTGTGTGTGTGTGTGTGTATATATATGTGTGTGTGTGTGTATATATACACACACTCACAAAATTATATAATCAACACACACACATAATATAATATGAATATATTTAGACATATAGTATAGTATGTTGCCCAGGCTGGTCTGAAACTCCTAGACTCAAACAATCTACCTGGTTCAGCCTCCCAAAAATGTTAGGATAATGGATGTTGAGCCACTACACCCATTCTGTTTGTTATTTTTTATTGTTTATCTTTCAAAAAATTTTGAGCTGCCATTGATTGAATTTGCAAATGTGGAACATGTATATACAGAGGACTGACTGTATTGTGCTGCTTATTCTGAGTCTTTGCCTTCTCTATATAAATTTTAGAATCAATTTGTCAATATTCACAAAATAACCTGCTGGGATTTTTAATTGGATTTCATTGACTCTATAGGTCAATTTGGGAAGAACTAAATCTTGACATTATTGACTCTTACTACCCAAGAACATGGAATATTTCTTCACCTATTCAGTTCATTGATTTCTTTCATCAGAGTTTTGTAGATCCTGTTTTGCATACTGATATATTTTAAATCAGTCATTTATTTTCAGACATTTAGGCTCTATGCACATTCAAAACTGTATAATGTAATCGTTTTTACAATTTATTGGCTGTGTTACAGAGTTAATTTCTCCATATAGAACTATTACAATGATTATTAGGTGTTGGTAAGGAATGCTGCTTCTTTTTTCCTATTATGTAATTTCCACCAAACACACTCCCAGTCACCAAAATAAGTAGGTAAATGTATGTTAACTACTCCTGAATGATATTTCAAGAGAATTTGTATGAATGCCATAACATCATATTTTTACATTTTTCTCAATCTGATCATCCTTTCAGTTCACACACACAAAAAGTGAGTATTTCAAGAAGATTTATATAATTTTTTATTTATTGTCTGTCTTACCACCTTGTAAAATCTTCATAAAGGCAGAAATTCCTGACTGTGTTGTAGACTGTGTTGTAGACTGTGTCGTTGCTTATGGTGTTGTACCTTCAACACCATAAGCAGTTGCTGTTATGTAGTAGATATTCAAAACATATTTTTGAGCATAGTAATTTGTTCATACACCCATTTAATCAAGCTGAGAAATTTGGGTCACCACTTCCTACATTCCTCCCTCTCAAACTCTCTTCTATCCCATGTTTAATAAATTGGGAAATTTTGTTGCTGCTTCTTCAAGCAACTGATTTTCTCCTTCACGCTGATTTCATCATCTCTACTTTATTTTTTAAGTCTACTAAATATTTTTTGTAAACATGTTTCTTTAGCCTTTACTTGCAACAGTATACTCACCGTTATACCAGGATAAAACTTCTAACCTGATCTCAAAATGGCTACAATTTTCCATTCAAGTCTTATTATCAGCTACCTTACCCCATACAGAGTATGAATTACATATCCACTTTCTCATAGGGAATTGACTATCCATCCTATCTTCAAGTTGACTGAACTTTTTCTTCTGCCATATCCAAACTACTATTAAGCCCAATTAGGAATTTTAAAAATTTTAATTCTTCTATTTCCCTATTTCCTTATGATTTTCATTTCTGTTGATATTCTTTTGCCATTGTTTTAATTTTACAAAATTATCTTCCTTTAATTTTATGTATATATTTATAATATCTGATTTATTATATGTTTATGATAAGTCTCAAACCTAGACCATTTGATAGTTCTTTTCCATTAACTATGCAAAAAATAAAAACAAAAAATAAGGTTCCCATATTCTAGTTTCTTTCCATGTCTACTAATGTTCATTGTTAATATCTATAAGAAATCTATATTATATTGTCTCTTCTGGAAAAGTGCTGAGTTTTGTTGAACAAACTTAGGTAAACTTGGTTTATGCTTTATTGGATAGACGTATGGAAAGTCCAAGTTGTTTCCCAAAGTCCTACAAGTTGTCAGTACTCAACTTCAAATATCTACATGTCTTGTTGGGATTAGTTTGAGGCTTTGTGTGTGTGTGGAGGGGTGTAGAGTAGGTCTTATTCCAGAGCATAGTTTTTACTTCTAGGACCTACTTTTCTAATATATCAGATATCTGAAGGGATGTTAATAGGGCATTAATACGGACTCTTCACTCTTGTCAGGATGCAATATCGCAAGGACAACTTGAGTATTAGCATCTCTGCTCACTTTTTTGCCTCATGACATTGACGCTGTTGTCAGTTTCCTATAGTCTCATGCTGAATAGATGAAGCACAGCCCTCACCCAGTTTCTTTTGGGGAATAATGTACAGAATTTGGGATCTCCTCTTGCAGGACCACCTTTTCTCTCGTGCTCTGCTCCAGCTGACTTGAACTTTGATCTCTGCCTCCTCAGCTCAGCGGTCTTTTTAGTACCTTGTCTGCTCTTCTGTGCTTGGGAAGTTTTCCTATTCTTAGACCTAGCGATATGATGGGGCACACCAGATGAATGTCCATGGTTTTAGGAATAGCAGTCTTGTATTCTCTATTACCTAGTTTCTGAAAACAGTTGATTCATATGTTCTGTCTAGTGTATGGGGTAGAAGGGATAGTTTGGTACTAATTAGTAAGTCATAATCATATGTGAAATCTTAAAACAGCTCTTTATTATTATTTATCTTTAAGCTTTTATTTTTACATCCCATCATAATCTGTCAGTCAACTTTTACCAAAAAAAGGTAAAACAAGAAAAAGGGAGGAAGGGAATTCAATAGAAGCAAGCTGCAAAAACCTCTAAGATGCCATAAAAGATTTTAAAATTATACACATAAACATTTTAGTGTCTCAATGAATTTCCTTTGTTGCAATAATAAAATCCCATAGGTAGCCAATTAATTTTTCATGTAGCTCAATGATTGAGGTACATAATTTGCTGATGGAGCAGCATAGATCATTCAAACAGCTTATTTTTTAAATCAAATCATCTGAAACTATCTATTGATGATCCATTACTACAGTTTAATAAATAAAATTGCTTTCCCTTTTTTGCATATTTTGCTCTTTCAGTAAATTGTTTAATTATTATGCTTGCCAAGTTTTACTGAGTAAGCTATATACTGTAGCTCTTGATTTTGCATATTTTATTGCTCACATTACATATTTCACAGACTTATCCCATGCATAGTCTAGATTATTGATACACACATTACTAGTTATGAGGGTCAATTTATCTATTAGACTTTGCTCATTTGTATAATTTGCTTAATGACCTATATAATCAAAGTCTGACATTTGCAAAATAATATATTTTACAAATACATGTTATTCATAAAGTTCATTGACATGATTCATGTCAATGAATATTTTTCATGCTTTATTTTATATTTCACAGTATGTTAATATTATTTTGCTTGAAAGATGACTTTTTAAAAACTATTTAAGTGTAACAGTGTCAAGATAAAGAGAAGCTGTTTTTCCAGAAATAAGCTAAAACATGAAACTATAATGACAGTATATGGTATCTCAAATTATTTTGAATTATGTAGTAAGAGTATGCGTTTTGTAGAAAATGTATATCTTTTATTTGCTATGTGTTATTTGTAGGAAAAAAATCATTTTGGAAACATAGAGTATCCATTTTTCTAGGACTGCTTTAAGTAAATACCACAGACTGGGTGGCTTAAACAACATAAATTAATTTTTTCATAGTTCTGAAGGGTACAAGCCCAAGATGAAGGTGTCAGCACGTTTGATTTCTTCTGAAGCCTCTCTTTTTGGTTTGCAGGTAGCCCCATTTTCTCCATGTCTTCATAGTCTTTTCTCTGTACACACCTGTGTGTGTGCATCTCTGTGTCCCGTTCTCTTTTGTGGATAAAGACACCAGTTGGAATGGATTAGGGCCTACAATAGTGGACTCATTTTAAATTAATTACCTCTTTAAAGACCCTATCCCCAAATACTGAGATAGGGTCTTTAAAGGCACTGGAGGTTAGGACTTGAACATATGAATTTCAGGGGGATAAAATTCAGTCCATAACACTTAATGCTTAATTACATAATTTTTAATATCTATTTTAAATCGGGAATAACTTGATATTAATTGTAGAGTGACAGATCTTTATATATTCTTTTTTTTTTTTTTTTGAGACAGAGTCTCGCTGTCGCCCAGGCTGGAGTGCAGTGGTGTGATCTTGGCTCACTGCAGCCTCCGCCCCCCTGGGATTCACGCCATTCTCCTGCCTCAGCCTCCCAAATAGCTGGGACTACAGGCGCCCGCCACCTCGCCCAGCCAATTTTTTGTATTTTTAGTAGAGACGGGGTTTCACTGTGTTAGCCAGGATGGTCTCGATCTCCTGACCTCGTGATCCGCCCGCCTCGGCCTCCCAAAGTGCTGGGATTACAGGCGTGAGCCACCGCACCCGGCCAGATCTTGTATATATTCTTATGTGAACCTATCTGATTGTATTACACTGTTTTTCACTTTATGCCATGTTATTTGAACATACCTAAAAAAAATTAACGGCATTTCAAAAGTGTTTTATATGTGTTATACTTTTGATATAAATTAATTTTTATATAAGAAACTAAATATTAAGAATGTGAACAGTACTTTATTTAACAAATATACCCTATTAGAAATCTAATGTAACTTCATATGTCTAGAATTCTCTGAATTGGTTTTGCCATCACCATAAAGTTAACCAGAAGAATTTTGATGGAATACTTGTTCTGTGCAACATGTGTATGTAATAATATACACTTTCTCTTTTACATTTAAGCCTTTGACTTAAAATTATAATCTCATTAAAATTAAATATATGATATGTTGAAATATCTCAGGTTTCGGAATAATGCAAACATGTTATTTTGCTATTTTTTCCTTATAGTAATTAGTAGTAGAACTTTTAATGTTACGGTTTTGCATGTCACTTGAGGTTCCCATGTATAGGTCTTAGTCAATCTCTAGGAACTATTCCCAAAATTCGTTGTCATATATATGCAGATTTTAATTTTTTTGATAAGTCTCTAAAATTTATTTTATTAGCTTTAAGATTCGTGATAAATAAGATTAAAGGTTCCTACATTTAAGGTTTTCGTCTTGAAAATGACTTGTTTTCTTTCATTTTGAGATTGAAAGGAAGCTTGAACATTTGAAAAATATCTTTTTGCAGTTAAATTTGGGGTTACATAGGGAAAAGAAAAAGGGAAAGAGAGGATGATTGCTGCTCTAAAACCGGCAACCCTTCAGGATCTACAGGTGAGGTATGTCAGCTTTCAAAACCCTCATAGATAAGGCTTATTTCTGGAAAGTGACCTTATCTGCAGAATAACAATGTTTTCAAAATGCAGCATAAGTACCATAAACCTTACAATTTGTGCATAAGCTATTTCTACTTCCTAGAATACACTCTTCTTTTTACACGACTCTTTTTATCTTTCAAATCTGATATATCTTACCTTCTAAGATATGATTTTGGCCTCTTATAGACCAAGTGGGGCCCTAACCCATTACTTGAACTCCTTTTTTATTTTCTACCACATGTATGTTCAATGTATAGTAGTTGCACAACTGATAACCATTTATGTACCTGTTTATTGAATATTTTATTGAAAATATACATTTATTGTTTATTGAATGAATGCATGATAATAATATGTATATAGTAAGAGGTAAATATTTTATTACATTCACCATTCCATCTTGGATTAACAAATATATTCATAAGCAGGTAATGTGTAGCATAGCTAGATATGTTTTATGAAAACATGAATCTGATTATTACACTGTCGGAACGAATTACTTCAGTGATTTCAAAAAATCTTCAGAATAAAGGCAAAACCTTGGGATTAGCACATAATACCTTTAAGTCAGATCTCCCCTTTTCCTATGATATCCTTGCCAATTTCCAGGGCTTCAACTGTGCCCTAAGCATAGCTCCATTAATAGCATGTAGACACAGTAATTTCCTTAGACAAGACCTATTCTTATTTGGCTTTTGTATCACCCATGGCCAAGATCCAGCACTTTGCACATACTAGTTACTCAATTACTTTCTGAAAAACAGATGAATAAATTAATTATTTACACCTACATTTTAAGTGAGGTTAAAATATGAATGAACCATCTTGCCCCTCACAGAATAGTGTCTTCTTTTCATCACTCTGGATACGTTAAGGATATTTTCTTTATCATCTCAAACCAACATTTGGAATTTATGTTCAATTGATCTCTATCTCCTCTACTTCTTCCAACCCCTGTTTAATCTAAATGACAATTTATTTTACTTCCAAATAATCTCTCTCATTATCCTATTTTTCATACACTTATTGCCACTTTTTTTAGAACTGTCTTGCTTGATCCCTACTTCTCAGGTTAAGGTAGATTGGACTATCAATGGTCTTCATGCTAATTTATATACTTTCAGATCCATTACAAATAGTTTTACCTCACAGATCCTGCCTGTATTTCCTACCTCTCTTCCTCAATGTTTTTGCATATGCTAACTGACCACTTTCTCCCAATCTCCATTTTACTAAGTGGTTAAGAAATCTGTTTCATTACTATGCTCATACAACATTGTTTTTGCTTTTCAGCCCAATGTCTTCAAAATAAAATATGTTCTCTAATTTGAAATGTCATATTTCTCTGTTGTATCATTACTGCAATATGTTTTATAGTTTAAGGGCTGTTTATTTCTCTCTCTCTCTCTCTCTCTCTCTATATATATATATATACACATATATATATACATATATATATAATGTTTCTCTTTCTGCTGTAGGAGATTATATATGGATATTTATATATATTTACCCTTCTCCTTGCAATGTTATGATGTCTTGAGGAGAGGGATCTATTCAGCAGTTTTATCTGTCTGCCCACTGCACTGTCTAGCTTATGCCTTGTACACAGTAAGGACTGAATGAATGTCTCTCAAGTAGATAAATGAGGATGCTTGGCCCTAGGTTTGATATATAGTAGTTCATAAGCACAAAGGAATAAAACAGCAGCTATTTTTCTGATGTTTACCCCCTCAACTAAAAATATTCCCTGGGCTTTGTTTAAGTAAAAGGTTTTAAAGTGGTAACATACAGACATGTATTCCTTGGACAGTAAAATATTAAACAAGGCAAAAAAAAAATCTAATTAGTTGCCAACATTTACAACTGGCAGACTTCACTTAATTTCAACAGTCTTTTCAAAAGTTAGAAGCAGATTTGGCAATATTGGGAAAATATTCTCCTAGAGCCAAAATTTGCTGGCAGTAAGTATCAACTAACCAGTTTAGCCAAGGCTACTGTGTTCTAGTTTGCCTGAATTTCAAATAGCTTATTCAACTTATTTAGCTCTTTTGTGGCGGAAGGTCTTGGTCAGTGTGACCTCTTCTTTTATATACTTGATCTTTGTACTTGTGTAAAATAAGATTCCAGGACTTGCATTGGGAATCAGGGTTTCAACATACAAGTCTACCAGCTATGGCAGCCAGCTGAGCAGGGGTAGAAAGAACCTGACAGCTGTGCCGATAACGAAGAAACAAAAAACTTTGAATAAAATACTTGGAAAAAATGAGCCAAGTAAAAGGTATAAGCTAGCATATTCAGGGAGAAGAGAAATACTAAGATAAAGAAAATGTGCCAGATTCTAAGGTAGACACTATTATATTAGTCTTTACTATAGCTGTATAAGGAACATTTCCTAGCTCTTGCCACTGAAAAAGCATAGAAACAGTAGCACCCTAAAGGCAATGATAATATGATAATATCTACTGCCCATATTTTAATTTCTAAACACCATCTTCCATTAGAAAGGGGCTAGGATTCTTGGGAGAAAGAGCTGATTCCCAGGCTACAGTGAGAATATTTTCCATTTGAAACCTGAATGACTTGTTCAGAGAAGAAGGAAGTGTTCGAAGAATAAATGAGATATGATACACATAAGACACAGAAGCCAGATTGAAAGGGCATCACTGATTAAATACAGGACAATTTGAGCACCTAAATAAATAATGGTAGTAATAGATTATAACCCATTGAACAAAATAAAGAAGTTCTAATCCATAGTGAATATCAATTTCGAAATTTACTATCTAAATTTCAAGAGGAAACAGCATATTGGCAAGATATTTAGGTTCCACTTCCACAAAATACTTACTGAATACAAGGGAAAGATTACATTGGAGAAAAGTTGTTGATACAACTGTGAAAGTAGGATCAAAATTAAGGTCACAATAATGGTCCAAACTGATTTTGAATATTACCTAACAGGCTGTAGCAATTCTGTGATATTCTTTTGAAATATAATCAAGATAAAACATTGACGAAACTAAGTAAAAGAACTTCTTATAAAATTACCAGTGTATAATCCTCAAAAGTGTTCACATCATGAAAGCCAAGAAACCCTGAGAAACTACTTCACGCATAAAACAATAGATACAGAAACTCAATTCAACAGATGATTTTAAATTGCATTATTTGCCATAAAGGACACTATTGGTACAATTGGTAAAATTTGAAGAAGGTTTGACAATAAAATAAAAGTAATGCATCAATGATAACTTCTGATTTTGATAGTTGATTTGTGGTTATATACAATAATATTCTGGTTTGGCAACTTATTCTCAAATGGTACAGAAAACAAATTCTCTGTGTTCTACTTGCAAATTTTCTGTAAGTTTGGAACTATTTCAAATAATTTTAAAACAGTATACTTACTGCAAGTGAAGAGTAATAATTTCTAGATTTAAAGTACATAAAGTTAATGTTTATAGAAAGAAATCATTTATATTTGAAACAATTACTGATTTAACACTAGAAAACACAGAAGCATGAAGCATGACCATTAACTTTGTTCTTTCTCTTTCTTCTTCAAGATTATATATATACAATATATATTCTCTTTTTTATTTATAAAGTGAAGAAAAAGAGAAGAAAGCGAAAGACATGTTCAAAGTAATTCTTTATATTTTAACTAATTGAAAAATGGTGCCTGGTGGATCTCAGTGCAGAGATAAAGAAGAAATAGCTATACTTAATTATTTCAAAACTGTTTTATTGTCTTATGATGCACATGAGATTTAATAACTCACACTAGCAGAAAAAGACATTCTCTTATAGTATCTCCCAATAGAAGTGTGTTCAGAAAACAGAGCTTTAGAGGATAAATGGCTGCCTTGTCTAATATTTTTCAAAGCTGGTTTGAAACCAGGAATATCAGGAAGTAGTTCAATGCCTTGGAATTATAGACAGCAAAAATAATTTTGTTTTCGAAGTAAAGAAATGGACACAAGTCAGTGGCAAAGGACAGAAAGTGAGTCAAGGAAAAATCATGAACTTTACAGTTTGACACATATGGCTTCACTCCCCATTTTCAGTTGTATTTAGGTATAAAATCATGGGCAAGGTGACTAACCATTTTGAGCCTTGAGTTTATGATTGATGACATAAAAATATAATTTGTCACAGAGCAGTTGTGAGATTAAGTGATATTATAAATGTACATGACTGGCATGGAACTGTTTGATTTATTGCTTTTCTTTTTAAAATGAATATTAATATTGATTAACTTTCATTTCAATAATCTATTTGACAAATAGGCTGTAATTCCTCATGAATTACTGGGCTGCGGGTCAGTGGAATACCAAAATTGAGGATTAGGTAGAGTGTTTCCCATAAATTATATTATCTCATGGTACTAGAGATTTAAACACATAATCTCAGTGGCTCCTGTTAATTCTGTTTAGGATGGTGGGCAAATCCAAACTGAGAGCTGTGCAAATGCCATGAAGATGCCATAAACATCGTTGCACGACTTTTCTAAGCACTTACTATAGCCTCAAGGAGAGCGAGACTCCGTCTCAAAACAAAACAAAACAAACACAATTTTACATATTGATTGGTCAGTGAAAATGCTGTGACTAAAAGCTCATAGAAACCTGATTCTTTATATCTCCTGGAATTTTTTTTTTTTTTTTTTGATAAAGTGTCTCACTCTGTCACTCAGGCTGGAGTACAGTGGCATGGTCACCACTCACTGCTGCCACAACTTCTCTGGCTCAATCAATCTTCCTGCCTCAGCCTTCCAAGTAGCTGGGACTGCAGGCATGCACCACCATGCCCGGCTAACTTTCTTATTTTATGTAGAGATGAGGGTCTCACTATATTGCGTAGGATGGTCTTAAACTCCTGGGCTCAAGTGATCATCCTGGCTTGATTTCCCAAAGTGCTGGGGTTACAGGCATGAGCCACTGCACTTGGCCAAATAAATGGTTTATTATTCAATAATTCTGTTTTTTCCTTGACTTTCTAGAACATAACCACTGTAAATAATGAGACTATAATATGTTTTATAATCAATTCATGATAGTTGAAATGACAAATGAAATAAGGCATGAATATTTTACTTTTGGCAGTATGGCAGGTGAGACATCAGAACCAAATGTCTTGAAATAATCAACATGTAATCATTAAAGTAATATATAACTCAAAGTAAACATATGACAAAAAAGAAGACAGTTGGGAAGTAAAGCATTGCAATCAGTTTTTGTATCAATGACTTAAATAAAGGGAGTAAAACTGTGCTTAAATTTTCAAATTGTTTGCAGACTATGTGAAGTGTGAAAATGCACTGCTAGCTAACATGAAGAGTCAATCAGAAACACTCTCTTTCCCTTACATTTGGATCCTTTAAAAACTATATTATTTGAATAATGTAAGCTAGAAATAAATCTCCAACCCACAAAACATTGTGTTACACCTAAAATTGCTTGACCTGACCCACATGGTTTGAAAATAAAACATAAATAAATACTCCTTAGAGGCTGTAACAACAAACTGTTGGGATACATGGGTTAAAATCACATAACATGAGTTGACAAAAAAGAATGACATTTAATACTGAGTTTTAAGTGCTCTCACAGTGTAAGAGTGTCCAGATGCAATAACAACCTGGACCCTACATAATGAAATAGCCACAAAATATAGAAAACAAATTTGGACAAAAACATAAGTAATAAATGATTTCATATCATGGTGGCATATTTTAACACATTTATTTAATAAACTTATAAAACAAGCCAACAAATTCACCTGAATAATCCCTAAGATTTTTTTATTTAATCATGAATGAACTCTCATTCACAATTGCTACAAAGAGAATAAAATACCTAGGAATACAGCTAATAAAGGAAGTGAAGGACCTCTTCAAGGAGAACTACAGACCACTGCTCAAGAAAGTAATAGAGGAAACAAACAAGTGGAAAAACATTCCATCCTCATGGATAGGAAGAATCAATATCATGAAAATGGCCATACTGCCCAAAGTAATTTATAGATTAAATGCTATTCCCATCAAACTACTATTGATATTCTTCATAGAATTATAAAAAACAACTTTAAATTTCATATGGAACCAAAAAAGAGCTCATAGAGCCAAGACAATCCTAAACAAAAAGAACAAAGCTGGAGACATCACACTACTTGACTTCAAACCATAGTACAAGGCTACAGTAACCCAAGCAGCATGCTACTGGTACCAAAACAGATATATGACCAATGGAACAGAACAGAGGCCTCAGAAAAAACGCCAAACACCTACAACCACCTGATCTTCGGCAAACCTGACAAAAACAAGCCATGGAGGAAAGGATTCTCTATTTAATAAATGATGCTGGGAAAATTGGCTAGCCTTATGCAGAAAACTGAAACAGACCTCTTTCTTACACCTTATATAAAAATTAACTGAAGATGGATTAAAGACTTAACTGTAAGACTCAAAACCATAAAAACCCTAGAAGAAAACCTAGGCAATACCATTTAGAATAATAGGCATGGGCAAATACTTCACTTCATGACAAAAACACCAAAAGCAATTGGAACAAAAGTCAAAATTGACAAATGGGATATAATTAAACTAAAGAGCTTCTACACAGCAAAATAAACTATCATTGTTGTGAGCAGGCCATCTACAGAGTGGGAGAAAATTTTTGTAATCTACCCATCTGACAAAGGTCTAATATCCAGCGTCTATAAGGAACTTAATCAAATTCATGAGAAAAAAACAACTCCATCAAAAAGTGGTCAAAGGATATGAACAGACACTTCTCAAAAGAAGACATTTGGCTGGACATTGTGGCTCATGCCTGTAATCTCAGCACTTTGGGAGGTGGAGGCAGGAAGATCACGAGGTCAGGAGTTCAAGACCAGCCTGGCCAACATGGTAAAACCTCATCTCTACTAAAAATTCAAAAACAAGCTGGGCATGGTGGCACACACCTGTAATCCCAGCTACTCAGGAGGCTGAGGCAGGAGAATTGCTTGAATCTGGGAGGGGGAGGTTGCAGTGAGCAGAGATCATGCCACTGCATTCCCACCTGGGTGGCAGAGCGAGTCTCTGTCTCAAAAAAAAGAAAAAGAAAAAAAACAGACACTTATGTGGTCAACAAACATGAAAAAAAGCTCAATATCACTGATCATTAGAGAAATGCACATCAAAACCACAATGAAATACCATCTCACGTCTGTCAGAATGGCGATTATTAAAAAGTCAAGAAACAATATGTGCTAGTGAGGCTATGGAGAAACAGGAATGCTTTTACACTGTTGGTGAGAATGTAAATTAGTTCAACCATTGTGGAAGACAGTGTGGTGATTCCTCAAAGCTGTAGAACCAGAAATACGATTTGACCTAGCAGTCAAATTACTGGGTATGTACCCAAAGGAATATAAATCATTCTACTATAAAGACACATGCACACATATATTTATTGCAGCTCTATTTATAATAGCAAAGACATGGAATCAACCCAAATGCCCATCAATGATAGACTCGATAAAGAAAATGTGGTACACCTACAGCATGGAATACTATGCAGCCATATAAAGGAATGAGATCATGTCCTTTGCAGGGACATGGATGAAGCTGGAAGACATCATCCTCAGCAAACTAACACAGGAATAGAAAACCAAACACCACATGTTCTCACTCATAAGTGCCAGTTGAATAATGAGAATACAGGGACACAGGGAGGGGAACAACACACACTGGGGCCAATCAGGGGTGGGGGTGGGGTGCAAAGAAGGGGAGAACATTAGGAAAAATAGCTAATTCATCCAGGGCTTAAAACCTATATAATGGATTGATAGGTGCAGCAAACCACCATGACACACGTATAGCTATATAACAAACCTACATGTTCTGCACTTGTATCCCAGAACTTAAGGTAAAATAAAAAACAATTAAAAAAACAGATTTTTTATTTAATTACACCAACAAAAACTTTTCCAAATAACATAACAGTCACAGGTTCTAGGAATTAGGAAAAATATTTTGAAAGAATACCATGAATACACAAGAATATAATAATGTTTAAGCAATGTAAGATGGTTATTTTTGGCACCATGATGCTGAAAAGGAAAAAAAATCCCATTAAAAAACTGTTTTTTTTCTTTTATATATTTCAACAGAAATGTAATTGCTTACATGAGAGTTGAAAGTCACTTAGTTTCTAAAAGTTTGTTTTGTTGTCATACAGCCCATGTTCATTGGTCTAAAATGCATGATTGATTATCCATGAAAATCATGTTAAACTGAATAATTCAAAGATATTAATAACGTCTTATGAATAAGAATGGCTTGTTACATTCATGAGTAAACAGCAAAGGTGTAATGCCAATTATATGTAGGATGTTTATGTAATTTGAAAACATAATGTAAAATCGCAAGATAAAATTGTGTTTACTAATAAGTCCAACTAAGACCACTACTTGGTTGATAGCATTTTTTGGCTAGAATTAGTGCAGTTTATATTACTTGAAGTTTTTATAAGACTCATTATCTCCTCACAACACAAAATCACTCGTGACCATTACTTAAATCAAGACGCAGAATTGTTCCATCTCTCTAAGGGTCTCTTATGCTCCCCTTTTCAGCCATGAAAAAGCCTATACCCTTCCTAAAATATTGTAAATTATGTATATATAATCGAGTATCTAGAACAACTGCTGACGGACCCATAGAACACAATATGCTTAAAAACACTACAGATAAGCCAAAATGGAATTCTAAAAAATGTTTGAGTAACCTATAAGAGTCCAGGGCAAAGTAGACAGCAATAGAGAGAAAAAAAGAGAGAGAAACAAAAAACAGAAAACAAAAAATAAAATGGTACACCTCAGTTCTAATATATTACTAATTACATAAAAATCAAACAGCCTAAATACATCAATTACAAAAAGGAATTGGCAGAGTAGGTTTTTTTAAAGCTACCAGAACAACTAATAACCACCTCTATGCTGTCAAAAAAAAAAATTAAATACAACAATGCAGGCAAGTTGAAAATATATAGATGGAAAGAGAGATACAACACAGGCGCTAGTCAATAGAAAGCATTAATGGCAATATTATTAACAGATAAAATAGGCTTCACAACAAAGAAACCGTACCAGGAGCAGAAAGGCACATTACATACTGATAAAAATAAGTCCACACAGCAAGAAAACATAAACAATTCTACATATGTAGGCAACAAGAAGGCTTCAAAATACTTGGGACAAAAATTAATAGAACTGAAAGGAAAAAAATAAACACAATCATAGTTGAAAACATAAACCCTATTCAAGAATTACTTATCAGAATATCAGCAAGGACATAGAAGAATTCGAAAATGCCACCAACCAACAGAATCCAACTGACATTTATAGAACACAACACAACACCTAACAAAAGCAGAATATACATTCTTTATAAGAGCCATTGCAACAGTCAGCAATATAGCCTACACCGTGGGTCTCAAAATAAGCTACAAAAATAAAGAAAGAAAAGTATACGGATTATTTTATCTGAATATAATGGAATAAAATGAACAATCAATACAAGTAAAGTCATGTGAAAATCTTCAAACACCTGGAAATTAAACCATGGGCTTCTAAATAATTTATGTGTCAAAGGGGAAGTCTCAAAGAAAATGAAACATAAATATCGAAATAAATGAAAATGAAAACACACATATCAAAATTTGTGGGCTGCAGCTTATGCAGCACTGAGAAATTTATAGTACTAAATGTTCACATTAGAAAGTAAGAATGACATAAAAATCAAGAATCTAAGCTCTTACTCCTAGAAACTAAAAAAAGAAGGGCAAAGTAAAACCAAACAAAGGAGAAGAAAGGAAATAATCAAGATAGTAGAAGCAGTTGATAAAATTGAAAACAGAAAAACAATAGTGAAATTTAATCAACTGAAATGGATCATAGATCTAAATGTAAACTTGGTGAAAGACAAATTTTGGTTCATCCATGTAATGAATTATACACAACTATTAATAAATGGAGCAATAAGAATAAATCTCAAGGACCTCTCATTGGAATGAAAAAGCCAGTAACAATATGTGGCCTATGTAAGATCTTTTTATACATCATTCCTGAAATCACAAAATCATAATTATGGCAAACAGATCAGGGATTGCTAGGGTTAGGGTTTGATTATAAAGGAGATGTTTGAGAGTGCCTTTGGCACGTTGAAACAGTTCTGCTTCCTAACTGTGTAGTTATACAAATCTAAATATGTGATAAAATTTCATAAAACTCTTCTGAAAATGTGCATATAAAAGTCATTGAAATCTGAATAAAGTCCTCAATTTAGTTAACAGCATTGATCCAATGTCAATCCTGGTTTTGATAATTATCCTATGGTAATATAAGATTTTATCATTGGGGGAAGTTGAATGAAAATCACATGGGAGCTCTCTGGAATTTTTTTGTCACTTTTTAATATAAAAAGGTTTCAAAACACACACACACACACACACACACCACTATATGTCTGGGCACAGAGACTCACACACAAAGAGGACACTCTTTGAAGATGATGGCATAGAATGCGTAAAGCCAAAGAAAGTCAGAGTCCTAGCAAACCACCAAAAATGAGGGGAGAGACATGTAACACATTATCTCTCGCAGCCCTAAGAAGGAATCAACCCAGCTGACACATTGATATTGGACTTCTAGCTTCTAGAACTGCGAGACAATAAATTTGTCTCTTTAACCTCCTCAGTTTGTGCTAGGCAGCCCTAGCAAACTAATATAGACTCTTTAACAGGCAGTTAGATTTCCAGAGTATATACTGTTCACGCAGCACAATACCAGAGGTTCATTTTTCCATGATACTTACTCAGAAAATCTGTGTAATGGCCTTTATTAGTTTGCTGGTGCTACCATAACAAAATACCATCAACTGTGTGGCCTAAACTACAGTCATTTATTTACTCAACAGTTCTAAAGTTGGAGTCCAGGGTCAGGGTACCAGTATGGTGGGGTTCTGGCATGGGGTCTCTTCCTGGCTGACAAAAGGCCCTCACACTGAGTCCTCACAGGGCAAACAGAGAGAGAGAGAGGGCAGGCTTTCTGGCATCTCTTCTTGTAAGTGCATTAATACCCTCCTGAGGGCCCCACATTCACCATGACCTTATCTAAACCTAATTATCTCTTGATGGTTCTCCAAATCCCATCAACACTGCAAGTTAGGGCTATAATATATAAATTTGGTGGGACACACTAAGTTCATAGTAGGTCCAACAGGCACAAATGAGTGTAATGAGAGTTTATGAAATGTTGGGAGACTAAGTGATCATTTATAAACTGAAGGGATTTACTGGGCACCACATTAATCGCCGAAGAGATATTAATAATTAATAATGTATGACAGTTATAAACTTGATTTGATCCTTGCTCCCAGGCTAGGATTAAATGACTTTCATCCTCAACTACCTCTTTAAATGTATTTTATACTCTTATATTTGAAGTCCTGAAGCAGTTGCCCTTTTCCAATTGGCAAAGACTTCTTTCTCACTCTCTCTATTCTTTATTCCAGGCAGTTCTTCCCTGAGCTCAACTTTTTTTTATATAAAACTTTGACAAAAGCACCCAACATCATCACTAATGTTCATGATCTACTTGACAAGTTATCGCTGAACAGTTTTACCCAATGTTTTGCTACTGTATAACATACCATTTTTCTAGTCGCCACTACTCAGCCACTAAGATGATGTCATATATTTAAGGTATTTGTTAGGTCAGGACCATAATTCTATACAATAATGTCCATCTCAGCTAGGATAGGCTAAATTACGTTATGATAATAAACAACTCCCAAAACTCAGTGCTTAGCAATAACAATAAAAATGTTCATTTCTGCTGGGCATGGTGGCTTACCTTTGTAATCCTTGTAATCCCAGCATTTTGGGAAGATGAGGTGAGAGGATTTCTCGAGCCCAGCAGTTCAACGCCAGCCTGGGCAATACAGGAAGACTCCCATCTCTACAAAAGAAAAAGAAATTAGCAGGGTATAGTGGTGATATCTGTGCTCCCAGCTACTTGGGAGGCTAAAGTGGGAGGATCACTTAATCCCAGGAAGTCAACGCTGAGTGAACTCTGATCATGCCACTGCACTCCAGTATGGGCATGAAAGCTAAACCATGTCTAAAAAAAAATGTTTATTTCTTGTACATGCTAATGTCAAGTAATGGTGAAGTAACGGTCTCTGCTTTAGACACTCTAAGGATGATGGAGGCTCTGCCATCCTGTAGCTGCTGAAACATTTGGAATAGTAGGGCAATTCAGTGTAGTTTTTGAAGTGTATAGTTTATTCTATTGCAGACAAATTACATTCTGCGTTTCTCTTCTGCTTCGTTTTGCAGAGTAAATATCGTATATAATTACTTCTTGATTGAGAAATAAGAAAATAAAAATCAAAACAAAACAAAAAATTAAATTTCCACAAATAAGAAATCTATACTCTTGAGTTGCTATTATAGTGTTAGCTGAAAATAATTTTCTACATTTTCCCAAATCCAGTTAGATTTCTCTGCTCTATTCAACCTAAATATTTTTTTGCATTTATTATGAATAAATAATAGGACCATGTATGCAGCATTCATAATGTTTCATGTATTATAGGCACTATAAATACGTGAAGGAAATAGAAACAGAAGTATTCACTTTATAAGAGAATAAATATAACATATATATAATATTCTGAAAATTTAAAACATCTTATAACATTATATAGTTCTTTTTTGTTTATTTAGAAAATAGAGTAAGTATAGAAAGTATACATCTAATCCGTGATTTCAGGAAACGTTAACCTTAGTGGGGAAAAAAAATGATTACGTGAATAAAGTTTATTCTGACATCATCTTGTGGAAGTTTGTCATACAAATTAGGCCATTCTAGCCATACCCAACTAAAACAGAGTAGAAAAGCCAGGGGGAAAAAAGCACTAAGCACACATAACATTGCTCCAAAAATGTAATTCTTTGCAAACCTGGCTGCTGAAACTGGCTGCTGTACCCTGAAACCAGTTTTATCTAATGGCTCCTGAAAGAACCTACTGAGACTCTAAAACTGCCCACTTGCCAGTTCCCCCAAAACTTACTAGTGCCAATGAACTTTCTTGCAAAACAATAGGTAATATTTCCATGTTTTACTAAAACTTCCAGCCTTCTCTTTGTTCTTTGGACATACCAAAGACCACCTGGTCTGTGTTTATGCCCCAAATTGCAGTTCTTGCCTCCCAAACAAAAATGTTTTAAATTTAGAGATGGATCCATATTTTATTGATTTTGACACTCTTTTTTCATTTTCCCCAACTGAAGACTTTTCTTGTTTTCTACTTCTTCAACCTAGATTCTCCAGAATCATAGCTGGTTGTCCCAGGAAGTTATCGTGGAGTCATGTTAGGCATTGCCTCCCTGCAGTGATCCACTGTAAACATCTTTTATTTCCACATGAAAACTTGCCTAGAAAAATGTCAATTCCAAGCTTATCACATAAATCAACAAGAATGCAACTCAATAGAAATATGATTCATGATGAGTTGTTTATGTGTTAAACAATGACCATCTCTATTATCAGAAGAAAATGTCATAAACATAAAATAAATTTTAAAAATAGGCTATTTTAACCTAAAGCAGGCCCTAGGAGTCATGTATAGGATAGTTGGGTAGATAATTTTGTCCAAGAAAGACAGATGATAAAGAAATTTGCTTTATTAAACATAAGTTTCAAGTAGTGTGTAAAGCTACTTTTACAATAGATTATCTCAAGTTTGTGTAGACAGTATTGTCATTAAGTGGCAAAGTGGTAAATTGAAGATTAGGATTTGCGCAACGGGATGAAACTGTAGAACAGGTATTCAAATCTGGGCTTCTGTGATTTTTAAACTTTTATTTGTATTCCAGCATGCTATTTTTCAGCCCTTATGAAACCATGTTATACTGGCAGTTAAATGGAGGGCATTTTACAGCAAACAACTCTAGAACATCATATGCACTAACACCCTCCAAAAACTTTAGCCAGTAGAAAAACATGAATTTATGTCAGAAAAGCTGAAAAAATACTGGGTTAGCTTTCTATACATACAGTGACAAAGTACATATAGAAAGTTAACCCAGTATTTCTTTTCTTAATCCCACATTTCATTGGTTAAAACAACACAAACTTCTTTCTCACAGTTCTGTAAGTCAGAATCCAGTGTACTTGGCTAGTTTCCCTGCTCATATCTCACAAGGCCAAAACCAAGGTTTCGGCAGAGCTGTGTTCCTCTCTGAATGCCCTAGAGGGGAATCTGTTTTCAGACTCATTCAGGTTGTTGGCGAAATTCAGTACCAGGTAGTAGGGGTCATATTTTCTTGCTGGATTCCACTCTTTGCTCCCAGCAGCCTCTCTTCTGGTGCTTCTTTGTAGGACGCTGCCTTTCAGAACCAGCAGCACCAGGAATACTTCTCACAGTGCTGTGTCTCTTCTGCCACATCTTTCCATAACTTCAGAAGAGACAGGTTCTCTTTTAAGTGGTCCCATAATCAGATTGGAGACATCCAGATAATCCAAAATAATCAATCCATCTCAATTTCCACAATCTTAATCACATCTATAAAGTCCCTTTTGACATATATTAACAGGTTGTAGAGATTAATGTGTGAACATTTTTGCAGGAGATATAGTAGTCTACTACAAACAATTCTATTGACAACTTAAAAACCACAAAATGGGAAGCATGAGATTTTTCTCACACTGAAAAAAAAATTACCATCACTAGGAATTACTCCAACTCTCTCTGTGTAATATCACAACTATGATAATATCTTGACTATCCTTTTGAATTAGTTGTTCTAATTATCACCTGAACTCATTTAAGTGAATCCAAAACTAGTTTGACATTTTCTAAAATGGTCAAAACAGACTTGTCTGTATATTCTTTCAATGAACACTTTTATTTGCCAGTTTAAATCCTGGGTCACAAATGTTGCAGTTGTTATTTTTCTTTTTATCCAAGTGTTTGAGGTTGCTTTTTTTCTATACAACCATTTCAAAGAAAAGAATATGATTAGCACATTACCATTTCTTTCAATGTACATTTTAAATATAATTACTACTTAGTCTGAATGAGAGATGCATATGGTATGAATGTTACCCATCTTTATTCTATAAATAAAAGGGAATAATACAGCGATGATATAATAAATGCCAAAAGACATTGCTTTCAAAAACATCAGCTTACTAATTGACCTTTTTTCTGCATTTACCATACTATTTGTCATTTCAGCAGTTAGCTATCTTTCTGACAAGTAAATTCCTTTCAAATGTGTATGACATTTAACTGGATAGAGTTATTTGTCATTGAATAATTTAATGTCATCTCTTATTGCCGCAATGTAAATGGTTGATCTTTTTATTTGCAATGTGAAATTTAGATAATTCATATTATATTGGTTAATGTCTAAATACTTTACAAATTTAGATGAATGTGCTTTTGACTTGTCAACATAATCAAATGGGGCATATGGGATTGAGATTAAACAGTTGATTAAGTCCCATGATAGAATACATTTACTTTCTCTTCTCCTATTGATCTTGCTTATTCACATCTCTTCAATCTTTCTTAGAACTCCCTTTACAACTCCAGATCTACAATAATTTTATGAAATCATCAGTTGAGCCCCTTGGATTAATATCCTTATATTTTTTGTTTATTCTAAAGTTCCAGGGTACATATTAACTGCCTCCTTCAAACTTCTGTATTCAAATTACACCTCCTTTCCCTGAATTGAAAGGGAGTTTCAATGTCCTTTATGAAAGCTATAGATAACTCTTTTTTATTCATCTATCTTTTACTCCCTACAATTTTCATAGGTTTTATGTCCTGATTAAATTATTTATATCAGCTTCTATGGACATTAACTTCTTCAATACTCAATGGCTTATATAGTACTTTTCTGAAGTTAACGACTGGTTTTAATCACCCTTTTCTGATTTATATGACATTACAAATAATTTTGGAAATTGTAGATAATCTGTCATAGTACTAAAAGTTTGTATGTAAGGGGTGTGTGTGTGTGTGTGTGTGTGTGTGTGTGTGTGTCACAGAGAGAGAGGGAGAAAGAGAAATTGATAAATAAATCTAATTAATCAATTTGGTCCTATACAGATAATGAAGCTATAAGTTATCTCTCTACTGTGATAGTAATTAATATATTCCCTATGGTCTACTTTGCTTATATCTAATAACATTCAGGCAAAATTATAATCTCTCATGATACCATTTCATTCCTTCTCCAACTTTATCCTTCTTGGAAGAGTGGCTTATAGCAGCCACTCTCACTAACCCAAATTTTTATTGGTTGCTAACATGAAACAGGTCTTCAATTCCCAAACCTCTTCAGCCATTTGTCTTTCCTCAGCCTTCACCCCTCTCCATTATTCTGCACCACAAATAACCATACCCTACTTATAGGAAAAATCTTATCCCCATTTCTCTTCAAAATCTCTATCTATTTGACATTTCATTATTCCATTATTCTCCTTATATTAGTGAATGCATAGCTCATATATATTGAGGAAATATTCATTATAGGGTGTCATTTTCTTCCACAAAGGAATGGAAATGGCTTACAGAAAGACACACATCTCACAAAGCACAAAAATACATAAATGTGAGTAGTAAGTTGGATGAAAGGAAGGACGGGTTGCTAAAGTTAAGTTGCAGGTTTGTTTCTGAATTCATAGAAGCCAATATAAAAATGAATATTAGTTAGTGTCTGTATAGCATAGTGGCTAAGTGTAGACTCCAGAGTTAGTGAGCTGAAATGATGGCTTCAACACTTAACAGCTGTGTGGTTTTAGATACTTTACTTAGCACTCTGAATCTCATTCTTCTTCTCTTTAACATGAGGATGAAGAGTATATTGTTAACAAACTTGTGAATATTAAATGCGTATGAACTGTTCCTGCCTACTACAATGTAAACTTTATAAGGTATTACCATACTTCTTTATATTATTCTATTATCTGAAAATTAGAAACACACCAGTTCCTTAGATAAAATAAAGCTTTTCTCAATAGTAAATTAAAAAAAAATTCCTCCGTGGTTGCTTTGTTTATGGAAGTTCCACTTATGAGAAATTCAGTCTTATATTTTCCATTGTCTTTTGGAATATCTACCTGAAATTTCCAAAGAGTACCTTATACCTAATTGTTTTTCTCAAACCAAGGTTGGCCCTTGAGTTGTTTTTTCCTTAGGGAATTTCTTAAAGGAATCTTGGAGATTATTCCAACAATTAAAGAAAAGGAAAACACATCATCAGTCTCATTTTTTTTTAAAGAAAAAAGCTATCCATCCTAACTATATACTAGAAATTGGATATACTTTATTTAGAAAACACAAAACATTATATACAAGGCTGTACTATTCAGTGAGACCTGTCAGTGTATGCTTTTACTTCTTTTGGGAAGATACTTAATGATAGTTGCACCAAACTTCTTGGGTTTTGTCTTCGGTGCAGATGAACCAAAGTGAGATATCTACATATCCACCTTAGATATCCTCGTTTTATGGGACATGGCTGAGGGAGAATGTGGCATATTTGATGCACACTGCAGGTGTGTGGCTAAGCAAAACATAAGCCTGTTGAATGTAGCTTACTTATCTGTTCAGATAAAAAACTAAGTCCTCAGTTGGTCATTTTGGCTTTTCCTCCTCAGGTCATTTTAGGAGTTAGGAAGAATGCCTAATGAAGAAGGAAGTTAACATATCACTATTTCGACCATGGAAATATGTTAACTTCTTCCTTCACCTGGCATTCTTTATGAGGAACATAATGTACCAACTATTACCAACTATTACTATATACTTTTTTAGATCAGAAGTGGGAACATTGGTGATATGTACTTGCCACTCTTGTTTGTTCAAAATTCCCAGTACACAAAATTAATATTTAATTAGGGATAAAACCGTTTATTTTTTTTGTTGTGATAAAAGACAATAAAGACTAGAAAAGCCAAGACTAGAAGACAAGAGACTACAGATAAAATGATGGGGAAGATTTGTCATTTTGGAGTTTAAGATGAATCATTTCACAATGATTTTATAAATAATTTTTTTTGTTATGTGTATAGTGTAACATAGCAGCACTTACTTATGTCATAAAACTGACTTAAAACTCTGTTTCATTTGGGAGGATATTAGCAATATATCTCTTAAAAAGCATTTTTTCTGTTTCTGATGCTCTTCTTGAGCTTTGCTTCTTGGCATTAGCTGTACTCTGGCAAAGAAGAAAATTATCTTTTTAAAAATTTATTTGTAATATTATTTTGATTGACAAATCATAATTATATACATTTATGGGTTACAATATGCTATTTTGATATATGTATGCAATGTAGAATAATTAAATCAAGTGAACCTATCCATCACCTTACTTATCTATCATTTTTTACAGTGAGACATTCGAAATTTACTCTCTTAGTTATAATACATTATTATTAATTATAGTACCTTATTGTGAATTAGTCTCAAAACGTATTAATATTTCTCCTCCCAGTCTGAACTTTGTACCCTTTAATCAACAACTCGCCATTCCCTTCCTCCCATTCCCACCCCCTCAGCCTTTGGTAACCATCATTCTACTCTCTACTTCTATGAGATCAACCTTTTTAGATATAAGTGAGTTAATGTATTTGTCTTTCTGTGTCTGGATTAATTCACTTAGTATAATGTCTCCCATATTCATCCACGTTGTGAAAATGATGGGATTTCCCACTTTTTAAGGCTGAATGTGTATAACACATTTTCTTTTTCCGTTTATCCACTGATAAACCTTTACATGGATTCCATATCTTGGCTATTGTGACTAATGCTGCAATAAATACAGAAGTCCAGATATTCCTTCAAAATAATGATTTCAGTTCCATTGTATGTATACCTAGAAATGGGATTATTTGATCACATGATAGTTCTATTTTTAGCTTTTTGAGGAAACTATACTGTTTTCCATAATTGCTATATTATTTTCCTACCACCAATGTGTAAAAGTTCTTTTATCTGAACCCTGTCCAAAACTTGTTATTTTTTTTTTCTTTTTGATAAAAGCCATTCTAGCTAGCAGATACGAGGTGATATCTCATTGTGGGTTTTTTTTTTTTTTTGCATTTCCTTGATGATTAGTGATACTGAGCATTTTTTAATCAACCTATTTGCTATTTTTACTCTTCTTTTGAGAAACATGTGTTCAGGTCCTTTGCCCATTTTTTCATTGGGTTTATTTTCTTGCTATTGGGTTAAGTTCCCTATATATTTTGGATATTAACATCTTATCAGATGTATGGTTTACAAATATTTGCTCTCATTCTGTGGGTTGTCTTTTCACTTTGTTAATTATTTTCTTTACTATGAAAAAGTTTTTCAGTTTAGTGCAATGTCATTTGTTTATTTTTGCTGTAGTTGCCTGTGCTTTTGGGGTCATATCCAAAAAGCGATTTTCCAAATCAGTGTCATGGAGATTTTCCCCTATAATTTTTTCTAGTATTTTTACTGTTTCAAGTTTCATATTTTAATGTTTAATATACTTAGGGGTTTTTTGCTGATTTTTTTATTTTTTAAATGTTTTTAATTTTTTTATTTCAATAGGTTTTTGGAGAACTGGTGGTATTTGGTTACATGAGTAAGTTCTTTAGTGGTGATTTGTGAAATTTGGTGCACCTGTCACCTGAGCAGTATACACTGAACCTGTGTTTAATCTACTTTAAATTGACTTTTGTGTATGGTGTAAAATATAGGCCTACTTTAATTATTCTGCATATGAATCTACAGTATTACCAACACCATTTAGTGAAAAGCTGTCCTTTCTTTATTGTGTATTCTTGATCTCTTCTTCAAAAATCCATTGAGTACAAATGTATGGATTTATTTTGGGGTTTTCTAGCCTGTTCCATTAGTCAATATGTCTATTCTTTATCCAGTACCATGTTATTTTGATTACAATCATTTCACAATATGCTTTGAAAACCTGGAGTGCAATGCCTTCAGGTTTGTTTTTTCTTTTTTTCTTTTTCATTTTTTATTATTTTAGAGACAGGATCTGTCTCTATTGCACAGGCTGGAGTGCAGTGGCATGACACTCACTCACTGCAGCCTCAAACTCCTGGGTCCAAGTGATCCTTCTACCCCAGCCTCCCAAATAGCTGGGACTACAGGTGTACACCACCACACCTGACTAGTTTTATTTTGTATTTTTTAGAGATGCAGCCTTACTATGTTTGTCCAGGCTGGTCTCAAACTCTTGGCCTCAAGCAATTCTCAGATCTTGTTCTTTCAAAGCACGAACATTACAGATGTGAACCACCACTCCTGGCCCAGCTTTGTTTTACTTGCTCAAGATTGATTTTGCTACTTGGAATCTTTGTGATTCCATACAAATTTAAGTATTTGTTTTCTATTTCTGTGATAAATGACATTGAAATTTTGATTGGGATTGATTGCACTGAATCTGTAGATTGCTTTAGGTAGGACAGACATTTTCACAATGTTAATTATTTCAATCCATGAACACAGGGTATCTTTCCATTTGTTTGTGTTTTCCATTTAGTTTATCAGTATTTTAATGTCTTCAATATACAGGTCTTCTACCTTTTGGCTTAAATTTGTGCCTAAGTATTTAAATTTTTTGGTTATTATCATAAATGGGATTGTTTTCTTAATTTCCTGTTTAGACAGTTTGCTATTAGTACAATTCAACTGACCTTTAAGCTACTCAGGGATTAGGAGTGCCAACCCTCCATGCAGTCAACAATCCAAGTAGGTAATCCATACTTTCATTGAAAAAAATTCACATGTAAGTGTCCCCTCACAATTCAAACCCATGTTATTCAAGGGTCACCTTAAAAAAGTAAAAAGTAATAAATAGCATCCAAGAAATAGGGGATTCAAAACAAAACAAAAGGCAAAGGAAATTTGTACAATGGTTCTGAATGCTCCAGGAGGACAGACAACCAGTTCTGTGTTGGAGAAAAGGCTCCACAAAAAGGTCTCTAGGAATAAAACAGAAATGATAAGCTAAAAAAAAGTTTAAAAAACACTATTGATTTCTATATGTTGATTTTGTTTCATGCAACTTTATAGGATTCACTTACCAACTCCTACTATTTTTTGGTGGAGTCTTTAGGGTTTTTTTTATAGACAAGATTATGTTGTTCACAAACAGAGACTTTTTCACTTCTTCCTTCTTCTTATTAGGATGCTTTTTGTTTCTTACTGTTGCCAAATTCTCTGGCTAGTAATTCAAGTGGTATGTTGAAAAGAAATGGTAAAAGCAGGGGGCGTTAAATTTTGTCAAATACTTTTTCCGCATGTATTGAAATGATCAAATAATTTTGTGCTTCATTTTGTTAATGTGATGTATTCACACTCATTAATTTGTGTATGTTAAAATATTCTTGCATTTCAGGGATAAACCCCACTTGATCATGGTGAATGAATCTCTTAATGTAGTCTTGAATTCTGTTTGCTATTATTTTATTGAGTATTTTCGCATGTATGGTTATTAGGGATAATGGCAATTTTCTCACAGTGGCTCCCTGGCTTTTTTTTTTTTTTTTTTTTTAATCAGGGTACTGCTAGCCTTATAAGATAAACTTGGAAATATGAGAGGAAGTTATTTTTTATTCTCTTCTTCCTCTTCAAAATAGTAACACTGAAACAGTTAAAAACATGAAACAACACCATAAATGGCACATTTCTACCTTGTGGAAATACTTTTAGTACATATTAAATAAAAACTTTCAAAGATAACCAAAAGCAGAGAGATGGTTGTAAAACATTCCATGTACTCATCACCCAGTCTCAACAATTACTGACATTTTGCCAGACTTGTGTCATTGTTTAATAACCATTCCAGGTTTCCTTTGTGTGTGTATGCTGTTTTAAAGCAAATAATAAAAATTATGCTATATTACCCACAAACATTACTGAGCATTTAAACCCCATAAGAACGTTTAACATAACCACCACAATATTATTGCACTTCATATAGCTAACTAAATTTCTCATCAATATTGAAATTTCACCAGTTGTGACAAAAATATACTTTGTTTTTTTTTTTTTTTTTCAAAATAACATTCAGCAAATATCCACACATTGCATGTGTAATTAGGTTTAAGTCTTTTTTATTCTATAACCTTCCTTCCTTCTCTTTGCTTTTATTCCCTTCCATGCCATTGTTTTTTTGTTTGGTTTGGTTTTTCAAAATTTATGTTATCTGTTCCATAAAATGTTCCATATTCTGATATTTGAATGACTGATTCCTCGTGGGTTTGTGTACTTGTACCCCTATGTTTCTTGTAAAGTGGTATTAGTTCAGATTTATGTTCAATCTGTGTAAGCAAGGACATTTTATGGATACTTTTTATTTTATTACATTATGGAGCATTTAATGTCTACTTATCCCACTTTTAGAGATGCCAGTTATAACCAGTGAGTTCAGGGGCTGTCAGACTGATCTATCCTTTACAAGTCTTCCCCACATTCTTTCAATTAATGGTTTTAGTATCCATTGATGATAATTTATTATGTAACTAAGAATTGCAAAATAGAATATCATTCCTGTCATTCTTTTACATTTATTAGCCATATTATTTTTAATAAGGAAGCATTATTCTACATCAAGTATTCTGTGAGACTAAAATATAACATGTACAATGAGTTAGTTTGCTATGGCTGCCATAACAAATTACCACACACTTAGTGACTTTAACAACATTTTTTTTTTTTTTTTTAAGTTCTGGAGGCTCAAGTCCAAGACAAGATGTCAGAAGGATTGGGTTATTCAAAGGCCTCTTGCCTTGGCTGTAGATGGACATCTTCTCACTGTGTCTTTACATGGCTGTTCCTCTGATGTCTCTCTTTTCTTATCAGGACATCAGTTATATTGGATAAGATCCCATCTTTATGACCTCTTTTTTCTTAATTATCTCTTTAAAGGCCCTATATCAATATAACAGTTACATTCTGAGTTACTGAGGGTTAAAAATTCAACATAAACCTTAGAGAAATACAAAGCAATCCAAAATCTATGGAAAAGGCAGAATAAATGTTTTCTTTTATCCTTTTAATCACTTTCAAAATAATAACATTACCTAGAAACACTCATTAATAACCAGTAGTTCATCATTTTTGTGTCAATAAAAGAAATGATTTTTTTATGTATATATGGTGGGTTAAAATTTATTATAGTAATTATTAATCTTTATATTGTCATAGTTATTTCATTTTAGGCTAGCAGGCATAAAGTAAAATGTAGCATTTCTTTTCTTTGTAACTTGACTTTTCTTTGCACATTTTTACATACGGTATTTATATTTTACTTCTTAACTTATAGACTACCAATAAGAAATATTACAGTTTTATCTATAGATAATATAAAAATGTATATTCTGGTTTGCCAAATATTTTTATTTTCATTTTCTATGCAAATGTCTCTTTATATTCGATATTGTCAAATGTATCCATCTGTATTAGTCCATTTTCACACTGCTATGAAGACATACTTGAGACTGGGTAATTTATAAAGAAAAGAGGTTTAATTAACTCACACTTCCTACTCCAATGCTAAAGCTAATTATTCCTACCATCATACTACTACCCCTAACATGACTATCTAAAAAACACATAATTTGAATTAATACAACCACCCACAGTCTAATTATTAGCCCCATCCCGCTATTATTCTTTAGCCAAACCAACAACAACCTATTTACCTACTCCCTGTCCACTCACAGGGGAGGCCAAAGGAAACTTAAAATCATGAGGAGAGGGGAAGAAGTCATGTACTACATGGTGGCAGGCAAGAGAGAGCAAGAGCAAGTAAAACTGCCTTATACAACCATCAGATCCATGAGAACGCACTCACTATCATAAGTACAACATGGGGGAAACCATCCCCATGATCCAATCACCTCCCACCTATACCCTTCCTCAACACATGGGGGTTAAAACTGGAGATGAGATTTGAATGGGGACACAGAGCCAAACCATATCACCATCTTTAATTGCTTCAAATAAATTAAAAGTTATGGTTAGGAAATACTCTCTACCCCTAGGTTGTGAAAAATTTCAATTTAATTATTATTTTAATACTTATATATTTAATTTCAAAACTCTGACCCACTTGGAATTTATCTTGACAGATCTGGTAAGGATTATACACAATTTTCTCTTTTCTATATGATGAATTATTGCTTCAAACATTATTAATTAGTAAAGACTCAATCATATCATTTAATAACAGCACCAATTAAATACTAACACCTGGAGGTCTGGAGGTGGCTGAGACCTATTCTATCTGATGTGATATATTTTTGCTGTGAATCTGAAAACCATATATGTATATATAATTTATCTTATATTTAGGATATAGATGCCTGGAAACCAAGAGATGGATTTAAAAGTACTTCCTCTCAACTATACTTCAAATGGCCCTTCAGATTCATTTTTCTCCTGTTTAATAATGTCAGCTCTGTTAGTTTAGAGATCTACTTCCCAACAGAATAATGGTTCCACCCAGGTACACAGTGGTTGCATTTAGTTGTAAGTCAGGATTTTCATCCTAGTTTTTTGTACTTTCTGAGTCTCTGAGCCAATAGAGAAGTTACTGTTCTGGCTTGAGTGATCAGCTTTTATTATCAAGAAGAATGTGAGGTGGGGAGGGGGCAGGAGCAGTAGCTCAAGCCTAAAATCCCAGCAAAAGATCACTGGAGGCCAGGAGCTCGAGACCGGCCAGGAGTTCGAGACTATCCTGGATGACATAGTGAGACCTCATTTCTCCAAAAAAAAAAAAAAAAAAAAAAAAAAAAAAAAAAATTAATTAGGCATGATGATGCACACTTGGAAGGCTGAGGTGGAAGAATCACTTGAGTCCTAGATGTCAAGGCTGTAGTGAACTATGATTGCTCCCCTACACTCCAGCTTGGGTGACAGAGCAAGGCAGAAAGAAAAGAAAAGAAAAGGAAAAGAAAAGAGAAAAGAGGAGAAGAGAAGAGAGAAAAGAAAAGAAAGAAAATAAAAGGAAAAAAGAAAAGAAAAGAAAAAGAATGAGGGGGTTCCTGTTACATATAACGGGCAAAGGAGGAGAGTGGATGGAGTCCAGAAAATTGTTTAGATTACCATTTGGTACTTTATGTCCAGTGATAAAGTTAGTGGAAGACTATGTCAACTCAATACAAACAGGAGTACTAAAGCTCATCATGGGTCAAAATAAGGGTTTCGAGTCACCCTGGCAAGCACAGATCCTTCAGTAGGTGTTTTGACTGAGAACAATGGAAAATATTACAGCTGGTGGTTGCGGGAAGTCATAAGTAACAACAATGATAAGATTAGAAGAACTACTGAAATGTCCAAATCTGAGGCACTATTCAAGAGTCATTCATATTGGATTCTATGTAAAGGCACACACTCACAGCACAAAACTAGTGCTAGAACAAATATGAAATGTAACCACAAAAGTTGTTCAGTGCAGTCTCCTGAGCCATGATTTCATAACTAACAAGGACTGTGAAAATGATACAAATTTTCTTTGTTCTATAGTCTGTATATGCCATGATGGCGGTCATGAAAATCAAATTTATCAGCATCCCAACAGGATGTCAATTTAGATTTGTCCCTGAGCCACAGGAATAGTGATCATCACCAAAAGATGAAAGAACTCTTTCGTAGGGGAGAAAGAGAACCCATCCCTGTTTATGGGTAAGAGGGTTGCATTATATCAGGAACATATTACTGTTGCAATTCCTGCTGCTTTATTAGGTTTGTTTGTGGAGTTTCCTAGCGGGAGAATTAGGAAAGATATCATCAAAAGGTTCCTCCTGAAAACATCCCAGTTCCCTTTAAGTATGCCTTCAGTGTTGTGGATTCTAGAATGCTAATCTTTGTCTCTCCATGATTCCCACATAGCCTGGGTCCTGGATAGGATTTAGATTCCACAGATACTCTCATAGTGCCATTTGGCTGTAGAAAAGAATTAAGTGTGAAGAAAAGCAGGATATAAAACATTTATTTGCTGGCATGCATAGAAATATAACTGGTGTCATTCTGCTGTCAGCATGTCAGAAGATTTTAGACTTTTCTGCAGCGGTTATGAAAGCTTTAACCATGTTACAGGGGCAGACTGATACTGGAGTTTGAAAGCTACTCTTGGAGACATGGGCTGCCTACTATTTTGGCCTTCCAACAATTTTATAAGAAACTCCATGGATGACAATAAATACCTTCAAGCTAAAAACCGCAATTATGATTTCTGCTGTGCGCAATGAAACTCTGAGTGAAACAGGTAACATATTCTGCCTATCAAATTTACACCACCTTTGCTAAAACAAATTTTTTGCAAAGATATGATACCAAGTTCTGTAATTAAACAACGACAGAGAAAAACTATCAAATTATAATTTTAAAAAAGAATTAAATAACTATTCTTAACATCTCTAGTAGAGAACTGCAATATGTAATTGATTTCAGAAAATATAGTTTAAATGAAAGCAAACCATTTTTTATGATTCTCTACTTCATAAACAATGCAAAGTATCAGGATCCTACCATGTTGGTTATATTTCTGTTTTTCCTGTTTTAAATTCAAGAATTATAGAAGAGAACAAAATCTTAAAGGTCATTCAAATAAAATAGTCCAGAGAATATTTCTAGATCTATACTTTATCGTTATAAACTTTTAGAGTAAAAAAAGTTTAAAAAGAGACAATTATTTTATTAATATGATGAAAAAGTGAGACTTTACAAAACTTCAGTATTACAGTTCTTTGTGAATGTACTGAATTCATATATATGTGTATATATATATATATATATGCTATTTTGTATACCTTTAATGTGAGTTGATTAACAATAAAGACTTTTCTCTTTAAGTGTTGTGAAGAATAATTAACAAAAAGGACTATTCTGAAGATTAATGATGTGACCTAGGTACCCAGCTAAACAAGTTATGTAAACATTGCATAGAAGGGAGGCATATAAATCTATCATACATATTTTATACTGGACAACACAACCATCTGGGAGGATACAAAGATTTATTGCCCAAGTGCTGTTGTTGTATGTAGTTCTCTGTCTTTTTCACATCTCAGTAGATTTGTCTGGAATGTTGTCTTAGCCATAGTTTCTCATACTTTATCATTAACAAATGTCTAAGCTATGACTTAAGCCATCTAAATTAGCCATTTATTACATTATTCACTCATTGTGGACAGTTTTTTATTACTTTGAAATCTATGGTAATAAAAATCTATACAATGACTTTAAGCCCTAAGTATTTCACTTACAGTCTTTCAATAGTCTACTCAATTAGCTTGTTTAAATATTATTCTTAGTGTTTTAGTGGTGTCAGAATTGACAAATAAATTGTAAAAATTGATGCTCCTGATAAAATGGTACTTTACCATGCCTTATGATTTCACTTTCTATAAATGCTTCAAGAAAAATGTGCTAAGTATCATTGCAAAAAACTCTTTTGTCACTTTTTTTGATGCATGATTAGAGAGGGAAAGATAAGTATAAGGTTTTCTAGATCTGAATCACTGATGGTAAACTGGAAAACACCACTTCATATGTCACGTGAGGAATGACTCAACCAGAGCTCAGTAATTTATTGGGTTACTCTATCCCAAATAGGACTAGACTTTGTGGAACAAAGATGAAAAAAAGATAATTCCTAATTTCAGAGATTTATGATCTGAAACTCATATATCCAAGTCTTACAAAAGAATAAGTAGTCCAGTATTATAAGAGATGCAGAGAATTACACACTTGAGTATGATTTTATTTTTCTGTGATGTAGAGGAAATCACACACTTCAGATAAACTTTAAATGATCTTGAATAATGAATAGGTTTTTGGAACAAAGGAGACACTTCAGGTAGAAGAATCATGAGCATGAACAAAAGAAATTATCTAGAAAAAAATTTGGTCATAAGTGTTAATATAGTAGTACCCTGAATAATGAATGTGGCTATTCATTCATTATAAAATCAAATGTGTGGTTTATGTTTTTTCTGAATTAAACACAAAAATTCAAAAGTTACAAAAAGCTTGCCATGAAATGCAAACTTCTTTCTCTTGTACTCCCAGTCAGAGAACAAATCACAAGGCTTTTATATTGCTTTTCACATTGTTCTATGTATACACAAGTATATACGGTATATACATTCTTCTTTTTTTTTTTTTTTTTGAGACAGAGTCTCACTCTGTAGCCCAGGCTGGAGTGCAGTGGTGCAATCCCAGCTCACTGCAAGCTCTGCCTCCTGGGTTCATGCCATTCTCCTGCCTCAGCCTCCCGAGTAGCTGGGACTACAGGCGCCCGCCACCATCCTTGCTAGTTTTTTTTTTTTTTTTTTTTTTTTTTTTTGTATTTTTTTAGTAGAGACGAGGTTTCACCTTGTTAGCCAGGATGGTCTCGAACTCCTGACCTCATGATCCATCCATCTCGGCCTCCCAAAGTGCTGGGATTACAGGCATGAGCCATCACGCCCGGCCTCTTTTAATGTTTACACAAATAGTAGCAAAAGACATATTATTCTCTATTTTTATTTTAACACAATACCTCTCTGAGATTGTCCTCATTATTTGTATTCTTCTTAAATCTGTGAAAATGAAAGTTGAATTGACCAGTTTCAGCAAAATTATAGATTACAGTCTGATTACAAGAATCAGTAGAATGCATTGTTGGCCAGAAACTGGAAGCATGATGTATAGACTACTGTCAAATACTGGCAGTGAAAGGAAAAGGCAAAATGAAATATTTGCATAACGAGCTATTTTAGAAGATAGCAAACTATAGTGGAACAAAATAAATTTTTGGGAAAGTTCTCTTTCCCAACTTTGGGAAAATTCTCTTCAGTTACTATATTTGTATAACGAAGGAAAATAACTAATTCACAGGATCCTTGTAACGTTTAAATGAACCTTTAGTTCCTGGCCCATAATACTTATTTTTATGGCATTTTATAATTATTTAGTAATTATTCACAACTTAATAACAAAAGCCTACAGTCATCAATGTTACTGTCTCTTAATTATATATGCACTATAACTGTATTTAGATTTTATTATTGTTTTGCATACTTACTAATTTAATGTTTGAGTTCTATGAAGTAGAATTACAGTGATCAGTAGTTTCTTTAGGATAATCTAGCTGCTGAAACAAGGAAACCCCAAAATAACAGTGGCATCACATAATAGTTTGTCACTTATTACATTGCCTAATGCAGGTGTTCTCAGTTATTGGGTAGATCTCTCCCATGCAGTGACTCTGAAACTTAGTTTTCTAACATCTTTTGACTCCCCAGTCCTCCAGGACTTTGAAGTCCTCTGCATCTGGGCAGTGAAACAGAAGTGTGGAGAAGATTCAGCCTCTGCGTCTTAAATGCCCTAGTCAGAAAGGGATACTCATCATTTCTGTTCATATTTTATAGGGCTACAAATAGATGTGAGAAGAGCAAGAAAACATAGCCCTGGCAACGTAGTTGCCTTCTGATGACAACTCTGCACTCTGGAGGTAGACAAATTTTGGTCAATAGCTGGCAGTTTTAGCCATATTAGTCCAGTACTCACCTTCACAAATGAGGAAACTTAAGACTCGGCAATTGCTGATCTAACAGATACTGTTTTTTATTATGTTTTCTTGATCTAATGGTATTTTGAAACACAATGGGTAAGACTAAAATGTGGACCATTCGAAAGGAGGAAATGTTAGATTATTATTATACTAGGCAAATAATGTTGCCAATATATTTGCACAATTATAGGACATAGACTTTCATTTTCCTGTTTAAAATAAGTATGTAGTATCAAAGAATTAACATAAAATATGGCATTATTAAGAAGATCTATGATTTTGGTGCCTGGTCCTTATTTAGGAGTTTAGCACCCTGGTTACATACATCATGATAATCAAAAAGCATTATTCTGTTTTATGCTGCCTGCAGAAAAAAAAAAAAGAAGAAAAAGAGGAACTGTCTGTGCAGTATGAGCCACAGTATAAATGTGCAGAATATGATCTAAGTGGAGGATGATAAAAATTTTGAAAGCAGTATTTGCAAAACTTGTTCCAAACTTCCTCATTAATCAGCACAAATATTTTTCTAAGTATACACTGGAAGGCCTTTGCACCTAAACTCAATTATTGAAGTAGTAGGAAAATTATGCTCTACTTTGTATAAAATACTTCTAAGCTATTCAAAGAAGACACTACAAAGATATTTAAAGAAGATACTATAATATAGAAAAACACTTCATGCAGATGTATCAATTATTAGTATCTCATCACTATATGGTGTTCTTAACTAAGTTGAAATTGTTTTCAAATACTGGTTGAATAAGTGAAGAAGGAAAATTGTATTGTGTTAACAGAAATATGTGTTCATTCACCCACCCACTGAACACCTATTACGTGCCAGACACTGTTCTGGACAATAGGGATCCAGCAGGGAATAAAACACATGAGTTTCCCACTTGCTTATTTTTCCCTTACTTTACAAACCTGGAACTCTTTAAACAATAAACTGAAAACACCACACAAAATTAGGCAGCTATCTTTGAAGAGTGAATTTGCTTGGATTGCCTGCTTTGAGCTTCATAGTTTGATGAGGTATGAAGCAAAAATACAGATGTACAACATTAATTAAAATAACCAGCAATTCCACCAGAGGATTCCAAAAGAGATTTAAAGACTCACCCTGCCAGAACAGAGACGGAGCCAGAAAAGGGTGATGAAGCAGATTTACAAGACAGGCTCTCAGAAAATTTGCTTGGACATGCAGAACCAGGCTTCCAAGTACTATTGTTACCAACGCGAATCTGCAGCAAAAGTGATCCTTGCCTCCTTGGAGGAAAGAATTTGGCTGAGGGGCAGAAGTATGTTTAAGGCAGAGGGAGAGACTGAGGCAAGTTTTAGAGCAAAAGTGAGAGTTTATTAAAAAGTTTTAGAGCCGTAGTGAAAGGAAGCAAAGCACACTTGGAAGAGGGTCAAGTGGGTTCCTTGAGAGATCCAAGTGCCCTGTCCAACCTTTGGCTTCGGATTTTAATACATTGGCTTGGTTCTGGGATTTGAGTTTCTCCTCCCTTGATTTCTCCCTTGCAGCAGGCTGTCCACATGCACAGTGGCCTGCCAGCACTTGGGAAGGGTTGCATACACAGTGTGTTTACTGAAGCTGTGCGCATGCTCACTTGAGATGTCTTTTCCTCTCGTTAGACAAAAATTCCCAGAGGAAGGTCATATACCGGTTAAACTTTGCCATTTTGCCTCTTAATGCATGCTTGAGCCCACTAGTCCGATCCCTGAGAACTTATCGGGAAGCTGCTGCTCCTCCACAGCTCCAGGAGTTTCCTATTTATTGGGAGACTGTCGGTCCGTAGCACCAGCTGTGACCAATTATAATTTCAGAAACACAGTTTAACAACCACCTGACCATCACCTGATGGTCCCCTGAAGTTCTCTGGGGTTGGGAGAGGCTCTCCTGCCTGGCTCATGTCTGCCTAACTACATACTCTAAATTATGACTTGGAGAAATACTTATTGGGGACTTTTAAAAAACTGCAGAATATCATAAGACTTTTGGCTATGAGGATTTACCAGTTGCAGAATATAGAATTTTAAAATAATTTGTCTTTGAAGATACTACCTTCTGATATATTGCAAGTAAGGTATTGAGAAGTTAATAGAGTTTGGTGCCAGGTTTCTGATGGAGAATTTGAAGACATGTGTTTACATTTCTACAAAGTAAATTTGACTGTCTGAGTCACATATATCTTGGTCATAATTCACAATTATTAGGAAATTTGAAAATAATTTTTTTAACAAAAGCAAATTTGAGAAAGTCCGTTTTTAAAGTTGCTAAAATAAGGGCCTCAGTATATTTTTAGTAATTGGAAGACTGGTTGATTGAGAAATACAAATTTTTCAGTAAAAATATATTTTCTTTCTAAATAAAATAATTTATGAAATATAATTTCTAAAAATTTGAGAATTAAGTATAAAAATTCTAACTGGGTATTGGCTTATAATTAATAAATGTAATTGAAATGTTTTATGAGTTAAAAGCTTATAAATCTTTTTATTCATATATTATGCTATTGCTTATACATTGTATTGCTTACTGGTAAACTATAAGTTTATGCGCCTATGTGGACAATAAACACAAATTAGGTTATATAATGATATTCATAGATATTGAAAAATGCCCATTTGTTTGATTTCTTGGTCCATTTTAAAAAGAACTTCAAAATTTACATTTTAGTTTCTATTTTCCCCATCAACATCAGCATTCTTTATTACTTGAAAACATTACTATTAAAAAAAAAAGAAAATCTTATGAAAGGAATACCTGTGGCAATTTAGTTGGTAGTTTGTTCCCTTTCTATTTAAGGTGTGGCCCACAAATTGGCAGCATCAGTATCACCTGGGAGCATATTAAATCAGAAGGTGCATTTAACAAGATCCCCAGGTGATTGTATGACCATTAACATTTGAGAAGCCCCCGTCTGGTGTATGCAACAACTTTTTTTCTGCTTTTTCCTTGCTAGCAAACCCGTACTTTGTTCACATTTTGGGTGGTCATGTTAATTATGATCCCTTCCCAGCCCCAGGGGACAAAGGTTGATAAGACTAACCCAAGCATGATAATTTAATTTCCCTTTCCTGTGACTGTTTAAGCAGGGGCATGTGTCGCAACCCTAAATAAAACACCATAGGGAATATTTTGAGGACAGAATAACATGTTGTTACTCTGAAAAAGGTACACCAAACAAACAAGAGCATGGATCCTCTTTTGCTCTGGATATTTTTCTTTTGCAAGTGATATCTAACATGGCACAGCCTTCTTTGAACTATGAAGAGAAGGCAAGCGGAAAGCAGAGAAGCTAATCTAGAGTCTTTAAGGTTGAGCTAGAGTTCTTTTATTTGTTCCACGAGTCCCTCTGCTGCAAGCGTTCTTGTTAACGATATAATGAGCCCTTTCTTGTTGATCTCTTTCAGTTGCCTCTCTGTTACTTATCCTAACACAGATATCAATTTATAATTATCACTGGGATCAAATAGCTAGACTAGCCACTTTATTTGCCTTTAAATCACCACCTTCTTAATCCACAGATGGGATAATTTGTATAGATTTGTGTTAGTGAGCTACAGATGGATGATGAGATATTCTCAAAAGAATGGCAGCCTGTACAGCAAATTTAATTGTTGGACTATGATTGAAATAAAGGTATACTCAAATTTCCCTATGTGGATTTTCATGCTATTTAAAGATTAAATGTATTGGTTTTCTATATTCTATTATGTCAGTTTGGAAGAAACAATAAAACAGTAACCAAATTTGGATATTAGTTTTAATTGAATACATGTTTACAGGTTTTAGTGACTTCCTTAAATAGCTTATAACAATAATTGTTGCATTTGACTTATAAAAATCATTCTGGGGAGCTCAATTTAAGAGCAAAATTAATGCTTACATTCTACTTATACTGTGCATTGCTAAATAAGCTTTTTCATTAGATATGTGTTTTCATTGATATATATTTTAATTACATATACGTTTTCATTAGCTGTATGATCGTTAGATATATAGAATTTAAATTTTACTGGACAGTATTGATCTAATATATTGTACAAGGCATTTAGGAGATAAATTATTTGGAAAATATTCATGAATTTTTAGCTTACTAAGGTCATTGCATTTTCACATTAGAGTTTATATGTGCATCTTAATTGTTTGGTTAAAATAATTATTATTTATAAAAGTATGGTCTGGGCACGGTGGCTCACACCTGTAATGCCAGCACTTTGGGAAGCTGAGGTTGGCGGATCACCTGAGGTCGATAGTTCGAGACCAGCCTGACCAACACGGAGAAACCCTGTCTCAACTAAAAATACAAAAATTACCCAGGGGTGGTGGTACATGCCTGTAATCCCAGCTACTCAGGAGGCTGAGGCAGGAAAATCATTTGAACCCAGAAGGCAGAGGTTGCGGTGAGCTAAGATGGCACCATTGCACTCTAGCCTGGGCAACAAGAGTGAAACTCCGTCTCCAATATAAAAAAATAAAAAAGTATGACAGATGGTATTTTTCCAGAGTTTGCCACAGGATTCTTTCTGGCCCCAGTGTGTTAGATGTGTTTTCAGTAATATATTTATTATGAATTGATGTTATAATAGCCATATATGTATGTATATATTAAACACATATTTCTCCTAAAATTATTTTAGCTTACAATCTTGTCTATAGCAATGATTCTCTATCCAGGTTACATATTCGAATTACTTAGGTTATTTTACAAAGTACTAATGTTCTTCCCAAGCCAATTAAATTAGAATCTCTGGGGAATGGACCTGGGCATTGGTATTTTCCAAAAGTCTCTGTTCCATTTAAATGGGCAACCATTTTAGAAGCATTCTAAAATATATTTTAGGATAACAGATCTAAAGGATGCAATAAAATAGATCTGACTGACTTAGTTCATTATTAGCCAGTTATTTGCTTTTCCCTGCACCCAGCATATCAGTGGCTTGATTTTTTATAGACACAATCTGAGACTGTTTTTATTCATAAAAATATATTTTTGTAATGCATTTTAAAGATTATATAAAGTAGCATTAAGATCATTAACATTAGAGATTAAAACAAGTTATTGATCTCTCAATTATTAGTGTCCTATTACCATAAAATGCATGTTTTTAAAATAAAAGTTATTAAATTTTGATTTAAAACTAGTGATTTCAAATTAAATTAGAAACTGACTCCACATTATTAATGTTTACTGTATTATTGTGAACAAATTCAATTTAGTAAAAAATTCAGTTACAGTATATTGATACTTAATTTTTATAAACATCTCAAATTTTATTTGGGAGTCTATGCTACTTGAATTGCCTCTATAATTGACCATCATATTAATGCTAACATCTCACATTCAGGACATAGGCATGGGCAAGGACTTCATGTCTAAAACACCAAAAGCAATGGCAACAAAAGCCAAAATTGACAAATGGGATCTAATTAAACTAAAGAGCTTCTGCACAGCAAAAGAAACTACCATCAGAGTGAACAGGCAACCTACAGAATGGGAGAAAATTTTTGCAACCTACTCATCTGACAAA
Organism: Hylobates moloch; assembly: GCF_009828535.3. Lineage (NCBI taxonomy): Eukaryota > Metazoa > Chordata > Mammalia > Primates > Hylobatidae > Hylobates > Hylobates moloch. The sequence goes on from NW_026652278.1 coordinate 128,573,554, forward strand.
GGGCTAATATCCAGAATCTACAATGAACTCCAACAAATTTACAAGAAAAAAACAAACAACCCCATCAAAAAGTGGGCAAAGGACATGAACACACACTTCTCAAAAGAAGACATTTATGCAGCCAACAGACACACGAAAAAATGCTCATTATCACTGGCCATCAGAGAAATGTAAATCAAAACCACAACGAGATACCATCTCACACCAGTTAGAATGGCCATCATTAAAAAGTCAGGAAACAACAGGTGCTGGAGAGGATGTGGAGAAATAGGAACACTTTTACACTGTTGGTGGGACTGTAAACTAGTTCAACCATTGTTGAAGTCAGTGTGGCGATTCTTCAGGGATCTAGAACTAGAAATATCATTTGACCCAGCCATCCCATTACTGGGTATATACCCAAAGGACTATAGATTATGCTGCTATAAAGACACATGCACACATATGTTTATTGTGGCACTATTCACAATAGCAAAGAGTTGGAACCAACCCAAATGTCCAACAACGATAGACTGGATTAAGAAAATGTGGCACATATACACCATGGAATACTATGCAGCCATAAAAAATGATGAGTTCATGTCCTTTGTAGGGACATGGACGAAACTGGAAACCATCATTCTCAGTAAACTATCGCAAGGACAAAAAACCAAATGCCGCATGTTCTCACTCATAGGTGGGAATTGAACAATGAGAACTCATGGACACAGGAAGGGGAACATCACACTCCAGGGACTGTTGTGGGATGGGGGGAGGGGGGAGGGACAGCATTAGGAGATATACCTAATGCTAAATGACGAGTTAATGGGTGCAGCAAACCAGCATGGCACATGGATACATATGTAACAAACCTGCACATTGTGCACATGTACTCTAAAACCTAAAGTATAATAATAAAATAAAATAAAATAAAGAAATAAAAATAGATAAATACCATTGTATTTGTCCATTCTCATACTGCTATAAGGACATACCTGAGACTGGGTAATTTGTAAAGGAAAGAGGTTTAATTGACTCACAGTTCTGCATGGCTAGGGAGGCCTCAGGAAACTTATAATCATGGTGGAAGGGAAAGCAAACACATCCTTCTTCACACGGTGGCAGGAGAGAGAAGTGCAGAGTAAAGTGGAGAAATATCCCTTATCAAACCATCAGCTCTCATGAGAACTCACCCACCATCACAACAGCACAGGGGCACTGTCCCCATGATCTAATCACCTCCCATGGTGTCTCTCCCATAAAACATGAGAATTATAATTCAAGATGAGATTCGGGTGAGGACACACAGCCAGATCCTATCAAGCATATAATTCTGTGGACATTTAAATTTAAATTAACTAAAATAAAGTTTAAAACATAGTTCCTTAGTTGCATTAGCCACATTCAAGAGTTCAATAGCCACAGATGGATAGCAGCTACCTTTGGACACAACAGATATAAAATAATTTCAGTCACAGAAATTCATGTGAACTGTATTGATCTAACATATTGTACAAGGCCTTTAAGGCAGTACTTTTATTGGAGAAAGCTTAATAAATGTTTAGCACACTAGGCTGTCACATTTTTACTTCAGTGTTTACATACAAATGATTTCTTTGTTTTAAATACTTACTATTATAAAAGTGTGGCAGATGGTAATTTCCAAAATTTGCCACAGGATTATTTCTGGCCACAAATGCTGTTTTAGAACTTTGCCACTTCTCTTCAAGAGATACAGTTTGTTGTCTAGGATCCTTGGAACCTCAGTGTGCTTGTGACTATTCAAATCAATAGACTACAAAAGAAGTGATGCTCTGTGATACAGGAGGCCAGGTCATGAGGAGGACATGCCTTCGGTTTGACCCTCTCCTTTTTGGTATGTTTGCCCTGGAAACCAGCCACTTACTGTAAGAAGCACAGCATACGTGCAGTGGCCACATGTAGGTTTCAGTCAACAGCCAGCCAGAAAAGTGAGTGAGACGTCAGCTGATTCCAGTCCTCAGCATTCATGTCCTCTGGTGGATAGATGTTTTATTCCACTACATTTTGTGATTCCATAAATTAATTAAATGTACTTAAACCTTAAAATGAAATTGTATTCTATGCTTGTGTTTATCTAACATTTGGATAATAGTAAATTGGCTGGTCAATAGAGAAAAGCTGGGCTTAAAGTCAGACAAAATCAGATTTGAATTCTGGATTCTGTGATTCCTGGCCAAATAAAAAAAGATAAATATTTCTCTTTCAAAGTTGTGATGAGATTACTGTTAAATATAAAACATCTAACCTAGTACCTGGCACATAGTCAATAATTAATAATTGGTGTGTTTGTTACTATAATGTTTTGGATGACCAGAAAAATTATAGGAATAATAGTAATTATGAACATTTACTTGAGTGCTTATGTATCATGTACTAAGTTTGATGTATGTGTTGTCTCAAGTAGTAACTAATTTATTTAATTCATTAAATCATTTTATACACACTTAAATCACGTTGCAGAAACTCATCTTTTTTATTACCAAAACTGTACATATTTAATATATGTAATTTTTTGGTTGGAACATATACACCTTTGAAACCCTCACCATAATCCTGTCTTTCACCTCTAAAATTTCCTCCTATCTCTCTCCCTCCTTTTTGTGGTAAGAACACTTGACTTAAGATTTACCCTCTTAACACATTCTTTATAAAGTGTGGAATACAAGATTGATAACTATAAGAACTATGTTTCACAGGAGGTCTCTAGAACTTATTCATCTTGCATAACTGAAACTTTATACCCATTGAACAAACCACTATTGTCTCTGCTTCTCTGAGTTTAACCATTTCACACCTGTTATATAAGTGAGATCAGGCAGTATTTGTCCTTGTGTGCCTGGCTAATTTGACTGATGCCCTCCAGGTTCATCCATATTGTTGCATATGACAGAATTCCCTTTTTTTAAGGCTGAATAATATCTCATTTTATTTATATATCACATTTTTAATCCATTCACCTGTTAATAGATATTTACGTTGTTTTTATATCTTAGCTATTGTGCATAATACCACAGTGGACACGGGAGTGCAGACGTCTCTTTAAAAACCTGATTTCAATTATTTTGGCTATATACCCAGTGGTGGGGATTGCTGGGTCATGTGGTGTTATATTTTTAATTTTCTGAGGAACCTCCATACTTTTTGTCCATAGGGGATGCACCATTTTATACTCCCATCAACACTATAAAAGTATTCCAATTTCTCCACGTTTATCAACACTTTTTATATTTTGCCATTTTTTATAATAGTAATCCTAAGAGGTGCGAGGTAATATTACATTACAGTTTTGATTTGCATTTCCCTGATTAGTGATGTTACACATCTTTTATTATACCTGTTGGTCATTTGTATGTATTCTCTATAGAAATATTCACATACTTTGCTCATTTTTTAAAAAGGTTATTTGTTTTTACTTACTACTGGGTTGTAGGAGTTCTTTTATATTTTGGATATTAACTCATTATCAGGTACTATTTATAAATATTTTCTCCCACTCAATAGGTTTCCTTTCACTCTGTTGATTGTTTTCTTTGCTATGCAGAAGCTTTTTATTTTGGTGTAGTCTCATTTGTCTAATTTTGCTTTTATTGCCCATGCTTTTGGTGTCATATCAAAAAAAAACATGTTCTAAACCAGTATCACAATTTTTTTCTATTTCTCTCCAAAACCTTTATAGTTTCATGTCTCATATTTAAGTCTTTAATCTATTTTGAGCTTATTTTTTGTGTATGGCAAAACACAAAGCACCAATATAGTTATTTTGCATGTGGATATTTAAATTTCTCAATGTCACTTGTTGAAGAAAGAGTCTATGCTTTTCTCATTGTTTATTCCTGGAACTCACTGAAGATCAATCGACACTACAAGTGTAAGTTTGTTTTTGGGCATTTTATTGTTTCCATTTGTCTATGTGTCTGGTGTTCTTTATTTTGCCAGTAATATACTGTTTTAACTACTATAGTTTTGTAATATGTTTTGAAATCAGAGTGAGGCCTCCAGCTTTGTACTTTTTTCTCAATATCGCTTTGTTTATCTAGGATCTTTTGTGGTTCCGTGTGAATTTCAGGATTGCTTATTTCTATTTCTGTAAAAATGCCACTGAGATTTTCATGTGAATAGCATTGAATCTACAAATGACTTTGATTAGTAAGGACATTTTAACATTAAGTCTTCCAAGCCATGAACACTGGATGACTTTCCATTTATTTGTATCTTCTTTAATACCTTTCATCAATTTCTTTTAGGTTTCAGTGTGCAAAAGACTCATACAATCAATCAATTTAATATAAAGACATGTCTTTCTTCCAAATAATGTGTCAGCTATTGTTAATAAAAATAAAAATTGTGAGAATACTCCTTAAATACAAGTGAAAGATCAAAATATAGAATACTAATAGGAAATCTCTAATTGCTGTGTTTATCTTTTTAAACAGGCGAGGAATTCTAGTTTGAAGAGTAATTTTTAGTTTCTTTTGTAACATTCAAGGGTAATTATTACTAAATAATAGAATTTACATAATTTCAATGTGGTATAGCCAGTGCCTGCCTTATACACAAAAACAAGAACAAAAAGCATCACATAACCTGTAAATATGTAGGTTTAAAATATTAAACCCAAACAAAAAAGCTTGCTTGAGTTTCCATGTGCTATTTATATTAATATGGACTTTATTGATAAAGACCAAAATATTACACTAATGATTCATTATTCCCTGGTTTCATGTGTAAAAGCATAGGCTATGAAAACTAATTGCATGTGCACACATGCATTTTCTAGAAAAAAAAATGTAACCATCTGGAGTAACTTTAGCAGCAGAAGCCAATACTTGTGCTGTTATTTTCATTATAGGCCTTTCAATGAAACTCTCTCCATACAAGCAGGCAGTCAAGAAAAGAAACTAGTGGCTATTCAAGGACATGGCTCAAAGACTATTCTATTGGTGTGTGTGTGTGTAGCTTTTCTTAAAGCTGTGATAATTTTTTCAAAACGTGGTTTGTCCAAGAGCAACATCTATTCAGACCATAAAATGGAGAGAAAAAACTCCATGGTTCATTTAAACCACCTTCTTAATGTCAGAGAATTTTTAGCTGAAGAAAGGCATTGCCTTTATTGCCAGCTTATGTTGAATGAATAATTCAGAATGAAAGCAGTTGCAGCATAATGATAAAATTACATAAATCAAAGAGTAGCTGCTGAAGCCAAATATCTGCAGAAAAAAAATAACAGTCCTTACTCTTCTGTTTACTTAGATGGTTATTTTGTTTGTGCAGATGTTCCAAAAACTATCATTACATGCATTTATTTGTGATATTTATAACCTACTTGATATGCTTGCTTTAAGAACTTTTACTTCTCTATTCAACATATCCTTAAGCCTGATTCCTTTCTTGTTGTCCAGAAGAATCTATACATTAAATGACAAGCAAAGTTCAAGGTAATTGCCCACTTGAGACCAGAGTGGAGAGTGATAAGAAAGAAGGAAACTGCTAATTACCAGATGCCTATTTTGTCCTAGGCACTGTACCGGGTGTTTTACCATTTTATTTTCTTCTACTTCTCACAATAGCTTTCTGAATTATAATAATTATTCTTGCTTTCAGACAAAATTACCATAATATCATGATTTATTGTTTAATGTTACCCAACTATATAGTATTGGAATTACATTTGAGTGGCCTCTTTCACCCAAACCTCCTGTTCTTTTGAATATATAAGAAAGCAATCTAAACATTTGAAGTCATCATTAAAGCAAAGATGGCTTTAAAATAAAATGTTTTATAAAACCAGAAATTTAAAAGTTCTCAGTCCCAGATAAAAACAGGCTGGCCAGTACTTGGATGATATAAGTAAATGTTATTCCAAAAGTCTTAATTTTGGGGGGTACCTTTCAACAACATGATGTTTTTCTCTTGTTAAGGCAGAGTCATATTTTAATACAAGGACTTCTAGAGCTATTTGCAAGGAAATCTTAGCCTGGAGCTCACTGCTTGGAAATGGCCTCTCCTCTGATTAGATTCATGCTAAAATTCACCGCATGTTAAATCGACTTAAGAATTAAAAGTCATATCTGCACGGTTGCCTGAATAGCTTATTGATTCAAATTTTTTTTAATAGTGAGTTCAGCAAAATCAGAAGGGCGACAAAAACCAATCATTTCAGCCAAAATCGTTTATTTCCTGGCTGCACGCAGTCACAAATAGATGAGAAGGCTATCTCCATCAACATAAGGCTGCGCGTTGTCACCGGCTATGTGCATTACCTATTTCCTCGCTGAGGAAGAAATCAATGCTGCCACTTTTTGCCCAGAATTGCTTGAAATATTCATAGAAATGTATTCTAGAGGAAGCCTAATTTGATGTATAAATTTTTATATTCTAATTGCTTATATAAAAATTACAGTATTTCTAGATAAAATAATCCTTAGTAATAAAAATATAAGTTTATTATATTAAAACTATTGATTTTAAAAGTATACCAACTCCTATCCTATGGTTTTCTTTTTATTAGTCTGTAATAAGGCAAATTACTACATAAAATTATCAAAACATTCAAGTATGGGGGAGCATTATATTTTAATAGGGTCAATAGTCTACATTAATGTATTAAACAATAAATTCTCTTGGAAGTATTTCTTTTATATATTCATTCAACTTTGGCTATTCTAAGTAAGGTGTATTTCTACCTTCATAGCAAACACAGCCTGTGATTGACCATTAAAATCTTTCAATTCTTCTTCTAATACTTTAATTTTTTGGGCCTATAGTTATTATTTAAAAGTTCTATAACCTCATTTACATGCAAATATACACTTGGTTTGCTACGAGTTAAAATAAAAGTACTTGTTGGGCCTGGGAAATTATTTTTACATAATAAACAAAATACTGACATGAGACATTTTTATTGATCCTATATGGAGACTGTTATACAGAGTAATATTTTAACATATAAAGGATAGTTATTCAGTACATTAGACATCTGGGTGTCAAAGAGAAAGCTAGAAAATAAGGGAATATTAAATTGTTATTTCCTGTGTGAACTAGGTATAGCTAAAATAGAACCAGTCATAATCATTACTACTCCTTCAAAAAACCTCAACCAGTTATTGACTAGATAACTAATATTAAGTAGAAGATGGAAATAATTTTCTGGAAAATAATACTTTTTTTGAAGAAAATTAGGGTATTAGTTTTCAGAAAGTGAGTGAACAATAAATAAAATGAACAATAAAATAACCTATTAGTGCAACTTAAATTTTAAAACGAGTGAACGATAAATAACCTACTAGTCTAATTTAAATTTTCAAATTTTCAACATCGATATTAGTTATCCCTTTATTTAAAGTGTATTTTATATCATATGAAATGTGGTGCATCAAAATAAAAGATAAAGAGGACCATTATATAATTTGTTAATTTATATCTTTTTTTCTTTTGGAAATTCATAGAAAATGAGGATTTGATACTCTAGAATTGAGATGCAGTTGCCATGACAACCATGAGGCACAATACTGCATACCACTGTTGAAATGGTATTTGAATATCAGAAAGAATCTACTTCATTTTGTATTATTATTTTTCTCGATTTAAATGATAATAATCTTGTATTTTGTTTTTAAGTAGGTGCATTTGTTATAATTTTAGCAAGGGAGGTTGATTTAAGAAAAAAATAAATGTGTAACAAGTGAATCATTTATAAGAAATTCCATGATTTTTCTAATATTTATTATTTACATAAAGATGTCACAGTAAAATATATTTGCCTTGTATAAAAGACAGCTTAAATTAAATATTTTAATTAGTATAATATTCAGTAATTTAAATTGTTTCAAGTCATTTACCCTAATGTAAGTTACTTTCAATGCACATATATCAGCCTGACCCTCCTTAAATCTTTACGGTAACATTTCCAACTCTGCTATGTTGTCTCTATTACTGTGTCCTCATAAGCAACCTATTTCCAAACTGAACATATTACCTCTGCTTAAACCTCCCTCCTCGCATAGTCCCTGAATTCTGCGACTGGCAACACTGTGTTACCAATTGCCCAGCCTCAAGCATCAGTCACCTTTGACTTTTTCTTCTCCTTGTCATCATTTAATAAATGATAAACTAATCCTACTTAGTCTATCAGTAGAATATTCTGGTGATCTTTTAATTTAAACATTAGTGCAATATTCATTTAGTATTGTCAGAAGAAATATTAATTTTCTATTAGTAAATTTTTACCTATTTGTACATGAAATACAAGCATTTCCTAGAGTCAAAGATATTCTCATGATCTAGGAATGAAGACACGGAGGAGTGGAAGAAGCCAGAAGGGCAAAACTGGAAGAGTATCCATGTTGTAGTGCTTGCTATTATTCTGTAATTGTGAGCAAAACAAAAGACATTGTTTGGAAAGGAAATGATTTTTAAAAGTTATGTGGAGAATAGTTCTTATAGAAGAACAGGGAATGCCTTAAAAGGGAAAGATCAGTGGCAAAAAAATAAATAAATAAACACACACACATACATAAATATCCTACCATAGTTCAAGAAATAGACAATGCAGACATGGACTAGGGTATTGTCAGTGAGATTTTAATAGAGTCGATGAACTGAAAACTTGTCTTGGTGTTTTAAAGCAAGGAGATATATTGACTGGTTATAAAAGTGGAAAACGTATGGTGTTTTGTAAGTATCTGGGAGAATAGTTAGGATTTCGATAGATAAATGGGAAAAATGGAAAGAGTCCTTGAAACAAGAAGAAAAAACATAAACAGAAGAATTATATGAACAGTGTGGTGCTTGATTATGGAAAATAATATTATTTTTAAAATTGAGAAACCTAGAAAAATAAGCAAAAAGTAAAATTATGGTTAGTCTCTTTATAAAAATGCCAGATCATACGGATACTTTTCATAAAAAATATTTGCTATTAGACTTCTTTGAGATTCTGAATTATTTTCATACTAAGCAATTAGGTTAAATGAATAACCAATAATATAATTTCAGTGGGCAATTTTGACGAATGAGTTAATCTATAATTTTACTAGCTATATACATACAAAATCAAGATTGTGCAATAGAAATGTGTATTTTATTGGATAACAATGAGTAGATTATTTCATATTATATCTAGCATCTCTATTCATGCACAATCTCATAGAATAAGAATAAGCTAGTATTTCCATTAAAGCAAAATATATTTTCATGATATATTTTAGTATTGCCTGACAAGGCTAAATAGAATACTTAATGTTGAGTTCTTCAACGATATAGGCCTAGACATATACCCATTTTCAAGTAAAATACTCTATACATATAAACACTGTCATGTTTACAAGCAACCAAATACATAAGAGTTGCTATTCTTTGATACCTTATTATGAACCCAGTGCTACTGAATTAATGCTCCTGTGAGGTCAGTACTATTTTTATACCCATTTTATGGACAGGAAAAGGCATAGACATGTTAAGGCAATTTCCCAGATTATATCATTAGTAATTGTCAGAGCCAGGATTCCCACGAAGTGGTCTTGCTCCAAAAGCACTATGCTATACTGTCTCTAATAGTCACAATGTAAATTATAATCATAACTTTATCCTATCTTCAGACACATAATTTCTTTACAAAATTTGAGTTCGAAAAGATGCTCTCCACTGATGAGTTTTCCTGATCTCTGCTTACCCAAAGCTGTGGAGGCAGGCTGCTGTGTTCTTAATCCACTCTCCTTTGTTTCTCAGCACAATTGCTCATTGTTCACCATTAAAGTCAACCCTAGGCTCTATGCTTATTTCTACTTCACACAGCTGATGGCTTCCTACTGCTTTAGCTGGTGTTTCTCCAAGTCTGATTCCTAGACAGCCTGAGACACTATTACCTAGGGTGCTTGTTTAAAATGCAGATTCTTATCCCCAGACTAAATGTATTCTATCAGATACTTTGAGGTGTGGCATCCATTAATCTCTGTTTTGTCACAAAATCTTTAACGTGTGTGAGTTTATTTACACAAACAGCACATGTTATACTCATATTTCTGAATGCATACATAAGAAACTGTAATAGTTGTTATTCCTCTTCGTGGAGCTAAACAATGAGAATAAGGCTCTAGAGACACTAGAACTTGCTAGTCTAAAGACACTAGCTTTTTAAGCAAAGCATTTTGTTTCAGAATGTTCTAAGTTCTTAACAAGCACCTAGATAATTCTTAAGCTCATGATTTTTGAAAACCAGTGTGTTATTCCAATATCCCACTAATGGTTTAGGATAATAAATATTACCTATTAATTTCCATAAGTTTCATAGTTACATCCAAACTAAATTCCTTTGTGATGCTGTTACAATTCCCTTTCTTCCTCATTTGAACTTGTTCTCTCTGACTGCAATGCTATATCACCAAATTTCCATGTGGCTTATTACCTCCCTCAGTTCAGATCTGCTCATCAAAAGTCACCTCAGCAGAGAACTTCCTAGACCAATTTACAAAATAACTCCTCAAGCGTGGAGGGAAAAAGTGCTGACCTAATTAAATTTGGAATAGAGTAGAATCTGTATGACTAAAAGCAAAAGGAACTATACATAAACACTGTACATTATTTGGTAAAGTTCATTTTCCAAAGGAGTACATGTTAACAATTTTGAAACTACTATACATGTATACTTGAACGGAACAAACAAGTAAATGAATAGCAGATGGTGGGAACCATGCTTCTCACCGATGAAGAAAGAGATTATAGATAAGCAAGGGAAGAAATCTAGAATGACTCACACAACACTGGATTAGAATTGGAGTCATCAAATTAAATATAAACATATGTTTATCATAATATACATACAGGTGGACATATGTAGTGAAAGTTATAGATATATGTGTGTAGTAACCTGTACATACACACATGTATTAGGTTAGTATACACACATAGATTTCCAAACTCTCTCGGCTGGAAGAGTCTAGACACTGTGACACTGCAGTAGCAGCAAACTCACCCAGTACTCAGATCTTGGTTTGCATTATCTTTACCTTCCCCAATAAAAGGTATCAGGGATCCTTAGAGAACCGACTGATTCAAGAGCTGGGACACGGAATATACAAGATGAGCCTGGAGCATCTTATAATGCCAGAAAGTAAGGAAGTGATTTTTAAAAATGATGAGGACATATCAAAGAGACACAGGAGAAAAGCAAATGATTTCCCAGTGGTCAAATCTGGAGTGGTTTGTATAAGAAAATGAGTATTGGATTATAATCCAAAGTATAAAATAAATATCCATGACTCCATCCTGATATAAATGGATGATTGAATATACTTTTTAAGTGAAGGGGACTAAACAGATCTTCTGTGAAGGAGAATTCGAAATAGTTGATGTAGATACTGCTTCCTTAAGGAGGTAGAGTACAAGTGCTTGAGTATGAGCTGCATATAATGACTTTCTTCCAAAGAGCACAGTATGGGAAGAGAGAAGAACATTGTTTACAAAGGAAAAACCTGACAAAGAGTACTTCAGCCAGGTAAAAGACTTTCATCAACATGTTGTTAGAATACAGTCAACTTTCATAAGGCATGTTGATAGAATATAGCCTTGATGTGATGTGATGACAATGGCATTTTACATTTGTGATCGTCTCAAAAACCCATATCCTTAGTTTTTGAGTAAAACACAAGGCAAACCCAAATTGAGGGATATTCTACAGTACTGATCACCACTATCAAGGTCATTAAAAAAGAGGAAAACCTGAAAAACAGTCACAATTTAGAGGAGGTTAAGAGATATAATAACTAAATGTAACATGGTATCCTAGTTGGTGACCTAGAACAGAAAAAGGACATTAGGCAAAAACAAGGAAATTCTAACAAAGTTTGAACTTTAGTATATATCATCATTGCTTCATTATTTTTACAAATGTATCATATCAATAGAAGATATTATCAATACAGTAAACTACCTGTAAGTTAAAGAAGTATATATTTGCAAATTTTATGTACAGTTAAAAGACTATTCTAAATTTTTAAAATGGAAAATAATCTCTCAACCACGGTACTAAATGCCACAAACTTTTTGTTATAATAAAATATAGCTAACATAAAATATACCATTTTAACTATATGTAAGTGTATAATTCACATTCACATTGTTGTGCAACTGTCACCCCTATTAACCTTCAGAACTTCTTCTTCATTCCAAGTTGTAACTCTGAACTCATTAGCAAACAACTTGCCATCCATCCTAGACCCTGGTAACTACCATTCTGCTTTCTGCTTGCATGAGTTTGAGCACTCTAGGTACCTCATACAAGTGGAATTATACAATATTTGGTCCTTTGTGTCTGGCTTATTTCACTTAGCAAAATGTCTTTAACATTTATTCCTGTTGTAGCATGTATCCGAATTGTATTCCTTTATAAGGATAAATAATATTCCATTGTATACACCACATTCAGTCAGTGGACATTTGAGCTGTTTCCAACTTTTGGCTGCTGTGAGTAATGAACATTGGTGTAGAGATATCTCTTCAAGTCCCTGCTTTCAGGTCTTTTAACTATGTACCCAGAAGTGGAATTGTTGAATCACATGTAAATTCTATGTTGAATAATTTGAGAAACATCCATACTATTTCTATAGTGGCTGCACCATTTTATATTACTACCAGCAATACACAAGGGTTCAAATTTCTCCACATCCTCACCAACACTGTTTCTGTTTTATGAGGTTTTGTGTTTGTTTTTCTTGTTGTTTTTTATAATAGCTACCCTAATGTTTGTGAAGTGGTATCTCACTACAGTTTTAATTTGCATTTCCCTAGTGATTAGCCTTGGTAAGCATTTTTTAAGTGTACTTTTTGATTATTTGTATATCTTCTTTGAAGAAATGTCTATTCTAGTCCTTTGCCCATTTTTTAATTGGGTTGTTTTTTCTTTGGTGTTGAGTTGTGAGAGTTCTTGATGTATTCTGGATATCCCACACATACTCATTATGTTTTCTTTGTACTAATTACCTTATATATGTTATACTATATGCACATAACAAGAGCATAGAATATGTAAATGTAAGTTAATACTACTGCATAATGTAGGTATTTGTAGTCTATTCTTATGGCACATATTTATAAACATTAAAAAGCCTAGGTGGGGTCTTTATTTATTTTATCTTTATTTAATGCATTTTACTCCAGTAAAAGTTAGAATTATTAAAAGCCAAGATGTGTCAGATAAGGTGGATATTCTGACTCAGAGTTCACTTCAATCTTCTAGTATGTGTTCCATAGAAACCAGAAGGTCAAAACTAAGTTTCCTAGATTCCCCTTTTGTCTGGAGTTCCCGTGTGACCACATATGAAAAATGATGAAGCAAAGGAAAATAGAGTTAGGGAGAATAGATCATGTGGTGGAAGTATTCGATTCCTCTAAAATAGCTGTGTTAAATTCCACTAGTTGATTTCCTAGATATTAGATTAATAGGTTTGAGGCAATGTGTATTAACAACAGTGGAGTTTTGTCTCTGTATAGGATCCAAGATTGTTTTTTTTCCCGCAATACTGTACAAATGTAAATATCTGATAGATCTCCTTTAAAGTGTCCTTTATGATTAGTTACTAAAATCCTGACCTATAAAGATAGGTTCCTAAAAATCTATTTTCTTTCTACTTTATACATTATAATTCATAATTCTTAAAATGTAATTATCTTCAATTACTCCTTCAATAAACTATATACTCTCCCTTACTCACAAGTGTGCCTCTAATTCTTTGCACAATTTTGGTACAAATTTCTCATTTAGTGGCACAAATAAACGAGTGAGTAAATGGATAAATGACAAATGAATAAGTGACTAGTCATACTATACAAAGCAGCTAAAGACAATGTAATTTTAGATAAATAAGTTCTATGACTGAGAGGAAATTGCTTAATCTTTCTCAGTTTTATTTATTTATAAAGTAGGTGTAATGATATTTACCTCACAGGTTTACTGTAAGAATTAAATAAAATAATGTCTTTAAATTATTCATCAGCATGTCTGTCATATATAGCACAATATAAATGTCACATATTACTATGATCTGCAGCCTTCAAGATATTAGAATTTTTGGTGGGTGTTAACAGGTTACAGAAGCACAGAACAAGGTTATATTAACTAAATATACAAATTATAGAAATTATGACTTCTGTTACTATTGTAACTGCTGTTGCTATTTTTATATTAAAATGTCCAATCAAATTTAAAAGATTACAAATCACACGAACATATATAATGTCACTTTTTATACAAATGATACATTTAAGACAAAACTTAAAATATTTATAAACTATTGTAAGACTGTAATAAAAATTAGTTTAATAATTCACATTATACTCATTTCTCATGAATAAAGATGACTTCATTTTATCAATGTAGTTTAATTCTTAAGCCATTTTTAAATTTACCATTGTAATTCTGTAGCAATATATAGTATGCCATGAACATAACCTTTCTAAATTTGTATTTCAAAATTCTAACCAGAATAAAATCAGAAACAAAAGAGGAGATGTGATACCTAATATCACAGAAAAATAAAGGATAATAAGAGACTAATATGAATAATATTATGCCAACAAATTTGATAACCTAGAAGAAATGGATAAATGCCTAGAAACATAAAACCTAAATAGACTGAATCAAGAAACAGCAGGTCTGAACAGACAAATAACACGGCAAGAGACTGAAGCAATAATAAAAAAAGATCGCCCATCAAAGTAAAGCCGAGGACCAGATGGCTTTGTAACAAAATTTTATTAAACATTTAAAAAGAGCTAATATTAATCTTCTCATACTCTTCCCAGAAGTTGAAGAAGGAATTCTTTTAAATGCATTTTACAAGACAAGCATTATCCTGATAAAAAGCTACTTAAGGACACTACAAGAAAAAAAAATTATGTCAATATCCTCAGTGAACTTGGATGTAAAAATCCTTAACAAAATATTAGCAAACCAAATTTAACAGCACAATAAAACAATGATTCACCATGATTAAGTGGGATTTATTCCTGGGATGTAAGACTGTTTCAACATACACAAATTAATAAATGTGTTATACTGCACTAACATAAAAGATCAAAGCCATATCATTATTTCAATAAGTGCAAAAAAAGCATTTGACATAATTAAACACCCTTTCATAACAAAAAAAAAATACTCTCAACAAATTAAGTATAAAAGAAACGTACTCTAACACAATAAAGTCCTTAAAGTTCATTTATGAAAAGGCCACAGCTAATTTTATACTCAATAAGCAAAAGTCAAAAGCTTTTCCTCCAAAATCAGAGACAAGGGCAACTTGACTAGAAGTAGAAAGACCACTTCTAGTCAGCATAGTAATGAAAGTTCTAGCCAGAGCAATTAGACAAGAAAAACAAAATACATCCAAATAAATAAAAAGAGATAAATGAAATTTCTCTGTTTGTTTATGACATGATCTTAAATATAGAAAATCCTAGACTTCACCAAAAAACTATTAGAACAGATATAGGAATTCAGCTTAATTGCAGGTTACAAAATCAACAAGCAAAAATTGCTAGTATGTGTTCGCACTGACTATAAACTCTTAGTAAAGGAAATTAAGCAATCAATCCCATTAACAATGGTGTAAGACAGTAAAATATGTAGCAGTAAATTTAACCCACTAGATGAAATATCTGTATATTGAAAACTATAAAACATTGATTTAAAAATTATATAAGACACAAATGAATGGAAAGGTACCTCATGTTCATGGATTGAAAGAATTAATATCGTTAAAAACTCCATACTACCCAAAGTGATTTACAGATCCAATGCAATCCTATCAAAACTCTTAGATAATTTTTTCAAGCAAATAGAAAAATACTAAAATTTATATGAAACCACAAAAATAGCCAAAGCAACTTTGTGCAAAAATGAGAAAAGTGGAAGCATAACACTACCTGACTTCAAAATCTGTTCCAAAGCCAATCAAAATAGCATGGCTTTGTTTTGAAACTGACATAAAAACAGACACATAGAACAAAGGGATAAAATAGAGAGTCTAGAAATTAATATACACAATTATGGTCAGTTGATATTCAACAAAGAAGCCAAGAATACATAATAGGGAAAAATAGTCTATTTAATAAATTGTGCTAAAAATTTTGGATAACCACATGCAAAAGAATGAAATTAGAACCTTATTTAACACCATACACAAAAAATTAATTCAAAATGTAATAAAGTCTTAAACATAAGACCTGAAACTATAAAGCTATTAGAAAAACACATAGAAAAAATGCTCCACAACATTGATAAAGATTTATTGAATATGACCCCAAAAACACAGGCAACAAAAGCAAATATAAGCAAATGGAATTACATCAAACTAAAAAGTTTCTGTACAGCACACAAAACAATCAATAAAGCAATGGACCAACCCACATATTGGTAGAAAATTTGCAAGCCATAATTCTGATAAAGATTTTATAACCAAAACATATAAGCAACTTGAACAACTGAATAGCAAGAAAACAATCAATCAGAAAATGTGCAAAGGACTTAAACAGGCACTTCTCAAAAGGAGACATATAAATGTCCACTAAGTATTAGGGAAATGCAAATGAAAACCACAATGAGTTGCCACCTCACACATGTTTGAGTGGATACTAACAAAAAGACAAAAGACAGCAAGTATTGCCTAGGGTGTGGAGAAAAAAAGAATCCTAGCGCACAGTTGGTGGAAAAATAAATTTAATACAGCCATTTTTGAATAGTATAAAGGTTTCTCATAAAAATAATAATAGAGTTATGATATAATCCAGCAATCCCATATGTGGGTATACATACAAATAATTGAATTCAGCATGCCAAAGAGACACCTGCACTCCCACATTCATTGCAGCATTATTCACAATTGCTAAAATATGGAAAACTAGGTACCCACCATCAAAATAATGAATAAAAAGCATGTTGTATTTACAAGCATTCCTCATTTATTGAATTTTGCTTTATTTTGCTTCACAGATTTTTATTTTATAAATGGAATGTTTGTGTCAAGCCTACAGTGAGCAAGTCTAAGTGCCATTTTTCAACAGCATGTGCTCATTTTGTGTCTCTATGTCATATGCTAATAATTCTCATAACATTTCAAACTTTATCATTATTATTATATCTGTTATGGTGATCAGTGATCATTGATGTTACATTGTAATTGTTTGGGGGATGCCATGAACTGCACCCATATAAGATGGCAAACTTATCAATAAATGCTGCTTGTATTCTGACTGTTCCTTTGACTGGCTGTTCTCCACCTCTCTCCCTCTCTTCTGGCCTCTCTATTCCCTGAGACACAACAATATTGAAATTGGGCCAATTAATAACCCCAAAATGGCTTCTAAGTGTCCAAGGGAAAGGAAAGGTTTAAGATTTCAGTGGAGGAAGTAACTGAAGATGTTGTGGAAATAGCAAGAGAACTAGAATTGAAACGGAGCCTGAAAATGTGACTGAATTGCTGCAATCTCATGATAAAACTAATGAATGAGGAGTTGCTTTTTATGAATGAGCGAAGAAGGTGGTTTCCTGAGACAGAATCTACTCCTGGTGAAGATGCTGTGAACACTGTTAAAATGACAACAAAGCATTTGGAATATTATGTAATCTTAGTTGATAAAGCAGCAGCAGGGTTTGAGAGCATTGATTTCTATTTTGAAAGAAGTTCTACTGTGAGTAAAATAGTATCAAATATCATTATCTGCTACAGATAAATCTTTCATGAAAGGAAGAGTCAATCAGTGTGGCAAATTTTATTGCATTCTTATTTTAAGAAATTGCCACAGCTACCCCAACATTCAGTAACCACCACTCTCATCAATCAGCAGCCATCAACCTTGAGGCAAGATATTCTACAAGAAAAAACTTATGACTGAGGGCTCAGATGAGTGTTAACATTTTAGCAATAAAGTACTTTCTAAGTAAAGTATATACTTTTTAGACATAATGCTATTGCACTTAACTACAGTATAGGGTAAACATAACTTTTGTATGCGCTGGGAAACCAGAAAAAATTTACGTGGCTTGCCTTATTGCAATATTACTTTATTACGGCTGTTTATAACCAAACCACAATATATCTAAGATATGTTTGTGTAAATAATGAAACATTTTTCATCCGTAAAAAAGGAGAAAATATCGTCATTTGCAACAATATGGATGAACCTGGAGGATGTTGTGCAAAATGAGATAAGCCAGGCACAGAAAGACAAATACCACATGATCTCACTTATATGTGGAATCTTTAAAAGTTGTACTCATAGAAGCAGAGAGTAGAATGGGGATTGCCAGGGGATAGGGGAGGGTGGTCAGTGGGGAAAAGGGACATGTTGATCAAAGGGTACAAAGTTTCAATTAGATAGAAGAAATACGTTTTAGTGATCTATTGTACAGAATGGTGACTGTAATAAATAAGTGTATTATCTATTTTAAAATTGTTAGAAGAATAGATTTTTAAAAATTGGCATCATAAAAAATAAGTATGTGAGGTGAAGGACTTATTAATTAGTCTGATTTAATCATTACACACTCTAAGGAAACATCAAAACATCACATAATGCCCCATGAACATATACAATTATTATTTGTCAAAAATAAAATTAATTAAAAAAATATTCTAATCAGATAAGCATATAATTTCTATTCTGGTTTATGTAATACACGTCAGCATAAATACGACCTTTTGTTTTATCCAATGAAATACACATTATTTCCTGAAAATTTCAACACATCTGCAAAACTATGTTAGTTTAGAATTTAATGAAATAAATATTTCTCAGTTTTAAAACTTCATTGTGATTATGTTTTTTTTAAGATAACCTCTTCTGACATCACCCTGTAAATTGAACACAATACTTATTGTTGTGAAAATGGCATCCCAAAAAGATTTTATCTTTTTTCCTTACCCATTATACAGTAGACCCTTGAACAAAACAGGTTTGAACTGGGTCGGTAGGCTTACATACAGAGTTTATTCAGCCTTTGCCACCCCTGAGACATCAAGATGAACTCCTTTATCTCCTCCTCCTCAGCCTACTGAAAGTGAAGACAAGAATGAAGATTTTTATGATGATCCACCCCCACCTAATAGGAAATATATTTTCTTTTCTCTTCCTAATGATTTTCTCAGTAACATTTTCTGTTGCTTATTTTATTATAAGGATACAGTATTTAATACATATAAGGTATAAAATATGTGTTAATCAACTGTTTATGTAACCCCTAACTCTTCCACAGTTCAAGGGTTGACTGTATATGCACTCACTTACTTAAAAGCTCACTCTGAATAAAAAGTGTTATAAGTGAATTAACATTTTTCTCCATCCTTAAGTACAGTATCATAGCAGTAGCAGTAGTAGCAGTAGTGAGAGGTGAAGCCAGCTGGACTTCCTGGGTTGAGTGGGGACTCAGAGAATTTTTCTGTCTAGCTAGAGGATTGTAAATGCACCAATCAGCACTCTATAAAAACAAACCAATCAGCGTTCTGTGTCTAGCTCAAGGATTGTAAATGCACCAATCAGCACTCTGTAAAACGGACCAATCAGCACTCTGTAAAATAGACCAATCAGCTCTATGTAAAATGGACCAATCAGCAGGATGTGGGCAGGGCCAAATAAGGGAATAAAGCTGGCCACCCGAGCCAGCAGTGGCAACCCACTCGGGTCCCATTTCCATGCTGTGGAAGCTTTATTCTTTTGCTCTTCACAATAAAGCTTGCTGCTGCTCACTATTTGGGTCTGCACTACCTTTATTAGCTATAACACTCACTGCAAGGGTCTGCAGCTTCACTCCTGAAGTCAGCAACACCACGAACCCACTGGGAGGAACAAACAACTCTGGAGGGGCCACCTTTTAAGAGCTGCACCACTCACTGGAAGGGTCCACAGCTTCACTCCTGAAGTCAGCAAGATGACAAACCCACCAGAAGGAAGAAACTCTGGACACATCTGAACATCTGAAGGAACAAACTCTGGACACACCATCTTTAAGAACTGTAACACTCACCATGAGGGTCTGCAGCTTCATTCTTGAGGTCAGTGAGACCAAGAACCCACCGGAAGGAACCAATTCTGGACACAGTCATAATAATAGTAATGTCTAATATACAAAGAGTACCACTATGTTCCAGAAATATCCTACATACATTAGTTTTACTCAATGTTATGACAATTCATGAAAATCTATTACTATCTTCAGTTTACAGAAAGAAAAACTGAGACTTAGAATAGTTAAATGAATGGGCCCAGATCGCGCAGCATATTAAACTCTTGTTGTCCAACTTCAGAAAAGATGTGCAATAAGCTTTATTGTTTGTCAAAGTGTTCATATTTTTGTTTGCAACTTTTATTTAGGAAATCTGGAGCAGTTTATGGATCAGGAAATAGCAATGTCATTTTTACATCTTAAAATATACTATTTTTTAATATATGAGATTGGCCAAGATCCGAAATTTACATGCTTTTTTTGGAAAGGGGAAACAGGCATTGTCTTGCATTGTCAATGGTGTGGTAAATTATTGAGGTGCTGTAGGTGGCAATAATATGGCAATCTGACACAGCTATATTATTTTTTAGCTCCAAATTTCATTGATTATAAGATACTCATAACCGTACTATATTATATTGATTATGAGACATATTTTAACATCTATAAAATTGGATTTTCTTTTTGAGATGGAGTCTCACTCTGTTGCTCAGGCTGGAGTGCAGTGGCAGGATCTCAGCTCACTGTAAGTTCCACCTCTTGGGTTCACACCATTCTCCTGCCTTAGCCTCCTAAGTACCTGGGACTACAGGCGCCCGCCACCATGCCTGGCTAATTTTTTGTATTTTTAGTAGAGACGGGGTTTCACTGTGTTAGCCAGGATCGTTTCAACCTCCTGAGCTTGTGATCCACCTGCCTTGGCCTCCCAAAGTGCTAGGATTACAGGCGTGAGCCAACGCGCTCGGCCAAAATTGGATATATTAAATAATTGATGATACATACTATTTATCTCACGTTGTTTTCTCTTTCTTAATGACACCAAAATAATGCCGTATCTTACAATCAAAGGAACGATTTGGCAAAATGTGATAAAAAATCTATACATATATTTATCCAGATACACACAAATACGACTAGTGTCAACATTGGTGTAAGAACTAATGTTAGAAACTATAAAACCAAAAATAAACTGTAATATGCCCATCAATGGAGTGCTTTGCAATCTTAAAAAATAGGAAGCCAGGACTATATTAGTTTTTTAAAATTACTTTACATCATAATATGTGGGAAAATATGTCAAAGAACACTCTATTTATGTAAAGATTTTGGTATACATATGGTTTTTATCATGGTTGCATCTAGGAAGGAAAGGAGCAAAAGCTGATTTTTTCATTGTATGCCACTTATAACACTGACTTTTTCTCCAATTGCAAATTTTACCTTTTCAATAATCAAATACATATTTTAAAATATAATTTCAAAATTCTTTATAACAACTTACGTTAGAACAATTCCTTTTAATTTTGAGATTAATTACTACTATATGCCTTCTGGAGAAGTAGTTCTAATTTTTAAGTTTGAGAATATAACCATTATTTTTTCTTCTTTACACTCTTTTCTAAAGTAACAATAAATTAACTGTATATTCTCTATCAGATATGTTCTATAATTATTTGAAACGTTAGTATTTATGAAATTGAATTTTTTTCTTCAGTTAGTCAAAGTATGATTACATTGGTTAATATGATTTTATTTAGAACAAAATATTTGTTGTTAAATTATTTCTTTTATGGCTATATTTTGGAAATATACTTACGTTTCCATTTCAATACTAGCAAATGTGGTATCACTTTATCTTTAAATTATCTAAGATAAATTGTACATCCTCTTGACTTTTATTGACCTCTATCAGATGTTTGAGTAATATTTCATCTTTTTCTCTAGTTTAAAAATTCACTTATAATTTTTCACTTGGTAATTGTACAGTGGTTTTCAAGGGATATATTATATATAAAGAAATCTCTGCTGTGGGATCTGGAAATAACTTCTGTTCTATCAGAAAGTGAAATATATAGAATTAAATGATCAGCAATAGCTTTGGGGCCAAAAGCCTAAAGAGTTAAAAGTGCAAACGATGTTAACCCTAAATAGGCAACAGCAAGGTTCTAAGCCCAGAAACCAAAGAACCATTTTTTTTTAATACCAACGACAAAAGAATGGATCTTGCCTCAGCTATACCTTGTCTTCTATATTTGTTGTTTGTGTAGCAGGAACTAAATAAAAAGCCCTTTGGATACATCCTGGAGTTGTTTACTACCCCTCACGAAGGCACAATCTTAGTTTAGAGACTTATCTAACCTTCTTCATTGACACTTTATAGTATGAGCTCCGGTGAGCCATAAAAATGGTCGGTTCATTGCAAAAAGACCCATCTGTTTCTTTAGGAGGTTTGTTTTATCCAGAGTTTTATATGACTATTGTGACTTTCCTCATGTTCAATGCTTTCTATATTTATTTTTCCTTTCAACTCTCTTTGGAGAAATAGAATTTGGTGCCCTCCTGTATTTTTAAATTTTTACTATCTACTTCTATCAAAGAGCAGCAATAATGAAATCATGTTGAGATTACTTATTTGGAAAGCTAGAAGTATAATATTTAAAATCTTAAATTGGGAAATCTTGCACAAGTGACTAACCACAAACAGAAAGCTATAATCACATGTTGAAATGAAAAATGCAAAGAAAATGGCATGCACGCCTCTGCTGTATTAAGTGTAGGTGTTCCACAAAATCTCAGGACACCTGACATCCACAGCAAACACCAGAAGAGTGGGCAGGAAAGGTATCTGGATATGTTTGTATTTGAGTTGTAAAACTAAAGCCAATCTGACAATCTAGATCTCTCTAGAAGTTCATTTTTATTCACCAATTTGCTGATGTTTATTGAATTATTTACTAGGCACAAGGTATAAAGATTTTTAAGTCATGATTTGTGTCCTCATGTTAATCTCTAGAGACAGAGAGGTAAACAAATGACAACAGAAGATCCCCATTGACATAGGACAAGTACTTAAGGCTGCAAGTGCTGCAAAAGTGTAGCAGAAAATGTTTCAAATATAGGATGACAGAAAAATAAAAATTCATACATATTTTAGATATCAGGAAAATTGAGAGGAAAAAAATGACACTTGCTTTTACAAATGCTCTAGTAACCTAATTGGATGACTTTTCAAGATCAACAATAGAGAAAAATAAATTTCAACCTTGTTGACCTCTTAGGAAAGACAAATATATTGTACATAGCATACTAAAATAAAACAATCTGGCAATGCAATAGAAAAGTATCAGGTTGTATGGTTCAAAAAATGTGATTTGCCATTCAAATTACTTTTGCCAAACTCTTTCTACTTGGTAACTATTCTAGGAAATTCAAAGGGTATCTATAATATTGGGTCTTGCTGCCTTTTTACAGGATTGTTGAATTCGCTTTGTGAGCTGAAACTGCATGAGCTAGTGCTCATTTCCAAGCCCTGTGAAAAAACTTATTTTTTTCCTGAAAAACAATGGAATTCAATGAAAAGTTATACTGGATAAGAGGAGAAATCTAGATCCCTAAAACAACATTCTGAAATGGCTTCCAGCTGTTGTAAATATCACCTACAAGTTGTTTACAAAGCTAGATGTAATATTTTGCTCCCTTGTAATGACAGTGACTTTTTTTTTGCCCAGTCTTTCTCAGAATGAACGTGGTGTTGATTTGTTATTACTCTTTTACTACTTAATTTGTGAGGTATATGATACAAAAAAGCAATCAATGTAGCAATAAACCAGCTTTATCAAATATTAATAGATTTGTCTTATTTGCTTGACTTTTTGAAAAATAAGTTGACATTTTTTGAATTCCTACTTTTTAAAAGGCTTATTTAGCCTGATGTAGTATGAAATATATCAATATGTCTATAAGTACACAAAACAAAAAATATACTGCCCAAGATTTATTACAAAATTATTACCTTTGTAGCCACTACTCAAGTTAAAAAAACGTTTGCCACAACCCACAGATTCCTTTTCTGTCCTCTTCCATTACTATTCTGTCTCCTCTCCTAAAGTAACCACAATCTTGACAATTTCTATTGGGGGCTTAGGCATCATAACAATCCCAGATCAACTAAATCAAGTATCCATGATTAAATTTAATTGATGCTGGGTTGCAGTTCCTCAGAATGTCAATTTCACTGTAAGTAAAACTTGCTCCTATATTCCAACACTTTAGGATCCCAACGCAAAGATGAGGAATTTATCTAGGGCATCTTTTACATCATGGAAATGTATGGAGTCTAATTTTTGTTTCCCTGGTCTCACGAGACTCTGAAAAACAGTTCCCAGGGTCACAAACTCTCAGTTATCTCTTCCTGGATTGGCACATACCCAGAGGGCTAAAATGGCCCTAAATGCCAGGCTCAGATGCCTTGAATTGTACATCCTCCAATAGTTGGAGAATTGGTAACTTGCCGATTACTTCAAGCAGATGCTTCTTTAGTCTTTGTCCAGATTTTCTTGTAGTTTTCAGTAGGATTGTTGATTCAGATTTACTAGTGCACCAATTCTGGAAGCTAAAGTCTCATTACTATTTTTTAAGTACAAATGTTACAGATATAATTAAAATTCTGAATCCTCCTTTCTTGATTGATATGGTTTGGATCTGTGTTTCCACCCAAATCTCATGTTCAATTGTAATCCCCAATGTTGGAGGTAGAGTCTGGTGGAAGGTGATTGGATCATGGGGGTGGTTTCTCCTGAATGGTTTAGCGTCATCCCCCTTGCTTGTGATAATGAGTGATTCTCCCAAGATCTGGTCATTTAAAAGTGTGTAGTACCTCCTTGCTCGCTTTCTCTGGCTCCTGCTCTGGCCATGTAAGACATGCCTGCTTCCCCTTCCCCTTCCACCATAACTGTAAGTTTCCCGAGCTTCCTGTACAGCCTGCAGAACCGTGAGCCAATTTAAACCCTCTTTTCTTTATAAATTACCTACTTTTGGGTATTTATTTATATCAATGTGAGAACAGACTAATAGATTGATCTTATTCACCTCTTTTTTCCCCTTTGTCTAGCACAGAATTACTATCCTAAATTATAGTGATTTTTATTCCAAATATTTCAGTGTTTTTTCCATACATATGAGTTCATACTTAACACATACTAATCAGTTTGCATACTTTTATATTTCAAAATATAAAATTGAGATTTCCATTCTATAACTGTTTTACTTCAAAACATTTTTATGTGCAATTTCTTTGTTTATACATGAATTCTACTTCAGATATTTTATGAACTAAATAGCGTCATTCATAAAAATATTCTTCAAGTAAATTAACACTCTCCTTTAGATAAACAAATATTTCACTCTTATAACTAATGTCCTAATAAATGATTTTACACAAGTAAAAGATGTCTCAAGAAATAGAATGGAAGTGGTTAGTTTTAGAATATGTACATCTTCAACTTTGCTAAATTTGTGTAATTACCTCCCAAAATTACCTAGTTTATATTCCCACCAGCATAGAATCTGGGTTTTCTTTGCTCTACATCCTTGATAACACTTAATATTTTTCGAATGTTAATATCTATTTTCAATATGAAAGTTAAAAATATGATATTTCCTTTGAATTTGAATTTTTCTATGCCATTTATTTTTTTCAAAAATGTATTGGCTACTATGATTTCTTCTCTGAATTGCCTGTTGATACATTTTAACAGTTTTCCTATTAGTTTTTTTTTGTTCTTATTGGTTTATAATATCCATATACGTTTGAGGTCTGAATCTTTTAGTTTTATATTTTTGGAATTCCTATTGTCTCTAAGAAGCATTTATATTTGTATTTGATAGTGTCTTATTTTAATATTACCATATTTATCAATATTTTCTTGTATACAGTTTTATAAAATTCGTTTAAAAATTTCTTGTGTAATAGGAAAACATAATTTAAGTTATATGACTATAAAACATAATCTTCAGTGGTTTAAAATTACAGTGTAATATTTCACACTTACATCAAGTCCACTGTGAGATGAGTCAGTTGTGCATGCAATGATTGAGTGATGCAGGTTTATCCAGTTAAAATGACAATATCCTTCCATTACTGTTTGATGACACCTTATAATCTTTAACCAAAACACTTCATTGTAAAAGAAAAATGCAATCAATTAACCTCTACGTTTCTCAAATAATAACCACAATACATCTTTTCTATGTATAAGAGATTTTCAAGTAAATCATCTAATTTATGCAACATAGCATATTATTCAGTTGTTTAATAGCAGAGAGATGATTCAATCATATGACTTCTGACTCCACAGAACTACTACTAATTTCATCTATGAGTAACTAGAAAGAGTAGTTATAAAAGAGTGATTTACTTTTGGATGATGTGGTGGCTCAAAGTATAAATTCCTCATTTTTATATTTGAACAGTGTAAAAGATTGTGTCAAATATATTTCCTGTGTTCGATGGCAGGTACATATTCTGCCCAAGCTGTTACTTAAAACAACAAAGCATATTTCAATTGTGTTGATTTAACTGAGAGAGGCAGAAACTACACACTACAAGTGGAACTCTATGATCTTACCATACAGAAAAAAAAAAAAATATATATATATATATATATATCCAAACTAGCTTGTCCTTGCTGTGCTGAATCAAAGTCATGCCAATCACTGAAAAGAATTCTCCCTATTCAAAGTATATTAGCAGAGAGATACAAGCAGACCATGAACTGAGAAACAGTTCAAAAAGTGAAACAAAGCAGTTAGTCCTACACAGTGATTTTTTTAAGTCTATGTTTTCTTGATTTTAAACTTTCCTTTCTATGTGTAACAGAAGCATGAAAAGCATGTTAATATAATCATCTATCCTGTTTTTTCATTAAAATAGATATTGATGATTTTTCTCTGATAAGAAGTTATGACATTCCACTTTCAAAACATACAAAAAGAACTAGTATCATTACAGTTCATTAAGTATGTATCAATTTACTAAATATATCACATTTATCAAAAAATTTTCCAGTGTACTTGGAGTGGTTTCACCTGCTTATATCTGTTGTGATTTTTAGCTCATTTTATTCATATTTAAAATAAATAAATATGTGTGCAATTTTTAAGCAATAGTATAGCAATGTAGGACTTCATACACATATTAAAATTTGACCCTGTTAATCATTTGTCCAAAGTACCTGGCACAGACATTTTGGTTATTTGAATAGAAACTGATTTTTTATCCTCAAATGCAATGTAGTAGGCTGCCAGAACAAAGATAAGAAAGGATAATTCTTATTTTAAAATGTTTTCTGAAATTTAGAAAGCAAGTGATAATGGAGTGGTTGAAAAGCAATGAATTGGAATCACAGCGACTAGCTCTGTTTTAACCCTTGCATGGCCTTGGAAATTGTCTCCCCTCTGACACCTAGTTTCTTCATAAAAGCAGGCTATGTTTTATGCTCCATATTTCCCCCTTATGTTTCATAATTAATTTTTACTCAGACACGGTCTTATAAAAATGGCTTCAAAGGAATAGTCTGAGGTGTGCTAACGCAAGCAATATCCTAGCTTCAAACTGAGCTCAGATATTTTTTGAAAGACAAGAGAGAGAAATTCAGAAATTACCTAGGAGTCGTCAAAATCTCTAAAGGGGTTCTTAATGATTTCTTATGATAAGGTTCCTTATTTTATCTTCTGTATAAGGAAAAAGCTCATGGGAGGCTGGACCCAGTGGCTGAAGCCTGTAATCCCAACCCTTTCGGAGGCTGAGGTGGGAGGGTCACTTTAGGCAGGAGTTACAGACCAGCCTGAACATGTAACAAGACCCAATATCTACAAAAATAAAACGATAATTAGCTGGGCATGGTGACACATGCATGTAGTCCCAGCTACTTGGGAGGCTGAGGTGGGAAAATTCCTTAAGCCTAGAAATTCCAGGCTGCAGTGAACTATGAGTACACCACTGCACTCCAATCTGGGTGACAGAGCAAGAACCCCACTTCTAAAACAACAACAGCAACAGAAAACAACCTCACAGAAATGTATTACTAATTATAGATTTTGGTATATTTATATCTAAATATATGTTTAGATATAAAAATGTTTAGATATAAAAATATATTTTATATATGTATACATGCACAACCATCTGGCAATATCCATAACCCATTCACATTTCTCCAGAAAACTATACTCTAATGCCCAGATCAAAGGGTAAGATAATACAAGGGCTTAAAGAACAGTTTGAGAATGTTGAACTTCATCTTAATGACAGTGAAAAGCCACTAAAAGGTTAAAAAGTAGTTGTGTGAGATGACTGAATATGAGTTTGGGGAATATTATTGTGGCTATAAGGAGATTGTATGGAAGGAGCACATATATAGTTATAAAAGCTGTAGGAAGCTCAGTTAAGAGGCTATCACAAGACGCCAGGAAAGAAAAGATGGGTCCCTAGCAGAAGGCAGCTCCTGCAGAGTTGAACAGACTTGAAGAGAATTCAGAGCAATTCAGCTGTGCCCCGGCCTCTCCTGTGCTCTCTGATTGCATAGAGATCATTGATTGTGCAACTGGTTAAATCGGAGACCATCTTCTCAAGCTGCATTCTTCCATATTACAGAAGGACTGGCCAAGAAATTATTCTCCCTCTTCCTCTGAGACCATTTTCAGTGAACTATAGGGCAGCGTCTAAAGATTAAGTCAGAAACGCATGTCTCCCATTACAACTTCATATACCAGATAGGATCCAGTGACATAGATCATAAATGGTAAAGAAAAAAGCCTTTAAGTCTCATAAAACACTTTATATTCAAGGAGTAATATATGTTAAATTTCCTTAACTTCTGAGACTTTTTGCCTAAAAAATGAAGATCACATACTTCATAAGATACTGTATTAAATGAAAAAAAATACATGGAATATAGCACCTGGCACAAAGTAGGTGCTAAATAAGTACTAATTCCTTTCTTTCCACTTCAACCCCTTCTTAGTTGACAGACAGGAAGTAACAGATGTCTTAAAAATATATATTGTTAATCCCTAAATATATTATTAATGGCCCAGAATAGAGATTCTAAAAACTACAATCCATGCATTGATTAACAGTGGGGATATATTCTGAGAAATAAATCATTAGGGAATTGTATCACTGTGCAAGCATCATAGAGTGTACTTAGACAAAACTAGACGGTGAAGCTTGCCACACAACTAGGCTACATGGTATAGTCTATTGCTCCTAGGCTACAAACCTGGACAATATATTACTACTGAATATTGTAGACAGTGGTCACACAATGGTAAGTGTATCTAAATATAAAAAAGTACAGTAAAAATATGGTATCATAATTTTATGAGACCATATTATAATTTTATAGGACCACCTTCATATATGTGATCTGTCATTGACCAAAATGTCATATGGTTTATGACTGTAGACTTTTCAGCTTGCCTTGGAAGTATCTAATTTATCATGCTAAACAGATTTAGATTATTTGTTGTGGCCATATATAAAGTTAATATTCTTTCTTCTTTAAGCCCTATCTTTACCTAAGGAGTAGCTATGCAATAGTGACCTTTTTAATATTGAAATTCTGCAGTAAAATAATTTAACTTCTCTTCCCTGGCAGATTGGAAACAAAATCCCGAGGAAAGGGAATAAAATAGAAAAATAGAATGTTAAAATCTAATCAATATCCATATGCAGCCAAAAATCTGTGATGCTTAGACGTATCATCCAAAGTTTCATAAATGTGGCTGTCTTATTATGTATTATCCTCCACACTCAGAGTGTTTCCAACAACTAAAAGATTTGACCACAGATCAGAAAGTAACTTTGGCAATTAAAAAAAATCAAAGAATATAAGTAGACAATATGTAGAAAAGTGGACAATGAGGCAAGATGGTAAAGAAGTATTGATAATCAGTGAATTATAGTGATCATAATAGTTTGCTTTCTCCGCTCTAGCCTATTTACCCCTCTGTTCAAACTCAAATGTATTTAGATCACTACTTTGTGGGATATGGGAAGTGGGACAGAATTTCCATCCCACTCATGCCTGAAAAAATGACCTCTGTTCCACCGCCGCTCTGACTAAACTTGTCATAACTCTGAAACCAGAGGCCAGATTTAAATATGAGAAAATGGTGAGAAATGCTTCCTTGCATACCACTATATCATGAGGGTATTTTTTTAATCACATCTTTCTGTGAATTTCTCATGCCTGTTTTTAAATCTTTTATTTTTCCCATCAAAGTAATTAAGCTGATTCCTAAAAAGGTCATCAAGACTCAACAAAAAAACTAAATGTCCTCCATTGCTCTTCTTACTATGAAATGGACAGGCAGAGAATCTGTGCACTGTTGAATGAGGCAGGCAGGAGCAAGTTGATACTGCAGTGCCAGTTGCATTGCATAGGAAGTCATGCCTAGTCAGCTTGCAATTGTACTTCTGTCCCCTTTATCTGTCCCTTCATTTACAAGCTACTTCCCTATCTCTCTCTCTCTCTTTCTCTCTCTTCCTTTCCCTCTCTTTCTTTCTACTCTCTCTCTCTCTTTTACAGCACCCTAAAGGCATGAAGAGTAGTTTAGGCCCAATAATTTCTTTGTTGCAAATTAACATGTCACAATTAAAACCCTAGTTTAGAACAATAATTCTCACAGAAAGTTCCTTTATTCTGAACTGTGAGGAGGGATGGGAGGATTTCTGAACTAGATTCATCTTTCAGTTACATCTCCTAATTACCACTCCGTTATTTCTTTGTGGGGGTAGAATGACCTCCCTGTTACATATTCCCCATTCAATATAGGCATCATCTTATATTGTAGTGGAAAATTTTTGAGAAGCACCATTAGACATACAAGAATTTTGAATCTAAATAAAACATGCAATTTATGTCCAATAAAAGCTAAAAATTACCTTGAACAAGCCATTAAAACTTATTGTTCAACTTCCTCTGCATCTGAAAATGAAGACGTTTAACTCTGACCTCTAATGTCCTTTCAAAAAATTATAACACTTAAATTATATCATTAAATTTTAGTATCTTGTATAGCAGTTTATTGAAATGGCTTTCTTTTCTTTGGTTGAAAATTCATAGCAGGCCAGAATTTAGATACTAGTATTTAATAGAGGTTACTCTCTAGTATGGAAAAAAGTATGGCAGACAGAACTGTACTTTAATGATCAAATCAAATAATAAAATACAACTTTGTATGTATCTCTACCTATTCTCTAATATTACGTAAGGAATCACATTATTTTTGACAGGTGCCTAACTCAGAGTGCAATCCTTGCTTATGTCTCAGTCTGACTCAAAGCCTTGTTTTTTTGCAGCTGATACCATTGGGGAAGTATATGAAGACATGAAGGAGAGAGCAAAGAGTCAAATTTGTATTTATTAGTTTACCAGACTAGGCTGCTAAATGAAAACTCCCCACAGCCTTCTGCGTCCACAGGCATGACCACTTCCAGGTCTGTGGTGGAGTCTGAGTGGAACAAAATAAGCACTTTGACACTTTCCTTTCTAACTTAATCTTATTAAAACATCGATAGTTCTTTTCTAAGGGTTAAGAGAAACAGGAACGCAGATTATGATGAAAATATTGCCAACACAGGACTTTTTTGTAGCCATACACTTGCTTTGTTTTACATGAATATGCATGAGAGTTTATTTTTATATTTTCACATGAAAATATTTATATTGTGATAATACAGTTTGCCTTTGCACTTGAAACACGAGACTAGTTATATATTGATAAAATATTGTCTTTTTAACTCTCATGGATACATATATTATTTCTTGAAGTGATGAAAAATTTATTGTTGCTAAGCTTAAACATAAAAATTCTTATATAATTTGAACAGTTAAATAGTGCATAATTGGAAATGGAGCGTGATGGGGAGAAGTATGAACCAGAGACTTTTTTTTGGAAGGAAGAAGTCTGAATTCTGTGTGCTTTATACACATTTCTCATGAAGTAGGTCCACAGTTGTAAAGAATTTATTCCATAGCATACATTTACTCACCATTAACACTACTTCAAAATAACCCTTTAAGCATAAACACATATATGAGAACAAGATAAACTTGTTTAAATTTCTACTAAGAATTGTTTAGAAAATATCCAAATAAACCGAGCTTAAACCATGCTGAATATTCATACATC
Organism: Hylobates moloch; assembly: GCF_009828535.3. NCBI lineage: Eukaryota > Metazoa > Chordata > Mammalia > Primates > Hylobatidae > Hylobates > Hylobates moloch. The sequence continues at coordinate 128,605,763 of NW_026652278.1, forward strand.
TCTAATTTTTTAAAGTGTTGCTAAAAATTAAAAATAAGGTTTGCATCTAGTAAGGTGACATATCTAGAGTTTACAAGACCATGTTTAACACTGTAACCCATCTATAATTTAAATTCCTTTTCCATATGCTGTGTGACAAACAATTCCACCATTATAAATAACCTTCTTTATAGAGTCATACTAATGGTGCCATAAAGGTATTACTTGATATATTTCCTACATTTTTCTCTCCTTTGCTTTTGAAAAGATTTATAGTTATTTCTCTATTTAGCCAGCAGATGTGAAGTGATTTCAGGATGATCTGTAGCCATCAGAAAGTGCCAAATGTTTCTTATTTAATTCCATTTCCGTGGAAGCCTGAAGACACTTTATGTATCGTCTTTCAATTTCCTGAAGAAAGATAACTTTCATTATTTTGGCATGAGACACTCTTAGAATGTCCTATGTCAAGAATAATTAGAATTTCACTCTTCAGCTTCTCTCCTGCAGTATATGACTGTTTAAACGAGCCTCACTGTCTGGTGCTTGATAAATGTGTTCTTGAGTGTATGAACTGAAGTGAATCTGAGCCAGCCAAACCAGTTAGAGCTGTCCATGTGAAAGCCTAGATAAAGGTGCAAAAATGTACATGTTGAGACATTCATTAATTTACTGCATGACTATTCCATTTATTAAATAGAGGCTACTGTGACAGACTAGCTCAGATGTTGTGTCTATAGAGAATAAGAAAATAAATTCAACTACACAGTTACCATGGCACTTGCAAATTGAGTTTTAACAGTTACTTTCATTTCATTAAAACAAAGCCTAGATTAGTACTGGTCCTAAACTCTCTCAAAAGACTTCTGCAAACTGTGGGGGCAACAAAAGAAATTTCATATGAAATACTGGTAGAAACAAAGACAGAAAGTAGGGGAAAGCAATTATTTCATTTAAAATCACAATCAAACTCCCTCATGTCTTAGCTCACACTGCTTTCCTAGAGCCACCTGCCATTTCACAAGTGAATACTTTCTGCCTCTGCCTAGAAGACTTTGTGCTGTCTCTCTTTCCACAAAATTGAATCCTCTCTTCTCCCTTGTAACATTCAAAGACTTCAGAGATTGTTCTTTCATAGCATTTTTGCCATACCATAATTGTGATATTTATCACATTGCATTTTAATATTGTATTTGTTTTCTTGCCCAATTAGATGTAAGCATTTAAAATACAGTGACATCTTGTTTATATATGTATATACGGGTATATATATGTGTGTGTATATATATACATGTATATACACATATATAAGTATATAAGTATATACGTGCATTCAAAAGGGTTTGCTACAAAGTTGATGCTCATAAAATAGCTAATGAATCAGTGGGTAAACAAACGAAAGAATGAATGAAGAGAAAAATATGACCAGTCACATGTTTTCAACACTGGATAGAATGAAAACTCTGCATTTAGTTCCAGGGTTGGTCAGAAAAGACAAAGAGATTTTTAATGGTTCTGAATTCAGATGTGGATGGCAAATCCCAAAGTAATTCACCCAAACATTGTTTTAATATTAGACCATATATTTGAAGAAAAACTGTTCCCCATTTAACTGCATTATTTGATTTTAAATATTAGAATTCTTATCTACACGGCAAACAGAAAACATGCTAGACTTGTCTGAGCAATATAATGATCACAGAGTATATAAAATACAATTAATGTCCATCCAAATGTATTTAAAAATACAGTTAATAAACAGGAGCCATTTGTGAGAAATGTTGAAAGATTTTAATAGCTGAATCTGTAAATCGATATTGAAAAATAGAGAGGTTTTAGTTAAAGAGTTAAGAATCTTGAAGTAATGCAATAGAAAGAGGGGGGAAATAAAGTTTAAGAAATTCCAAGGCATAGCTTTATTATATTAAGGTAAGAATATGAAATATAAAGATCAGTGTTTACCTATTTGCCTGATGTATATTATGAAGGCTTCAATGTAAGTAGTAGCTGTTTAAACAGAAAGGGAAGAAGGAATCAAGATGCTTATTTAAGAGGGTATAAGCAGACTTTGATGGTAGTATGAACACCTGAGAAGCCAATGAGATGGTGAGTCAAAGTAGCCATAAAGTTTCTTTCTACCCATGCCACTTTTGAATAAAGATTGATAGTAAGGCAGAATGATGCTGAATTAATTGTTCAAATGTTATGTTTCTTAGAGAAGTTAATAAAATTAGCCTTGGCTTGCTAATTTTGAGTAATAATTTATATATAAAGTTAGAGAAATGCTGATGCAATGGAAAGCCCAGGATAAAAAGAGGATGAGACTATTTGAAATGATCAGTTTAAAATCCAGTACTTGGATGTATGAGTGGTATAAAGGAGACAGTACAGAATGAAATAAACATTGACAAAAGAATTAAACATGGGGTTAATGAGCAAGGCAATAAACCAAAAAACAAACAAGAAAACCACACTAGAGGCAGAGAAAGAAGCAAAATATCTAAGAATCGTGATAGCATCAACATATTTTTCCAAAGAAATATCCAAGTAGAGGAGTCAGACAACTCTGTTGAAGGTGCAGAGTAGTTAATCCTGGTGATATCAGGAGTGGAGATATCCACTCACTCCAGTTGCATGAGTGTAGTGGGTGTGTCTGGGATATCATTGATAGTAAGTGCTAGAATGATAAAGAAAAATTTAAACATAAAAAAGAGAGAAAGAAGAGAGAAAAATGAAATGTGCTCTGTGCTCAGAAGGGGCTCACCCAATATACATAACTTTATAAAGTATTCACTGGTTAAGTAAAAGATTAAAGGCCATGCAATTACTCACACAAGTGGATACTCTAATATTGTTGGACATATAGAAATGGACAGGGGAAGACAGGTTCTCTGTGGCTTACCAAAACTTAATCATGAAGGATAAAATAATCAATTAAGATATAAACTATCTAGCACTGTCATAAGCACAAGTGAAGTTTTTGTTTTTGGACTTTTCAATTTAGGGGAAAGCCAAAATTGGTGAACATTTGAAAGCAAGCAGACATTTCCAAATAGAATTCTAGGACAAGGGAGAGTAACATTTTATTGTTCTTACAAAAATAATTATAGAAAACCTATGTTTATAGACCAGAGAAAATTTGCAAAAGGAAACAAAATGCAAAGGCATTGCAATTTACATGGAGAGAAATATTTTACAGCAACACATTCAAAATGTTACCTCATATCTAAGTACAGGCAAGTCATATTGCTGAGGTATGTAAGAAAAAGCAGCTCCATCAAGCATTCTATTAAAAAAAAAAACTGAAAACAACATAAAAAAGAACAAGCAATTCCTTGCTTTTTGTGATAAAGTAGATGATTCTGAAAGTTGCTCAAAACAATACCAGCTAAGGTTAATAGGCTTGCTGGAAGGTTGGAAGTTAGGAAGCCAGCCAATTTTATAGAACTATACCGTGAATGATATACTGGCAAATTTTCCAGGGCTATTTATATTTTTCATTGTCAACAGAATGTGCACATTAGATGCCAATTTCCTTCATCTCACTGAGAATTTTCCTGAAATGTTTTCTTATAGCTTAATTCCTGATTTGATTATCCAAACAATTATGCCACATTCTGTTATATTGCAGAAAATGGTAGTATTCATCAATTGCATTTTGGCTTTTCATGAAATATTTTGAAAAGGTAACCTTTTGCTAAAGGTACAGGCATTGGAAAAATTCAAGTTTAAATTATAATTTCACCACTTAATATCTTGCAAGTTTATTTCCTTAGATGTAAAATGAGCTTAATAATACTTCCATTGTGGAGCTGTTCTTAGAATTGAAAAGACTTATAAATCTACTGGAATAGCACCTGTTACATAGTAAAGGTAGAAAAAAACAATAAAGGGCTTGAAAGGCAAATTGATATTACACACATACAGTATTATGTTTTTAAAAAGGTAAAATCACAACTCTCACCTAAATATAATATGAACACATTTAAAATATGTAGTTTAACTCATTAATGAATGAGAGAACATATAAGGTGTTGTATCTGTTGAACAGATTATCCTAAAAGCAAGCATACATACATAAACAGGAATGATGAAATTATTGGGCTCAATATAATAGATAATAAACTGGCTGCTTCTACAGGGTAAATGAAAATCAATTGCACCTCCACCTGTCAAAATGCATTGTTTTATATGGATAAGAATTACTTTTACCATTGTCAGTACCTACTACTTAAAAGGTGTAAAGGCCAGGCGCAGTGGCTCACAGCTGTAATCCCAACACGTTGGAAGGCTGAGGCGGGCAGATCACGAGGTCAGAAGTTCGAGACCAGCCTGGCCAGCATGGTGAAACCCAGTCTCTACTAAAAATACAAAAAATTAGCTGGGCATGGTAGCATGCACCTGTAATCCCACCTGTAAATCCTCAGCCTCTAGAGGCAGGAGAATTGCTTGAACCCAGGAGGCGGAGGTTGCAGTGAGCCGAGATCACACCACTGCACTCCATCCTGGGCAACAGAGCTAGACTTCATCTAAAAAAAAAAAAAAGGGTAAAATAGCTCAAAGTAAATGAAAGACAGAGATAATCCTGATGTGTTTGCAGAACGGGCCACCCAGGAATAATTTTGGTTACTGTAGCCTTGCATTTCAATTTGTCCATTCACAATTATTTTTCTGACAATCCTCCCAACTTATGTTCATATAATAACAAAGAAGGACTATAATTGATTACAAAGAATTGACTAGTTTTGTTAGGTTTGGCCTGGTTATTTATATAGGTCCAGCAACAGTTTTAATTAACCCTGTAGTTCTCCTTATACGTTCTTTTGTAAATCAAGTATCACAGAATATTTTAAAACCCACAAAGTCGTAAAATTCTTTTTTTAATTTTCATTTTTATTTTAGATTCAGGGGATACATGTGCAGATTTGTTACAAGGGTATATTTCTTGGTACTGAAGTTTGGGCTTCTGTTGATCCTATCACCCAGATAGTGGACGTAGTTACCAGTAGGAAGTTTTGCAACCCTTGGCCCCTCCCTTACTCCAGCCATTTGGAGTTCCCAGTGCCTAGTATTCCCATCTTTAAAATCTATGTGAACTCAAGATACAGCTCCCACTTATAATTGAGAACATGTGTTACCTTGGTTTTCTGCTTCTACATTAGTTTACTAAGGATAATGCCCTCCAACTCCATCCATGTTCCTGCAAAACACCTGATCCCATTCTTTTTTGTGGCTGCATAGTATTCTATGATATATATGTACCACATTTTCTTTATCCAGCTCACTGTTGATGACCTAGGTTGATTCCATGCCTTTGCTATTATGAATAGTACTGCAATGAACATAAAAGGACATGTGTAGTTTGGTAGAAGTATTTATTTTCCTTTGGGTCTATACTGAGTCATGAGATTGCTGGGTTGAATGGTAGTTCTATTTTTAGTTCTATGAGAAATCTCCAAACTGCTTTCCACAGAAGCCAAACTAATTTGCATTCTGACCAACAGTGTATCAGCTTCCCCTTTTCTCTGCAACTTTGCCAACATGTGTTACTTTTTGACTTTTTAACAATAGCCATTCTGACTGGCCTGAGATGCTATCTCATTGTGGTTTTGATTTGCATCTCTCTCATATGAGTGATATTGAGAATTTTTTCATGTTTGTTGGCTGCTTGTATATTTTCCTTTGAAAAGAGTCTGATCATGTCCTTTCCCACTTTTTAATGGGGTTGTTTGGCTTTTTTCTTGTTGATTTAAGTTCCTTATTGATTCTGGATATTAGTGCTTTGTCAGATGCATAGTTTGCAAATATTTTCTCCTTCTCTGTAGGTTGTCTGTTTACTCTATTAAGAGTTTCTTTTGCTGTACAGAAACTCTTTAATTAAGTCCCATTTGTCTATTTTTTATTTTGTTGCATTTGTTTATGGGGTCTTCATGCTAATTCCTTTGCCTAGGCCAGTGTTTAAAAGAATATTTCCTAGATTTTCTTCTGGAACTTTTGTAGTTCGATGTCTAACATTTAAGCCTTTAATCCATCTTGAATTAATTTTTATAAATGGTGAGAGGTAGGGGTCCAGTTTTATTCTTTTGTACATGGTTAGCCAGTTTTCCCAGCACCATTTATTGAATATGGTGTCCTTTCCCTATTGTTTATTTTTGTCAACTTTGTCAAAGATGAGTTAGTTGTAGCTGCGTGGCTGTATTTCAAAGGTCTCTGTTCCATTGGTCTGTGTCTATTTTTGTACCAGTACCATGTTGTTTTGGTTGCTGTAGCCTTGCAGTATAGTTTGAAGTCAGGTAATGTGATCCTTTCAACTTTGTTCTTTCTGCTTAGGATTGCCTTGGCTATTTGGGCTCTTTTTGGTTCCATATGAAATTTAGGGTTTTTTCCTAATTCTGTGAAAAATGACATTGGTAATTTGATAGAAATAGTGTTGAATCTGTAGACTGCATTGGCACTACTGACATTTTAATGATATTGACTCTTCCTACCAATGAGAATGGAATGGTTTTTTCCATTTGTTTGTGTCTTCTATGATTTCTTTGGGCAATGTTTTATAGTTCTCAGAGAGATTTTTCACCTCCTTGGTTAGGTATATTCCTACATATTTTATCTTTTGTGTAAGCCACAAAACTCACTTCTTTATGAATGTTTTCATAAGGAATTTTGGATTATACTTTTAAAGGTATCTATTTGCTATTGGGAGGATAACAAAACAAACCCAAGAAATGTTCTCTACCAGATTTCAACTGCAGTATCTGTAAATCTGAGTGAATTCTTCTCTTCCTGAGTCCCCAACATTTCTCAAAGCTCCTGCACTGGCAGGAATTTATCTTTCTTACAATCTAAAATGCTGAGACCAGCTTGGGGAGACCCTAACCCAGTGGCGCTAGAGGAATTAAAGACACACACAGAGAAATACAGTGTGTGGAGTGGGAAATCAGGGGACTCACAGCTTTCAGAGCTGAGAGCCCTCAACAGAGATTTACCCACATATTTACTGACAGTAAGCCAGTGATAAACATTGTTTCTGTAGATTATAGATTAACTAAAAGTATTCCTTATGGGAAACAAAGGGATGGGCTCTGGCGAGTTATCTGCAGCAGGAACATGTCCTTAAGGCACAGATCACTCATGCTACTGTTTGTGGTTCAGGAATGCCTTAAGTGGCCTTCCACCCTGGGGGGGCCAGGTGTTCCTTGCCATCATTCCGGTAAACCCGCAACCTTCAGCGTGGGTGTCATGGCCATCACAAACATGTCACAGTGCTGCAGAGATTTTGTTTATGACCAATTTGGGGGCCAGTTTATGGCCAGATTTGGGGCCTATCCCCAGCACTAAAAGACTAAGCCAAATTAACAAAGTAAAAGGCCAGATTTCCTAATAGAACTTTTATGCTTTGGCTCTGTCAAGAAAGCTAAACACTATTATTTAAAATTAACTTGTTACACTTTATTCAGTAAGCACCATTCTCAAATAAGATATTTGAAGTATGGCTATGACTACACAATTTGTCAATTGTGTGCTGGTAAGAAGGAGAAGATATTGCAGTAGAAACTATACAATCTACTCTTTTTTGCAATGAAAATTAAGGAGACTCAAGATTTTATAAATTCTGGAAGGTCAGGGAGAATCAGATATCATTTTAAGATGTCCTATTTCAATGTATAGAAGTAGAGTTTATTAAATTGTTGATTGTGAATAGCTTAAGAAAGAAGAAAAAGGTCTTCCTTACATACCTGGAAAATGGAACCTTAAAAATACATCAACAATATTCCAAGTAACCACCAGTGTAATTTCCTTCAGCATTTATTCAGTCCTATGTAATTAGTTTTTGTTCTGCTGGATCCTGGCTTATCCATCCATTTGCCTGCAGCTGACTTACACTACTCTAAAATGAGTCCTGGAAATCCTAACTCAGTCAACAGGTTATGGTCTGGAAGTTATCTAAGTGATGTTTGGTTAGAAACCTATACCCATGGGTCCACTCTTTTAAGGGTCAATAGCTAGACATGTCTGGTACAATACTTTTCTACAAAACTCTGAGACCTTGTTTATTTGTTGAATATACAATGACTAGCTTGTAGCAGAACTTTCAAGCAAGTGTAAGAGTAAAATCAAAACTACCCACAGATGATAGAGGATTAATTTCTGGCTGTGGTTAGTTTATTACTATAATCAGTATATCAGGAAGGAAGATAGTAAAATTCTCTATTGCAGTATAGTACATTCTTTCCCTAAAGAGTTTTGATCAGTGCTTTTCCCAAGGGTAAATACATATTATAGAAATTAAGTACATTGACAAAACTCCAGAGTTTTCCCATATAGCATATAGTTTCAGAAACATTTATTTTAATAACATTTTACCTATACAAATTTAACTTAGAGAAAGTTGAGCATATCTTCTGATCTGACAATTTTCTATGCAACTCTTATAATAGTAACACAGAAAACAAACCTAATTATTTCTGGTGCTTCTTTTTATATAAAGAGAAAAATAAAATATATGTGATTTTCCAAAACCCATCTGAAAAGTCTCAAAGAAAATTTTAAGTGGATTTTTTTCTTTACAACTTTAATGCTGGTTTTGGAAAGGCAAAATCAAAAGCATTGTCAGAGATTTGGGCGCTTGATTAGGGTGCCTGAAACGGGTGCCTGAGAAGCAACAGTTGGCATGTGTATTTAATTAAAGTGACAATAAAGCATTTTAAAGAAACACAGAATATAACACATTTATAAAGAAGTTTATCTCTTACATGAGTTAGGAAACTCTGGTCTCTCTCTCTCTCTCTCTGTCTAATAAAGAGCATTTCAAATTGAGCATAAGGCACAGAAAATTAATCTGATATACCACAGAATCACTGCTCTCCAGGAAGATTGCATTGAATTAAAGAATAACCTTTTTTTCCCATTGCTAAAGGCACTAATTAGAAACGAAGGCAGAAAGTTTGTACAAATTGAGTGAACGTTGCTAAAATTTTAACATGTTTCATAGCTTTTTTTTTTGGAAGTAGGTATTATAAACAAGGGCAATTAAAATTCACGTTCCAAATGTTATCCTTCATTATGCTTGATTGTTTTCTGGAACCAATTGACACTTCACCTTAGGACAGTAGTTCTCTCGGGGATCTATGAGGTCAAAACAATTTCCATAAAAATACTAAAATGATAATCATGCTGAAATGCAATACATTATTATTGCTATCTTCAAATAAATTGATAAACAAGTGTTAAAGGATGTCAGTTTCAATTCCCAATACAGTAAATATAGATAGCCACATAGAAAAAAGTTCTTTAGGCAGTGCTCAAGAGTATAAAAAATCCAGAGATTAAGAAACCTGAGAATTGCTGAGAATTTAGGAAAAAACCTACACTTTTTCACTTCATAAAAGCACACACAGAATTGTATTTCTCTGACACCACTGTTGCTAGTATAGTTTCATCAAATCATTATATTAATAATGTCTTTTCACCCAAGTAACTAAATTCTATTTTACAGAAAAAGCAGCTGGCTGGATAAATGAGAACTGTCTGTCTTACACAGCATTACCACTACGAGAACATGTGATGAAACTTTCTAAGGCCACATAGGTCTCATCCACACATTCATGACGCAAAGCTATAGTTTCTCTCTATAATATAAAATTTATGTTAAAAGGCATACAAACTTAAAATGATGCTTCATACATGCTTTGGTTTTCTATCTTACTTGAAAATTTGTTAGGTATACAAAAATATCCTTTAATTAATGTAATAACAGAACAATGATTTAAATTATTTAAACATCTTAGAAAGTATCTTTAAGCTGACATACTACAGAGCATAATTACTGTAGAAATAAATAGGTTGACAAAATAATGATCCAACTTATTTGAATAGATTTAAATTTTTCTTAATTTTAAATATTATGCATGGGTAATTTCACCTTATTTGATCAGTAGACCTGTATAAATTTGAGAAAACAAACCTAAGTAGAATAAAGTGTATGCTTTTACTCTACTCAACACAAATTAATCATGGAAGAGACACAGCTAGCTTTTTTAAAACAAAAATTATTCAACTAGTCTTATTTGTCAATGTTTATTCTAATTATGTGAATTTGGTATCTTCAAAAAGTCTTAAGACTTCTTTTTTATGAGAAATTTCTTTAAGTTGAGAACATTTAATCTATTCATTTTTTAATTTCCTTTATTTCTGGGACTTTGGATCATTCAGTTTACATATTTATTTATCTCTATAAGCCAATTGGAACAGAGCTTATAATTTAAGATACTTTATAATATAGGTTATTAATACCCTCTAGAAAGAGTAAAACATTTCACACTAACACAATCAGAGGTAAAGGCCTTTCTGAATTACAGAAACATAGACACAAAGATACCTAGAGTACTTATAGCTTCAAATTTTTAACTTCACCCACAGGTCAAGAGTAAATACACAGATAACGGATCAGATTGAGTTTGTTTCCTTCACGTGGGCACCATATTTTGAGCTGAGAATTTTATAAAAACAATCAAAAAAAGAATAAAAACCTCATTCCCTGTCATCTTTTACCCAACAGAAAACAGATTCTATAATCCAACAGCAATGATCAACAAATAACCAGATCATTAAGCTGAATTTTCAAACATTGCTCTCACCAATGGAGAATAACTTGAACACGGTAAGAACAACAGAAACTTAAAGCACAAAATTGCTGGGAAAAATACAAGAAATACAAAATCAACATAATTAAAGTTCTACTGTCACTTGTGTTTCCCCTGGGAGCAAGAAAGTAGCAGCAGACCAGCAGTATGAGTTGCATTTCCCTGGCACCTGCTTTGCCAGGGTAACTCACTTGAGCATCTCAATAGACTCTCCAAGATTTTAAAGAATTTTTACAAACATATAATATATAATAAACACATACGAAATGAATATACAGATATAAAATGGACAAGTGTCAAAACTTTTATTTAACTCATTGATTAAAGAAGGCACCAATGAGATATTATAAAACAGTTCAAAGGAGAATTGAAAGAGAGACATAAATTATCAGGAATGTTGAAATGAATTTGATTAATAGATGGAAAACTAACTTATCTGGGAGAGAGAAGGAAATCAATATTACCTCCAATGGAGGAAATTCATTTTGCATTGCCTGTGAGAAAAATGATTTTCATCACTATTAGTTATCTACAATTTAGAGCGATAACACAGATCAAGACAGTGAAGGGTGAGCTAGACAAAACACCCAGTGATCTTTTTCTGTGCATTTCAAAGTCATTCACAATTATTCCTGACAGTGTCATTGAGAATAATTTTCCTAATTGTTCCTAGTAAATGAACTGATCTCTAATTCTAAATGAATAACAAATGAATCTAATCAACAAAGTTCCCAAAAGAATAAATTATAACCTACTGAAGAAGTTAATGAAATTTGTAAAATTGCATATAACCAGCTTATTGAAAAATTGGATGTTGCAGGATGTAGTCAGGGAGAAACTTTATTCTTCTTCACAATTTCCCTTTTCAGTGCATTTAATAGATTGTTTTTCTTCCCTAACTTTGAAGGAAATCACAAAAAGATCTCAATGATTTCTGGTTCCTTTCAGATAACATAAATTCTTGTCAGTCTAACATCAAATCTTTAACCACTCTCTAAGTCTAAGATTTCTCTTTCCCCTGCTGATAAGCAAAGAAAAGGAAGGCACAGTCTTCCTTTCTTGATCTCCTGCCCCATGCTGTAGATTTTCATGGAAACTTTAAAGTTTGAGGCAAGAGAAAAGGAAGAAATAAGGGTCAGAAAGGTCTTCCTGCGTTGGAAAATCGTAATGCAGCATTGGGCTTAGTATATGCCAAAAGCTAACTCTTTCTTTAGTGGCATTTTCTTGAGACTCGTGTAGTTTCCTGGAATTCCTAAAGTGGTTTATGGTGTTCCTTCTGTCATTTGGTTGTTTATGTCCTTACCACTCAAGCCCGTCTCCTACAGGCCATACTAAACTGCTAGCCTTTCCTATGGAGCTTCCCTGACCCCAGGCTGGCAGTCCTCTTGGAAAGGGTCTTTTAGAGATGGCTCAGCGTTGGCTCCCTTTAACACATGAAAATCAATGTCATTGCCTGGCAGCCAGTAGAAGTGTGTCTCAGAGCAGTCCATTTGACTCTGCTTTTCCAAGGAAACTAGCTCTAGCCTTTTGTGCTTAAACTTTTCAGACTTGAATACAGTCTTGGTTCACTTAACAGCCCCACTCGGCCGGGCATGGTGGCTCACATCTGTAATCACAGCACTTTGGCAGGCCAAGGCAGGTGGATCATGAGATCAGGAAATCGAGACCATCCTGGCCAACATGGTGAAACCCATCTCTACTAAAGTACAAAAATTAGCCAGGCATGGTGGCACGTGCCTGTAGTCCCAGCTACTCGGGAGGCTGAGGCAGGGGAATCGCTTGAACCTGGAAGGTGGAGGTTAACAGTGAGCCGAGGTCGCACCACTGCACTCCAGCCTGACCACAGAGCAAGATCCATCAAAAAAAAAAAAAAAAAATCCACTCTCATTTGTCTTGAGATAGGGAGGGGCACTGCCTCACCGCAGGGGTTAGAAGATGGTCACAATATACTAGCAACTTCTCTCTAAGTCCTTAGGAAGAAAAAAATGTCATAGTGAAAAATATTGCATGTTTTCACGACTCTACAGAATAGGAGCCAGGAAGTTTTTTTAAATTATTTTCTAACTCATTTCTAGTTCTTTAGGAAGACCTCTGTTACAGTGTCTTCAACTTCATATTGCATATTTTTTCCTGCTCCTATATAGCCTACAGGTACTGTATGAGCTGATACTAGGAGATTTTTTTAAAGCTTTAGGATTTGCATAGATACCCTAGAAACTTCTTGGAGAATTTCTTCCTATATAATATGGCTTACACTTACGTAGTCAGTGCCAGTTTTCTGAGCAGATATAGAATCTATGTGCTTTATACGAAGAGCCACTGTCTATAAGGAGGAGAAAAAAGGTGTATATCTTTATGAGAAATTATATGCATGTCGTAATGATAATAGTTACAGTAACAGAAATCATTTTGAATGCTGATTCTGTATAAAAAAAGTATTTCCTCTCTTTTCTCACTCATATGATTAAGTCTACGAAACAATTACTATTATTGTTGTTATTTATAGTTGGAGAAACAGATGCTTAGAGAGTTTAGAAGATTTGTCCAAGATCACCTAGCTAGTAAGTGCTTAGATCTGTTTTTTTATTATTATTATCATTATTTTAAACTGCAAAGCACAGACTCAGGTTCTTGAAGTATAGTGGTGAGAAAGGCTATGGGGAAAAGATGGAAGGTTGTTTTCTCCTCATAACCCAGTCTAGCTGATAATGATATTTGACATGTGGGAAGAATAATTAGGGATTATGAAGTTTTCTTTTCTCTCATAATTATATTAGAAAGCTAAGACTCACTTGGTGGATCATAATTACTATAATTCAGATAATATCTGCAACTTTATGAAAATGTGTGCCTTCATTTCATGACAATTACTCTTCCCCAATGTCCTTCTAGCTTCAACAAAGTTACTGAGTTTCCATAAATAGAAACAATATTTGCATTTGTAAATATATTATGCATGTGTATATATGATAATGCATCTTGACCTACCTTTTTATCATGTATAGAAATATAAAAGAATGACAATCATCTAGCAAATTTCTACAAATGTTTTACTAGTTTAATAAAAACAAGCCCATGAAATACATACATTCCAACATTTCACCTATTAAATTGTGTAGAACTGAAGTAGTATCTAAAGGCCATTCCACAAGCAACAACAATTACCATATATAAATATTAATATGCATGGGATTGATAAAGAGAGCCAGATTTGCATTCCATACATAAAACTGTCAACTCATATTTCCATGATAAATCATGAAAAGAATGAAGGTGTACTCAGGCATATGAGCATTGCATATATTTTCTGGGCTAGCAAAGGCATTATCTTTGTGTGTCTGATTCATTTGTTGTGCTAATTTTCAAGATACTCAATATTTTACCACAAAGTTAACATGATAGGTATATCTTAAAAGTGTCATAGTGAAAAATATTGCAGTTTTCACAACTCTACAGAATATGAGCCAGGAAGTTTTAATTTTTAAAAATTATTTTCTAATACATTGCTAGTTTTGGTAAAACCCTTACCAAATAATCAGCAATTAAAGAAAAATATGTACTCTCAGCCTCCAAGTATTAAATTGACTACCTTAGGATAGAATATAAGCCTTTTTTAGTATCTAGTAATATCGGTTATATGAAATAGAAAGAAAATATTCTAATGCTTTCATGTGTTATACAGCTAGCTCCTGCATAATAAATGACTGTTTAAATAACACTTAGCATAAACATGCATGCCTACTCAACATATGCATAGGATCTTAACACTTCTTAAACTGAACTTCTCATATTCTCCTTCAAACCTATCCACTGCAAAGTTACCTGAGATATATACAGTTCCCACTACTTCCACAGCTACTCTTTCATCTCAGATGATATTATTCTTTCTTCTACAATGGATATCTAGACTCCCTGCTTCTATCACTGGCACTGCTAATGCCTATTCTCAACTATTCTCAATACAATTACATTGAGATCCCTTTAAGACAAGCCCAATCATGTCACTCTTCTGCTAAAAATCCTGCAATGTCTTCTTGTTTTACCCAGAGGAAAAGGTAAAATTCTTTAAAGGGCTTATAAAGCCTCTTATGATCTAGCCCCTCATTATCATTCTGAAGTCATCTCCTACCACACTCCAATCTTCCAAACAAGACCACTTCCAGTTACACTGGCCTCCATCCCATTGCTCTGATTTGCTTGCCTTAATCCTGCTTTGGGATTAGGGCATTCACGCACTCGCTGTCTCCTCTGCCTGGAACACGCTTCTTAATTTCCCCAACCCCAAAAATCCATAAAGCTAACCCTAATCATCGAGTCTTTACTTTCTCAACATATCCTATCTAGGTCATTGTATTTTACTCTGCAACCCCAACCCCTGTCACTGCCATTTCTCTCACACTATTTTACTTTTACTTATTTGTCTATATCGATTAGAATATAAACTCCATAAAGCAAAATATTTTATTTTGTTCAAGGATGTAATTAAATAAACTAAAACAGGTCCCTAGTAAGCATTCAACAAATATTTCTAAGGGAATAAATTATCTGGATTTATTGCTAGTGATAAAGCATACATGCACAATTTTAATTCTAGAAACAATAGGATAAGCAGTGTAAGAAACACAAAATGCTATTGGTTGCAGAGGGAAAATAATGTCTTGATTAAGATGCAAAGTAAAAATGAATACTTTACAGAAGATTGTATTTAAGATAAGACTTTAAGGATTGGTAAAATTTTGACAAGTGGATAATAAAGGTGGGGGTGCTGTGAGAATCATTCAAAAGAGGGGTTAAGAACGAAACTGACTATTGCTTGCTTTTTATGTTTCATCATTCTACTCCACACTGGGATGACATAGATGAACAACCTGATCACTAATTTCAAATTGCTTGCTGCTAGTGAAATGTGTTTGTGTGTGTGTCTATCGTAATTCTAACAATCAATAGCAAAATAATGTACTAAATAAAGAACATATAGAAGACTCCTCTGAGAAGATTTCTCAGAGAAAGTTGAAAAAGAATAAAAACTTTAAAAAATCAATTTCATGGCCGGGCGCGGTGGCTCACGCTTGTAATCCCAGCACTTTGGGAGGCCGAGGCGGGCGAATCACGAGGTCAGGAGATCGAGACCACGGTGAAACCCCGTCTCTACTAAAAAATATAAAAAATTAGCCGGGCGTGGTGGCGGGCGCCTGTAGTCCCAGCTACTCGGAGAGGCTGAGGCAGGAGAATGGCGTGAACCCGGGAGGCGGAGCTTGCAGTGAGCCGAGATCGCGCCACTGCACTCCAGCCTGGGCGACAGAGCAAGACTCCGTCTCAAAAAAAAAAAAAAAAAAAAAAAAAATCAATTTCATTCAATAGTCCCTAAATAGACTTAAATTATATAAAACATTTGATGATGCTGTCAACATGAAAGCTCAGTTGCAGCTGATTTTATAAAATGTATTTACTTCACAGTTTAGTTTGGATATATTGTTGGCAAGGTTCTGGATCCCTAACCTACTTTGTCTAGCCACAGGAGTGGCATCCAGGAAGATGAATAAAAGGGAAGCTTCAGACAAATCCGTGACATTCCTGGACAGAAAAGTTCTGCCACTTTATTCCTATTTGTCCTATTCCAATAAAAGTGGTTGGGCAATTTAGAAAAAGATAAAAGGCGCTTTTTCATTACTTTTATTATTTCATTACTTTTATCGTTACATCGTTACTCACAACTAAACTTCAGGCCAATTCTAAACTTTTCTTCTTCTACCATCAGCCCCACTTAGTTTCTTCAACCATTTCAAAACACAAAATCGCCTACAAACAAACATTTTCAACAGGCGAGAGGGGAAAAAATGGAGAACTGAGAATTACATATAATGCCTCAAGAATCCACTAACAACAACACAACTGTATCACACACCTCACACTCTACAACAACAAAATAATGATCTCCCCAAACCTACATAGGAAAAGGAATGTTCATACACTCTACTCTTTCATCTGCAGTAGTTTTGAGTTTCATTTTTATTCACTTGTCCTTTCTACCAAAGCTAGATCTTTCTCTTTGTGTTTGCATTTCCCAGAAGTATTAAGGGAAAAGAAAATAGGGCAACTGCTTCCCCTTCATTTTTGTTGTTGTAGTTAACTCATTTTCACCCAATCTTGTGTTCAATACATTCTAAAGATTAAATATAATCTCTGCAATGGAAAGCAGACGCTTTTCTTCAAAATATCTTCTCATAATGGCGCAAATTCTCTTAAACAGCAGCAGCTACACTTTATCTGAACAACTTTTATTAACATGAATATTATATAATTATAGCTGTCTTTTAATGTTGATGTCTTTGTAAATACCATATATTAATTATTACAGTGGCTGCAATAATGTTACAATATAAATCAATGAGTCAGTGCATAATCAACAAGGTGAACATCAGCAAATGTTTTACTGGAGGCATTTGCTCTTAACCTCTCTCCCTGTTTGTATCAGCTGATAGACACCATTATCTTTTTTTTTTTTTTCTTTTTTTGTGAGATGGAGTCTCACTCTGTCACTCAGGCTGGAGTTCAGTGGCACAATCGCCACTCACTGCAACCTCCATCCCCCAGGTTCAAGCGATTCTCCTGCCTCAGCCTCTGGAGTAGCTGGGATTATAGGTCATGCCACCACGCCTGGCTAATTTTTGTATTTTTAGTAGAGATGAGGTTTTACCACCATGTTGTCCAGGCTGGTCTCGAACCCCTGACCTCAGGTAACTCAGCTGCCTCGGCCTCCCAAAGTGCTGGGATTACAGGCGGACACCATTATCTTTTGAAAGCGGTCTGTTTCATCATCCTTGGGCCATGTTTTTACAGAACTAAAAACAAAATATGCACAGATACTGTCCAAATATTTTTAAAACATGCGAACTTAGATTAAAATAATCTTGGAGAAAGGAGGAAAATAAAATTCATCTTGTTTCACCATTATTATCTTTTACTGGAGAAATCGATGACTGGAAGTATTAAATTACTTCCAAAAGAACCAGGATTAGAACTCGGGTTTCCTACACTAGTTTCTGTGTTCTCTTTTCATTTTAATACATGACCTATTACCTCTTTATATTTTATGGATAATAAAATCATCACAATAGAATGCTCCATAAAATTATAAATATGTCTTAAAATTTTTACATATCAATATAATCTTTTTGTTGTTGTTAAATCCGCAGTCCATCCTTTTAGCTATTTCAGTTGCTGGGGGTGCTATGTAAGATTTTAGTTGTGCAATATTGAACATTTCACATAAAAGAATGATGTATCTCTTGAGCTTTCAGGAAGACAAGAAAATTTAGTCTAAGGAAGAACAAAAGCAAACAAAAAGCAAATAGGAAACTTCTCTCAAGAGAAGTAAACAATAGTCCCCCATTATAGGGGGTGTGATGGTTAATACTGAGTATCAGCTTGATCCAACTGAAGGCAGCAAAGTATTGCTTCTGGGTGTGTTTGTGAGGGTGCTGCCAAAGGAGATTAACATTTGAGTTTGTGGACTGGGAAAGGCAGACCTACTCTCAATCTGGGTGGGCACCATCTAATCAGCTGCCAGCATAGTTAGGAGAAAAGCAGGCAGAAGAAGCTGGAAGGATGAGGCTGGCTGAGTTTCCGGCCTCTATCTTTCTTCCGTGCTGGATGTTTCCTGCTCTGGAACATCAGACTCCAAGTTCTTCAGCTTTTGGACTTTTGGACTTACAGCAGTGATTTGCCAGGGGCTCTCAGGCTTCAGTCACGGACTGAAGGCTGCACTATCAGCTTCCCTTCTTTTGCGGTTTTGGGACTTGGACTGGCTTCCTGGCTCCTCAGCTTGCAGGTGGCCTGTTGTGGGACTTCACTTTGTGATTGTGTGAGACAATTCTGCTAATAAACCCCCCTTCATACATACATCTATCCTATTAGTTCTGTCCCTTTAGAGAACCCTGACTAATACAGGGGGAAATGGAAATATATTTGTTCCAAGACTCCCAGTAGATGCCTAATACTGTGCTAGTGCCAAAGCTTATATACACTATGTGTTTTCCTATATATTGATATTTATGATAAAGTTTAATTTCTACATTAGGAACAGTAAAAGATTAACAACAATGACTAAAAATAAAGTAGAACATTTTATAACAATATGCCAGCATCACTATTCTTGCACTTTGGGGCCATTATTAGGTAAAGAGTTAATTGCACAAAAACACTGTGATACCTCGACAGTTAATATCATACCCCAGAGGGATACTAAGTGGGTAGTGTGTGCAGCATGGATACACTGGACAAAGCAATGATTCATGTCATGGGTGGAACCGAGTGAGATGGTGTGAGATTTTGTCATATTACTCATAATGGCACACTATTTAAAGCTTATGAATTATTTCTGGAATTTTCCATGTAATATTTTTGGACCCTGGTTGACTGTGGGTAACTGAAATCACGGAAAGTGAATCAATGGATAAGGGAGGACTACTGTAATATTTTAGACCACAATCTTAAGTATTATAAGCCTACAATTTCACATGCTGCTGCTTTCACATTTTGAACCTTGTGGGGCACAAAAGGCCTAAAGGTGAGTCTCCTTGCTCTCAACAGACATACTCTGACCCAGCTAGTTGGATCAGGTGAGGCAGCTGCTCCCCATCTGGTCCTCAACCTAACAGGTTTTTTATGCCTGCCACCTCAAACAAGTTATTAGAACAAGCTCGTATCTTTCCCTTGTAATGAGAGGTACCTCACCCTCCCATTACTACCAAGCCTGCCTCCCACAGCCCTTGCTTGTTCAGCTTTGTCCCCAGTGCACCCTCTGCATGGCCTTGTGTCATGCCTGATACTAGTCTGGAGCTATGGGTATGTTTTAACAATAAACTTGTTTGATTTCATTTGTGCAGTATTGGTCATCATATTTTTTTTTTCATATTAGGTAAAGGAGATGATACCTTCCTCACCAGCAGGATAAATAAGAGGTGATCAAAACACTCCAGAGCATGGTGCAAAAAAAAAAAAAAAAAATATATGAAACAAACTAATTATCCTCGATCTACATTTTGGAAAACCACTGTTGTATTTTTCAGCTCCCACTGGGAGTTTTTAATGCCCTTTTCAGCAACAAAACAAAACATTGCATTACATACCATAGGAGAGTAATGGAAAAGAGAAACAAAAATCCAGGATTAATTCTAAACTCTTATATTCCTATACACTACGAATATAGATAATAGGTCTTGATTTAAAGATTTCCATATTAATTTAATCCCTTGTGAACTCTGCTGTTTCATAGAAATTATACTTTAAGATGAAGATTAAAAACAGAAAAAGAATACTTTGTGTTTGTTCATTCATGTTATTCCTCGATTCATTGTAACATAATGAACAAAATTTTAGTTTAAGATTAAAAACTTGCAATTATGGTGACAGTTAAATATATATTATAGAAACATGAAAAAACTACAACTCTTCATGACATTCAGAGATCAAGAAAACACACTATTAAGAGATTTTCAATATAATACTAGAGTAACTTGGAAAAATATAAACTAATAATTTAAAAACTTTGTGAAAGTCAATAGATAATATTTTATAATATAAAGTTAACATTCATTTTTTAAAGCTTCAACTCTAGAGCCTAGAAGATTTGATGAAAGAGAAATTTTTTTATTCACTTTATTGATAAAGTTCAATTTTAACATTTCTGCTGCATTTAAGATAGCACAATCTCACCTTACAAGCAAATTACTCATGTCTATTTCCTATCTCGATAAGCACACCTAAGAGCATACGATTTTGTTTCCATTCACAGATGTACCATAGATATTTATGAGGAAAATTTCCACATGTTGCACATCTCCTTTAATTTTGTTTGTTAGTTGGTCCTTGTCCTTAATGCTGAATAATATTTCATTGTGGATATATAACACATTTAAAAAAATCCATTCATTCCTTGATGGACACTTTATTTTTATATGTTGGCTCCTGTGAATAGTGTTGCAATGAACATGAAAGTGTAGATATCCTTTCAATATACTGATTTCAATTTCTTCGGGTATACACCTAGAAGTAGCATTGCTGGATCACATGTTAATTAAGATGACCATTAAGATCAACTTTATGGGTTTTATCTTGACCTATCACATTTATTTATAACATACGATTATTTGAGCAAGAAGGCAAATGTCATTTATCACAAAAATAGAAAAAAAATCCAGTAATTTTTATGAAACCACAAAACATCCTGAATAGCCATAACAATCTTAACCAAAGATTGAAAAAGAACAAAGCTGGAGACAACACACAAACAGATTTCAAAGTATATTACAAAGGCATGGTAATCAAAACAGCATGGTACTGGCATCAAAAGAGACACATCAACCCATGGAATAGGATAAACAGCCCAGAAATAAACCACACATCTATAGTCAATTGAATTTCTAGAATGGTGCATGAACACTCAATTCAGAAAGAACAGTCTCTTCAATAAATGGTGATGGGAAAACTGGATATCCACATGCAGAAGAATGAAAATATATTTTTATTCTTAAAGATATAAGATATATTTTTAAATCATCAACATCTCTAATCACCAGAGACATGTAAAACCACAATGAGATACTACCTCATACCTATTAGCAGAGCTACTATTAAAAAGACAAAAATAATAAGTGTTGATGAGATGTGGAGAACAGAAAACACTTGTACACTCCTGGGAATATTGTAAATTAGCACAGCCAATTTGGAAAACGGTATAGAGGTTCCTTAAAAAGCTAAAAATAGAATTAACATATGATCCAGCAATGCTACTTCTAGGTGTATACCCGAAGAAATTGAAATCAGTATATTGAAAGGATATCTACACTTTCATGTTCATTGCAACACTATTCACAGGAGCCAAGATATAAAAATAAACAAAGTGTCCATCAAGGAATGAATGGATTTTTTTAAATGTGTTATATATCCACAATGAAATATTATTCAGCATTAAAAACAGAAAATTCTGTTGTTTGCAGCAATATAAATGAACCCAGAGAACATTATACTACGTAGAATAAGCCAGGTACAGAGAAACAAATACCATATGATAACACTTATATGTGAAGTCTAAAAATGTCAAATTCATGGAAGTAGAGAGTAAATGGTGATTACTAGAGGTGGGGAATGTGGACAAGGAAAAGGGAGATGTTAGTCAAATTGTATAAAGATTTAGTTAGACAGGAGGAATAAGTTTTGGGGATCTACTGCACAGTATGTTGACTATAGTTCATGATCATGTATTATATTTTTAAAAACAGCTAAAAAGGAAGATTTTAAATATTCTCACTACAGAAATGATATATATTTGAAGTGATGGATATGCTGATTAGCCTGATTTGATCATTATATATGTATGTACTGAAACACTGTATTGCACCCCATAAATATATACAATTATTATTTACTAGTTAAAAAAATATTCTAACCTTTACCCAGTACTAAGGTTCAAAGCTGGTTCCACAGTTTTAGGAATTTTTACAGCCACACACCACTCTTCTAGTATCAATTTCTGCCTTAGTCAATTTGTGCTGCTGTAACAAAATACCTGAGACTGGGTAAATTATAAAGAACAGAAATTTATTTTCTCAAAGTTCTGGAGGCTGGAACACCCAATATCTAGGTTCCATCAAGTCTGGTGTCTTATAAGAGCTGCTCTTGGCTTTCAAGATGGTGCCCTTTAAGCTGTGCACTTCAGAGGAGAAAACACTGTGTTCTCACATAGCAGAAGGTGAAAGGCAAAAAGAAGCAAACTCTCTCTGTTAAGCCCTTTTATAAAGGCATTAACTCATTCATGATGACAGAGCTCTCATGACCTAAACACCCCCGAAAAGGCCCTACCTTCTAAAACTGTTGCATTGGGGATTAAGTTTTCAAGACACGAATTTTAGCAAACACATAGCATTACATAATTAGGAAGATTAGCACTTCTCATTTAGGTAGATGAGTTGAAAATACATTTTTCCTAATTTGTCAATTGTTTCCTGATTTCGCTCATAGTGGGCTTTTTTTTTCTATATTTTTTACCCAGAAGTTGATATTTGTATAAGAAAAATTAAACATCTGTTGACATTTTGACTTTTTATAAGAAAATTTAGCAATGTTTTTCTTTATGGATTCCAAATATCAAATCATAATTGGAAAAACCTTCTCCAATCCAAGTTTATAAATGAATTTACACATATTCTCTATGTGTAAGGAAATTAAACATATTTCTCTCTACTACATTTGTTATTTCACTTCTTTGCATTGAACTCTCTATCTCTTCTAGAAAATTTATGTTTTTAATATTGAAATCTTGATATATATATCCTGATATGAGTATATGTAAGGAGACAAACTTCACATTTATCTGAATGATTCAATTTTCCCATTAGTAATTTTTTAACAGTGCACCTTTATTATAATTTGAGGGACCATATTTATTATATATTACATTCTAGTGTCTATTTGGGTTTACATGTGAACTTTTTGCTCAACTTTTCTGTCCTATCTATGAATCAATACAATGCTATATTAATTTTGAAGCTTGGAGATATATTTTAATAATTGATAAAGCTGTTTCAATTTGCCCTCTGGACTCTGCCACTGTGTTTTTTTATGTTTGTTTGTTTGTTTTATTTTGTTGTTTGTTTGGGTTTTTTTTTACTCTAGGTTCCTCTTTCTGCTTATGGAGAACAACCCTGATGTCAGAGTTCCTAACAGTTTGTGATTTTGATAACTATGCTGAATACGTTTCTCTCTAACATAATATTTTGTCTTATATTCATTTTTTCAATATAATCTTGCCTCATATACACTTTTTACTAAGGACATTTTTAAAAAGTAGTGGGAGCAGGGACAATTGTTGGAGACAGACATTTTACTCCTAGCCACATGCTTTCCCTTCCTAAGAAAGCTTAGTAAGATCCGTGATTAGTAAAACACCTCAAGGGAATAAGAAAAGAAAATAGTTATTTTCCCAAAGATCTTAGGATTAGAGAAGCTGGGCATATTTCCAGCTTTCTCCACTTATCTCTTTTGGCTCCATTGCAGCAAAATATCTTCCCTTAAACACAATCATGCCTGAAAAAGAAAAGTTAGTTAACCCTTTGATCTTCATATCTTTGAACCAATTTAGCATACTATGGAATCATGGATAACTCTGGTAATAGTCAAACTGCTTTGACATGTTAGCCAAACATTCACCCACAGAATCTCTCTCACTGGCCAGGCATCATTCATATTATTCAGAGACATTTGGGGAAAAAGTCTTATTATATAACATGCTAGCACTGAAAATTCAATGTATCACCTAAGTACTTCTGTGTCTGTACGCACAAGGAATATTGTCCAAGTATGAAATCCATTCTAAAATTCTGTACTCAGAAAACAATTTTTAAAAATATATATACATACACACACACACATATATATACACACACATATATACACACACACATATATACACATATACGTGTATATATATACACACACATATATATCACATATATGTACATATATACACATACATATGTACACACACACACACATGTTTCACAAGTCTTCATTCTGCATGTTTGGGTCAAAGAAATCCTCAGCCTTTGTAAATTTTAGGTATCACAAACTTCCATTTCAGAGAGAATGGAGTTGAATGAGTCTTCTGACCCATTAACATTTCTAACACTAACACGTCATGTACTTATGTCAAAACACAAGGATCTACACTTTTAGCTCCTGTTTTGCTTACCCGCTACATTCCTTACTGAGCGCTTATTGCTTTCAGCCTCTGTTGGAAACTCAGGCATGTCTACTTCTTTAGTTAAAACTAATGGAATTCCAGAATCTAATGGAGAAATGTCCACTTCACCATTTTGAACTATATTTTTTTAAATGCAGTCTGCTAAGTTACCCCAAAAGAAATCATAGTCATATTCCATTGAAAATCCATATAAGGTCTTTGCTTAAATGGTCTGAGTAAAGTCCTAGCATTCTAGTATCATTTCCAAGTTTTGTTGTTGTGTTGTTGTTCTTAATTCCCCCAAATCAACCGAATATTTAGGTTTTGAGTCTTTGTGCTAGTCCATATTCTGACCCCAACCTTTGAGGTAGATGGAAAGATTGATGGAAAGATGTCAACTGACAAATGTAAGTGATATAATTTTCTTACATGGAAACTACCAAAATAACCATATGAATTGGGAACAGTACAACATCTTCCCACATGAAGTTTCAGGCTTTCCAAGTCCCTGGTTCCCTGTGAGGACCGATTATTTCTGCAGAAAATTCTTCTGGCCATAAGAAATGTGCCTTGCTATTCTGAAAATAAATTTGTTCCTGTGACTCTTCAAAAAACCTTGGCTACTAACGTGGTATAAATAGCTAATAAAAATAATCTCAGTGCATTTTTAAATTTTTCTTTGACATTGAATGAATTTGCATTATTAATCTCCTAGGCAGTCCAAGGGTCTACATTTGTTTAAGGAAGTAAATTTGCCTAAAAATTTACAGGTAAGACCAAATTCAGATTAATAAGTCAGTTTCTATCTTTACTCATGCTGCCATTCTGCCTGTATGTTGTCCTTGACTCCTACAGAACTGCATTTACCTCATTAAGCTTTGAAGTTTCACCTCAAATTATATTGATAGAGGTACAGAAGTAGGTACAGAGCTTACTGTTCATCTATTAAAAGGTCATGAAAGAAATTACTTTAATACATCAGTATTTAGAATTCTTGTTTCTCCTTCAGACACAATACTTCCTCGTGGACACAGTAGATTGTGTAAGTAGCCACATTTCTTATTTTGTTTTGGCTTCAGGAGATTCAGAGTGAAATTCAAGATCACACTTGATAATGGATATAGAATTCTGGCCTCATTCCGATAACATTTTCTTTGGAGTTGCCAATTTAAAATTTTTTTTACAGTATTTTATAAGAACAATCAATAACTAACATATAATTGATAATAATGTAATTAATAATATCCAATATTATGTTTTACATGAATTATCTTATTTCACTCTCATTTTTTAAATGAGGTATTAACCATTCTTTTCCTAGTCAGTGGAACTAAAGATACTCAATCTCCTTTAAGGCTGTGACTTGGAAGCTCTATATAACTTCTGCTAGCATCCAATTGGAATCCATCTAGCTCTGCAAAGACAAGCTAGGGATATAGATTATAGATAAGTAGCTTTCTATGTGTGCGGCTAAAACTAAGGAGGAGAAATCAAACTTCAAGGGATAGCAGACTCTATCAGCACTTCTTAGGACAAAATTGAGAGGAAGGAACAAAGCATCTAAATTGCTATTTGTTTAAACATGAGGCAATTTGGCCTAAATTATCTGATTAGACAATTTAGATTGCTCATATGCACCGATAAGTTATCTATTTTTCTCAAGTTGTTCCATATATAAAGATTGAATTATGCTTTATCAATCTTTATATAAGAATATGCTATGGCATAAAGGACTGAAAATTGCTTAGACATAATACGATTTATTTGGAGAATATTCTACACTTAATTTAAAATAACCTCATAGCCAACCATGCCCTTTGACAGTGATTTTAGCTTCCTTTCCCATCAAAACATACATAGGTGCTGTTTACTGATTGATATTGAATATTATTTATTAACTCCTCTTTTACTGGGTCAAATTGTATAGGAATAAATACACACACAGAAATTAATTCAAATATAACATAAAAATTGAATAATAGTAGATTATATCAATGCTAATTTCTTGGTTGTTATGTAGTGCTATAATCATTCACAATTTTAACACTGGAGGGAGCTGAGTGAAGGGTTGACTAGATATCTCTATATTATTTGTTACAAATTCACAGGTATCTACAACTATATCAGACTAAAAAAATTAACTAAAACATTATTGTATTTGCAATCACAGTGATTTAATGGTGTACAGTAGTTGAAGTGGGATAGGTATGTGTGGTTGCGAAGATCTCTCCAGACAGGAAGAATATCACATGCAAAAGATGTGACATAAAAGAGATCATGTAGTATTCACTGAACAAACATAACAAACAGCCCATGAGGCTTAGGCTTCAGAGTCTAAAAAAATAGTGGTTCAATATGAAGGTGGTAGAGGTAGACACTGACCACATCCTGTGGAGCGTCTGAAGACCCATCACAGGTTTTGTTCTTAATTTTAAGTATCTTCATAAGCCAGAAATTGGGAGTGGTTGATAAATATCAACTCTTTAGTAGATTCAACCAAGGATTCATTGATATTTTAGAAATGCCTGTGCTACTTAGAAATTCCTATTCTAAGATTAATTGCAGGTGCTCCTTGGATAGATTTGCCTAGATTTACATCAACAGGTCTATATCTTTAATGGATATTTGACCTTGAGCCAATTGGTTAACACTTTTAAATCTCACCATCGCATTTCATATTTACACAGATTTGCCTACCTAGTTATCACCAAACTCTCAGTATGTGGCAAGGATTAAACAAAATAATCCACGTGTATCATTTAGCATAATGTTTGTTACTTATTAAGCTTCATACAGGTTAGTCATTGGTTTCTGTTTAATACACACTCTTAAAAAATTATACAGCTAATACAGATTAAATAGGTAAAATATCAGAAAGTAAAGATGAAATAAAATTTAAAATACCAGTTACGGCACCCTGCATCCATAATCACTGTTAAATTCTATGTTCCAGTTAAACCCAATTATGAGAAAAGAGGCTAGTGAGGGAATAACTGAATCTGCCACATCAGTCTTCCTCATGAAATATAAAGGCCCAGAATAACACTTTTCCATTGCTGAAAGTCGAAACAATGAAGAGCCTGATAAATATTGGCTAAATAGATGGATAAATTAAATTTCATACATCATGGCCTCCATTTACCAAATAAAGTAGTAGGCAAAGTTTTCAACAAAAGAGGAGTGAATAAGAGTCAAAGAGAAAGACAGAGGGTTTGAGGAAACTGGTGAATCTTTAATATACAGTTACAGAGATTAAATACATAAAATACACATTAAAAGGATTAATGCTGAAAAAAACATTGAAGTTTCAGCAGAAAGTGAAGACCATACAGGCGAAGTACCACAGAGTAAAATTTTTCTGTAACTTTCTCTCTAGTTATTACCCAGGATTAAAAGAGAAGAGAAAAGCATAGCTGCATTGAGCTTGTTGTAAGAGTTGGCAGATCAGGAATGGTGAGAGAAAAAGGATAGATATGCAGGAGTTGATTAAAGGGTGGATTTCACATAAAAATAGAGCAGAGTTGGGGTAGAATAGATTGTAAGGTTGAAAAAATGTGGAATCATTGATAATACTGACATATATTAAGAGTCATTATAATAGGACAAAGGTAGTGAAAGAATAGAAAGTTAGAATGCTATCATTAGAAAATAGTATATTCAAATTGTTCTATACACCATCTTTCAACAGGACAATGGTCAGGTTAAGGTCAAAATTAGATGCACTTTGTTCACTTTATTATCTTCACATCTTGTCAGTTTTTTTGTCCTGTTTCACATATTATTAAATGAACTGTTTGTATCTAGGCCAAATTGTAAATATAGAAATTGGGATGGACACAATAATCCTCTTATACATTTTAATATTTATTTCATCATTTGAAATGTTGACACAATGTTCCATAATATATAAATGTATGTATATAGTACTATTTCATCAAATGTGTAAAAAAGTAGATATAAATATATTGGGAGTACAAACCATGAAATCTTTAAGTATTGATTGCACGCTAAGAAGAGATTTGAGATTACTATTCAAAAGGTGGAAAATACTGATGTCAGTAGGTAATAATCAGAAATTCATACGATAATATATATATTAAAGACGAATAAAGTTGGAGATATAGAATAGTTTTTGGAAATTAACATCGATTTCCAAGTTGATCTTACATAATTATTCAGTGAACATCTAAGATTTCTTTAATTAAGAGAGAATATAATTTTTAAAAATGTTTAAAAGGCAAAATGATATAAAAAGCAAGCCTGAGCAATATATTAAACAAAACAAAAACAAGAAAATAAAAAAAAAAGTAAATAAACAACCCTGGGGAAAGCATTTACTCCCTCTGAATCTCAATTTCTTCATGTGTAAGTGAAAATGATTGGTTTCTATTTCTAGTCAGAATAGATTTTTTCCAAAATTTTTTGAAACAACATAGCAAGTAAGTTTAATAAAATGATTCTATTTTAACTTAAGGATAATTTGAATGAAGGGAAGAAGAATGAAAAAATATTAGGTGAAGCCAGGGAAAAAATCTTCCTTATCTATAAGAATATTAAGATCAATTTTTTGAAGTATGAAATTACTTATGAGTCACACGGCATAGAAGTGCAAAAAAAATGTGTTTTCTATGGAACATGTGAAAAAGAAAAGGGACACGAGGCTTTGGTAGGTAAAGAATTGATGCTCCCTAGATGAACCCCGCATGACTGAAGCTGATATTAATACAAGAAAAAAGTGAAGGTCTTGGGAAGATGCCTTTGGTACTTCTTACTCTCACACACAGAAATATCACAATTGTTTAAAACAAAACAAAGGTCACTGATGTAGTAACTCATCTGCAGAGGAAAGAAATCAAACGTGCATTGCAGCAATACTGCCAATAGGAGAAAGATTCAGATCGAATGGCCAGATAAGCCACTAGTTTTAACCAAAAGAAATTTGCTGTAAGAGATTGAGTTCAGTCTTCTATGTTTTGCAAAGTTGGTCAAAGGAATAAACCACTTCTGAACGTATAATCACTGGCTATTTTTATTTAACTCATATAAAAATAGAAAGACTTCTCAAGTGGCAAAAATTCCAATGTTCAATCTTGTGTATGAGACATTACTTTTTTTCAATGGCTTTAATTCTTTGCTTTATTTGTTGAAGTTTAATTTTTTGTTTATATGGATTTTTTAAAAGCAATGTATGTATAAGGCAGTGTGTGGCAAACAAATAAAATTGCTTAAATTATACCCCGTCTCCTTGATGTCTTTGGAAATGGTGATTGTAGAAAAAATCTGCATAATAATATTTATGAGCATTTTGAGTACCATTTATATTAATAAATAGAGTTGAAAAAAGGAAAGGTATTATGAGATCAATATGTATATAAAGGTGTGACCATTGTAAAACTTTATGGGTTAATATCTGAGGATAACATTTTATAATGTTTTCTGTTATTTGTCACTTTTTTCAGATTTTGACTTGTAATAACAATTTTGCCCAGCTAAATACTATATTAGTTTCAGAATCATTTACTTAATATTACTTTATGTACATGATATATGGCTATAATATCCTCTTATTTAAAAGGACCTTCATTATCAATGAGCACATCTACAGCATTTTTCTAAAGTGTCTCTACTTGTTTGTCTAATTATGAACTTGTGGTTATAGTCTAATTATCAACTTTATTTGGATAAACTAAATTCTGTAAGTGTTCTCAATTATTTTACTCCATTTTTTTCTTTTTCCTAATTATATATTAAAAAATAGGACTACAGATTCTGACAATTTCTCAGAGTAGCTATTCAAAGGTAGCCAGCAGATGTCTCTCTTAGACTCATCCAATCAATAAAATGTGCTCCTTTCTCTTTGGGCTACTACAGTTATAAAGTTACTCATCAGGTACCTGTTCCCCAAGGTACTGTCAGTATAATTTAAACAGATTACTAAATGTTAAGATGATCTAATTCCAAAGCAAGAGAAAAAAATTGTTTGTTTGTATGTTTTTGTCTTTAGAGATATAACTGCCTGGTTCAAGAAGAAAACTATGAGACATCATGAGGCTTAATGTTTAAAAGTAATGGCACCTAAGGCACAATAATCTTAAGATTGACATTTGGGGAGAAATGAACATTAGGTCTAACAAGGAAGTAGACAATAAATGCCAACAATATGTATAACACTGTACTGTATTTGTATATATCCATTTAGCATGTTTCTAATTTATGAAATTCTGATTTATTAAAGAATTTTAAAGTGTAAAGACTGAAATTATATATTTATTCAGTTATGTGTATGTACAACATAAGAAAGTTAGAATTTAAAGGCACCCAAATGATGGTCAATTTTTTCCCCTTTATACATGTCTCTACTACTTCAAGGAGGCAAAGTGATTTACCACATATGCTCTCTTTGCACTTATGCCATGTCATGAATTGTGATACAACTCAACAAATGACAATTACTATTTATTGAAACTATAAGGCTCAGTTTGCAATTTTATAACCTTCCTATACATCATTCTCTTTAAGGTTTAGTCACTCTTGTTTTTAATCACTGGCTATATATCCCTTGAACAAGCTTTTGTACACATAACCTTAAAATCTGACAGCTAAATATGCATGTACATTTCCAGAAGTGGAAAACAGCAATTTTTCTTGATATAAACACTATAGTTATCTTAAAATTGACTCTGATATTTAGATTTGAGTTGGATTGTTCTATTTGTTGGCTTTAGTAGCCATTTTTAATCATTTGCCCAAACTTAGCTTATTGTCGTCTATTACTCCTGTGTTTTTTAGTAAATTTCATATTAATCTTACAGGTAAAATTTGCTTCATTCAACTGTTATTTTATATTCAAATTATTTATAAACACACTTATGACACTTTATAAATCACACAGGTAATCTATACTTACGGAAAATGTTAAAGCACATACAGTTTGCCTTTTCTCCCATTGCTATCTGCCATTTCCCCAGTTCCTTTTTGCACAGAAAACTTCTGAGACCAGTTTTTATCAAGATATTAGATGAATTGAAACATATGCAATCTTCTGTTTGATAAAAATAATAGAATACCACATTGTGGAAAACCAAAATTAACAATCACACAAATTTGGTTAAGTCCAAATCTTTACCTACTCTGTGCAAACAGATTAGCGTCTGGACATGACCGGGATGAAACACACAATCATGCTCATGAGTCTCACCTCACCAAACTCAAGTGAGCCCTTAATTATCCCTGACAAACTTACAACTTTTCCTAAGCTACTCACTTTCCTAACCCTGAGGGTGATTATTTCATTCATCTTTCTGCTCTTTACGTCTTCAAAATCTCCTTCACTCAGCAGATCATTTCACTTTCTGTTTCACTGATAAGACAAAAACAATCAGAACAGAATATCAGCAACCTTTAATAACCGCATCTATACTCGTCACATATACTTTGCTTTCATTCCTATTATTCTGCACTCTTAGCAATAACCAACTGCTAGATGACATTCTCTCGTTTTGTCTACTCATGCACTAGACTCGGGTAAGTCTTCTCTTTTTCCACTATATTGCTAATTGATTTCTCTCTATTAGATTATTCTCATGACGTTATTTCTATTATTTAAAGCACAATTGTTTAAGCAAGCAACCTCTCTTGTTGCTATTTTCCTCTCCAACTATTAGCACATTCATCTCTTTCATTTATAATGAAGCTATTTCTTCCGAAGTTCACCCTCCCCTTCTCTTCTGAATCCTATTATATATGGTTATTATTTGTGATTGTTCAGTAGACATTAGAAGAAAATCTACAATCAAGATGATTTGTCAAATTATGTTATTTAAGTAATAAATATCCTTATTTATTATTTTTATTTGATATTTCTTCAGTAAAGAGCTAAAATAATGTTTGTTATAACTATCCTCATATTTTCTGTAAGTTTTGCTTCATGGTCTTTGATGCCATGTTCTTTTCTGCATAGTTATTCATGAATGATGTCCATAATTATCTATCATATGGTATTAGTTTGCTAGGGCTACTATAACAAAGTACCACAAACTGGTTGGTTTAAATGATAGAAATTTACTTTTCCACAGTTTTAGAGGCTGAAAGTCCAAGATCAAGGTGTCAGCAGAGTTCATGTACTCTGAGGCTTCTTTCTCTTCTCTCTTTGGCCTGCAGTTGCTAAGTAGCTAGACAGTCAACTATAAGCTAAAGAGAGAAGAGAAAGTCCCTGTGACTTCATGTGGTCTTTCCTCTGTGTGTGCCTGTGTCGTCATCTCCTATTCTTATAAGGAAAACATTCATTTTGGATTAGGGCCCTCTGTAAAGACTTCGTTTAACCTTAATTACCTATTTTAAGGTCCTATTGTCAAATAACAGTCACATTTTGAAGTACCGTGGGTTAGAACTAAAACATATGAATTTCAAGGGGACAAAATTCTGCCTCTATACAACCCCTTTATAAACTTTCCCCTCTGCCTGTTTAGTTTAGTCATAAAATTCTCTTTGCTTGGGTGAATGTACTCTTTTCTGTCAAGTTGCTTTCTCCCTACTAGGGATCTAGCTTTTCACCCCCAGTCTCTCCTCTGCCAAAGCTTATTTGTTGCTATTTGCTCCTCTTGATGGTTCTATGGGATAAAATTAAAGACAATAACTTCCCACACTTTTCATTTGGTCCACAGAAAACTTTTAGATTATTTGTCTGAATACATTCAGAGTAGAAGCTGATTCCAAAGCATCAGTAAGACTTTATTGCCGAATTATCAAAGTATTTAGTCAATCTGTCTCTTTTGTCCTGTACATTTCCAGAAGAACAGAAAACTCAAATCAAATCATCACTCCCAAAGAATCTTGAGGAAGTTCTACTCACTTTGCTTAAGTTTAGAGGTAACCCACCTCTCCTGGAAGGTAGGATGGAATTTTTAGAATTCCATTTACAGCTCACTGCCCTCTAAAAGAAAGTTATTTTCATGAATCAAATCTTTGTCTCATCCCTGTGTCCAACTTTGTCAAAACTTTGTCTCATCCCTGTGTCCAATTTTTGCAGTGATAGCAGTGACTGTGGGCATAGCTGTGGACAGAAAAAAATAAAGTAGATACAGAAAGGTAGATAAAAGTAGATACAGAAAAGTAGATAAAACAAATTGTAGATATGTATGTAATATTTTATTATTTGGGAATAAAACAGAAATTAAATGTGATAAAATCTTAATTGACAGTAATTCTGGAGATGGAATATATATGATCGTATTTCAGTCTTTGTTCTTTATTTTAAATCTTTCCCAACAAAAATAGAAATAAAAGATTGTTATTCGGTTGTTGCAAATGTAATTGCATTTTTGCATTGTTGAAATTTGCCATTTGATATTGGAATACATTTTTTTTTTTTTTTTTTGAGATGGAGTCTCGCTCTGTCACCCAGGATGGAGTGCAGTGGCGTGATCTCGGCTCACTGCAAGCTCCGCCTCCTGGGTTCACACCATTCTCCTGCCTCAGCCTCCCGAGTAGCTGGGACTACAGGCTACCACCACCACGCCCGGCTAATTTTTTGTATTTTTTTTTAGTGGAGATGGGGTTTCACCATGTTAGTCAGGATGGTCTTGATCTCCTGACCTCATGATCCGCCCACCTCAGCCTCCCAAAGTGCTGGGATTACAGGCGTGAGCCACCGCGCCCGGCCTGGAATACATTCTTAAATAAATGTGGTTATCTTATACATCATTTTAATGGGCAGTTCTCACTTTATTTTTTTGCTAATGACATTACTCGCTATTTATGTTTATTTTAGACTACAGCAGTATTAAACGGATTAGACTACGGATGTTAGAAAAAAGTAAATTTGAGCAATTTTCTTATTCGAGTTTAAAATGGGTTGTAAAACCGTGGAGACAACACGCAACATCAATAATTCATTTAGCCCAGGAACTGCTAATGAATGTACAGGGCAGTAGTATTTAAGAAGTTTTGCAAAGGAGATGACAGCTTTGAAGATGGGGTGTTTTTCCATTGTCAATTTCCGATGCTGGCCATTGGAAATTGACAACGACCAATTGAGAGCAGTCACCAAAGCTGATCCTCTTAAAACTACACAGGAAGTTGCCGAAGAACTCAACTTTGACCACTGTGTGGTTGTTCAGTATTTGAAACAAATTAGAACAGTGAAAAAGCTTGATTAGTGGGTGACCCATGAGGTGAGCAAAAATCAAAAACATTGTTGAAGTGTCATCTTCTCTTATTCTACATCACAAAAACGAACCATTTCTTGATCAGATTGTGACATGTGATGAAAAGTGAATTTTATATGACAACTGGCGAAGACCAGCTGAGTGGTTGGACCGAGAAGAACTTCTAAAGCACTTCCAAAAGCCAAACTTGCACCAAAAAAAGGTCATGGTCACTGTTTGGTAGTCTACTGCCACTCTGATCCACTACAGCTTTCTGAATCCAGGCAAAACCATTGTATCTTAAAAACCAATGAGATGCACCAAAAACTGCAACACTCGCAGCCAGCATTGGTTAATAGAAATGGGTCCATTCTTCACGACAATGCCCAATTACGTATCATACAACCAATGCTTTAAAAGTTGAATGAATTGGGCTACAAAGTTTTACCTCATCTGCCATATTCACCTGACCTCTTGCCAACTGACTACCACTTCTTCAAGCATCTTAACAACTTTTTGCAGGGGAAATGCTTCCACAACCAGCAGGACGCAGAAAATGCTTTCCAAGAGTTCGTAGAATCTTGAAGCATGGATTTTTACGCTACAGGAATAAACAAACTTATTTCTCATTGGCAAAAATGTGTTGATTGTAATGGTTCCTATTTTGATTAATAAAGCTGTGTTTGAGCCTAGTTATGATTTAAAATTCACGGTCCAAAACTGCAATTACTTTTGCACCAACCTAATAGTTCAGGTCAGCATTTCTCTTGCCAACTTATGGGTTCTTTACAAATGGTTTAGTAAACCTGTATCTCTACATGAAACTCACTACCTTATAATAGAAAGCAGCATTCATAGTAGTAAATTTTGTTACTAAAATTATGTAGATAAATTTTTACTTTTTCTTTCTTGCTTCTCTTCTCAAACCATCAATTAAAAGAGAGAACAAAATGATTTCTCCACCTTCTACTCCTTACCCAGCACAAATACTCTGGGGTACTAAAGATGCATGTGCATTTGTCATGATTCTCCTGAGAAACATAACCAATAGCATATATAAGGATGTAATGAGATTTATTATAAGAAATTGGCTCATATGATTATAGAGGCTAAGTCTCATGAACTGCTGTCTAAAAGACGGAGGCCCAGGAAAGCTACTGTAATTCTGTCTGAGTCTCAAGGCCTGTAAACAACTGGAGCTGATTATATAAGACCCATCCCAACTTCAGTGGCCTGAAAACCAAGAGCCTGATTTCCAAGGACAGAAAAAGATGGCTGCCCCAGCTCAGTTAGAGAGCACATTCATCTACCTCTCTACTGTATTGAGGCTCTCAATAAATCAGATGATGCCCACCTACGTGGGTGAGGGTGATATTCTTTACTCAGTTTACCAATTTAAATGTCAGCTTTTTCCAGACACACCCTTATAGACACACCCAGAAATAATGTTGTATCAGTCATCTGGGAATTCCTTAGCCCAGCTAAGTTAGCACATAAAATTAGCTACCATGTAATATAAACTCCTTTTGACAGTGTCATTCTTTGACACTTTAAATCATAAGACTGAAATTAGTACCTTTTCAAAATAATAGAAAGTTTTTCACCATCCCTCAGGACAAACTGTTCTAGTCTATGCTGTGTTATGTTATGTTATGCTATTCTAGTATTTCTTTACTCAATCAAAAATTATAATTGAGTACTTATGTTGTACCTAATACTATTCTATGCACAAAAATAATAGCAGTAAAAAAAAAAGACCATATTCCTTTTCTCAGAGAGCTTATCTTTCAATTATTCAGTTCAGTCTGTCTTTATATATTTTGTCATATAGTTTCTGCCAATTCTAGGTCTCAAAAGCAGACAGGTTCATTAAAACTAAAAATCATGCAATCTAACAGGTGATTTGAGGTGCTCCTTCCAGTTGGGTAATTAGGTCCTGAGATATTTGAATTAATGTTAAGACAGTGAGCGTGGTGGCTTATGCCTGTAATCCCAGAACTTTGGGAGGTCAAGGTAGGTGGATAACTTGAGTCCAGGAGACTGAGCCCAGCCTGAGCAACATGGTGAAACCCCATCTCTACTAAAAAGACAAAAATATTAAATTTAGCCGGTCATAGTGGTGCACACCTAT
Organism: Hylobates moloch; assembly: GCF_009828535.3. Lineage (NCBI taxonomy): Eukaryota > Metazoa > Chordata > Mammalia > Primates > Hylobatidae > Hylobates > Hylobates moloch. Next base: position 128,642,402 of record NW_026652278.1, read on the forward strand.
AGTCCCAGCTACTCAGGAAAATGAGGTGGGAGACTGCAGTGAGCCAAGATCATGCAACTGCACTCCAGCCTGGGTGACAGGAGTGAGACCCTGCCTCAAAAAAAAAAAAAAAAAAAAAAAAGTATATATGTGTGTGTGTGTGTGTGTGTGTGTGTATAAATATATGTATATATTATATATATATGTGACAGCTGTTTATAAAAACTGTGATAGGAGACTCTGCCTCAAAATATAGACATGTGTGTTCATATATGTGTGTGCGTGTGTATATATATATAGAGAGAGAGAGAGAGAGAGACAACTGTTTGTAAAAATTGTACTTCAAGAGCAGTATTTAACTTCCTGGGAGAGTGGAAGTGAGACCTGGCAGAACCATATCTCTAGACAAAATAGTACACCGAAATGAAAGGATAAGAACTGGATATCAGAGAACATTCAGGGACTGTTATTACGGATATACAGATATAGTGTGTGTCTGTGTGGTCCCAAGGGCAGAATGCAAGGTCTCATGAAACAGGACTAACAACTTTGTTGATTCAGTGCTGAAAGATAGGCTGTTGCCCTCTTTCAATGATGCAAAATGAATTTCTTAAGCTAAAGTTGTCAAGCACACAAAAATCAAGTCCAGGCCAAAGCTGAAGCCTGATAAAGTCACAGTGAACCACTTATAGGTTTCAAACACTTTATTATTTACTTTACTACTTTATCAAGCGAAAAAGATTAGCCAGAGGTGCCAGCTTCCTATGCTTTGTCCTGAAACAAAAAACAACACTAAAAGAAAACAGCACACCTTGGTATAAGTAGCGGGATGCCCTGTTGCTGTTTCTAACTCTAGACTGCAACTAAGTGAACTTAAGTTTCTGAAGTTCTTTTCTGAGTGTGGCACTCCAGAAGCTTTATCAAAATTCAGGAGGTGATGAGAAATTGTCTTATAATAACAAGGAGATCACGCGAGGTGAGTGGGAAACGGCCCTGTAGAAGCTCCCTGCATGCATTCCATCCTCTTATGTTCCAGGAGCCTCATAAGGCATTCTGCTAAGACTCAGGTCAGCTGTGGTTCAAATCTTTGTTTGTGTGACCTTTATGGATATGCGCAAGGTCACCAGGGTGCCATGGTGGAATCATTCTCCTATAGGGCCATGACCAAAAACACTGAAAGGCATTGAACTTGCTTAATGTGTTTCTTTTCTATTTTTATCTCTATAGATACCTTTAACATGCTAAAAGAAAAATCAGATCAACTTTCATTAGTTGTCCTATGTCAGTTTTAATCTAAAAGATAATGCATAAAATAGCATTCCTCACACTCCACTCTATTAAATTTCATTGGTAATAGACCCCCTCAGCATTCTGACATGCTTTATCCATGTGTAACTGAATATGAGCTTCACTTCATGGGACACTTTTTCACTCATTCCAGGTGAGTAACAGATATTCATTGTCCACAATATTATTCGTGTTGTTATTGCCCTGCCTCAAACACAATTCCTAAAAATGACTACAGAAATTCCAGATAGCTAGTTTTTTCCATATATGAAAAATTTTAGCTAGGCTTATTACCTAATATTGTATTCGCTGCCTCCTTTTAAGGAATCAAATAGCTTTGCAATATTTAAAGTATTATCCAAAACTGATTACTCATCATGGGTTTTAGTGCCTGGTGGTCTGGTAATTACCGATATATTTTTAAAAGACTTTAAAACTAAATTAAAACTTGAACCATGCAATTATGCACAATGCATATTGTAAGGACAGCTAATGAACTCTATCATTTTGCTGCTAACAGCTGTTTTCTCCTCATAAATTCTGTTCATAGATTCCATTCACACTACCACACAAAATAAAAACAGGAAGTTAGAGGAGAGCAATAGAACAATATAAACATTTTGTTTTTCTTGTAGAATCTGGATCACTCTCTAATGACAAATCAAAAAAAAACAAATAATTTAGCTATATTTGAAAAATAATGCACAGTTCCTGACAACAGAGAGAGGAAGAAATAAGAAAAGGAGAGAAGGAGGAGGAGAAGGAACAATGAAAGGAGGGGTAAAGAAAGAAAGAAGGGGAGGCAGAGGAGAAGGTGAAAAAGAAGGAAGAGAATAATAAATTTTAACATATTAAGAATAATGATTCAGATTTAGTGATATAAACATCTGTCCATTTTTACTTCCCATATTTGTTAAAGAACTAAAACATTAACAAATGAAGTTGCAGTCTCTGTGTATCTTTACAATCATATTTCTCATCTTTGCTTCACATAAACATTCTCAGTTTATATGATATCCTTGCCTTCACTTGAATAAGTTTACCATGTATGTATCCATAAATTTGCTTTTGTATATTATGAATGTATTGTTGTAATCATACAAATGTTATCATTACAATAAATATTGACAAGCTCTCTTTTTTTCTTCTTTAATGATATTTTGGCAATTTTTTAAACTTTGTTATATATTTAACAAAGAGTTTGATCAAATTCTATGACACAATGAATGAATAAAATTGCTTGGCCAAAATTGGCATCTTGTAATGCTAAGTTTTGTCACCCACAAGCACAGTATATATCTTTAATTATTTAGCATACTTCTATTTCCTTCAATAGGTTTATAAAATTTATCCATAAATATGGATAAAGATTTCCTTTGTTAGATTTATCCTTGTATAATATTTCTTAATATGGTTATTAATATATTTTCATTAAATTTTCTTTTTCTCTTTTAAGTTTTGCTTTATTTTGTCAAAATTATACACATAGTAAAATTGAGTATATTAAAATTGCCTCCACACTTTTTCTAAAAATTAAACAAGTCAACACTTGTTAACATCTGATTATATCTTTTTAAAAACAGGCAACAGAAGCCTGATGAATCTGAAAATAAAAATGGGGTTGGTCAAACCACCAAAGCAGCAACTGGGAATGACAGCGTGAAAATGAAATGCAAAAATATCCACAATTTCATGGGAATACCCTCCCTTCCTAAAAAGCCAACTTATTCTTATCACTTCAAGCAGCATGTTTTACACTGAGTGGCAACCTGAATAGATGCAGCTGGGAATGACCAGTGAAATTAGGAAAATTTCTCACAGGAGCTGAATTAATAGCAATGAAAAAACTTGTGAGCAGACCTAAAAGATCTAATATTGCTATCTTAGAATATTCCCCTGAAAATTTTAGAACTATCAAGCTAAGTCTCTCTTATAAAAGAAAATAATTCACATAGAGACCAAATACTGAGCAAAAAATTGAAATTGAGCAGGGCCAAAATATTAGACGTTAGATTTTATGGGAGTAGATCACAGATAGCAAGTGATTTAAAAAACCAAAAAGTTTGAAAATGTGCCCAAGCTAATCTTCCCAGAAAACCCACATCATTTAAACATCAGATACTACAAAAAAATAAAATAAATAAAATCTAACTCCATGCAAGTGTATTCCAAGAAAAAAAAAAGATAAAAAGAAACTAGATAGTGTTTTAATAAATAATGGAAAAACGCCAGAAACACACAAAACAAAGAAGATGAAAGCATTGATTTAATACATATAAGTGGGGGGAAAATAAATTATAAAAAGTTATGTAAACATTGAAAGATCAGCTAAAATTAGAAATAAAAAAGCTCAGAACTGTTTGCCTAGGCAAATGGAAGATATAAAACAAAACCTCTCAGACACCAGTAGTTACTGGGGGTGAAAATGGAGGGTGGAGTACAAAGCAAAAAAAAAAAACAATAGACACCACAGTTAAAAAAAAGCAGAGGAAAAGCAAAAGATGGAAATGGGAAATGCATAAAGATATTGGAGAAATGATAAAGCAGAAGAAAGAAACAAGAAAAGTATTTTTAAAATCAAATACGATTAAAGAGTACATATATTTGAAAGTGATAGTAATAAAACACAAGCTGTGGTCAACGTGTAATAATAAGGAACAAACTTATAATCCCATCTGAAACAACCAAAAGACGAGACAAAAAGAAAAGAAAAAAAGCAATAGTTTTTAAGACACTTAATACCAGACAGAAGTGATACCCGAAAGAAGGAAAGCAAACCGAAGGAATCTTACATTTATTTCAGCTTATTGCCTTGAGAAAGGTTCCAGCCTTGGCACAGAGTCCTGAAGACTTCCTGAGTTGAGGAAGCTTAGTAGAGGCCCTGGGGAGGACTAAGTGGCTATAATTTGCAGGAGAAAGTACCAGAGAGGAGAAAACTGCACAGGGAGAAAATTCTGGCTGTCTACAGAGTCTCCTCTGAGTACTCAGCAAAGTACTGAGCATCACACGCATGTGAGGAAACTACTTTAGAATTGTGGGAAAGATCACTCAATAAAATTAGAGGAAACAGTGCCTGGTACTCACAAAGGGCAGTAAATAGCCAGACTGGGCAATTTTAGGATACACAGGGCATTCGATGGAACATTCAGGAGACTCTTACCTCAGTAATGGGTGATATTAGCCTTATAGTAAACATTGCTATGGAGTCACCTAACAAATCAAAAATAAAAAATAGACCAAAGTGGATTCAACTGTTTCAAATAAATTAATCAAAAACATGTATAGGAAATCAAATCTATACAGCACCATTTGAATGTAAAATAATAACTTAATATTTGTTGACTGAATAGATGTAAAATTCAAATTGTCTGGCATTCAGTCTAAGAAACAGATGTAGTAAGAAAAAGAAAACTATGACCTATAATGAGGATAAAAAACAAGTAATGAAAACTGACAGAGAAGTGACACACATGCTAGAATTTTTGAAAAATAAAATTAAAGCCATTACTCTATTTCATATGTCGAAAATTATGAAAAATAGAGAAATGCAGGATATTTTTTAAATCAAGCAACTTTTTAAATACATACATGGAATTTTTAAGATAGTGCTCAAGAAGACAACATAGCATAATAGAATTTTATCCAACTAGTTGCTAATTAGATCACAGTATGATTAGTATGTCATTACTTTCATATAAAATTTTCTGACATACAAAAAAGTACAAATAATATAACAAATACTCACATATTCTTCACTAAACTAACGAAATAAACACAAATATTTTGAATCTCCTTGTGTACTCCTCAGATTGCTTCTTTCCTGTATTTATCCACCTAAGACATGAAGCTCCCCAATTTGGTATTTATTTTTTCCATGCACAGATCCTCATGTTTGCTATATATGTATATATCCATAGTACTCACATACATATACACATATTTTTCACCTATTCAATCAACAAACATTAAGTGGTATATACTATTACATTAAGTGCATGTATTATTCTAGCTACTAGAAATAGGACAAAGGACAAAACACAGACCAGAATCCTTCTTCTCATAAAGATAGCATTTTACTTAGTTAGGCAAACAGTGAGTAAAATAAATTTCTAAAATATATAATATGTTAGATGAGGGTAAGAGATAAAAGGAAAATGTGGTCAGCGTCAAGTTTCACAATGTATTGTTTCTTGAGTAAGTAGTTAAAGGAAATGAAGGATTGAAAATATACTGGATATATATAAAGAACAGTAAAAAAATATAGAAAGATAGGAGGAGAGGAGCATAAAATGAAAATCAGAGAGACAAAAGAGTCTATAGGAGTGTTTAGATTTGGACTGGCTGGAGGCATTCATAATAACTTATTAACAACTCTTTGTCAGATGGTAACCAGTTGGTAGAATTTTATGCAGCGAATAGGCATGATATGATTGATATTTTAATCAAAAAAATCCTGGTATGTTGAAAATAGACTAGATTTATTTTATTTTTGTTTTGTTTTTCAGTGGTGGGCTTGATAGAAGGCAGGAAGTTCACTTGTGAGGCTGTTACAATAATCCAGGTGAAAGATAATGATGGCACAGGTCAAGATTTTAGTTCTGAGCTGTTGGAAAGAGAGCTACCGTTAGCAGAAACAAACAAGCACACAAATCTATTAAAAGAGCATGTTTGGAGGTAGTGGCAGCAGAATGATCAGGAGCTCAGTTTCGAACATAGTAAATTAAATATGTATATTATAATATCAGGCAAGGATGCCTAGGGTACAGTTGTATATATGAGGCTGGACTGCAGGAGAAAGAAGATTGTAAATACAAAATTTGGAAGCATTACCATATAAATGGCCCTGAATGGGCTTCAAGAGAATTAGCATGATAGTAAGGAGAAGAGGTCCAAATACAGTCATGCATCGTTAAATAAGGATACACTCTGAGAAATGCATCCTTAGGCTATTTTATTGTTGTGTGAACATCACACAGGGTTCTTGCACAAAGCTAGATTGTATAGCCTACTGCTCACCTAGGTTGTATGACATAGCCTGTTGCTCCTAGGCTAAAAACCTATGCAACATGTTACTGCACTGAATACTGTAGGCAATTGTATTACAATTTTAAGTATCTGTGTATCTAAACATAGCAAAGGTAATGGGTTGCACAATGACATTGTGGTGGTTATGGTGTCACTAGATGACAGAAGTTTTTCAGCTCCATTATGATTTTATGTGTCCATCATTTTATGTACAGCCCATTATTGATCAAAATGTCATTATAAGGTGCACTCCCAGTGAGCAAGAGCAATGGGATTGTGAGATGAGGAGAAACCAGTTATGGGATTGAGATTATCCTTTGAGAAAGAAGGAAAACCAGGAGAGTGTGATGTCCTCAGAGTAACAAACATGACAAATGCTAACAGATCAAGTAAAATAGGACTGAGAAATAACCATGGAATTCTCTTATTGGAAGTCATTGTTGACCTCAATAAGAACCATTTTGGTTAGGTAGTAACAATGAAGTCTTGCTGGTAGGAGTTCAGTAGAGAATAGTGGAAGAAAAACTGGGACTCATGGATATAGACAAGGAGATAAGTGGAGCAGTATTCGAGAAATTCAAGGTTAAGAGGCCATTTTAAAATGTGAGAAACAACAGCATGTCTATATATTTATAGGAAAGTTCCAGTAGAAAGGGAATGGTTGAGAGAAAAAAAAATCACTAAAACAAAGACTTTGGAAGATAGGGAGAAGATCTAGTTCATAGGTATGAAGGTGAAAGACATGCATAGGAAAACGTTGAAAATATGAGTTCAAATGCAAGTAGGTTATTAGAAATTGTAGTGGGGGTTGTAGAAAGTCTCTTCTGATTGCCTCCTCCTTCTCAGTGAACTAGGTAGTAAGGTATTTTATTAAGACAGCCCTAGAAAATTCATACAGTAAATCATATTAAGATCAAAGTTGTGGCAATACTGGAGCGTTAGCCACAAAGACAGGGAGTAATGGCTGGAGAGCCCAATGACTGAGTGTTAGACTTGTGAGTGGAGATATTGGTGAAGATCATTAGACGAAAGAACTTACAGGAACTGAGATGCCAGAAAATGGCAGATAATGGGTTGTCTTTGAAATCATCAAGAACTATGACAGCACCAGTATTGGAGAAAGTGATGGGAAATCAGAAAGTAAAAGATTAAGTTGATACTAGGAACTGATCAGAGAGCTTTTACATGGCAGGTAGGAGCAAAAATAGAGTAATGGCTAGCATGATCTGATGATATAAGATTTAAAGCTGATATCATTATGTATGTTTAAACCTCTCTTCAAGTGGTGTCATCTATATGTATTCTTAGAATTGGATTTTTATGTAGCCTTATAGTTGACATTTATCCACATAGGCATATGTTCATTAATTTCTACTGCATAGTATTCCATCATATACCTATGGAAAAATGTATTTATCCATTCCCCTGAATAGATGTTTAGTTTTTTCCAATTCTTGATATTGCAAACAAAGCTGTCTTCCATTTACTTTTGTTTTTATCTTGCTATACTTATAGTTATGTCTCAATTATTTAAAAATTAAGCCTACTATCTTTTTGTGATGAGTCTTTTTGGAAATTTTATATTAGTAACACTTACAAATAGCATTCGTTTTTTATTTTTTAATATTAATCTAATATTATATTTTTTATCATAATTATCTCCATATTACTACATTTTTACAAGTACTATTATTATTATTTTACTATTTGAGTCTAATACTTAGCTGACATATTCTTATTTTCTTACTTTTTAAAAAATGTACTTGAAATTGTAAATTTCTATGGTTTTTGCTGCATTTCACAAGTATTAGTAAGTGTACATATTATACATTCTTTCCATTCAGTTCTTTATATTTTTTTAATGATCAATGAGCTCTACTTTGACTTCTACTTAAACTCATAACTTGAAGAATGTTACATAAGTTCAATTTGATGCGTTCTTTTGCCCCTTACATCTCCTTCTTCCTCTGAGCTTTTTTTCTCCATTGTTAAAATTCATCTTCTCTTAATTCTTTTAGCAATGTTAAAGCCTCTCTTAAAAAATAATTTTAAGTAATTACTGAATTACAGATATTTAGATATAAGAATACAAGGTCGGACTAATGAATTATTTTTATTAATGACTTCTTTTGTCTGTAATAAATATAAAGTCTAATTATACATTAATATTTTTATGCAATTAATACTTGGTCAACTTTTTTTATTTCTTGAATTTCAAAATTTCTTAGTCATTAAGTTTTAGGTGTGATTATCTTAAATAAAATTTTGTTATTTTATCAAAGCTAATATTTCCCATATTTAAATAGGTAAATTTATATTTAGATTTAGTTCAATCATCTTATTCTGTGTTTTGTATTTCTGGTCCTCATGGTTTCTTTTCCTTGTTTTTAATTCCATTTTTACTTCTCTAAAATTACTAGAAATTTTTATATAATTTTTTTCACTTTACAATTTCAAATGTTACATTTCATATTTTTTGTACTTAAAAACTTTTTTTAACCTTTTTATAGAAATATATCATTCTCCCTTGTACCGCTTCACAAATTTTCAGAATGTGACCATGCTCATGGAACCCGTCCCAAGATAAAGAAGCAGAGTATCATGAATATCCCAGGAAATGCTTTGTGTGCCCTACGGTTACTAACACCATCTGCTTAAATTTCTCTGTAGTATGTAAGGTAGTTTTCTTAGAGCCACCTCTCAGGTCACTAATTCTCTGGTTAGCTCTTCCTAATCTTAGTCTGCTCATTGAGTATGACAGACAATGGTATGCATCTATGTGAATACTCCATGGGGCGCCTAGATTAAACATTTTTCCTGGGTATGTTTGTGAGGGTGTTTGCAAATGAAATTAGAATTTAAGTTGGTGGAGTGAGTAAAATAGATTACTTTTCCCAACATGGTTGGGTACCATTCAATCCTCTTAGGGCTTGAACAGAACGGAAGGTAAAGAAAGGAGGAAATCTACCCCCCCTTTTTTTTCCTGCCACACTGTTCGAACTGGGACATCTCATGTTATCTTCCGCCCTTGAACTAGGATTTGTATCATCGACTTCCCCAGTTCTCAGGCCTTCAGACTCAGCCTACATTACACAACTCGCTTTCTTAGGTCTCCAGTTTGCAGATAGCAGATCATGGGACTTCTCAGTTTCTGTAACTACATGAGCCAATTCCTCATAATAAATATAAATAATATATAACAATATGTATATTATAAAAATATATATATAATTCTATTTTGTTATCCCATCAATAAACTTCAGCATATTTAGTTAGAAGTTTTTCTCTGATTTTCATATTTATAATACTTTAATGCCTTATTCTGTTTATTTCCATCTACTAAGATTCTAATCATATCATGTAATCCAGTTGTGTGAGCTCATTTTCAGCATTAACTTTTTTTCTTTTTCTCTGATTTTATTATTTCAACTTCCTTATTACTGATGAGGATATATGGATTACAACAGTCCTGGAATGATTTTAGACAGAAAAAAAATTAAATGTGGACATGTTTGGGCCCCAAGGCTTTGATTTTTTATACGTGCCTTCCCTTCTTCCCTCCTTTATATCTAAGACCCTAGACAGAGCAAAAATTTTAAGGCCAAATCTCTTTGTATGTATGTAGAGTTTTTCTAGGTCACTTTACACAACTGGAGAATCTCTATGAAAAGATTTTCATGCATATTTTTATGCAGGATTAGAAAATCCAGTTTACCCACCTGCAACAGCCTGAGGCTGTCTCTCTGGTCTTCCTGTGTGAATGACAAGCCTACACCCAGCCTTTCATGCCTAAATACAGGGTAAAAATTACTGTGGGCTGCAGTGCCATCGGCTCTCACCATGTTGACTTTTGTTATATTTTGTCTCTTTGAATCTTTCCTTTATTCTTTGGTGTTTAGTTAGATCTTACTTTGAAGGTTTTGTTTCATCTATGATCTCATGTTCATAGCAGAAGGGCAACTATCTGAATCAGGTCATCATGGTTTTTAATAAAAGAAAGCAGTGTAAATACTTAACCAAGTTCTCCTATTAAAAACAACCAGCAGTTGGACTCCCCACATCTGTGCCTCCACTCTTATTCTCAATCTTCATATTTCTACATTTTTTTTATGGTTAGTGTTTTATTCTTTGAAGAATGCTTCTAAAACATCACACTAAGTCAAGCTGAAAGGTAAAGTTTAAAATAGTTTTTAAAGGATAAGTCATAACATATGTAATGACTATTCACTCTACAGAACCTTGACCTTAGAGCTTATGACACACCCAGTTGGCAGTAGCACCCAGGTTTTCCAAATAGCCAGTCATTATTTTTCTTTTGTCTGCATAGACTTCTCATTAGCTGCCTTCTGCTTTTGTTGCATGAGCTGAGAGTCCCTCTGCTTTCTCTGAGAGGTAGTCAACCTATCCTCTTTTCTTTTCCCCTTACTATTTTCCTGGGTTTTCTCCATGTTTCTTCTGGTGGACAAGTCCTCATTGATTTCCACAGGCCATGCCGACCACTGACGGAGCCTGGAATAAAGCGACTCAGAAAAAGTAACAGCTCCCTTGCACACTAGGCTACCGTTACCACCGTCTTCTTTTCTCTTTCTACATTTATCTACTAGCTTTTGTTTTCTCCCCTAAGACAAACTGTGTGGGGAAAATTTTCTCAAACCATGGTTTTCCTCTACTCTCATGTCACAACAGTCAACACAGACTTCCGTGACAAAATGTAGGGGGGAGTTTCCCCACACACCAAGCAGTGGACACTAGATGAGTGTCCTCCTATTTAATTCCAACACTGCCTATCTGGAGATAGTATCATATCCCACAGGGTGGGGTTCAGTAGCCAAGCCTGCCCCTCGCTCACCAGTCACAATTCTAGGCCTCTGAAATTCTGATTAACTGGCATCAGGCATTGGGGTTCCCATGACTCCCTGTTTTGGTTCAATTAATTTGCTAGAACAACTCATGGAACTGAAGGAAACAATTGCTTACATTTGCTGGTTTTGCAAAGGGTATCTATGGAGAGTTGCATAGGCAGGCATGTAGAAAATGGTGTGGAGTTTCCATGCCCTCCCCGGGTGTGCCACCCTCCAGGAATCTCCATGTGTTCACCTATCTGGAAGCCCCCTTAACCCAATCCTCTTGGGATTTTATGGAAGCTTCAGGACATCAGTATTCCTTCCCCCTAGAATATATAGGGCAGGACCCTCTCTGGGAAAGTTCTTAAGACCCAGGTTCAGAAAGGCCAGGGAAGAGTAGAGTCCTGGCTGGGGCCGGTGAGATAAAGGTAGGAGAAAGGAGGGCAAGAGAAGGTTAGAAGCCTGCCCCTGAGGCCTAACACACCCAACATTACAACAAAAGACTGTAACAAGGGCTACAGAAGTTGTGAGCCAGGAACCTTGGATGAAAGCCAACATATATCATGACACCACAAAACCAAATCTATCTAATCTCATCATTTGTATGTGACAGTTCTTCCATTTCATTCAATATCCTCCTAACACTAAAATTCTTTCCTGAGCTTATAATTCCAAGAAATACTTTCACTAATTGCAGGTATAGGAAAATCATTTTATAACTGTATTTTAAAAATATTTTATATTTAAATGATGATTTAAAATAGCCTGTTCTGTAAGACATAATTCCTCTGTTAAAAAAAAAAAAAAAAAGTAGAAGAAAAAAAAGACCTAGCATGCTATAAAATTTTTATAATACCAAATAAGATGGTACTTTTTGGAAAATAAAGTATGCACAACTGTAAGAGGACATAAAACTATCAAGAAAACCACAGCTTTGCTACAATCCTTGATTAGCTGAAGTAGCACTGTGGGTGTTTCCTTCGAAGTCAGTTCTTTGCTACCAGATAGAGACGTTCTTGTTTCTTGTTAGATATCCTAGACCATAATTTAATCCATTAGTCAGCAAAGAGTGGAATCATTCCCATACCTACTCCAAATGTTCTCTTTCATTTCTTTCAGGTCTATGCTACAAGTCAATACTTTCCCTATATGATTTCTTCAGGCTTTTTCATTTTATGTTTCAAGACAAACTACGCTCATTAAAAGTGAGGCTTTGGGTTGTACAACATTGTGAATGTACAAAATGCCACTTAATTTCAAACTTTACAATGATTGATTTTATGCTGTGTGAATTTCACCACAATAAAAACATGAGATTTTCTCACCAGCAGTGTTGATAAAGCAGCACCAATTTCTATTTATGAATTAAGTACACTGGTGATCTGGTCCTTGCTTTGGTTCAAACATAGAAATAACAACATCTGAGAGACTTTTCCTGACATCCCTAACATTTGTACCTAGTCTTCCTTAAGCTTTCTGGAGCATTGAAAATGAAAATAATAGTTTTCCTCTTTAACATCTCTTTTGCAATTTTGTTTGTGTTAATGTTCTTCTGATCTAATTTTCTTCCTATCTTTCTGACTCAAGTTTTGTTTGCTGGTTTTAATTTTTCCACCTATCCTTTTGATGTTAAAATTTCATGTAGTCAATAGACTTCTTCTCTTGCAGTTCTACATTAAGTTTTTGTGCAACCGAAGCTCACACAACACTTCAACGTACATCTACTGCCCTACTACACCTCAAACTAATGCAGTAAATTGTATGCATTCTTTATTGCTACCAAGAGGCTGCTGAATGCTTCTAGATTACATCATTTTGTTTTGAAGAGTACCATATTCATTTTCTCCAATCTCAACTGTGCTCTCAGTTATTTCTGTGTCTTCAGTCAACTGCGCCTCTCATTCTACAGAGCAAACATTTTAAACTTCTAAATATTTTCTCCAAGAAAACTGAGTTAATGTAAATCCTACACAAAAAGGCCATATTAGTCATTCTATAAATATATTGTCAGAATTAATGAACATGTAAATCTTACTTCGTATTTGGCACCTATATTTTAATTCATTCTTGCCTGCTCTATATTTCTTACAAATATGTATTTTTTCAATGATTCAGGTGTGCAGTAGGTACATTTCATATTACAAAATACTTTGTTCATTTTTCCCTGCTTCCTTCAGTAAGCTTTAACTGTGAAACAGCTTAATTGCTACTGACAATTATGTCTTAGATGTATAACAGTCCCCTTTAGACCAATGTCAATGTTTGTTAATCTAACGTTACTTTTTTTGAAGGAAAATTACTGCTATTAAATGTATACTTATGGAAGGAAGTAATGTGGTAATCAGTTCTGGGGATTCAATTAACTAGGGTGTAATAATACTGTTTGCTTGAAAGAAAACAATTTGTACCTGCATATTTTCATTTGGCTACCTAAAGATCTTTTAAGGGATTACCTGATCATTAGAATGCTTATTATCTTGATAAAATACCCTAGTTTAGTGATTACAAAATAATTTAATGAGATCTTTCTTAGTTAAACTCAAGTATTTTATACAGTATCATAAATTTTAAAAATTCTTCCTTACTGATGAATCAATACTATGTGATATCAAGATGATAAAGTTATAGCCCTATTCAATGTCTCTTTTTTCACACAATTTTAAATTAATATCTCTCTGGCCCTATCATTTTTGTAAAAATTTACCTTTATAATTAACTTATTTAAAATGATTTACCACTTCTATTATTGAAATATAGTACATTTGCTATTTTATTAACATCATTGTCATTTTATTCAAACTTCTGCCAGTTTGATGCTATTTCTGAAATGACTCAAATATTCTGCATTGAAGCCATTCTATTTTCTTGACTACTTTTCTGAATAAATTATCTTTATCTACATGTTTCTTATCTTTTTTTTCTTTTCTCTGGCAACTGAAATTAATTAAAAGAAAAATAGACGTGCTTTATACGTTCTATCTTTAATTCAAACTATACTTGCTAGAGGCTGATGATTTGGTTCAGAGCTTGTACAAGACAATGAGTAAAACTGAGCCCAAACACCATAGCAATACCAAGAGAGAAGCTTTCTCTCACTAACTGCCTTAGTCCATTCACGCACTGCTATAAAGAAATAAGTATAACTGGGTAAATTATAAAGAAAAGAGGTTTAATCCACTCAGTTCCACAGGCTGTACAAGAAGCATGACCGGGGAAGACTCAGGAAACTTATAATCATGGCAGAAGGCAAAGGGGAAGCAGGCACATCTTATGTGGCCAGAGAAGGAGGAAAAGCACCAAGGGGAGATGTTACACACTTTTAAACAACCAGATCTCATGAGAACGCACTATCATGAGTACAGCAAGGGAGAAATCTAACCCCATGATCCAATAATCTACTACCAGGTCCCTCCCCGTCAATGGGGATTACAATTCAACATGAGATTTAGGTAGGGATACAGAGCCAAACTTTATCAGTAATCACTCTAGGTTTGTTTTGTTTTGTTTTTATTGGTTTTATTTGCAAGAAGTTGGTTTATTCTCATACCTTCAGCTGCCTTGGCCAAGTCTTTGAAATAACTCCTTTTATCACTGATAAGTTAAGTAGTGAATTCAGTAAAACAACGATTTAGCAGAAAACAAATGCACATATTATTTTACAGTTTGGAACAAGAAGAAAAAAATACATGAGAAAAAGAAAAACATCACCAAAGTCAATATCTTTTGCTCTACGCTAGGGAGTCTTTATTTCCTCTTATTTCACAGACATTCACTATATTCACCATTCACTGAGCTATCTCACCCTGGATTTCCTAGTCTCTTATAAATCCACAAAACGATGCACTGTTTTCTTGATCACTTTTGCATTTCAACTAAGCAGGATGTTTCTGTAATATACCAATATATTTGTACTATAAAGATCTATGGCTATCCCCACCCCTACCTGGTTTCAACAGCACTTACTTTCTATGCAGTCTTTTATAAAGTCCCACTTTGGGAAATCATTTATATTAGTATATTTTTATCAACAAGAGGAGGTTGTTCACACATATAAATAACCTTGAATGCATTAATATAAACTTGTAATAAGGCAGTATAATTAAAAGGATAAGATAAGTTCAAATTCTAGCTTCAGCATTTAACATCTGCAGAAGATTTTCAGGTTATTTGACTTCCCTAAATCTAAAATTCCACAAACTCCATGGGATGTCATCTGTAAAACATTTTGAAGAAGTTCTGCAGTTCACAGCCTGGGAAGTACTACCTTGCATATGGCAATCTTTCAATGATAGAGTGATACTGTTATTATTAGCTTTATGCCCATCTACCTTAGCTGAACAACTTTAAAATGTTGTAAACTATAAGATAATATAAGTCACAACAACTCCAGTTGATCCATTTTCTGCTCCCATTCAAAGTACTCTATGTAAGAAGTAGTATCAAAATTTGACACACAACTCATTTTAATGTCAAAATTTTTAAAAACTTATAAATCTGAGACATACCTTTTATATAATACCACGTGAAAAATGAGGAATAATTAACTATCTACTTCATGGGTATGGATCCATGAAGCTATTATTAATAATTTTAACTTCATATGGTAATATCCTTCTCCAATAATACTTTATACCTTCAAAACCATTTAGAACAGAGAATGTAAAGGCACAACAGAAATCTGCTAAGCATAACTTCATTACTCTAATTCATCATAATTAACACACAACTTTAAATAATTAACTCACCTTTGCTCAGTTTTTTTTCTTCAGCATTTTACATTAGAGACAATATGATATGCACCACAGAGAAGCTGAGAAAAGTTTTTACTGAAGACAAATTTAACTCCAGCTCAACAGAAGAAAGTCAAAATAAAGGCACAATGTTAACTATTAGCATGGAGTTGCTCACAGTCCTTTGTACTTCTAAGTTGTCTTTCGAAAGTGTAAGATTGAAAGGAGGTTAGAGTATGGGCTCTGATTTGTAGTATTTGTTCTGAATTGTCTGGAATTCTATTTGTTTCTTGCCTAGTGCTGACATGGGTTTGATGGCTTTAAGTTTTTTGTCATTGTCCCCATGGGATTCTTTCCTTATCAGCTCTTGGCAGATTGCAACCATTTAAGGAAAAATTTCTTTACTGGCTATCAGCCTTATTTTCATAGCTTCTTATTTCTCAGTGTCAAATGTATTATGTACATTAAAAAAAGTGCAATCATCCATGCCAGGCAATTGTAAGTAGAATTGTATTTTAAGTGATACAGCAAATGAAATTGACCTTGGTAAGCCTCATGACTTGTCAGAAATATGGCCATTCCTTCAATTCGAGTTTTATTCACAGAAAGCAAGAGTAAGCTTAAAGAAGGTATACTGTTTTAAGACGAGAAAGTCATTGCTATTTCTTAAAAACAATGGCATTTGTGCCCTCTTCAGTAGATGACAGTGTGCTATTTTATTTGAACAAAATGACTAGCATCTACTATTCTTTCATGTTCTGCAGAGGTAATTTCCAAACTGTGGTCTCTTGCCAAGCAGCAGTGGCACTGGCAGGGTAGTCATTCAAAATTCAAAATTTCAGACCCCACCCCTCAGAACTACTGAATTCTGGGGTGGGGCCCAGCTGTCTGGTTGGTTTTAAACCAGGTGATTCTGGTGCACACTAAAGTTTGGGAACCACTAGGATAAGCTATAAACCAAAATTACAAGCAAGATGAGTTTACATACTTTAGTTACGATTTATTTTTGCAACCACCCTGGTTATAAAACTAGTTCTGTGAAAATAAATAAATAAATGGTCACTCAACATTGTGATTGAGAGAAAACTAGTAAATTATACCTTGAAAATTCGAAGCCCATCAACTCCTAGTAGGTTGTAAAAAGTCCACCAAGGAAGAAAAAAAAACTGAAATGAAATAATGCATAGAGTAAGCAGCAAAACAAAACCTTAAAAGGAGAACATCAAAAGTCAGAAAGAAAATAACTCCAGTCCCAAACCTTGCAATGTTCCCTTTGCCTCACTGATAGTCATAAACAACTCAGTAACTTAATACGCAACAAGACAAGCATTTGCTACACGCACATTGGATATATTTTCTACAACACAGTATATGAAAACAGTGAACCCATCACCATTATAAAAAAAGTATTCACTGCCCAGCAATTTCTTGAGGAAATATTGCTAGATTTGATAATATCTTTATAAATAAGACTGAAAAGTGGAGAGCTCTACAGAACTTAATAGTTGAGACGGAATCAGGGAATTGGAAAAGAAATGCATTTTGTCTTCAGTCATTTGCATAACAGCAGTTTTATTTTAAAAGGTTTCTTGCTGAAACTAGAAATGCTTTGAAGAGAAACAATAAGAATCTTCATTTTGAAATCAGTTAAGCAAGAGTGAAAATACTGCCAAGTGGACTGGCTGCATGTCAGGATCACTGTAAAAATAAGTTGCGGTGAACTCAGGCCTGAGTCAAAGGCTATGGCCACAAAGGGCAGGATAATGGTTGAGTGATGGAGATCACATTCCATTCCTATCACTATGAAAATAGAAAGCAAATACGAAGAATGAAACTTCAATGTGCATTGAAAATTATAAGCAGTTCAGGAAGAGAATGGAAGGTTTGGACTTTCTTCAACAAGAAAAGATATACAAAATAGTGTATCATTTTTCTTCAAATTCATGAATTATCAACTACGCATGCTACCAATTGCATCGTGATCATTTTATTGACCTGTGTGATTTTTAAAATTAAAATTAATACAAAGAATTAGAGTACATCACCTCATTCAAATATTTTTAAAACGTTACATCCTTATAATATCTATTTTACAATGAAGGGTCCCCTTTATCATCAGATGGCCAAATTTTGAAAACAAGATTTAATTTGGAGACAAACATAACATGACTTGCAAAGAACAATCTTGAACACACAGAGCTTTTCAAATCCTCAAGCCTCACATGATATTTTTTCCTATATATAATTAATAACAAATTAGCTATCACAAAAAAGTTTTGTTCATCTAATGCTTAAGCAAACTTAAAGAACATATTCTGCTATTGGCCACTGCATTTCCTACTCATTCGTAATTTTCTCTATCAGTCTTTGAGATTAATTTTCATTGTTTTATGAAGGCAATTTAGATGTTAATCTAAATAAGAGAAAATATATCTAGAGCTCACTACTTAAACACATGCTATCAATTGCTATTTTTCTACTTGAAACCAAATTAATATAAATAATGCATCTATTCTACCCACTAAAGAATAACTTTCTATACAGTCTTGAAAATGATAATGTTTTAGAATCATAAAAAAATCTTACTGAAATACTATTTAGTTCAATTCCCATTTCACAGATAAGAAAACAGAATTTCAAATTATAGTAACATGTCCTGTATTACATAGTGGCCAAATTAAGAGCTGAAACAATTCCCAGTAGATTTTAAACTCTTTGGGAAAAGACACTTTATTTTTTTAACCCTTAAATTATACTGGGCATATATAGTCCAGTTCCTTGCATATATAGTTACCCTATAATTTTTTAATAAATGATCTCCAATTTAGGGCTTTTTTTCAAATAGAAAACTAGGAATGCTATAATAATATTCATAAAATCTTGATTATATTTCATCTCAATGAAATTTGAACTTCTCCAATATATAAGAATAATACTCTATTTGTTGTTTGGTTCTCAGAACACAGTATAGAAAATGTTTAATAAATGAAGTTGAATTAATGAATATATAAAACATATCAATTAAAATAATATTGAATACATATTTGTATTAATGGATATTATATTAATCAATTTAATAATTGAATTAATATGTAGAAATATATTACATGTATAATATGTAATTTGTGAACATATATGTATATACATTTAAAAGAAAGCAAACTATGAAACCAGATGTGATTATTAGTTTTTCTGTCATCTTAACAATACCATAGTACAGTTAATCAAATAATCTAAGTGTTGCTGTGAAGGTATTTTGTAGATGTAGTTAACATTTATAATCAATTGACTTTAAGTAAAGAAGATTACCCTAGATAATGTGAGTGGGCCTTGTCCAATCAGTTGAAGACCATAAGAGCAAAAGCTGAGGTTTCCCAGAGAACAAGGATTTCTGCCTCTAAACTATAACATAGAAATTCTGCCTGCATTTCCAGACTACTGGCCTGCCTGATAGATTTTCAACTTGTCAGCCCCATGATCATATGAACCTAGTCCTTAAAATAATACATTTTTTAAAATAATGCATACATTCCTTGAAATAATACAAAAGAATACATATATTCTATTGGTTCTGTTTCTCTGGAGAACCCTAAATATTATACCAGAATTACAAAATCAACTTGAGAAATATCTGATACCTCCTTCTACTAGTTTTATTAGAATGTTATTGCATTCTTCACATTAGGCATTCTAAACTATTTTGCAAAACACAATTAGAAAAAATAAAATATATAATATTTTGCTGATTAGTTGGTGTATTTGTCCATTTTCACACTGCTGTAAATAACTTCCTGAGACTGGGTAATTTACAAAGGAAAGAGATTTAACTGACTCACAGTTCTGCATGGCTGGGGAGGCCTCAGGAAACTTACAATCAAGGCAGAAGGGGAAGCAGGCACTCCTTACATGGTGGCAGGTGAGAGAGAGAGCGTGCACAAGAAAAACTGCCACTTTTAAAACCATCAGATCTCCTGAGACTCACTCACTATCAGGAGAAAAGAATGGGGGAACCACTCCCATAATTTAATCACCTCCCACCAGGATCCTCCCTTGACACAAAGGGATTACAATTCAAAATGAAATTTGGGTGGGGACACAGAGCCAAACCGTATCAGTTGGCCAAAAATGTGTGTAACCTCACTCTTTCTTTTCTCCCTTTCAAACAAAACATTCATAATCATAGCCAGGATTTTTATTGTCACGATTTGTATGAAAATATTAGGGTCCTTTAACATGCAAACATGATTTTACATATTCCCACTTTTTGACCTGCTCTAAATATTTAATACCTTGAATATAATCACCTACTTTTCTGTGGTGTGGCTATGACATGTGACACATATAAAATAACGTTTTATAACATATTCCATTCCAAATTAAAACATTTATATTTACCTGAGTTACATTTTAAAAAACAAAAAGAACAAATTTGTTTAAACCAGACATCTGCACTAGTTGTTTTACCCCCTGGTAAATATGTGTTTTGAGAAAAGGTTTAACTGGAACCATCTGTTGATGATTCATTCACTTGTGAATCATCTAAAATATTTTTTCTCCAATTTATACCAATGCATAACAAAATGTCTTTCAAAATTTCTGAACTACATTTTTTCATTAAAAACAGAAAGCCAAGCAAAGAAGTAACTAAAAAAAAAAAAGAATGGATTAGGTACAAGTCAGAGTTCCAAACACTAATTTTCACTTGTTTTTAAGTGAGATTCATATTAACCTACTTTTGTTTAAATGTTGAGACTTTCTGTTGATTTCACTGTGATGAAGGCCTGGCTGATGCAGTAGACCATTATACTTGAAAAACTCCTCACATATATTTTAAAAGCTCATGCCTTGCAGTGTATACCTAAAATCCCACAATAAGTAGAGGATAGATAGATCTGCAAAACCAAAGCCCACTGTATTAATTTTCTGTTGCTGCATAACAAACTACCACAGGGTTAGCAGCTTAAAACAACACACATTTTATTATCTTGCAGTTTCTGTGGTCAGGAACATGGCTTAGCTGAGTACTTTTGCTCAGGGTCTCATAAGGCTATTGTGGAGGTGTTAGGTGGACTGTTTTTCATTTGGAATCTTGACTGGGGAGGAATCCACTTCCAAGCTCTTTCTTTCAGCAGAATTCATTTCCTTATGGCTTCATGACTGAGAGTCCCAGCATCTTTGCTGGCTATCAGCTCGAGGGGGTTTTCCTGTCCTAGAGACCACTCACAGTTCCTAAAAAACAACAGTAGTTCCTTGTGGCATAGGCTCCCCCAAACTGATTGTTGACTTCATCAGACCAGAAAGGTGAATCTCTATTTCATTTTGCCATGATACATCAAACCTTACACTTATGTAAGGTAATGTAATCACAGAACTGACCTTCTATCACCTTACCATTTTTGCCATGTATATATGATATATATATATATGCATATTCATTTTTATTAGTTAGAAATAAGTTTTAAAAGTTTTAAGTCTCACATCCATTCAAGGGGGAAGGAATACACAGAGGCATAGACACCAGGAGATGGAAACCAATGAGATTTGCCTGAAGGTCTGTCTATCACACCCAAGCTCAGCGTACATTTTTTCCTAAGAGATTTAAAATATTCTCAGAAGCTTCAAGCATTCATATATTTATAATTTATTTTCACCAAATGCACAAATAAAAACACATGGAAAAAAATTTTTTTTCAAAAAATGTTAGACTTTCATAGGTTCATGTATCCATAGAAGACTTGCATCACTAAATGTATCCCTCATGTTGCTCTTTTGTAACCATAACCATTTCCTCAGATCCTCTAACCAATCCTTCACCTCTAAGAAACCACTAATCATTTTTCTACTTCTAAAATTCTAAAATAACATTTTTAAATGTTACATAAATAAAATAATACAATATTATTCTTTTAGGATTTTTTTCCTTAGTATAACTTCCTAGAGATTAATCCAAATGGTAGAATGAATAACACTTTCCTCCTTTTCATTGATAAGTAGTACATGGAATATAGTTATTACAATATTTCAAACATTCATCTATTGAAGGACACCTGGACTCCGTCTTCATTCAGTCTACACAAAAGCTGTAAAGAGCCCATTTTGGTCTATATTGAATAGAGCTGCTATGAACATTTGTGCACAGGTTTTTATGTGAACATATGTTTCAATTTCTCTGGAATAAATTCTCAAGAGTACAATTGCTGGGTCATATGGTAATTGCATACTTTTATAAGAAACTGTCAATCTGTTTTCCATTGAATCTGTACTGTTTTACAGTCAAATGATCAATCTATGAGTGCTCCAGTTTCTCTACAACCTCACCAATATTAGGTGTTACCATTTTTTCTTTCCATTGGCCATTCTGATATATGTGTAGTAATGTTTCATTGTGGGTTTAATTGGAACTTCTCTATTGGCTAGTGACGCTGAATATATTTTCATACACTTATTCATCGTCTGTGTATTCTCTTTGGTGTAACATCCATGTTTTTTGTTCATTTTCTAAATAGCTTTTTTGTTTTGTTTTGTTTTTTGTTTCTGACATGGAGTCTTGCTCTGTCACCCAGGCTGGAGTGCACTGGTGCAATCTAGACTCACTGCCACCTCCACCTCCCAGGTTCAAGCGATTCTCCTGCCTCAGCCTCTCGAGTAGCTGGGACTACAGGCACGTGCTACCATGCCCGGCTTTTTTTTTTTTTTTTTTCATTTGAGACGGGGTTTCACCATGTTGGCCAGGATGGTCTCAATCTCCTGACCTTGTGATCTGCCTGCCTTGGCCTCCCAAAGTGCTGGGATTACAGGCATGAGCCACCACACCCTGGTATAGATAGTATTTTTACGGCTGAGTTTTAAGTATTCTTTACGTGGTTTAGATAATAGTCCTTTTCTTACATTGTTTGCAAATAGTCTTCCCACTCTGTAGTCTTTAGATTTTCTTCACATGGCTTTTGCAGGGCAAACAATTTAATTTGTAGAGCAAAATTTTAATTTTCATGAGGTTCAATTTATCAATTATTTTTAATGAATTGTACTTTGATGTCAAATCTAAGAATTTTTTCAGTAGTAACACATTGCAAAATTTTTTTTCAACTTTCAAAAAAAGTATTATACTTTAAAATTTTAAACTTAATTGTATGACATCTATTCTAAGCTAAATTTCCCATAAGTGATCCTCCCTTCTTGGCCTCCCAAAGTACTGGGTTTATAGGCATGAGCTACCACACCTGGCCTGTTTGTTGGTTGGTTGGTTGGTTTGTGAGATAGATATCCACAGATATACAATTTATCCAGTAGCATTTGTAGAAAAGGTTATTCTCCATTAAATTGCTTTTGCATTTTTCTCAGAATCAACTGAGCATGTGTGGGTCTATTTGCAGGTGCTCTGTTCTGTTTCATTGATCTGTCTTGATTACCATAGCTATATGGTAATCTTTAATATCAGGTAGATTAATGTCTCAATTTAATCTTCCTTCTTGGGATTATTTTAGCTTTTCTAGAGCCTAGGCCTTTCTATGAAAATTTCAGAGTGAGCTTGGCAATCTCTATAGAATCACTTACTGGAGATTTGATAGGAAGTGCATTAAACATATATAAATGTGAAGAGAGTTGATACCTTTACTATATTGAGTTTTCGAGTTCAATGGGTGTGGTATGTTTCTCCAAGTATTTAGGTCATCTTTGACTGATTTCATCAGCATTTTTAATTTTCAGCATACAGATACTGTGTTTAGTTAAGTATATAACTAAGTATTTTATTTTCTTTGGAGCAATTTTAAATATCATTGTTTTAAATTTTGGTTTTCATATTGTCATTATTAGTATACAGAAATGTGATTGGCTTTTATACATTTATGTTGTGTCCTGCCACCTTCTTCCACGTACTTATTGGTCCCAGGAGTTCATTATAGATTCCTTAGGATTTTGTAGGCAGATAATTACATCATTTGTCAGTTTTTATTCTCTTATTTTGTTTTCACTTTCCAATCTTCATGTCTTGTATTTATTATTTATTATTATTTTCTTTTCTTATTGCAGTGACTATAATTTTCAATACTATGTTTTATAAATGGTATAAAAGCAGAGGTATTTTGGTTTTTTTGTGAATATTAGGGGGAAATATTCAGTCATTTACTGTTAGGTATGACGCTGACTATCAGATCCTTTAGATGCTCTTTATTCAAGCCTAGGCTATTCTATATCCTCTATTCCTTGTTTTCTGAGGGATTTTTTTATGAAAATGAATTAGGGTAGAATGGAAATAGGTTCATAAAAAGCTTTTTCTGCAACAATTGATATAATCATGATGCTTTTCTTCATTAGTCTGTTAGTAAGGTAGACTACATTGACTGATTTTTAAAATATTAAACCAGGCTTGAATAACAAGAATATATCCTATGTAGTCATGTCATATAATTATGTGTATACATTTTTGTATTCAGTGTGTTATTATTTTGTTACATTTTTAGGTCTAAATTAATGAGGAATATTGGTCTGTAATTTTCAATTTTTATAACATCTTTATCTAGTTTTGGAATCAAAGTATCACTGACTTCATAAAATGAGTTGGAAGGCATTTCCACCTCTTGTATCTTCTTGAAGACAATTTGTAAGACTGGTGTTCATTTTTCTTTTAAATATTTAGTAGAATTCCTCAGTGAAATTAACTGAGCCAAGGTATTTCTTTTTGGGGAATTTTAAATTACAAATCAAATTAAATAATGGTATGAGGCTACTATATCTATTTTATCAAGGTTTTTTATGCAGTTTTCAGATTTTGAGTTGACCCATTCTATTTAAATAGTTAAATTTATGAATGTATAGTTGTTTTTAGTATTCTTGGATTATTCGTTTAACGACAGAAGGGTCTGTAGTTGCATTGCTTGTTTTATACCTGATTATGAGAATTTGTGCCTTTTTAATTTTTTTGTCAGTATTGTTGGAATTTCATCAATTTGATTCCTTACTTCTAAGAATCAGCTTTTTGCCTTATTTATTCTCTCTATTATTTTTCTATTATCATTACTATGGACTTCTGTATTTATCTTTATTATTCCCTTCCTCATAGTTGTTTTAAGTTTATTTTTCTCTTTTTCTTATTTCTTGACAAAGGAACTTATATATTTTACTCTAGATTTTTCTTTGGTGTAAATGTAAGCATTAAGTGCCATAAATTTTCCTCCCACTTCTGTTTAACAGAACCCCGTGCATTTTCATAAGTCGCATTTTCATTTAGTTACCTATATTTTTCAAAATTGCTTTGAAATCTCATCTTTGACTATAGATTACACAGAAATTTATTGTTTAATTTACATCTTTGTAGAGATTTTCTTGTTGTAGTTCTGCTTAACTTCTTGTTGGATTCCATTATACTGACCCTTTTATCATTATATGATATCCTTATTTCTCTTAATTTTCTTTGCTCCAAAGTCTACATTATTATATTTAATATAGGCACTCTAATTTTTAGCTAATATTTAGAAGGTATATCTTTTTCCACTCCTTTACTTTCAACCTACCCATGTCCCTAAAAGTGAGATTCTTGTAATCTACATATAGTTGAATTTTTTAATTCACTCTGCCAATCTCTTTTGGTTGGAATGTATAAACCACTTCCATTTAAAGTAATTATTAATACGTTAGAGCTTAGATCTAACATTTTATAATTATCTTTCTGTATTATTATTTTGCTCTCATTTCTTTGTTATACTTACTTTCTGTGCTTTCCTTGAAGTTATATTTAGGATTGTGGCATCATTAAATTACAGTCTTTTCCACTCCTTTTGCATAGTTCTTGTACTGATTGAGTGGCATATTAAAATATACAAATATGACTTTCACAGTCTACTTGTATTAACATTTTACAACTTCAAATGGACTATGACCACATTTTTTCCATTTTTGTCTCTTTACTTTCCCAACTTTTAAATATCAGTCTTATTTTTCATATAATGTTATAATTTTAGTTTTAATCATGAAAATGTTTTATAAAGCTTCTGAAGAAAAGAATACTCTATATTTTCTACCCATATTTCTACTTTTTCTATTGTTCTTTTCCTTCTTGATGTTCCAGATTTTCTTATTATTGTTTTATTTTGTTTTAAGAGCCTTACTTAGCTCATCTTTATGGGTAAATCTGCTAATGTCAAATTTATTTATTTTTTCTTCAGCTAATAATGTCTTTAAGCTTTATTCAAGAGTACCTTTTTTCTGTATACAGGATGTACAATTTCCACAGGTTTTTTTTAGCATTTAAAATATATTGTATCACTGCTTTGTGGTCTCCACAGTTTCAGACAAAAAATATACAGTTTTTAAAGTTGAAGTTCTTCTATAGGCAGTGTTTTGTTTTTCTCAGTACTTTCGAGATATTTTCTATGTTTTTAGTTTTCAGACGCTTAATTAACATGTGTCTTAGAGTGAATTTGAGGGGTTTATCTTGTTCCCAATTTTCCGAGCTTCTTGAATCTACAGGTTTGTATCTTTCATCACTTTAGGGAGTTTTCAGCTATTATTTCTTCAAATACTCTGTCATCTCAGCTCTATTCATTTCTTCTGACATCCTGTAACATGAATGTTGAATTTTTTTTTTATTATTGCCAGAGCTGCCAAAGGCTTTCTTCATCTTTTTTCAGTTCACTTTCTCCGTTCAGATTGTGTCTCTGTCCATAACAGATGCCACAGACTGAGCAATTCATAAAGAAAATAACTTTATTCAGCTCATGATTATGAATGATGGAAAGTCCAATGCTGCTAGAATCTGGTAAAGATTATCCCATGGCAAAAAGAAGGGAGGGCAAAAAGTGCTTGTGAGGGAGAACTTGCATTTATAACAAAGCTACTCCCACGGTAACTAATCCACTACCATGATAACTGCATAATCATTCATGATGGTAGAACCCTTGTAACCTAATCACCTATTAAAGTCCTCACCTCTTAGTACTGTTACAATAAAGGCAGAGGTTGTTAAGGGGTCTTTGCAGAATTAGGTTTTCTACATTTCAGCTGAAGTGTTAAAATACTGAGTCAAAGTAGACTGCATAACATTAAGTATGTATATTGTAATCCCTAGAATAACAACAGAAATTATATACAAAATAGATTAATTAAAATGAAATACTACAAATTATTCAAGTAATCCAAAAGAGGCAGGAAAGGGAAAACAGAGGGAATAAACAGAAAATAAATAATAAAATTGTAGACCTAATCTAAGAATGTCTATAATTATATTGAAGGAAAAAAATTAAACACACCAATTAAAAGACAGGAATAGTAAGTTGGATAAAAACAAAAATCTAGTGGTATTCTGTCTACAAGTAACTCATCTAAAATATACTGATTTAAAATAAAACACTAACATGTCTATATTAATATCAGACAAATTAGACATCAAAACAAACCAAAAATGTTACAAGGCATTAAGAATTTTACATAATGCTAAAATGGCCAATTCACCAAGATGAAATAACCATTCTAAATGCGTATGAAATTGGTTGCAAAATATGCGAAGTAAAAATTGACCCAACTGAAAGGAAATATAACCAAATCAAAAATAGTAGTTGGAGATTTTAACATTCCTTTCTCAGTAATAAACATAACTTCTAGCCAGAAAATCAGCAAGAATATAGAAGAATGAATAAGTGCAATCTAATGAACATTTACAGAACACTATGATCAACAACAGCAGGATATACAGACTTTTTGTATTAGTCTATTCTCAGGCTGCTAATAAAGATATACCCAAGACTGGGTAATTTATAAAGGAAAGAGGTTTAATTGACTCACAGTTCCAGATGGCTGGGAAGGCATCACAATCATTGTGGAATGTGAATGAGGAGCAAAGTCATCTATTACATGGCAGCAGGCAAGAGAGCTTGTGTAGGGAAACTCCCATTTATAATATCATCAGATCTCATAAGACTTAATTCACGACCAAGAGAACAGTATGGAGGAAACCACCCCTGTAATTCAATTATCTCCACCTGACCCCACCCTTGACATGTGGGGATTATTACAATTCAAGGTGAGATTTGGATGGGGACACAGCCAAACCATATCATTCTGCCCCTGGCCCCTCCCAAATCTCATGTCCTCACATTTGAAACCCAATCATGCCTTCCTGACAGTCCCTCAAAGTCTTAATTCATTCCAGCATTAACTCAAAAGTCGAAGTCCAAAGTTTCATCTGAGACAAGTCCTTTCCACCTATGAGCCTGTAAAATCAAAAATAAGTTAGTTACTTCCTAGATACAATGGGAGTACAGGTATTGGGTGAATGCACCCTTTCCAAATGGGAGAAATTGGCCGAAATGAAGAGGTTATAGGCCACATGCAAGTCTGAAATCCAGCAGGGCAGTCAAATCTTAAAGCTCCAAAATGATCTCCTTTGAATCCATGTCTCACATCCAGGTTATTTTATCCCAGTAATGATGTTGCAAGAGGTGGGTTCCCGCGGCCTTGGGCAGCTCCGCTCCTGTGGCTTTGCAGGGTATATCCCCACACTTGGCTGTTTTCATGGGCTGGCATTGAGTATATGAGGCTTTCCAGGCACAGGGTACAAAGTGTCCATGATTCTGCAATTCTGGACTCTGCAGGACCATAGCCCTCTTCTCACAGCTCCACTAGACAGTGTCCCAGTGGGGACTCTGTGTTGGGGTTTCAACCCCCCATTTCTCTTCCACGCTGCACTAGCAGGGACCCACCCCTGCAGCAAACTTGGGCCTGGACACACAGGCATTTCCACACATCCTCTGACATCTATGGAGGTTCACAAACCTCAATTCTTGACTTCTGTGTACCCACAGGCTCAACATCATGTGGAAGCTGCCAGGGTTTGGGGCTTGCATCCTCTGAAGCCACAGCCTGAGCTGTACCTTGGTCCCTTTTAGCTATGACTGAAGCAGCTGGGACCTGGGCACTAAGTCCCCAGGGTACACACAGCAGGCAGCCCTGGGCTTGGCCCACAAAACCAATTTTTCCTCTTAGGCCTCTGGCTTGTGATATGAGGGGCTGCTGTGAAGGTCTCTGACATGCCCTGGAGACATTTTCCGGATTGTCTTGGTGATTAACATTCAGCTCCTCATTACTTATGCAAATTTTCACAGACAGCTTGAATTTCTCCCCAGAAAATTTTTTTTTTTTCTACTGCATCATCAGGCTGAAAATTTTCCAAACTTCTATGCTCTACCTCCTCTTGAACATGTTGCCACTTAGAAATTTCTTTCACCAGATACATTAAATCATCTCTCTCAAGTTCAAAGTTTCACAGATCTCTAGGGCAGGGACAAAATGCCACCAGTCGTGCTAAAACACAGCAAGAGTCACCTTTGCTCCAGTTCCCAACAAGTTCTTCATCTCCATCTGAGACCACCTCACCCTGGATCTTATTATTCATATCGCTATCAGCATTTTGTTCAAAGCCACTCAACAAGTCTCCAGGAAGTTCCAAACTTTCCCACATTTTCCTATCTTCTTCTGAGCCCTCCAAACTGTTCCAAACCTCTGCCTGTTACCCAGTTCCAAAGTCGTTTCCACATTTTCAGGTATCTTTACAGCAGTGCCTCACTACCTGATACCAATTTACTGGATTATTAGCGTAAATTATATTAGACAATTAGTCTGTTCTCACACTGCCAATAAAGACCTATTCAAGGCTGGGTAATTTATAAACGAAAGAGGCTTAATTGACTCACAGTTCCACATGGCTGGGGAGGTCTCCCAACCATGGCAGAAGGCAAATGAGGAAAAAAGTCACCCATTACAGGGTGGCAGGCAAGAGAGCTTGTGTAGGGGATCTCCCATTTATAAAACCATCAGGTCTCATGAGACTTATTCACTATCATGAGAACAATATGGGGAAAACCACCCCCCATGATTCAATTATCTCCACCTGGCCCTGCCTTTGACACGTGTATTATTACAATTCAAGGTGAGATTTGGGTGGACACAATCAAACCATCTCACTTTTCAGATGTACACATAATGTTCACCAAGGCAGGCTCTTTTGTGGGGCCGGGGGGGGGGGGGGCGGGTAATAAAACACACTTCAATAAACTTTTAAAAATGTAAATAACACTAATTGTTGTCTTTGAGCATAATTGAATTAAATAAGACAAATACAGAAAGAGGACAGGAAAATCTTCAAGTGTTTGGAAATTAAACATCACATTTCCAAATAATTTGTGGGTCAGAAAACAAGTCTCAAGAGAAAGTAGAAAATACTCAGAACTAAATGAAAGCAATATCAAAATATGTGGCCATAGCCAGTCTTAGAGAAAAAGCACTAAAACAGTGCTAAAGCAACAAAGTAGCTAAAGCAATGCTCAGAGGGAACTTTATAGATTCTCAGAACAGCAGAAAAAATCTCAAAGCTAAATTTCTACCACAAGAAACCAAAGAAGAAGAAGAAGAAAGAAAAAAATAAAAATGAACCCAAACAGAAGGAAGGAAATACTAAAGACAGGAGCAGAAAATCAATGAAACTGAAAACAGCACATTAGCTTGTGCCTGTAGTAAGATAAAGTGAGAAGATGGTGAATCAGTGAAAGAATGAAAAAGAGTCATCAGAGAGGAAAAGAAAAATAAATTATCTTATTTGAATTTTAGGGAGAAATATCAACAGGAATGTGCTAGACAGTAGTATCAACACCACAAAGGTCAAGCAGGAGAATTAGGAGCACTGGTTAAACTATAACAATGGGGGAGTTTGTTCCTGACTTTCAATGTAATAATAAAGTCAAGGTAGTATAGAAATGTAATTTCAGTTATCTCACTGCTAAGACATAAAGATATGGAAATAATTTTGTAAACACTCTTGAAGAGAGTATGGGAGCTTGATCAGGTATTACAATTAAAGGAAAAAGCTTTAATATATTTTACAGCTGCTTATGTTTGAAGATCTTACCAAAGAGCCACTGAGAAGTAAATAGAAAATGACCAATTGTGAGGTGATAGATATGTGTTTTATCCCGATTTGATCATTATACATTGTATACATGTATCAAAATATCACACTGTATCCATAAATATGTATGTACAATTATGTGTCAATTAAAATAATAAAAACAAAAATGTGTGAAGTTTTGATGGCCAAGAAAAAAAAGAAAATGAGTAATTATAAGATGAAAGAATGGAAGAAGTGATCAATGGAACAGTTCAGAAGAAATGCTGGATGAGATGAAGAACAGACTGCAAGAGGTGCCATCATTGGGGAGGGGAGGAGGATGTTAAATTGGAAAAAGGGAATGACAGTGTATCCCTGGAAATTAGAAATCATGGACAAATCATGGAAAATGTTCTGAGAAATTTTGAAAGACATAGATAGTAACATTTTTAAAGTTTTAATTAACTTGTTTCATTATTTGTAAATTTGGAGGCAGCTAACTCACAATAATAGTGAGACAGAATGGCTGTAGGGTCTTCAGAAAACTGAAAAACCTGCAATTAAGAAATCTTTGGGGGGGTGGAGCCAAGAAGGCCGAATAGGAACAGCTCCGGTCTCCAGCTCCCAGCCTGAGCGACACAGAAGACGGGTGATTTCTGCATTTCTGTTTGAGCCACCGCTGCTGACACCCAGCCAAACAGGGTCTGGAGTGGACCTCTAGTAAACTCCAACAGACCTGCAGCTGAGGGTCCTGTCTGGCAGAAGGAAAACTAACAAACAGAAAGGACATCCACACCAAAAACCCATCTGTACATCACCATCATCAAAGACCAAAAGTAGATAAAACCACAAAGATGGGGAAAAAACAGAGCAGAAAAACTGGAAATTCTAAAAAGCAGAGCACCTCTCCTCCTCCAAAGGAACGCAGTTCCTCACCAGCAACGGAACAAAGCTGGATGGACGATGACTTTGACGAGTTGAGAGAAGAAGGCTTCAGACGATCAAACTACTCTGAGCTACGGGAGGAAATTCAAAACAACAGAAAAGAAGTTAAAAACTTTGAAAAAAAATTAGAAGAATGGATAACTAGAATAACCAATGGAGAGAAGGGCTTAAAGGAGCTGATGGAGCAGAAAGCCAAGTTTCGAGAACTACACGAAGATTGCAGAAGCCTCAGTAGCTGATGCGATCAACTGGAAGAAAGGGTATCAGTGATGGAAGATGAAATGAATGAAATGAAGCAAGAAGGTAAGTTTAGAGAAAAAATAATAAAAAGAAATGAACAAAGCCTCCAAGAAATTTGGGACTATGTGAAAAGACCAAACCTACGTCTGATTGGTGTACCTGAAAATGACGGGGGGAATGGAACCAAGTTGGAAAACACTCTGCAAGATATTATCCAGGAGAACTTCCCCAATCTAGCAAGGCAGGCCAACATTCAGATTCAGGAAATACAGAGAATGCCACAAAGATACTCCTCGAGAAGAGCAACTCCAAGACACATAATTGTCAGATTCACCAAAGTTGAAATGAAGGAAAAAATGTTAAGGGCAGCCAGAGAGAAAGGTCGGGTTACCCACAAAGGGAAGCCCATCAGACTAACAGCTGATCTCTCAGCAGAACCTCTACAAGCCAGAAGAGAGTGGGGGCCGATATTCAACATTCTTAAAGAAAAGAATTTTCAATCCAGAATTTCATATCCAGCCAAACTAAGCTTCATAAGTGAAGGAGAAATAAAATACTTTACAGACAAGCAAACGCTGAGTGATTTTATCACCACCAGGCCTGCCCTAAAAGAGCTCCTGAAGGAAGCACTAAACATGGAAAGGAACAACCAGTACCAGCCACTGCAAAAACATGCCAAATTGTAAAGACCATCAAGGCTAGGAAGAAACTGCATCAACTAACGAGCAAAATAACCAACTAACATCATAATGACAGGATCAGACTCACACATAACAATATTAACGTTAAATGTAAATGGGCTAAATGCTCCAATTAAAAGACACAGACTGGCAAACTGGATAAGGAGTCAGGACCCATCAGTGTGCTGTATTCAGGAAACCCATCTCATGTGCAGAGACACACATAGACTCAAAATAAAGGGATGGAGGAAGATCTATCAAGCAAATGGAAAACAAAAAAAGGCAGGGGTTGCAATCCTAGTCTCTGATAAAATAGACTTTAAACCAACAAAGATCAAAAGAGACAAAGAAGGCCAATACATAATGGTAAAGGGATTAATTCAACAAGAAGAGCTAGCTATCCTAAATATATATGCACCCAACACAGGAGCACCCAGATTCATAAAGCAAGTCCTGAGTGACCTACAAAGGGACTTAAACTCCCACACAATAATAATGGGAGATTTTAACACCCCACTGTCAACATTAGACAGATCAACGAGACAGAAAGTTAACAAGGATATCCAGGAATTGAACTCAGCTCTGCACAAAGTGGACCTAATAGACATCTACAGAACTCTCCACCCCAAATCAACAGAATATACATTTTTTTCAGCACCACACCACACCTATTCCAAAATTGACCACATAGTTGGAAGTAAAGCTCTCCTCAGCAAATGTAAAAGAACAGAAATTATAACAAACTGTCTCTCAGACCACAGTGCAATCAAACTAGAACTCAGGATTAAGAAACTCACTCAAAACTGCTCAACTACATGGAAACTGAACAACTTGCTCCTGATTGACTATTGGGTACATAACGAAATGAAGGCAGAAATAAAGATGTTCTTTGAAACCAACGAGAACAAAGACACAACATACCAGAATCTCTGGGACACATTCAAAGCAGTGTGTAGAGGGAAATTTATAGCACTAAATGCCCACAAGAGAAAGCAGGAAAGATCCAAAATTGACACCCTAACATCACAATTAAGAGAACTAGAAAAGCAAGAGCAAACACATTCAAAAGCTAGCAGAAGGCTAGAAATAACTAAAATCAGAGCAGAACTGAAGGAAATAGAAACACAAAAAACCCTTCAAAAAATTAATGAATCCAGGAGCTGGTTTTTTGAAAGGATCAACAAAATTGATAGACCGCTAGCAAGAATAATAAAGAAGAAAAGAGAGAAGAATCAAATAGATGCAATAAAAAATGAAAAAGGGGATATCACCACCGATCCCACAGAAATACAATCTACCATCAGAGAATACTACAAACACCTCTATGCAAATAAACTAGAAAATCTAGAAGAAATGGATAAATTCCTCGACAAATACACCCTCCCAAGACTAAACCAGGAAGAAGTTGAATCTCTGAATAGACCAATAACAGGTTCTGAAATTGTGGCAATAATCAATAGCTTACCAACCAAAAAGAGTCCAGGACCTGATGGATTCACAGCCGAATTCTACCAGAGGTACAAGGAGGAACTGGTACCATTCCTTCTGAAACTATTCCAATCAATAGAAAAAGAGGGAATCCTCCCTAACACATTTTATGAAGCCAGCATCGTCCTGATACCAAAGCCTGGCAGAGACATAACCAAAAAAGAGAATTTCAGACCAATATCCTTGATGAACATTGATGCAAAAATCCTCAATAAAATACTGGCAAACTTAATCCAGCAGCACATCAAAAAGCTTATCCACCATAATCAAGTGGGCTTCATCCCTGGGATGCAAGGCTGGTTCAACATATGCAAATCAATAAATGTAATCCAGCATATAAACAGAACCAAAGACAAAAACCACATGATTATCTCAATAGATGCAGAAAAGGCCTTTGACAAAATTCAACAACCCTTCATGCTAAAAACTCTCAATAAATTAGGTATTGATGGGACGTATCTCAAAATAATAAGAGCTATCTATGACAAACCTACAGCCAGTATCATACTGAATGGGCAAAAACTGGAAGCATTCCCTCTGAAAACTGGCACAAGACAGGGATGCCCTCTCTCACTGCTCCTATTCAACATAGTGCTGGGAGTTCTGGCCAGAGCAATCAGGCAGGAGAAGGAAATAAAGGGTATTCAATTAGGAAAAGAGGAAGTCAAATTGTCCCTGTTTGCAGATGACATGATTGTATATCTAGAAAACCCCACTGTCTCAGCCCAAAATCTCCTTAAGCTGATTAGCAACTTCAGCAAAGTCTCAGGATACAAAATCAATGTACAAAAATCACAAGCATTCTTGTACACCAATCACAGACAAACAGCGAGCCAAATCATGAGTGAACTCCCATTCACAATTGCTTCAAAGAGAATCAAATACCTAGGAATCCAACTTACAAGGGATGTGAAGGACCTCTTCAAGGAGAACTACAAACCACTGCTCAATGAAATAAAAGAGGATGCAAACAAATGGAAGAACATTCCATGCTCATGGGTTGGAAGAATCAGTATCGTGAAAATGGCCATACTGCCCAAGGTAATTTATAGATTCAATGCCATCCCCATCAAGCTACCAATGACTTTCTTCACAGAATTGGAAAAAACTACTTTAAAGTTCATATGGAACCAAAAAAGAGCCCGCATCGCCAAGTCAATCCTAAGCCAAAAGAACAAAGCTGGAGGCATCACGCTACCTGACTTCAAACTATACTACAAGGCTACAGTAACCAAAACAGCATGGTAC
Source organism: Hylobates moloch (assembly GCF_009828535.3). Taxonomy (NCBI): domain Eukaryota; kingdom Metazoa; phylum Chordata; class Mammalia; order Primates; family Hylobatidae; genus Hylobates; species Hylobates moloch. Next base: position 128,677,743 of record NW_026652278.1, read on the forward strand.
TGGTACCACAACAGAGACATAGATCAATGGAACAGAACAGAGCCCTCAGAAATGACGCCGCATATTTACAACTATCTGATCTTTGACAAACCTGACAAAAACAAGAAATGGGGAAAGGATTCCCTATTTAATAAATGCTGCTGGGAAAACTGGCTAGCCATATGTAGAAAGCTGAAACTGGATCCCTTCCTTACACCTTATACAAAAATTAATTCAAGATGGATTAAAGACTTAAATGTTAGACCTAAAACCATTAAAATCCTACAAGAAAACCTAGGCAATACCATTCAGGACATAGGCGTGGGCAAGGACTTCATGTCTAAAACACCAAAAGCAATGGCAACAAAAGCCAAAATTGACAAATGGGATCTAATTAAACTAAAGAGCTTCTGCACACCAAAAGAAACTACCATCAGAGTGAACAGGCAACCTACAGAATGGGAGAAAATTTTTGCAACCTACTCATCTGACAAAGGGCTAATATCCAGAATCTACAATGAACTCAAACAAATTTACAAGAAAAAAACAAACAACCCCATCAAAAAGTGGGCAAAGGACATGAACAGACACTTCTCAAAAGAAGACATTTATGCAGCCAAAAAACACATGAAGAAATGCTCATCATCACTGGCCATCAGAGAAATGCAAATCAAAACCACAGTGAGATACCATCTCACACCAGTTAGAATGGCCATCATTAAAAAATCAGGAAACAACAGGTGCTGGAGAGGATGTGGAGAAATAGGAACACTTTTACACTGTTGGTGGGACTGTAAACTAGTTCAACCATTGTGGAAGTCAGTGTGGCGATTCCTCAGGGATCTAGAACTAGAAATACCATTTGACCCAGCCATCCCATTACTGGGTATATACCCAAAGGACTATAAATCATGCTGCTATAAAGACACATGCACACGTATGTTTATTGCAGCACTATTCACAATAGCAAAGAGTTGGAACCAACCCAAATGTCCAACAACGATAGACTGGATTAAGAAAATGTGGCACATATACACCATGGAATACTATGCAGCCATAAAAAATGATGAGTTCATGTCCTTTGTAGGGACATGGACGAAACTGGAAAACATCATTCTCAGTAAACTATCGCAAGGACAAAAAACCAAACGCCGCATGTTCTCACTCATAGGTGGGAATTGAACAATGAGAACTCATGGACACAGGAAGGGGAACATCACACTCTGGGGACTGTTGTGGGGTTGGGGGAGGGGGGAGGGACAGCATTAGGAGATATACCTAATGCTAAATGACGAGTTAATGGGTGCAGGAAATCAACATGGCACCTGGATACATATGTAACAAACCTGCACATTGTGCACATGTACCCTAAAACCTAAAGTATAATAACAATAAAAAATAAATAAATAAATAAAAGAAATGTTTGGGAATGTATTTATGTACTAAGATTTATTTACATATGAATAAAAAGCACTGTTTAGCACAGAATACTCAAGTGAGATTAGGTACTATGATACTACGAATTTTACTGAAACAAGAAACACGACTAATGAATTTCTCCAATATCTAGTGACAAAACGTCTCCACCATTTTCATGCTGTAAGAGGGAAAGGACTGGGGCCTGATGAGGGGTTGGACTTTAAATATCAATTAATGGGCACATCAACTGTAAACATTTTTAGATACTAATTGAATTTTGGAAATAATAGATGTTCACTATTCTCAAGACCTAATCAATTACAGAAACATTTCTAATATTTCCCTCTATATTTTAATCTGCCTTCTCAGTTGCTTTTACTTATCTGCTACTTTTTCCTAAACTTCTTTATTCATTCTTTTTGTGCTCTTGTTACTTCTTGTCTCTTTATTCTACCATTTCTTCTTTTTTATTAGAGTGCACATTCTTCCTCACATTGTTTCTCCATCTTTAGCTCCACTAAAAATCCATATTTTGACACTTATTTAAATAAATCAGTAAGTATTCATAATTTACAATATTGAAATCTCTAAGGAAAAAACTACTTATAAGATTATAATTTTAAAAATTAGACACTTTAATATAACAAACTATACAATACTAATATAATTAGTTATATTAATATATTAAATATATCATATTGATAAATCAATACATATTTACACTCAAAATATATAATATTAATATGCAGTAATAATTTTAAATCTATACTGATATTTTTACTATAAATTGATCCAAAAACTAAAAGCATGTGAGTAGGACAAACCACCTAAATAATCAATAGAAATGATTCTCTTTCTCTTCATATTCATTTTAGCTGTCATTTTTATTATAATTTTTATCCACATCCGTTAAATCGTGGAACTTCACAAAGAAAAGATAAAAGCACTTTTCAGAAAGTTTTTATTTCCAATTATAAATGTTCCCACCAATGCAGTTATCAAAAAAGACAAAGAAATTTCACCTCACATATGGCCAGAAAAAATTTCTTATGCCATAAAATTCTACTATACTTTCTGAATTTTACTATCATCTGAGGCATGATGTGTCTTATGGCAATCAGCATCCATAGAAGAACAGTGTTAATGCTTTGATTCACATTTTCAGTTTAATTAAAATTCTTCCTTGTCTTCAGACGGTTTTCCTTTATATCTGAAGTTAAATCCTTTTGTGTCCTCTGCCTGTGGGCCCAAAGTGATTTATGTAGCTGCACTGGTAGACAGTTCAAAAACACGCTTAGAATCGTTTGTTCGACTTTTGCTATTTTGATTTAAATACATGCTTCCAACATCAAGAGCAATAACTTCCTGAGGCCTATGGGAAAATTGTACAAGGCTTCTTTCTAGTTTCCTCAGTAATTGTGCCAGTACCAGACCTACTAAAATGCATAGTATAACGACTCCATTAAATGGGCGTATCTAAGCTTTTATAGAACCATTATAACTAGAAATGACATCAAACAAAGCTGAAAAGCATACATTGTGAAACATATTCTTCATAGAAATGGGAGTTCAGGCTTATAAAAACTTCTTGAAACTCTTGCACTTAAGTTCAATTGAAATGAGGATATGAATATAAAATATTTTAGCTTATGATTTTTAGCCAATTATGTTGGTAATAGAGACAGTTGCAAAAATATCTGCAATTACAAGGCAAAATTTGAATGGATAAAAAGAGAATAGAAATAGTATTCTCTTCATAATTCTATGTGCAAAGGAGATGCTTATCAAAGTCATTAATTTTGGAATCAAGTATTTCTCTGTTCAAAAAATTAATAATTGTCAAAACATTGATTTAAATTGTTTAATGTTAAATATCTTATGTGTTAATTTTACCTACTATAAAATCTAAAACTTTTATATTGAAAATGTATTTCTCAATGGTAAAAAATGTTGTAATTATAGGCTCTTCAACACACACACACACACACACACAAATAAATATTCCTAAAGAAACACCCTATAAATTATATAGTAAGACTCCAATGTCAATTTCTATATTTATTTATTGAACCCATATAAGATTTCCCCTGTGCCAAGCTCCCTTCTAAGCAACTTATAAATACTAACTGATTAAAAGTTCATAACAATCTTGCATGTTACGCCCTATCAAGGTGAGAATTTTACATATGAGAAAGGTGATGCACAAAGGGTTAAATAACTTGCCCTAGGTAGGAAGTGTTGGAGCCTGATTGTGAAAAGGGAGTGAGAAGGAAAGCAAATCTTAAAATCGCTGAGTCCATGTAGTTTCTTTTAGCAGCAGCTGTCATCCACTACTAAAAAGAAAGCAAATTAAGGGTCACAATTATCTACATACTATCCACAGTTATCTATTTTGGATAATTAGACATTATCATCAAAGTTCCTAATAACCACTGCTTTGTTTTTCCTTCCTCCCCTTTCCCATCACCAGTTTCTTTCTTTTCTCTTCTATTTTTTTTTCAATATTGAATGAGCACCAGGCATTTTAACAAGACTTGAAGGATAAAAGGCACAAGTCCCCACAATGTTTAAAACAGAAAAGATGCACAGATACGTATATAGATCAATATGAGCTGTATATAGGTGCTCACATCATATCAAGGAGCACATAGGATAGAAAACCTTACCTAGTCTGGATGTAGGACCTTACTAGTGTTCTTCAAAGTGACAACTAAACTGGGGTTAGGTAAAAGTGTTGGTAAGTGGATGCCAAAGATGTGGATAGAAAAGAGCAAATTATCAAAAAAGTGAAGGAATATGAACAGTTCTGGGAACTGCAAATCATGTGGTATAAAACCAGAAAGTTAAGCAGGAATTAGAAAATTAAGAGACAAATTAAGAAAGTATTATTTTATGCTCAACATTACCACAAGACTGAAGGATTTTAATTATGGAAATATCTAAACTCTGTGTGGTAAAAATATCATTTTATAAAATATACCAGGTGTTTTCTTGTTGAGTTGATTTAATTATTTGTAGATTCTAGAGATCAGCCTTTTCTCAGATGCATAATTTGCAAATATTTTTTCCCATTCTGTAGGTTGTCTGTTTACTCTGTTGATTGTTGCTTTTGCTGTGCTTTTTAGTTTAATTAAATCCAATTTTTCTATTCTTGTTTTTGTTGCATTTGCTTCTGAGGACTTGGTCATAAATTCTTTGCTTAGGTCAATGTCCAGAAGAGATTTTCCTGGATTTCCTTCTAGGATTTTTATAGTTTCAGGTCTTGTGTGTAAGTCTTTAATCCACCTTGTTAATTTTTGTATAAGGTAAGAGATAGGGGTCCTGTTTCATTCTTCTGCATAAGGCTATCCAGTTTTTCCAGCACTATTTATTGAATAGGGTATCCTTTCCCCAGTGTATATTTTTGTTGACTTTGTCAAAGATTAGTTGGCTGTAGGTATGTGGCTTTTTCTAGGTTCTCTATTCTGTTCCATCAATCTGTATGTCTATTTTGTATACCAATACCATGCTGTTTTGACTACTATATCCTTTTAGTGTAATTTGAAGTCAGGTAGTGTGATACCTGAAGCTTTTTACTTTATGCTTAGGAATGCTTTGGCTATTTGGGCTCCTTTTTGGTTCCACATAAATTTTAGCATTGCTCTTTTCTAATTCTGTAAAAAATGACATTGATAACATAATTGGGATGTTGTTGAATCTGTAGATTTCTTTGGGCAGTATAATCATTTTAGTGATATTGATTCTTTCATGAGAAAGGTATTTTTCCATTTGTTTGTGTTAGGTACAATATCTTTCATAAGCATTTTGTAGTTTTCCTTATAGAGACTTCACCTACTTGATTAAATGTATTCCTAGGTATTTTATATTTTTGTAGCTAATATAAATGGGATTGCACTCTGATTTGGTTCTTACTTTGATCAATATTGGTGTATAGAAATGCTACTAATTTTTTGCATTTTTATTTAGCATCCTGAAACTTTGCCAAAGTCATTTATCAATTCTAGGACTCCTTTGGAGAAGTCTTTAAGGTTTTCTTAATATAAGACAATTTGACTTCCTTTTTTTTCAATTTGGATGCCATTTATTTATTTCTCTTGCCTGACTGTTTTAGCTAGGACTACTAGAACTATATAGAATAGGAATGGTGAAAGCAGTCTTCCTTGTCTTGTTCCAGTTCTTAGGAGGAATGATTTTAATTTCATCCTGTGGATCTGTAATATATGGCTTGTATTATTTTCAGGTATGTTCCTTTGATGCCTTGTTTGTTGAGGATTTTTATCATGAAGGGGTGGTGAATTCTACTGAATGATTTTTCTGCATCTATTGAGATAACTATATGGTTTGTAATCATGTTTATGTGGTGAATCACATTTATTGATTTGTGTATGTTGAACCATTCTTGCATCTCTGGAATAAAACCCACTTAATTGTGGTGTCTTGTATGTTTGATATGCTGTTGAATTGGGCTTGCTAATATTTTGTAAAGGATTTTTGCATCTATATTCATCAGCTTCATTGGCCTGTAGCTTTATTTTTTGTTGTTGTATTCTTATCTGTCTTTGAAAACAGGGTGATCCTGGCTTTGTAGAATGAGTTAGGAAGGAAGGATTCTCTTCTCCTTGATTTTTTGGAACAGTTTCAGTAGGATTGGTAACAATTATTCTTTGTATGTCCAGCAGAATTCAGTTCTAAATTTGTCTGTTCCTGCACGTTTTTTGGAGAGATTTTTTTATGACAAATTCAATTTCACTACTTGTTATTAGTCTGTGATTTTTTATTTCCTCTTGGTCCAAAATTGGGACATCATACATTTCCAGGAATGTATCCATTTCCTCCAGGTTTTCTAGTTTGTGTACATAGAGATGCTTATAGTAGTAGTCTCTGTACTTCTGTGATACCAGTTGTAGTGTCACCTTTGTCAATTCTGATTGTGCTTATTCGAATCTTCTCAGTTTTTCTTGGTTAATGTAGCTGGCAGTCTATCAATTTTATTTATCTTTTCAAAGAAATAATTTCTCATTTTGTTGATCTTTTACATATATTTTTTGGTCACAATTCTGTTTAGTTCTGTACTGATATTTGTAATTTTTTTTTTCTTCTGCTACCTTTGGGTTTTCTTGTTTTTCTAGTTCCTTACGGTACAATGTTAAGTTGTTAATTTGAGGTCTTTTTTTTTTTTTTTTTTTTCATTTGGTCACCCAGACTAGAGTGCAGTGGCATGATTTAGGCACACTGCCACCTCTGCCTTCCAGGTTAAAGCAATTCTTACGCCTCAGCTACCCAAGTACCTGGGACTACCAGCATGTGCCACCATGCATGGCTGATTTTTGCATTTTTAGTAGAGATGGGGTTTCACCATGTTGGCCAGGCTGCTCTCGAACTCCTGACCTCAACTGATCTGCCTGCCCCAGCCTCCCAAAGTGCTAGGATTACAGACATGAGCTGCACCCAGCCTGATCTATCTTTTTAATATAGTCATTTATTGCTATAAACCTCCCTCTCAGCACTGCTTTTGCTGTATCCCAGAGGTTTTGGTATGTTGTGCCTGTATTTTCATTCTTTTCAAAAAACTTTTAAGTTTCTGTCATAATTTAATCATTTATCCAAAGATCATTCAGAAGCAAGTTTTTTATTTGTATAGCTTTGACAGCTCCTCTTTGTGTTGATTTCTAGTTTTAATCTACTGTGGTCTGAAAAGATGCTTGATATTATTTCAATTTTTAAAAATTTATTGACTTGCCTTGTGACCTAGCATATGGTCAACCAGAATTATGTGAATTTCATTTGCTTCACATTGTCATCAATATCTGGCATCATCAGTCTTATTCATTCTAGCTATTCATATTGGTATGTAGTGTTATCTATTTGTGATTTTAGTTTTCATTTACCAAAACAAGATTAGACAGGTTTTTATAAACTTATGACTTTTTGGATATTCTCCTTTCTTAAAATAAACATTTAGTTTATTTGTCCACATTTTCTACTAAGTTGTGTCTTTTGTATTGGTTTGCTGGAGTTATTGATATATATTTTGGATACATAGTATTTTGGCCAGCATGCACTACAGATATCTTTTTCCACTTTTTGTTTGCTTGTTTGTTTCTGGAGAAAGAGTCTTGCTGTGTCACCCAGGCTGGAATGCAGTGGCATGATCTTGGCTCAGTGCAACCTCCACCTCCCAGGTTCAAGCAATTCTTGGGCCTCAGCCTCCCGAGTAGCTGGGATTACAGGTGCACCCTACAACACCCAGCTACTTTTTGTATTTTTAGTAGAAATGGGGTTTTGCCATGTTTCCCAGGCTGGTCTCAAACTCCTAAGTGCAAGTGATCTGCCCACCTTTGCTCAGCATCAGAGTGGAGCTTCTAGTCATCTGAACTGAAAATTTGAAGAGTTTGCACATCAACTTCCTACCTTTGCTTCCTTGTATGTTCTAATCTTGTATCTTGATCACACTGGAACTGGGATACTTTCAAATTTGCTATGTAGGCCTTCAGGCTCCTGCCTGTTTCTTATACTGGCTAACACCCCCAAGTGAAAAGTGGCCCCAGAAATCTAGTGAATTTTTCTTTTTCTCCTCTAACGTTTCATCAAATCTTTCTTCATTAGTTTATTGCATCCCCCAGGCTTTGATAACAAATGAAGTAAATATTTTCAAATTTTTCTGGTTATCCAATAAGAAAAATCAATGTGACTTTCCACACCTGCCATTATCAGAAGTGACAAAACTCTAGATACTTGGGTCACTGTTATCATTTGTCTATCTTCCTTGGTATGTTCTCTTCTTCGTTGTGGAGTAATAAATATAGACAGCCCTCTTGGTGGATTCTTCCCCTGAAAATACTCTTTTTTTTCTCTCTCAGTTGGCCAGGTTGTGCATTTTCCAAATTTCTATGCTCTCTTTTCCTTTTAATTATAAGTTTCAACTTTAAGTCATTCCTTTGCTCTTTCATCTGAGCTCAGAATGTTAGAAGCAGCCAGGCCACATCGTGAAGACTGCTGCTTATTTTTTTTTTTTTTTTTTTTGCCAGATACTTTAAGTCATCAGTCTTAAGTTCAGCCTTCCATGAAGTCCTCGGACATGGACACAATGCAGCCAATGTCTTTGCTAGGGGGTGACAAGAGTGATCTTTGCTCTAGTTCCCAATAAATTTCTCAATTTTATCTGAAGCTTTGTCAATGTGGCTTTCATTGTCCGTATTTCTTTCAGCATTTTGGTTACAAACACTTAACCAGTCTGTAAGAAATTCTAAACTTTCCCTTTTCTCCCTGTCTTCTTCTGAGCCCTCCAAATTCTTCCAGCCTCTGTGTATTACCCAGTTCCAAAGCCATTTCCACATTTCAGGTATCTTTATAGCAACATCCCATTCCTTGGTACCAATTTTCTGTGTTAGTCTGATTTGCATTGCAATAAAGGAATATCTGAGACTGGGTAATTTTCAAAGAAAAAATGTTTATTTGGCTTATGGTTTTGCAGGCTGTACAAGCATAGCACCAGCATCTATCAAGCTTCTGCCAAGTCCTCAGGAAGCAAGAGAGACAGAGGGAAGTTGGTTCCAGAGTCTTTTTAACAACCAGCTCTTACATAAATATATTACAATGAAAAGGAACACCAAGCCATTCATGAGTGACCTACCCCCATGAACCAAACAACTCTTACCAGGCCCTGTTTTCAACATTAGGGATTCCATTTCAACATGAGATTTGGAGAGGAGAAACATCCAAAGTATATCACAAGTATGCCTCAGAAATGCTGCAGGTTCAGTTTTCAGCCACCACAATAAAGCAAATATTGCAATAAAGCAATTCACACCGATTTTTTGGCCTTCTAATACTTTAAAATTACATTTTTACTATACTATGGTCAAGTATGCAATAGCTTTATGTCTAAAAAACAATGTACATACTTTAAAAACATTTTATTGCTAAAAAATACTAACAATCATCTGAGCCTTTAGTGAGTTATAATCTTTTTGCTGGTGGAGAGTCTTTCCTTGATGTTAATGGCTGCTGACTGATCAGGGTAATGGTTGCTAAAAGTTGAGAAGGCCATGGAAATTTCATAAGACACTGTAGTTTGCCACATCAACTGACTCTTTAAGAAAAACTTTCTCTGTAGCATGTGATACTGTTTGATAGACTTTTACGAATAGTAGAACTTCTTTGAAAATTGGAGTAAATCCTTTCAAATCCTCCTGCTGCTTTATCAACTAAGTTTATGTAATATTCTAAATCCTTTGTTGTTATTTCAATAACGTTCACAACATACTCATCATGAGTAGATTTCAAGAAACTACTTTTTATTCATTTGTAAGAAGTAATTTCTCATGCATTAAACTTTTATCATGAGATTGCAGCAATGCAGTCACATCTTTAAGCTCCACTTCTAATTCTAGTTCTCCTGCTATTTCTACCACATCTGTGATTATATCTTCCACTAAAGTTATGAACACTAAAGTCATGAATCCCTCAGTCATTCATGAGCATTGGAATCAACTTCTAAACTCCTGTTAATGTTGATATTTTGACCTCCTCCCATGAATCATGAATGCTTTGTTGTTGTTGTTGTTGTTGTTGTTATTGTTGTTGAGACTGAGTCTCACTCTGTTGCCCAGGCTGGAGTGCAGTGGCACAATCTCGGTTCATTGCAACCTCCATCTCTCAAGTACAGGCCATTCTCGTACCTCAGCCTCCCGAGTAGCTAGAGTTACAGGCATGCGCCACCACACCTGGCTAATTTTTTGTGTGTTTTTAGTAGAAATTGGGTTTCACTATGTTGGCCAGGCTGGTCTCGAATTCCTGGGCTCAAACAATCCATCCACCTTGGCCCCCCAAAATGCTGGAATTACAAACATGTGCCACCATGCCTGGCCAATCATGAATGCTCTTAATGGCATTTAGAATGGTGAATTATTTTCAGAACACTTTTCCAAGATCCATCAGAGGAATCACTATCTAGGGAAGCTATAGCCTTAAAAAATGTATTTATTTAATAATAAGTCTTGAAAGTCAAAATTACTTTTTGATCCTTGAGCTGCAGAATGAAAATTATGCAGGAGGCATGAAAACAGCATTAATTTTTTATACATCTCCATCAGAGCTCTTGGGTGTTCAAGTACATTGTCAATGAGCAGTAATATTTTTAAAACAGTAATAATTTTTTAAATATCTTTTTTTCTGAGCTTAAATCTCAATAGTGAGCTTAAAGTATCCGGTACATCATACTGTAAACAGATATCTTTTAATCCAGGCTTAATTTTTCAATTTACTTGAGCAATAAAGAGAGTAGATTTAGCATAATTCTAAAGACTCTTAAGATTTTTCAGAATGATAAATGAGCATTGGCTTCAAGTTAAAGTCAATAGCTGCATTAGCTCACCAAAAAGAGAACCAGTCAGTCCTTTGAAGCTTTGAAGCTAAACACTGACTTCTCTTCTCCAGCTATGAAAGTTCTTGATGGCATCTTCTTCCTATAAAGGCTGTTTCATCTGCACCTAAAAATCCATTGTTTGGTGTAGTCATTTTCATCAGTGATCTCAGCTAGATCTTCTGGATATCTTTCTATAGCTCCTCAATTAGCACTTGCTGCTTCATCTTGCACTTTTATGTTGTGGAGATGGCTTCTTTCCTTAGCCCCCATGAACCATCCTCTGGTAGCTACAAACTTTTCTTCTGCAGCTTCTCTACTTCTCTCAGCCTTTATGGAATTGAAGAGAGTTAAGGCTTTGCTCTGTATTAGACTTTGGCTTAAGGGAATGTCATGGCTGGTTTGATCTATCCAGACCACTCAAACTTACTCCGCATCAGCAGTAAGGCTGTTTCATTTTCTTATTATTTGTGTCTTCATTGAAGTAGCACTTTTAACTTCCTTGTAGAACTTTTCCTTTGTATTCACAGTTTGGTAAGCTGTTTGGCACAACAGACCTACCTTTATGCCTATCTTGGCTCTTGACATGCCTTCCTCACTAAGCTTAAACATTTCTACCTTTTGATTTAAAGTGAGACACGTGTAACTCTTTCTTTCACTTAAACATTTAGATGTCACTGTAGGGTTAATAAACGGCCTAATTTTAATATTATTTTGTCTCAGGAGATAGGGAAGCCTGAGAAGAGGTAGAGAGACAGGGGAATGGCAGGTCATTGGATAAGTCAGAACATACACAGCATTTATCAATTAAGTTTGTTGTCTTATACGGGTGTAGTTCATGGCACTCTAAAACAATTACAATAGTAACATCAAAGATCACTGATCACAGATCACCATTAGAGACATCATAATGAACAATTTGAAATATTTGCAAGAATTACCCACTGTGACAAAGAGATATGAAGTGAGCACATATTGGAAAATGGCCCCCACACATTTGCTTGACTCAGGATTGCCACAGACCTGCAATTTATTTAAAATTCAGTATCTTCAGGGCCAGGTGCGATGGTTCATGCCTGTAATCCCAGCACTTTGCGAGGCCGGGGCGGGGAGATCACCCGAGGTCAAGAGTTCAAAACAAGCCTGGCCAATGTGGTGAAATCCTGTCTCTACAAAAATACAAAAATTAGCTGGGCATGATGGCAGACACCTGTAATCCCAGCTACTCGGGAAGCTGAGACAGGAGTACTGCTTGAACCTGGGAGGCGGAAGTTGCAGTGAGTAGAGATTGTGCCATTGCACTCCAGCCTGGGCAATTGAGCAAGACTCTGCCTCAAAAAAAAAACAAAAAACAACAAAAAAAACAAAAACCAAAAACAAAACAAAACATACAAAGAAAAAAATCTTCAAAGCTCAATTAAGATGAAGCACAGTAAAACAAGGTATGCCTGCATCTTTAAAACTAAAAATCCCTCCTAAGTAAATTTATCTTCTTTAAAAAAAAAATGCCAATCTTAATTAAATAGTAGTATGGACTCAGAATCATCACTTTCTTTGTTTTTTTGTTTTTTATTTTTTTAAGATGGAGTCTCGCTCTGTCACCCAGGCTGGAGTGCAGTGGTGCAATCTTGGCTTACTGCAAGCTCCACCTCCCAGGTTCACATCATTCTCCTGCCACAGCCTCCCAGGTAGCTGGGACTACAGGCGCCTGCCACCACACTCAGCTAATTTTTGTGTATTTTTAGTAGAGACGCGGTTTCACCGTGAAAGCCAGGATGGTCTCCATCTCCTGACCTCGTGATGTGCTCACCTCGGCCTCCCAAAGTGCTGGGATTACAGGCATGAGCCACTACGCCCAGCCAGAATTATTGCTTTCTTATGACCCATTTATTCTCTCCACTGTTATAACATTGGTTTTGATCTGCATATATTCAACACGTATTTGATTGAGTACCTAATATTAGCCACTCTACTCAAAGTGATTTCTTGGAGATAGCTGGATTTCTATACCTAATTGGTAATTCAAAATCCATTAACAATATTAAACCCCTATAAAACTTTGCTTGGTCCTTATCCTTTGGCTTATCTACAGTTTTGCCTTTTGGGTAACTTTTCATTTTAATTTGCTGTAAGTGAATAATTATTTGTTCAACTTTGCTTCCTTAATTTTGTTTCTCTTGCTGTGTTTCTAAAGGTTTATATATATATATATGTGTGTGTGTATATATATGTGTGTGTGTGTATATGTATATATATGTGTATATATATATACACATATATATACATACACACACACACACACACACACACACACACATATATATATATATACACACCCCTTTGCTTTTAGTTTTTCAGGCAAAATAATTATTAGTTGATTTTGGAAGAAATCTTTGATTTCCTCCAAAATGCCCTGCAAAGTGTTGTTTTTCTTTAATAATTATCAAGAAAACACCTGCATACTACTTTGCATTTCTGCCTCTCCAGTAAGAGCCATTTGTTTATGTTCACTATCTGTAGTAAGTAACACTCCAACTGTTCTGCTGAAATGGGAAAGAATATTTTAGATTCCATTTTGGAGGTGGCAGTTACTTTCTGATTAGATTCTAAGCTGAAAATAAATTGTCCCATTTTCTAAATTACCTCCTCCCAGAAGAAGAAGGGAATGGTCTAAGGACTATTATTATTTAATCATTTTATGCACAGTATTTTACAAAGCTGTAATTCCAAACATGGCTGATTTTCATAACTTTTTAAAATTAAAAATTATATTTGATGTTATCTAGACAGATTGAATTGAAATTCCTGAGGATAGAACCTAGAAACTTTTTGTAAGTTTGTTTAGTTTGGCTTTTAACCTCCTTTGATAGCTGTGATAATCAGCCAGTACTGATTTTCTGCAATAGATTGTTTATTTCTCTCATATCAAATCTTTTAGATAAAAAACTTAACACTAGTTTTTACGTATCACTTATTTCATCCTGATATATCTCTATTTAAATTCATACGAGTACTAATTACCATTTCTAGCCACCTAGGATTACAATACCAAACCTAAGCATTTTTGTCTCTCTTGCCTTTGCTTCCTCAATTTCTACCCAGTCTCCAGGATATACTGATTTTATGTCCACCACATTTTTATCATGTGCCTTCTCTTTTACATTTTCAGTGTCACTATCCTAATTTAACATTTTTCTTGCTAAGACTTTTTTAAGAGACTATTTTCCCTGATTCCAAGTTTAAGGCCACATAGTCCATCCAATAACTTAATAACAAAACCACAGCTTGACCTTAGCATGACTTTTTTCAAACTTTTTTTCTTTTTTTTTTTTTTAGACAAGGTCTCACTCTGTTGCCTGGGCTGGAGTGCAGTGGTGCAATCATAGCTCACTGAAGCCCCAAACTCCTGGGCTCAAGTGATCCTCCCACCTCAGCCTTCTGAGTAGCTAGGACTACAAGCGTGCACCACCACATCTGGCTAATCAAACATTTTTAATAGCTCTTAAATTTCTACAATGCAAGGTGGTTATTCATAGAATGGCATTCAAAACCTGCTATTATCTGGTCACAGTGTATCCTTTTAGCTTTGTCTCTCTTCTTCCCCTTCATGTACTGCTCCTTAGTCTACCTATTCACCCAACATGTTCTGCACTTTTTAGCTTTTATGTATTTTTGTATGGCATCCCTTTGATTTGATTTGTCTTCTTCTGTTTCTATCTGTTCAAATATCATTTATATTTCAAAGTAAAGTTTAAATGCCACTTTCTTCAAATCTTACTTGGTGTCACATGGTTACAGGGATCTACTTGTCTTCACAACCTTATTACCTTATGTTACAGATATTTTGCATGGAGCTTTTCTATACTCATTGCTTGTAAGCTCACTGAAAGTTGAAACTGTAAATTATTCAGCTTTCCGTGCTTCTGAATGCCTGGCATATTGCCTTGCCCACGATGAAGGCACAGTAATTTATGGAATAAATTGGTAGGTCTATGAATAAGTAGTTAGACTGAGAATCATAAAACAACAGTAATATGACTATCCAGGCATCAGTAAAATTTGCTTACAAGATTCTAATGGGAGAAATTGAGAATAAGAGAGCAACAAACACATTAATCTCATCTAAGAATTATTTCACTTAGATGAGATAAGTGATTATGTTTGCCTGCGTTTCTGCTTCAGTTGTCTCAAGAGCATAACCTCATAATGCATATAAGCTGACAGAGTAAATAGAAAGCTCTTTTTAGTGATTATTTAAAATTAATTTATTTCAATTGCAATACTTAGGTGAATGAATTCAAATGTAAAAGATGGTATAGGAATAGGCAAGATATATTGTTTTTGTGTTTAAATCAGTCTTGTCTGAAAAAGAATATTTTTAAAATTTGGAAACTAATCTTTATATATTTGTTGAATAATTTCTGAAAGCAAGTTGCCTAATATATTTGTGGCTGTCTCAGAAAAAAAAAATAGGCACTTAAATCTATACTCATTATCTAGACCACTAGGAATTTTCTCTTTAAAAGAGCTTTTTTTACTGAAGAAAAATGCTCCCGAGAAGTCATTTGAATTATTTGCCTCTTCCGGAGTTTGTTTTCAACTAAAATTAAGTTATGCCTTTGGCCTTTAGAGGTCATCACATACATATCTTGTTCTAATACAAAATTTGGGGCCCATGTATTTTCAAAATATCAATAGTTTGTGTTTAAAATAGCTGGGCTCAGAAGTTGGCAAAATTTGAATATTTAATATTTCTGTTTCCAATAAAGAATAACAATTTCTATGAGATTATCTTCAGATAATATGGCATCTCTTTAACAGTGTAATTTATTTCTTAAGTATATGATTTAAAAATATTTTCAAATATTAGCTTAAATGAATAAATAACCTCTAAGGGTGTTCATAGAATTTATGTTCAGGTGATGACTAAATGAGCAACTGATTAAAATTGTGGATTTTTTACTCAATGTTCTTTCCTTCCTCCTCATGCTCCTCTTCATGTTGAGGCTCCTTGCACTTTAATTATGCTAACTCTCATTTGTCCATAGGTAGGTGGAAACTGCTAATGGACTATGTTCAATCTCTTTTGATGATTGTTGTTTCTTCTCACAGTGTTATGAGTTTGTTTATGTATTTGGTTTTGGAAATATTATAATGGCCCTTAAAAAACACCAATTGATTTCTGTGAAAGACCTGGCCTCTTTATCATACTAAAGTTAGTTTCTTTCATGAAAAAAAACTAAGTGCCTCTATGGTACTTCTTTTACTTCCATTTAAAAATGTTCCTAAAACTATTAAAAAAAAAAAAGGTATGTAACAAAGACATCATTCCTTAGCAAAAAGTGGAGTGTTGTGATTTTATTTGTATTTATTTCTGGCAATTTACCTGTAGCTATATATATGCCTAGCATGACCCACATAATTATACAGAGTGATAGTTTCATCTACCTAAGAACAAGTAAGAACTGAAACTGGAAAATTGATAATTTGACTCCACTGAAACTGAAAAAATAGATAATTTTATTAATTTTTTGTAGGAGGCAAGTTAGCCCAAATTCTTTTATTGATGAGAAACAAAAGTTGCCTTGAAATTGATTAAACATTATTAAAGGAGATATGGGATTATGTAGCTACAGTCTAAGGTAGACATGGCTTTAAGCAGGGATGAATCCAGGGACATGTAGGATGTTATTAGGACTCCAGCTCCTTCTATTCTTCTCTTTCCTATGATTAAGGCTATTTCAAAAAGGTTGTTGCAACTCTAAGCTCACATCCTCCTTATGACTTGTGATCCTAGAGAAGATAGTGGATGTTTTCTGATAGCACCAGTAACCCAATGACAATGCTGACTGAGTCAGCCAAAGCTGCAAGGTCTCCTGTAGCAATGTGGATGATGTGATTGAGAGATTTATCAAGTGAGGAAGGAATGGTTCTCAAAATAATATCATGCAGGTATGGCCATAAGCACCTAATACTGACTATAGTTAGGAGCCGATCAGTAACTCTAAAGGGTGCACTGATAAACATCTGAGAAAAGAGTCACCAAAAATGGACCATCTGGTAAAACACTACTCTAAAACATAACAAAAAGATGTATTGGAAAGAAGAATAAATATATAAGAAGCAGATTTTGCCAGTAAGTATTAAATTGCTTTCTTCTCTTAGACAGAACATCCACTTTCCTTGTAAAATAAGTCTTTTTGATGAGGATATCATTTATATTCTTTTCTCTCAACATTATCTTTGAGAAATAATGGCCTTCACATATATATTCTCTTGCATCCATAGTAACATCTAATGGGAGGGGCTTAATATGCTTCTTCCACTTAGTTATTTTTTTCTTTTTTTATTCAACCAATCTATCACTAATGTGATTTGCTCCTATATTTTAAATATGTCCTGAGTACATTAGCATCATCCTACCTGTCACCACTTTAATTTAGGCTGTCCACATAGGGTGCTATTGAAAATATCTCTAGAGTAGTTTCAGTGCCTACATTCTTTTTGTTGCTTCTTTCATGTGGTCACAAGGAAAGCGGTGCTAAACAGCGTATCAAGTTAATGGCCTTCTTTAAGTCTGTAGTTATGTAGATGGCTCCCATCAACTACACTCATGATATGGCACAGCTTCAGTTGTAATAACTTCCCTGACCTTTTCTCATCATGCTCTGACAATGTAGAAGTACTTGTACTTCCCTTCTTATGTTATGGTATTAGGTAGCTTCATGTATTGATTAATTCAATACAAAGTTCCAAACTTTTCCTTCTGCTCTACTTTTCTGCACACATTTCTGTTATTGCATTTACACAGGCTACTTTATCTGTTTACACATCTCTCTCTCATTTCCCACATTAGGCTCTGTTTTCTTAAAAGCCTAATCTGTGACCTTACTATGCAAAGTGGTGTTCCACACCAGGAATATTAGGATCACCTAGCAGCTATTTAAAAATGAAGAATTTTGTGTGTTCCACAAGGCCTGATGAATCAGAATAAGAATTTTAACAAAACCTTTAGGTGATTCAAGTACATTTTAAATTTTGAAGAGCAATGACTTATGAAATATTCTTTTTACTTTGATACCATGTGTCTAGCAAATAGGCTTTTATAACTGGTATACGGTACATGATTTACAAATTTTGGATTTAATTGAGTTGAAAACAACTTATTCACATCATAATTTTTTTAAGCCTCAAGTTAAAATAATTGTACTTTTTTTAGAAATATACTGGAGTCTTGCCTTCTGAGAAGATAAAGACCCTATAATAATGCTATATTCCCAGACTACATGTTTAAAAATACTAGGTTATTTCTCTTCCTTCAAGCTTCAGAAAATGTCTTCTTGTTTGCTCTAAGCTCACCAGTGTAACCATGTAAGAGAAAATAGTGGTGAGCAAAATTTATTAGTTAGAGTTTAAGCTGAAGGGCAGACCATTGAAATGGATTGACTGCATTATTGGCCTTCGGTTTTACAGCATTTGGTCAGACCCTTCCACAGTGACCCTGGGTTTGGGCACGATTGCTTTAGCTAGCGGAATAGCCACACATTTGATGGGGGCAGAGGCTTATACATTTCTATTTCCTCTCTCTTGCCCTTTATCTACATTATTAGAATTATGAGCAGAGCCCAGTAGGCCATGTGTAGCAGTGAAAGCCCAGACACTACAGAAGGCTTGGCCAAGATCAGCTAAAAGCCAACTTTTAACTGAGGAGCACCTGACTATAGACACATACATGAGCCCAGTCCATCCCTGATAAAGTCAGCAGAATTATCAAACCAGCACATACAACCACGATCAAAATGATTTAATTTTAGGCTGGGTGCGATGGCTCACACCTGTAATACCAGCACTTTGGGAGGACGAGGTGGGTGGATCCCTTGAACCCAGGATTTTGAGACCAGCCTGGGCAACATGGAAGAAGTCCATCTCTACAAAACGATTAAAAAAAAAATCAGCTGGGCATGGGGGCAAGTGCCTGTAGTCTCAGCTATTCTTACACATGGATGAGGAAACAATGAAAGTTACTTTTCCTAACATTATATATTAATTCAATCAAAATATTTCAATCACCCGTTGGCCAAGGTCTGGATATGGGGGTGATAAAGTGGAGGAAGTAGCAGCTGAGAGTTGTCAGCCAACACTCACAGCAGCTGTGGAATGGGCTTATTGCTGGGAAAGGAGATCCAGGCAGATTAAGAGGCGGGGTCTCAATTTTCCTGATTATCAGATATCTGCTTTTATTATTCCTGCATATTTTTCCACTTATTCTGCTTTTATGCATTCAAGTCTTCCTTGCTTTGGTGCTTCAGCTGCTTGCGACTTTTTTTTTTCCCAAGATATAAACCAAAGTATCATTGTTGTCCAGTCTACATAAGTGGAATGCCATTTGAATGCCATAAGAATGAACTAAATGAGTCACTTAGTGAATTTTAAGTAAATTCTATCACAATGCTTAAGAACAATTGGTGAAGCCGGGCGCGGTGGTTCACACCTGTAATCCCATCACTTTGGGAGGCCAAGGGGGGCAGATCACGAGGTCAGGAGATTGAGACAATCTTGGCTAACACAGTGAAACCCCGTCTCTACTAAACATTCAAAAAATTAGCCGGGCGTGGTGGCATGCGCCTGTAGTCCCAGGTACTTGGGAGGCTGAGGCAAGAGAATCGCTTGAACCTGGGAGATGGAGGCTGCAGTGAGACGAGATTGTGCCACCGCACTCCAACCTGGGCAACAGAGCAAGACTCCGTCTCAAAAAAAAAAAAAAGAACAATTGGTAATGTTTTCTATCAATCCTCAGGTTATTCCATAGTACATGCTATATGTTGTATGCATTTATTCGTTTCAGCTCTGCCTGAGTCTACTGTTTACTCCAAATTTTTCCAAAATTCAATTACAGCAACTGTATCCTTAACAGCAAGTGGACTTACATTTTTTTGTTTTTAATAATGAAAGTAAATTTTATTAATGTAGCTTACATATTTTTAATTATATAACTACAAAATATGTTTTGTCTTCTAGATATTGTAATTGCCACTTTTGTAAAATAAAAATAATTGCGCTTTGTGTTTTAATGCATTTTCTAGTACATCTGTGATCATTCAAAAAAGAAACATGAAAGTACTTTTTATGCTGTCTCTCTTCTCTATATCCCTATAAACTAAAATTTCCATGCTGCAGGAAGCTCGCTAATATTTTGAAGGAAAAATGTGTAGTGGGGTGTCTTACATGTAAGAGAGTAGAAGTCTCAATATTACATTAAGCAAAATCTAGAAGAAATCTATTACTTATAAAAAGACGACACAAAAACAAAATGTCACTTATTATAATTTTATGAAGTGATTACTTATAGATTAATCCATCTTCAATCCAAATCACAGAGGCATACCATTAAAAAAGATGCACAATTATATAAAATTAAATATTTCACAAATGTTGTTTTTTGTCAATACAATGGAAGACTTACATTGTCCAGTTTCAATTTTAAGAAAATTTCTAAAAGAATCAACATTTTATATGCTATTTTTAGGAATGTAATCCTATTTATTATTTTAATATTTTTATGTAGTGTTCAGAAATCCCTAATATTCTGCCTACTGTAATAGTTGAGGAAAACTAATATATTTATTAACCTATCTACAGAAGTCAAACAAAGTTGTAAGGAAGACAAAGTATTCTAAGAGCAGAAAGTGACAGAATTCTCAGGCAATCGCTCTGCCTCTGTTTAAGAATTTACCTACTTCATTACAGATTAGAAAATGCTATATCAGCCAGGTGAGTTTGATTGTATAATTATCTTCTGATATCAAGAAAACAATCTGGAGAAATTAAGAACAAATGCCGACCATCCAACCAAACAAATCACAAACAAAAATTAAAACACCAAAAAAGCTTAAATATTAGAGTTTACTTCCCAGTGTCTTTTTTATTCATATTATCAATTTTCATGTACAAATTGATTTATTTTTATGTGTAGTCTACGTAATATGCTGATAATATAAACCAATTTAGAGCAGCATTGTTGCATCCCTGTTCCATAATGAAAAAAAGATAAATTGTATCTGATCCTATTCTTTCCTTTAAATGTTTATGAAACTACTGAAACCATGTAAGAAATTTTGCAGTATATTGGTGATTTGAGTTCCAAGTAAATAGCATATAGTTAAATGTAGAAAATATTAACAAAATAATTTGTCATTAATAATAATCTACTGACAGAAATCAACAGCGTAAATCTACAAAATAAAATTTTACCTTTTGATAGAAATTAAACAAGTTTGACTCCCTCAAGTAGGGCTTTTTTTTTTTTTGAAGGAAATGGCAAATGCACTAGTAGGCTGAGGAAATATCAAGACCCAAAATAATGTTTTCAGACTTAAAATCTTTATGGAATTTTTTTCATAATAAGATTAACAAAATATAAAGCCTCATGGGAACTTTTGAGTCATAATAAGCATCTTAAGAGGAGAAAAAGTTATTTTCATGGCACTATTTTTTGGTAAATTACATAATGTGTATATATTAGTGATCAAAATTGCTATGCATGTCTCAGGAATACAAATAACTTATACAAATAAGTCCCAATACTTGATTAGGTCAAAAGGAAAGGTGAAAAATATTGTATTATGTCTTCAAGATAACAATTAAGGGACTCATGGAACAGAGAGGGGAAAAAAGCTTTTAAAAGCCAGCTACAGAAGTTTCCCTGCCAAGGATTCTCTATTATCCAAGCTTGGAGTCATGAGTTAGAGTAATTGTGCCAGTAGAGATAGATACAGAATATAAATTGTAGTCCAAGATTTCTATTCCAAGAAATATCCAGAGCAGAAATCAAAAACATGTCAAGAGATTTCAAAGTTTTTCAGCAGAGCATCTGGTATCATTAAGTGGTCAGAGATGTTTCAAGCTGGATGGTTCTTACAACTTTACTGTTGGGTTCACTTGCTTCAGGATGGATGGAATCCCTGTCCTTAATGCTTCTTGTCTAGACTTAAATATGTAAGGAAGTATCCTGGCAATTCTAGTCAAAATCTTAGGTCTTCGAAAAGAGATATACAAAAACACTTCACGAGTTTGTCAAACATCAATCTGTTCTCATCCTGCATAAAGCAAAATGTTCCAATTATTAAATTCATTTATTTAAGAAGTCTTCATTCTTTGATATTTACATCTTCCCAAAGAACAGAAAGTCAACTTAAGAATTAATATTTCTGGCCGGGCGCGGTGGCTCACGCCTGTAATCCCAGCACTTTGGGAGGCAGAGGTGGGCGGATCATGAGGTCAGGAGATCAAGACCATCCTGGCTAACACGGTGAAACCCTGTCTCTACTAAAATACAAAAAATTAGCCAGGCATGGTGGCGGGCGCCTGTAGGCCCCGTAGTTCAGGAGGCTGAACCCGGGAGGTGGAGCTTGCAGTGAGCCGAGATCGCGCCACTGCACTCCAGCCTGGGCGAGAGCAAGGCTCCATCTCAAAAAATAATAATAATAATAATAATAATAATAATAATAATAAATATTTCTTAGTTGACTAAACTGCTTTATTGAAGGATTATGCCAATTAGCCCATTCCATATCAGACAGGTAGATTTAGAAGCTGAAATGTAAAGTTGACACCTGTGATCAGATAAGTAGCGTAATAACCACTATACATCTGACCTAGAATTAGCAAAGTAAGTTTATAAGGTATAACTTTATACATCATTAAAAACATATAATGCTGAGTTGGAAATAATATAATAGTTAACAGAGATGGATGTTAAAATAGAGACTGTTTATTCTAGCAGTTAAGAACTCTTGTGTTGTGTCACAGAGTACTGGTTTTACACCCATTGCATAGTTAGTATTAACCATGAGACCCTGAACAACATAGTATCTCTAAGCCTTAAATTCTTCATATTTAAAATTAAGATTAATGATTGAGACTGCCTCATAGAATTACTGAGAACGTTAAATAAATTCCTGCAATTTAACATTTTGCACAATGCCCGGTGTTTTATAGTTTCACACAAAAATAAAAATATGCTTGAGATTATATTTTGTCATTTAGTGAGTGATTACTATAATCTAGACAATGTATTTTGTAATTTTTTGAATTATTTCAAATCATTACAACAACACAGAAAGTTGCTATCATTAGCCCAGGGATACAGATGTGGAACTTCAGGCTCAGAAAGTGTTTTATTGCTCAAAGTTAGATGGTTAATAAATAGTTGAAGAGTAACAGAACTTTTATCTGTCTATTTTTTGTTCCACAGATAAAATTGGAAACAAGGTTTTCTAATAGTAAATTATACCTCAATTATAAGTGAACTTAATTGTGTGTGACCTTTATAGGTCTTGCTGGAACAGGTACCTAGTTCCTCCTAAAGTACCAAATCCTCTCACTTCCAAATATTACTCCTATTTACATGATATAATAACTATTGCGTCACAAAATGCAATTCCTCTAAATTAAACACTTTTTCCACAAGTACATCTTTTTTAGAATATAAATGTCAACAGAATGATATGAATTATAAGGAATTAAGAATGACTCCTATTGAATGTTGATTATTTTTAAAAATTTATTTTCTTGTTTTCTCAGTTTCCAGGGAAGATTAAAAACAATGCAATAATACTGGGAGCATAAAATATTGGAGAAAGCAAAAATAACTTAGCTCACCAAAAATAAATTTCTACTTTTGTAATGATACTCAGTTTCTAACTTGTCTTCTTAAAGAACTTTATACTACTCAAAATCCCTATTGAGGCTCTCTTTCTTAAATATTCTTAATTTTATCACGGATTCAGTCAGAAAAATCTTATATTCAACCTGTTGCAGTAGCATTGAAGTCAATCAATCCTATGTATCTCAATAAAACTTTCTATAAAATTTTTTATAAAAGAAATGTGGAGGATGGTTTTAAAGAATGTTCTAGAAAACACCAGATTTATCATCTCAAGTAGTCATAGCCCATAGTATCATTTTACCTATTATAATGCATGTTTAAATTTGTGTTGATAGAGGTAAAATCCAAGCCTTTCTTTTTTTTTTTTTTTTTTTTTTTGAGATGGGGTTTCACTCTGTCGCCCAAGCTGCAGTGCAGTGGTACGATCTCAGCTCACTGCAAGCTCCACCTCCCAGGTTCATGCCATTCTCCTGCCTCAGCCTCCTGAGTAGCTGGGAATACAGGCACCTGCCACCACCTGTGGCTAATATTTTTGTATTTTTAGTAAAGACGGGGTTACACCGTGTTAGCCAGGATGGTCTCAATCTCCTGACCTCCTGATCCGCCTGCCTCAGCCTCCCAAAGTGCTGGGATTACAGGTGTGAGCCACCATGCCTGACCAATCCAAGTCTTGAAACAAAGAATTTAAGAATTTTCTGAGAATGTTATAGCAATAATCTTGAAATAATCCAAGTCTTGAAACAAGGAATTTAGATATAGAAAAGAATTTTCTGAGAATGTTATAGCAATAAAGGCATAAGGCATGTTTTCAGTATGGTTACCAGACAATCAAAATATAAATTCAAAAGTGAGAGGCACAGTCAGATATTTTGATAAAACTTAAAAAAAAATTTCCTTGTAAGATAATTGAAGATTTTCATTTGGAGCTTATTACAATCATAATGGTTCTGATAAAAAAGTTTGTAATCATACAGAGATGAAGTTATACAAAAATAAATAAATCTGAAGGTTTATATCACTAAGAAATGTGGGCAGATTTTTAAAACTCCAGAATCTCAACAACAGAATTATTTTGACTAGTTCAAGGATCCAAAGCTTAGCTGTTGAGGCATTCCTTTACTTCCTTATACCTTCTTATCACAAATGAAACTGAGGCAGAAATCTCTAAAATGAAAACAATAAAACATTAATACAAGAGATTGAAAAGGACACAAAATTGGAAAGATATTCCCATGCCCATGGATTGGAAAAATTGATCATGTTAAAATAACCATACTACTCAAAAAAATCCACAGATTTAATGTAATCTCTATCAAAATACCAATGACGTTTTTCACCGAAATAGAAAAAAAATCCTAAAATTTGTATACCCCTACCAAAAAAAAAAAAAAAAAACAAATAAAGCAATTCTGAACAAAATAACAAAGCTGACGTCATCATACTATCTGACTTCAAAATATACTACCAAGCTATAGTAACCAAGTCAGCAAGGTATTCCCTTAAAAATAGACACATAGACAAATGAAACAGAAAAAAAGAATCCAGAAATAAATCTCTGCATTTATAGTCAACTCATTTTCAACAAAGTTCCCAAGAACAAACACTGGAGAAAGAACAGCCTTTTCAATAAAGTATGCTGGGGAAACTGGATATCCATATGCAACATAATAAAACTAGACTCCTGTCTCTCAATAGATACAAAAACCAAATCAAAACAGATTAAAGACCTAAATGTAAGACCTGAAGCTATAAACTTCTGGAAGATAACATTGGGGAAATGCTTTAGGACATTGGCCTGGGAAAAAAATTAGGATTATGACCTCAAAAGCACAGGCAACAAAATCAAAACTAGACAAATGAGATTACATTAAGCTAAAAAACAACTTCTGCACAGAAAAGGAAAAAATGTGCAGAGTGAAAGGATAACCTATAAAATGGGGCAAAATATTTTCAAATTATCCATCTGACACAGATTAATAACCAGAATATACAAGGAACTCAAGAGCAGATAATATAATAATAATCTGATTTTTTCTAACAATCCGGATAGATATTTCTCAAAAAGAGATACATGAATGACCTATAGGTATATGAAAAATGCTTAACATCACAAATCATTAGAAAAATGAAAATTAAAATCACAATGAGAATCACCTCACAATCTGTTAGCACGGCTATATAAAAAAGACTAAAGAGGCTGGGCGGGCATGGT
Organism: Hylobates moloch; assembly: GCF_009828535.3. Taxonomy (NCBI): domain Eukaryota; kingdom Metazoa; phylum Chordata; class Mammalia; order Primates; family Hylobatidae; genus Hylobates; species Hylobates moloch. Next base: position 128,703,384 of record NW_026652278.1, read on the forward strand.
GGCTCTCGTCTGTAATCCCAGCAAGCTAGGATGCTGAGGGGGTCGGATCACCTGAGGTCAGGAGTTCGAGACCAGCCTGGCTAACATGGTGAAACTCCATTTCTACTAAAAATACAAAAAATTAGCCAGACGTGGAGGTGTACACCTGTAATCTCAGCTATTCAGAAGGCTGAGGCAGGAGAATCACTTGAACTAGGGAGGCAGAAGTTGCAGTGAGCCAAGATCGTGCCATTGCACTCCAGCTTGGGCAACAAGAGCAAAACTCCATTTAGAAAAAAAAAAAGACTAAAGATAACAAGTGTAGTCATGGATGTAGAGAAAAGGGAATGCTTTTACGCTATTTATTGGAATGTCAATTAGTACAACCATTATGGAAAACACTATGGAGTTTCCTCAAAAAACTAAAAATAGAATTACCATATGATCCAGCAATACCATTTCTTATTTTTACCCAAATGATTTGAAATCATTTTCTCAAACATATGTCTGTACTCCCATGTTCTTTCGAGCACTATTCACAATAATCAGTAAATGGAATCTACCAGATGGACGTCAACAAATGAATGGATAAAGAAAATGCAGTGTATATGCATAATGGAATAGTATTCAGCTATAAAAATAAAAAATAAAATAAAACTCGCAGATCTGGCAAGATGGCCAAATAGGAACAGCTCCGGTCTGCAGCTCCAAGCAAGACCAATGCAGAAGGCGGATGATTTCTGCATTTCCAACTGAGGTACCCAGTTTATCTCACTGGGACTGGTTAGACAGCATTTGCAGCCCACGGAGGGCAAGCAGAAGCAGGGTGGGGTGCCGCCTCACCCAGGAAGTGCAAGGGGCCAGGGACCTCCCTCCCTTAGCCAAGGAAAGCCATGAGGGACTGTGCTATCTGGCTCAGATACTATACTTTTCCCACAGTTTTTGCAACCTGTAGACCAGGAGATTTCCTCGTGTGCTATACCACCAGAGCCCTGGGTTTCAAGCACAAAACTGGGCGGCTGTTTGGGCAGACACAGAGCTGACTGCAGGGGTTTTTTTAATTTTTTTTTTTCATACCCAAGTGGCACCTGGAACCCCAGCGAGACAGAACCATTCACTCCCCTGGAAAGGGGGCTGAAGCCAGGGAGCCAAGGGGTCTTGTTCAGCGAGTCCTACTCCCACAGAGCCCAGCAAACTAAGATCCACTGGCTTGAAATTCTCGCTGCCAGCACAGCAGTCTGAAGTTGATGTGGGACACTGGAGCTTGGTGCAGGGAGGGGTGTCCACCATTACTGAGGCTTGAGTAGCCAGTTTTCCCCTCACAGTGTAAACAAAGCCCCTGGGAAGTTTGGACTGGGTGGAGCCAACTGCAGCATGGCAAAGCCGCTGTAGTCAGGCTGCCTCTCTAGATTCCTCCTCTCTGGGCAGGGTATCTCTAAAAGAAAGGCAGCAGCCCCAGCCAGGGGCTTATAGATAAAACTCCCATCTCCCTGGGACAGAGCACTTACGGGAAGGAATGGCTGTTGGTGCAGCTTCAGCAGACTTAAATGTTCCTGCCTGCTGGCTCTGAAGAGAGTAGCAGATCTCCCAGCACAGAGCTCGAGCTCTGCCAACGGACAGACTGCTGCATCAAGTGGCTCCATGATCCCAGTGCCTCCTGACTGGGAGATACCTCCCAACAGAGGTCGACAGACACCTTATACAGGAGAGCTCCAGCTACCATCAGGTTGGTGTCCCTCTGGGATAAAGCTTCCAGAGGAAGGAACAGGCAGCAATATTTGCTGTTCTGCAGCCTCCGCTGGTGATACCCAGGCAAAGAGAGTCTGGAGTGGACCTCCAGCAAACTCCTGCAGACCTACAGAAGAGAGGCCTGACAGTTAGAAGGAAAATTAACAAACAGAAAGCAATAATATCAACATCAACAAAAAGGACGCCCACGCAAAAACCCCATCCAAAGGTCATCAGCATCAAAGATCAAAAGTAAATAAATCTATGAAGATGAGGAAAAACCAGTGCAGAAATGCTGAAAATTCCAAAACCTAGAATACCTCTTCTCCTCCAAAGGATCACAACTCCTTGCCAGCAAGGGTACAAAACTGGACAGAGAATGAGTATGATGAATTGACAGAAGAAGGTGGGTAATAACAAACTACTACAAGCCAAAGAGCATGTTCTAACTGAAATGCAAGGAAGCTAAGAACCTGATAAAAGGTTACAGGAACTGCTAACTAGAATAACCAATTTAGAGAGAAACATAAATGACCTGATGGAGCTGAAAAACACAGCACAAGAACTTTGTGAAGCATACCCAAGTATCAATAGCCAAATCATTCAAATGGAAGAAAGGATATAAGAGATTGAAGATCAGCTTAATGAAATAAACCATGAAGACAAGATTAGAGGAAAAAAATAAAAGAAAAGGAACAAACAAAGCCTCCAAGAAATAAGGGACTATGTGAAAAGATAAAATCTACAATTGACTGGTGTTCCTGAAGTAATGGGGAGAATGGAACCAAGCTGGAAAACAGACTTCAAGATATTATCCAGGAGAACTTCCCCAAAATAGCAAGACAGGCCAACACTCAAACTCAGGAAATACAGAGAATACCACAAAGATACTCTTCAGGAAGAGCAACCCCAAGACACATAATTGTGAGATTCACCAAGGTTGAAATGAAGGAAAAAACTTTAAGAGTAGCCAGAGAGACAGGTCAGATTACCTACAAAGGGAAGTCCATCAGGATCTCTCTGCAGAAACCCTGCAAGCCAGAAGATAGTGAGGGCCAATATTCAACATTTTTAAAGAAAAGAATTTTCAAACCAGAATTCATATCCAGCCAAACTAACCTTCATAAGCAAAGGAGAAAGACAATCCTTTATAGACAAGGAAATGCTGAAGGATTTTGTCACCACCAGGCCTGTCTTGCAAGATCTCCTGAAGGAAGCACCAAATATGGAAAGGAAAAACCAGTACCAGCCACTGCAAAACCTACCAAAATATAAAGACCAACAACGTTATGAAGAAACAGCATCAACTAATGTGCAAAAACATCAGCTAGCATCATGACAACAGGATCAAATTCACACACAACTATATTAACCTTAAATGTAAATTGGCCAAATGCCCCAATTAAAAGACACAGACTGGCAAAATGGCTAAAGAGTCAAGACCTACCAGTGTGCTGTACTCAGGAGACGCAACTCATGTGCAAAGACTCACAGAGGCTCAAAATAAAGGGATGGAGTAACATTTACCAAGCAAATGGAAAGCAGAAAAAAGCAGGGGTTGCAATCCTAGTCTCTGATAAAACAGACATTAAACCAACAGAGATCAAAAAAGACAAAGAAGGGCATTACATAATGGTAAAGGGATCAATCCAACAAGAAGAGCTAACTATCCTAAATATATATGCACCCAATACAGGAAGACCCAGATTCATAAAGCAAATTCTTAGAGACCTACACAGAGACTTAGACTCCCACACAATAATAGTGGGAGATTTTCACACTGCACTGTCAATATTACATGATCAACAAGACAGAAAATTAACAAGGATATCCAGGACGTGAACTCAGCTCTGGACCAAACAGACCTAATAGACATCTACAGATCACCCCAAATCAACAGAATACACATTCTTCTCAGCACCACATAGTACTTATTCTAAAATTGACTAAATTATTGGGAGTAAAATGCTCCTCAGCAAATGCAAAAGAATGTAAATCATAACAAACAGTCTCTCAGACCACAGTGCAATCAAGTTAGAACTCAGGATTAAGAAATTCACTCAAAACCGCATAACTACATGGAAACTGAACAACCTGCTCCTGACTGACTACTGAGTAAATAATGAAATTAAGGCAGAAATAAATAAGTTATTTGAAACCAATAAGAACAAGAAGACAACATACCAGAATCTCTGGGACACAGCTACAGCAGTGTTAAGAGGGAAATGTATAGCACTAAATGCCCTAATCAGAAAGTGGGGAAAGATCTAAAAGGGACACCCTAACATCACAATTAAAAGAACTAGAGAAGCAAGAGCAAACAAATTCAAAAGCTAGCAAAAGACAATAAATAACTAAGATCAGAGCAGAACTGAAGGAGACAGAGACATGAAAAACCCTTCAAAAAAATCAATGAATACAAGAGGTGTTTTTTGAAAATATTAACAAAATATATTGATTGCTAGCCAGACTAATAAAGAAGAAAAGAGAGCAGAATCAAATAAACATTAAAAAATGATAAAGAGGATATCACCACTGATCCCAGAGAAATACAAACTACCATCAGAGAATATTATAAACACCTCTATGCAAATAAACTAGAAAGTCTAGAAGAAATGGATAAATCCCTGGCCACATACACTCTCTCAAGATTAACCAAGTTGTTGAATCCCTGAATAGACCAAGTTCTGAAATTGGGGGAGTAATTAATAGCCTACCAACCAAATAAAGCCCAGGACCAGACGGATTCACAGCCATATTCTACAAGAGGTACAAAGAGGAGCTGGTATCCTTCCTCTGAAACTATTCCAAACCACAGAAAAAGATGGACTCCTCACTAACTCATTTTATGAGGCCAGCATCATCCTGATACTGAAACCTGGCAGAGACACAACAAAAATAGAAAATTTCAGGACAATATCCCTGATGAACATCGATGCAAAAATCCTCAATAAAATACTGGCAAACTAAATCCAGCAGCACATCAAAAAGCTTATCCACCATGATCAAGTTGGCTTCATCCCTGGAATGTAAGGCTGGTTCAACATAAGCAAATCAATAAACGTAATCCATCACATAAACAGAACCAATGACAAAAACCACATGATTATCTCAATAGATGCAGAAAAGGCCTTCAAAAATTTCAACACCCCTTCATGCTAAAAACACTCAATAAACTAGACACTGATGGAACATATCTCAAAATAATAAGAGCTATTTATGACAAACCCACAGCAAGTATTATACAGAATGGGCAAAAGCTGGGAGCATTTCCTTTGAAAACCGGCACAAGACAATGATGTTCTCTCACACCACTCCTATTCAAAATAATATTGGAAGTTCTGGCCAGGGCAATCAGGTAAGAGAAAGAAAAAAAGCATATTCAAATAAGAAGAGAAGAAGTCAAGTTATCTGTTTGCAGATGACATTATTGTATATTTCGAAAACCCCATTGTCTCAGCCCAGAAAAATCCTTAGGCTGATAAGCAACTTCAGCAAAGTCTCATGATACAAAATCAATGTGTAAAATCATGAGCGTTCCTATATACCAATAACAGACAAACAGAGAGCCAAATCACAAGCAAACTCCCATTCACCATTGCTACAAAGAGACTAAAATACCTAGGAATACAACTTACAAGGGATATGAAGGACCTCTTCAAGGAGAACTACAAACCACTACTCAAGGAAATGAGAGAGGACACAAACAAATGGAAAAACATTCCATGCTCATGAATAGGAAGAATCGATATTGTGAAAATGGCCATACTGCCCAAAGTTATTTATAGATTCAATGCTATCCCCATCAAGCTACTATTGACTTTCTTCACTGAATTAGAAAAAACTACTTTAAATTTTATATGGAATCCAAAAGCCTGTATAGTCAAGATAACCCTAAACACATAGAACATAAGCTGGAGGTGTCACATTACCTGACTTCAAACTATACTACAAGGCTACAGTAATCAAAACAGCATAATACTGGTACCAAAACAGATATATAGACCAATGGAACAGAACAGAGGCCTCAGAAATAACACCACACATCTACAACCATCTGATCTTCAACAAACCTGACAAAAACAAGCAATGGGGAAAGGATTCCCTATTTAATAAATGGTGCTGGGATAATTGGCTAGCCATATGTCGAAGACAGAAATTGGACCCCTGCCTTACACCTTATACAAAAATTAACTCAAAACGGATTAAAGACTTAAGCGTAAGACCTAAAACCATAAAAATCCTAGAAGAAAATCTAGGCAATACCATTCAGGACACAGGCATGGGCAAAGACTTCATGACTAAAACACCAAAAGCAATGGCAACAAAAGCTAAAATTGACAAGTGGGATCCAATTAAACTAAAGAGCTTCTGCACAGCAAAAGCAACCATCATCAGAATGAACAGGCAACCTAGAAAATGGGAGAAAATTTTTGCAATCTATCCATCTGACAAAAGTCTAATACCCAGAATTTACAAGGAACTTCAACAAATTTACAAGGAAGAAAAACAAACGACCTCATCCAAAAGTCGGTGAAGGATATGAACAGATACTTCTCAGAGGAAGACATTTATGCAGCCAACAAACAGACGAAAAAAAGCTCATAATCACTGGTGATTAGAGAAATGCACATCAAAACCACAATGAGATACCATCTCATGCAAGTTAGAATGGCAATCATTAAAAAGTCAGGAAAGAACAGATGCTGGAGAGGATGTGGAGAAATAGGAATGCTTTCACACTGTTGGAGGGAGTGTAAATTAGTTCAACCATTGTGGAAGACACTGTGGTAATTCCTCAATGATCTAGAAATAGAAATACCATTTGACCCAGCAATCCCATTACTGGGTATATACTCAAAGGATTATAAATTATTCTACTATAAAGATACATGCACACATATGTTTATTGCAGCACTATTTACAATAGCAAAGACTTGGAACCAACCCAAATGCCCACCAATGATAGACTGGATAAAGAAAAAATGGCATATATACACCATGGAATACTATGCAGCCATAAAAAAGAATGAGTTCATGTGTTTTGCAGGGATATGGATGAAGCTGGAAACCATCATTCTCAGCAAACTAATGCAGGCACAGAAAACCAAACACCACATGTTCTCACTCATAAGTGGGAGTTGAACAATGAAAACACATGGACACAGGGAGGGGAACATCACACACCAGGGCCTGTTGCGGGGTGAGAGTCAAGGGGAGAAATAGCATTAGGACAAATACCTAATGCATGCGGGGGCTTAAAACCAAGATGACAGATTCATGGATGCAGAAAACCACCATGGCACATGTATACCTATGTAACAAATCTTCATGTTCTGCACATGTATCCCAGAACTTAAAATATAATAAAAATATATAAATAAATAAATAAAATAAAAAATAATAATAAAATTCTGCCATTTGCAGCAACATGGATGGAATTGGAGGACCTGGTGTTAAGTGAAATAAGCAAGACAAAGAAAGACAAATACCACATCTTCTTGCTATATATGGGAGCTAAAACTGTTGATCTCTTAAAGGTAGAGAGTAGAGTGGTCGTTAGCAGAGGCTGGAAAGTGAAGTAGGGGAGGGATGAAGAGAGGTGGGTTAATGGGTACAAAAATATGGTTTGAAAGAGGCAATCAGTGCTAGTGTTTGATAACAGAGCAGGGTACTATAGTTAATAATTTATCATATATTTTAAAGAGCTAGAAGAGAAGATTTGGAATGTTTCCAACATTAATAATAAATGTTTGAAGTAATGGGTATTCTACTTACCCTAATTTGATCATTACACATTGTATGCACATATCAAAACATCGTATGTACCACATAAATTTGTACAATTATTTATTGATTAAAAATAGGCATTAAGACAAAGGTTTAAAAAAAGAACAAAGAAAATAAGGCAGAAAAATCATCAAGGTTCAAAACATCATACAAGAGAGGATTTTTCTGACCTCTGTTGAGACCATTCAAAATACCAAATTGTTATAGTACATTCTCCTTTGAACAAGTAATGACAAAGTAAGTAAGAAGCAGCTACAGTTCTGCTTTCTCTTAGCTAGAAAACATGTGGAGCAAAAATTGGACGTACACAAAGTTAGCCATAAGCAACATGCCATTGTCCGAACTCTGAGACAAGGAAGACATATGCACACATCTGTACACCACCATATGCTTCCCAGATTTTTGCTAAAGAAGAACCTTAATTTTTTGTGATACAGAAGACAGCCAGTTAGTTAGGATAGTTGCAGAATGAGAAGGATGTACAGAGACTAAAGTCACAATGAATTGCTGGTAGCAACTGCACATTTCAAGACTGAACATGTTTTCAAATATATATATATATATATATATATATATATATATATATATGTTATTTGAAAGCAATTTTGCTCTTTCTCCTTCCCTGTATTTTTATTGAAAGCAATTTTGCTCTTTCTCCTTCCCTGTATTTTTAATTCAGGTAATATAATCTCTCCTTGAGTTTCACAATTCTAAACTACACTGCCAAATGCCATGTGGTCTTAATAAAAATAAATCTACTTTATGCAGAAAAACAAGAGAAGACATTTTTTAACTTTTAGATTCTTTTTCAATACATTTCTTTAACACTTCTAGGTATCTATTACTTAAAAATACATAAGAATATTATGTTAAAGATATTATATATATATCAAACATAAGTAGTACATAAATGAAACTTTTAGCTAGTATTTAAAGATTCTTAAATGTTGTCTTTCTCGGAAATGTTCAAATCTAGCCCAAAGCATAGGTGCTCAAAATTTAACTGGCTGGTAAATGGTATAAAAAATAACTTCTTGCACATAGAACCAGTAAGGGCCCGAGCCTCCTCTTCCAAATCAACCAACACACAGATGTCATGATCAATATAAGCCACCAATTTCATTTCTCTTGAAATAATTTAATTTTAGATTGATAAGTATTTTTACAAATTATACAATTGGTTTCTCCAAAGAAATTGCCAAATTTCTCTCCAAGAAATTACCCACCAAGAGGAGAAGAACAGTACTGAATCTCACGAAGCATCTTTGTCTAGACATCTGAAGATTTTCAGAGCAGCACCAATTTTGTCTATTTAAATTCTAGGCTTTGGAGCAAGATATCATTTTCAAAACAGGGATATTTTAAAGAAATTTAGGAAAATTATGAGACAGAGAAGAATGTATGGAGAGAAGATATTAAGTGATTTGCCTAAGTAAAAAATTTATGATTGATAGAGCTAAACTATGACGCTACACAATATCATTCAGACCATCCACATGGAGCTATCTCTCTGAATTTTTTTTAATAAATTAAGAAAGAAGTACCTTGAGTGTATACAGCCTGCTTTCTCCTATGTATTCAGTTGAACCTGATATATTTTAGCCCATGTTTAAAATAAAAGTTCAAAATTCAGGAATATATAACCCAGTGGTTAGATTTATATAAATATTGGAAACTCTTAAAAAATAACATATGTGTTTTAGCAATATACACTTAAGCACCAAAGTAAGAAAATAAGGTAGCAAATATCAATAAATCAATAAAGCAATCTTTATTTCTGTATACTTGTGTCCTCTATTACACTAACCTTTATTTATCATTTTAAATGTACAATTGAAAACAGTATAGTCTGATAAAATAATATTCTGGAACTCAAATATTCTTGTTCTTAAAATTGAAATATATCAATTTAATAAATTTGTTCAGAGATATGATTGTCTTTTCAAATATATTTCCTTTATTAGTTTGTTTTTCTAGCACTCTTTTCACATCTTTACAGAATGACAAAATGTCATTTCTAAACCCATCCTTTAGATATATTCGACTAGGCTTTTAAAGCAATTTAGAAGAGTGCTGTAACTGCCTAAATTGAGAAGCTTAAAGTAGAAGAACTCAAATAAAGTGATTTACAGTCGAGAATTATTTGCAAAACTTTTAGAGTAAGATCAACTTTTAGAAGGCTGATGCTCAATACATATTTTAAAGTTCTAAAGTATTTTGTCAAACTAAAAAAGTACACTGGCAAACTGGGCAGTCAGTTTACTTAAGCTTGAAAATTCCATTTCACTCAAATTGGATACAGTAGTTAAGTAAAACAATGGGGCTTCTATTTTCTGCCACATATTATTTTTAAAAAAATAAAAGTATACAAGAGCTGTCACATAGCAGCCTGTTTGCCTACTCAGTGCAAAGTTTTATGTTTCTGAAAGGCCCCCGCCCACATCTCTTAATGCTGAAAATAAATCAGTTTCATCTGTTGGTTGTTTTATTTCTAGTGTTTTTTTTCTTTCTTCCTGCTTCCTTTTAGGCCAGTTTTCACAAAGCCATATGGCAGCTGAGAGAAGCAAAGCTGTATTTTCAGTTCTTAACAAAAGGGGCTGTAGTATCACAGCAGCCCATGAATACATGAGGCATGGCCATGTATAGAAGGACCTCCAGCCCTGTCAGTGAAGGCTGCAAGGAAGGGTGATGGAGCTGCTGCTGCTTAAACAAGAGAAATACTAGTGCTTTCCTTGCACATATCATCGGCATTTGCCTGCCTCCACATTTATTTCATCCCTTCCCAGTTAGTTTGATGCCAAAATCCCATTAGCTATATTAATGACATATGGCTGGAGGTAGAAGTACGTGACCAGACAAGAAAAGCACAAATTGAGCATTCTTTCTATTCATTTCTGATATTTCTACTTAAAGACACAAGATTCCCAAAAAAGACTGTGTCAATCATGTTCTTAAGAGCTCAGAATGCACTACAGAAAAGAGGGTGTAAAACACAATAACTTGACTTTCACCTACTCCAGCTTAACTCTTTTGTTCTCTAGTCAGATAATATTAAAAATTTAAATAACAGAGCATATTCTTAGCCTTTGAATCATAAATTTTGATATAGAGATGTTCACAAATTCCCAATCACACTGACTCTTCAAACATTCATGCGCACACACATACACATCTATCCTTTATATATTTAGACTAAATCTATGTTTAAATATTAAAGCTGCAAAGCTTTGACTGTTATGTTTCAAACCTTTTTAGACATATGAAACAATCACACATCATAAGATAAACTAGAAAATTTTTTGGTCATCATTTGGAATAACATATCATAACGTATACGAAGACAGTGATCAAAAAGTTTCAAAAGGAGTAAATAAGTAAATATGCTTTTTCCTCTCACACATTGCTTATTTGGAATGTTATCTTCACATTGGCAGAGGATTAGCAAGATGGAAAAATGTAGGGTATGCACAATATGTATCTGTCCTAACATGAAAACTGGAGTGGAAAGGAAGATATAAGGAATAGCTCTTACCCTTTAATTTTTATTCCTTTAAAATCTCTCCCTCCCCACCATGGCTAGACAAATTGGAATGTACAACTGCAACTGCTTCTAATCCTGCCCAGCCTCTGTAAATTCTTTACTCAGTAATTGGATATTAGAATTATTTTTAAAGAAGTAATAAACATTTAGATATTTAGGTCATAAAAAAATTAGTGGTATGGAGGGAGGGGTTAGTGGAGAATTAATTATTTACTATTAAGGGAAATATGATAGCCATGGACAGGAGCAATTTGGAAACTTAAGCAAATGATCTCAATCAAATGACTTATGGTAAATGAATCAAGGTGAGATTCCACTTCAGATAGTCTTGAATAGGTAAGTAAGTACACTGTGCCACACCAATACACAATAGTGATTATTCCATCATCCTAAAAGAAATGTGTACACACATAAGTAAAAATACTATTATAGCTGAATAGAAATTAGAATAATTAACAAAATATTTGAGACTTTCTGATAAAGGCAGTACATATTATTGTCAATTCCTCCCATAGATACTAATTATTTAAAAATACTACATTAAATCATTAGACACAACCAAAGTCAGGCAAAAAATTGAGGAAAGTTTATTCTTGAAAAAATATTATTCTATTGGGTAAGGAATGTGAATATGTGGTGTGGCTATTTAGTCTGAATGCATTTCCAACTTGAGATCTAGTGAAGAAAAGTCACTAGCTTACCACCTCAAGGTGACAGATGACTAAATTTGGGAAAGGAAAAAGCCATAGAATGGCTAAAATTCAAATTTTTAATATAAACTCTGCCCAAATCTCTGGCTAACCAATTACTACACAGGCCCCAGGTAGGCTCCAGGAAGCCTGAAGGTTGATGACAGACATGAGGGAAGATTCTACCCTTGAAAGATACACATGCTCCTGGTGAGTTTTGAGAGTCTGAAGTAATTGTGACTATGTTCTCCTCCCTGGATACAGTGTGGGAAGTAGAAAGCTAAAACCTACTCTGGTTTAAGGTCAGAGGGCTGAACTCTGGACTGAGCAGCTGGAAACTTAAATGGGAATTACAGAAGACAGAATATCACAAAAAGGGTGAACTCAAAATCTTAATATAAATTCTAAACAACTCCATGGCTGACCTGTAGACTGTGTAAACACAGGGAAGCCACTAAGTAGCCAGGCTAAAAAATGAGCTGCGAGAATGTAAAAAAAATAGAGCAGAGGAATCAGCTATTAAACATTGCAGGCAGACAAAGCTCACATTTTAATTTCGGTCAAGTTAATTGCTCACCAGAATAAAAAATAAACAGTACTCAGAAGAACAAAGAATCCACAAAGAGTCCACAGCCAAAGATCCTATAATGTACAGTGTCTCATTTTTAACCAGAAACAAATAGACAAAGAAAGAAAAATATGACTCATAGTTTAAGGAGGAAAAAAGCAGCTAACAGAAACTGACTCCAAGTGGATTCAAATATTATATTTAGCGAATAAGAACTTCAAGGCAACTATTTTATAGTCAATAATTATAGAAAACTTTTTTAAAAAATCAAAGGACAGCATGAAATTAATGAGTGAACATTCTCAACAGAGAAGTGAGAACTATAAAGTGGAAAAATCCAGAGCTTAAAATTGAATAACAAAAATTTACTAGAATATTCAACATCAGATTTAATATGACAGAAGATAGACTCAATTATCTTGAAACAAGATAAAAATACACAAAACCTAAAAAAAGAGAAAAAATATGAATAAAAACACCAGTTCCTCAGATGCCTGTAAAAAGTATCTAACCATCTAATATACACATGTAATATAGTTTCTAATATAGTCTCTAACCATCTAGTATACACACCTAATATATGTGTAACTGTAGCACTAAAGACAAGAAAAAAGAGAAAAGAAAAAACCATCAAACAACGGCTGAAATGTCATAAACTTGGTGAAAAACATTAATTTACAAATTTCATCTCAATGAGGCCAAAGTGGAATAAACAAAAGTCAGCCCAGCAGGACTTCTAGTTTCTGGTTCTGCATAAGGAGCTTGAACATCACCACTCAGTTCTAAAAACAAGCTAAAAGCTGAATAGAATGGAAAATCAACAACCCTCTTTGGATTCACAAGAGAGGTGAGGACATAGGACAAACCACTGCCCCCAAGATTGGAGAGCCAGACATGGGAACAAAGGGAGCCATGGCTTACTCATGCAGAGACTCCAGAACTGAAACCTCTGCAGGAACCAGTGCTGGGGCAAGAAAATCTGAAAGTGGAATTAACTAATTCCTGGAGGCTCGGTGTGGACATGGATGTGAGTTAAAAACTCCAGAGTGACATAGTCATGGAGGGGCCCCATACTTTTGTGAGTCTTACCTTCAGAAACTTGACCAAGTTCTTCAGTTAAGTATCAGAGGAAAATATTCTCCCACTTCTGGCAGAGGCTGGGGAAAGGGAGCCATATTGAAATGCTTCAGAGCACGCTGTTCTTCGTAACAAGGCTCAGGAGAAACTCATTAACTCATTAACCAGCACCTAATCTGCTACAGGTGTGGTGGCTCACACCTGTAATCCTAGCACTTTGGGAGGCCAAGATGGGTGGATTGAGGTCAGGAGTTGGAGACCAGCCTGTCCAACATAGCGAAACCTGATCTCTACTGAAAATACAAAATAGTATTTACAAATACAAAATAGCGGTGCATGCCTGTAGTTCCAGCTACTTGGGAGGCTGAGGCAGGAGAATACTTAAACCCAGGAAGTGGAGGTTGCAGTGAGCCAAGATTGCACAATTTGCACTCCAGCCTGGACAACAGAGCCAGACTCTATCACAAACACACACACAAAAAGTCAACAGCAAGCAAAAACAGATGAGCAATGTGAGCAGAGCAATGAAAATCCTGAGAGAGAACCAAAAGAAATGATAGAGGTAAAAAAATAAAAATAAAATTGTAACAGAAATGAAGAATGTCTTTGATGGGCTTATTAGTAGATTGAACACTGCTGAGGAAAGAATCTCCAAGCTTGAGGATATCTTAACAGAAATCTTTAAAACTCAAATACGAAAAGAACAAAGACTGAAAAAAAAATAGAAGAGAATATCCAAGAACTATGGACAACTACAACAGGAGTAACATACACGTAATGGAAATTCCAGAAGGGAAAGAAAGAGACAAAAGAACAGAAAAAAATATTTGAAACAATAATGATTGAGAATTTTTCCAAATCAATGACAAACATCAAACCACAGATCCAGCAAGCTCAGAGAACACCAAGCAGGATAAATGCCAAAACAAAACAAAAACTGCCCAGGCATATCATTTCCAAGCTACAGAAAATCGAAGGTACAATAATAATAATAATGATATCTAAAAGGAGTCAGAGGAAAAAATTGTTACCTATGAAGAACAAAGATACAAACCATATGTACTTGTCAGAAACCATCCAAGAAGAGGGTAGAGTGAAATTTTCATGTTGGAAATTGAGCATCAGTGTGATAGTATTAACAGGTGAGGCCTTTAAGAGGTGATTAAGTCATGGGGCCCCTCCCTTACGAATGAGTTAGCGCCTTTATAAAAGAGGTTCCAAAGCTTTTAGATTTCTTTTGGCCTTTTGTTCTTCCACTTTTGCCTGCCATATAAGGACTCAACATCTGCTCCTTCTGCCATATGAGGATGCACGTGGAATTTCTCACCACACATGGAATGCTAGCACCTTGATATTGGATTTCCTAGACTCCTAAACTGTAAGAAATTTCTCTTCTTTATAAATTACCCTGTCTCTGGTATTTTGTTATAAGAGCACAAATGTCTAGACAAGTGTTGAGAGGGAAAAAACAAAACAAAACAAAACAAAAAAACCCAGGCTATAATTCTGTACCCTGAGACATGGTCCTTCAAAACTGAAGGAGAAATAAAGACTTGCTCAGACAGACAAAAAGTGAGGGAATTTGTTGCCAGTAAACCTGCCTCAGAAGAAATGTTAAAAGTCATTTAGAGGGCCACGCATGGTGGCTCAGCACTTTGGGAGGCTGAGGCAGGCGGATCACGAAGTCAGGAGATCGAGACCATCCTGGCTAACACGGTGAAACCCCATCTCTACTAAAAATACAAAAAATTAGCCAGGTGTGGTGGCGGGCACCTGTAGTTCCAGCTACTCAGGAGGCTGAGGCAGGAGAATGGTGTGAACCCAGGCGGTGGCGGGGGGGTGGTGGAGCTTTCAGTGAGCCTAGATCGCACCACTGCACTCCAGCCTGGGCGACAGAGAGAGACTCCGTCTTAAAAAAAAAAAAAAAAAAAGTTCTTTAGAAAAGGGAAAAACATCAGAAACTCAGATCTACATTTAAAAAAGGAAGAGCATCCAAAAAGGAATAAGTGAAGATAAAATAGAATTCTTTCTTTTGCTTAGTTGATCTGAGATAACAGTCTATTCAAAATAATAATAGCAACAATGTGTTCAATTATGTATGCTAATGTTATTTCATATATGTTTATTTATACTTCTATATAAGTGAAATGCATGACAGCAATGTCATTCATAATGAGTGAAATGAATGACAGCAATATAAGAGAAAAGAGGGAGGAATTAGGATTATCTTATTATTTTAAGGTACTCATGCTACCTGTAAAGTGGACAGTGTTATTTGAAAGTGGTCTTAGATTAGTTGTAAATGTCTATTGCAGACTCTAGGGCAGCCACTCAAAAAAAGTAAAAAATTATATACCTAGGTGACACGCTAAGAAAGGAGAGAAAAGAAAATCGTATAAAATGCCCAATTAAAACCGTAAAAGGCATAAAAGGAGTAGAAGACAAAAGTAACAAAGAACAAGGATAACAAATAGAAAACTGTAATAAATATGGTAGATATTAATCCCATTACATCAATAATCACTGAATGTCGATGGTCTAAATATATCAATGAAAAGACAAAGGTTGTCAGAATGTATTAAAAAACACACAAATCTGTTGTATACAAGAAATCCACTTTCAATATAAACACATACGTAGCTTAAAAGTAAATGAATGTAGAGAATATTACATCAACTCAATTGATAAAGCAGTGGCAGAGTCTGAGATGATCGACTCCAATTTTGAAAGTTCTGTAGGTAAAATGCTATTGAACAGCACTGAATGCTGCAGAGAAATCTTTCATGGAAGGAAGGGCCAATTATTATAGCAAACTTCATTGTTTTACTTTAAAAAATTGCCACAGCTACCCAACCTTCTGCAATCAGTACCCTATTAGCAGCAGCCATCAACATCGAAGCAAGGCCTTCTACTAGCAAGACTATGACTCTGCAAAGGCAGAGAACCGCCTTAGAGCTTGTTAGCAACAAAGTATTCTTTACCTAAAGTATGTAGATTATTGTTTAGACACAATGCTATTGCACACTTAATAGACTACAGCATAGTGTAAACTTTACTTTCATGTGCACTGGGAAACCAAAAAATTCTTGCGATTTTCTTTACTGCAATATTCACTTTATTGTGGCAGTCTAGAGCTAAACCTTGCAATATCTCTGAAGTATGCCTGTACTTTAAATCATCTCTAGATTACTTATGTCTAATACAGTCTAAGTGCTATATAAATAATTTTTATACTGCATTGATTTTTAAATTTGAATTATTATTACATTGTTATTTCTTCTTTTTTTCAAATATTTTTCATCTGTGGTTGGTTGGTTGTAGGTGTGGAACACATGGCTACCAAGGACCAATTGCATTGACTTTAGTTAATAATAATGTATCAATATTTATTAAAATATTGTAATAAATGTACCATAGTAATTTAATATCTTAAGGGAAACTGGGGAGAAGAGAGTATATGTGAGCTCTCTATATTCTCTTTGCAATATATATATATATATATATATATATATGGTGATATATATATAAAATATATATGTGGTGATATATATATATAAAATATATATGGTGATATATGTATAAAATATATATATAGCACAGCATAGTCAGACTGCATAAAGCCAAATGAGAAAAGGAAATCTTGAAAACAGCAAGAGAAAAATAACATTTTCTATAATTATATTAGCAATGCAATTAATAGCTAACTTCTCAGCAGAAGCAATGAACACTTAAAAGATAATTCAAGTAATATATTAGGATATGTTTTAAAAGTCAATTAAAAATGCCATATCACTGAAACTATCCTTCAAAATGAAAATAATATATATTTTTAGGTAGTCCAAATCTGAGAGGAAGTGTTGATATCGTACAACAAAAAAATGTTTAAGAATATCTACAAAATACAAAAATGACACCAGAGTGTAACTCAGATAAAAAGGAAGGAATGCAAACATTGGAAATTGTAAATATGTGAATGTATGTATAAGAAAAAAATGTTTATATACACACGTAATGGCTTAAATGAGCAAATGCATTGTTACTTTAGTCTTCAAAGTTTATTATGGTTATCCCCTAATATTACTCCTAAGTACTCTACCAATATCAAAAATTATGTCACAAATATGTATTATATATTCTTGCTAAATATTTCTAGCTCACATTATATGTTGTAGGTCCTCAGGCTAGGTTCAGAATTCCTAGTATATGCTCACGTGGGTTTTTCAGGACATGACCATGGCTGCCCATCCAGTGTCCATTTTTTTCTTTTTCCTTGCTATTAAGGCTTTGATACTACTGAATGTGGAATTGTACCCCGTTAAAACCATGTGATTCAATTTTGGCCAAAATGAGGTAAAAATAATTCTGCAAATCAGGACTTTTTCAAAAGCTATTGTTTTATCAATCAGAAGAACAAATTCAGCATGCTTATGCTTGTTTCCTTTCCTTTTAAGCAGATACTATTGTGGCACTCATGTTTCTAGCATGATTCAAAATGCTTTATACTTATAAACAAATGTAATTCTTACAAATGACTCATGAGATAGTTACCATTATTAACCACTATTTAGTAATTTTGAAATTGAAACAGAGAGATCCTGGTAACTTATGCAACCTTAGCCCTTTGGCTGCATCCTCCCTCCTATGTGGAATAAGATGCAATATGTGCAGATGGAACAGCCATTATGTGAATATGAGCAGAAAATCCACATGCTTAAGATGGCAAAGCAGAAAGAGGAGACACTCTGGATTGTTACTGTTGTTCTGGTTTTCTATACCATGGACATCACCCTGGATTTGATATTTGCTCAGAAGTCATTTCTTAATTTTAGCATCTCTTTTTCTATATCCAAATAAGCAGGAAACGAGAAAGTATTTTTTTTAATTTGGTAAATACTAGTTCACATGTACTTAACAGTCTGTTTAGCATAACTTATTTCTTTCTTATTTTACTATAGACAGGAAGAAGCAAGCAGCATCTTCAAAACTTCCCTGGGAAACATCTGAGATAAGTGGTGGTCTAGATCATTAAACAGATATCCTATTTTTCATGTTACTACAAGTGACAAAGTTTCTAAACTTTCTAATACCACATAACAAGTGCACCCTTTCCTCCGGCCATCAGTATCTACTTTTCTCAAATCTCTCATTGATAGTTTTTTTGAGAGCCATCGGGCTTCGTTAATAATCTCTTACTTTTTGGCTTTTATTACCTCTTCTTTCAAGATTTGTCAAGCTTCCTTTTGTCTGCTTGCCACTTGTTTGCAAAGCCATACACACACATACATAAAATTAAATGTTTTAGATAAAACACATAAAATTAAATGTTTTATATAAAACACATAAAATTAAATGTTTTATATATATGTTAAATATATATATTTGCCAGAACCCCACTTACAGATATCAAAGTCTGCTCAAACAAACCCAAAACTTAGTGACTTGAATGACAACATTAATTTTACTCACAAATCGGCAGTTTGGCCAGGGTTTATCAGAGAGAGTACATTTCTGCTTCACTCAGTGTCAGTCAGGGAAATTTGAAAACAGTCTTAGAATCATTTGAAAACTTATTCGGGCAAATAATAGAGGTTGATGCTAACTATTGGCTGAGTCTTCAGCTTGTTCTGGGGTTGGGGCTGGAAATCCTACACATGGCCAATCCATGTGGCTGCTTGGATTCTGTACGGAAGGACAGCTGTTTTCTAAGATGAAGCCTCCTAAAAGGATCAGACAAAAGCTTTCTTTCCTTTATAATTTAGACATGGAAGTTACATAGTGTTACTTTTTTAATAGTTGAACCCCACCTTATTCAAGAGGAAACAGCATAAGCTCTACCTCTCAATTATGGAAAGAACATTTAAGATAGAATAGATTGGTATATCCATCTTTGGAAATTATAATCTGTCACAACAAAACTTTTTTAATATGAGAAAACAAATCTCTAGTTGATTAAGCCATTACAGACAAACTCCTATAACATGCATATATTTTGTTATGGATATATATTATATATATTTTGGTTTTCATGTTTAATGTCTCCCCTACTAGACTGTAAATCTCACTAGGGCAGAAATTATTTCCGTTGTAGGCTGGGCTTGGTGGTTCACACCTATACTCCCAGCACTTTGGCAGGCCGAGGTAGGCAGATCACTTGAGGCCAGGAGTTGAAGACCAGCCTGACCAATATGGTGAAACCGCATCTCTACTAAAAATACAAAAAATTAGCCAGGCATGGTGGTACGTGCCTGTAATCTCAGTTACTCAGGAGGCTGAGGCAGGGGAATTGTTTGAACCCAGGAGGCGAAAGTTGCAGTGAGCAGAGATTGAGCCACCGCACTCCAGCCTGGGTGATAGAGCAAGACACTGTCTCAAAAAAATAATAATAAAAGAAAGAAAGTATTTCCTTCGTGTTCACATTGGCTCTTAATAAAAAGTTTTGTAAATGAATACACGGATAAACACTGAGGCAAAACAAAGGCTGAGAGCTTTAGGAGTTAAAGTTCTTTGACCACGGTCAACTATGAAGCTCCGTGTTGTGTTACATTCTGACGCACAGTCGCCTTGGCACACAGCCTCACAGACCTGATTTGCTTCTGAGGCTTAAAGGTGGCTTGGTTTATAAATTGCTCAGGAATTATAAGTGTGTGTTTGTGCGTGTGTGTGTTTGTGTCGAGGGACAAAAGCAAAGACTATGAAAACAGACAGCAACCAACAAAATGAATTCAGTTCCTTCGCAATAACTTTCTAAAGAAATTTTATTGGTAACCTCAATCTGCTCTACAATTTCCTAGTGAAACAAATTTTATGTAACCCTGAACTTGTGCATTAAGGCGAATTGAAAGAGGTAAGAATGGTTTTAAGGTAAGAATGGTTTTAAGTCATAAAACATAAAAATGTTTTAATTTTTCATGAGAGACCATGAAAAGCAAGGTCGTGTGAGAATATCTAAAATAATCTATCCTGAAAGTATAAGAAACCCCAAAACATAGCAGTAATGTCATTAGTCATATTATGTTCAGTAGAAATAAGACAAACTGTTGCTACTATTGTTAGATGTATTGTTTAAAGTAGTATTGCCAGAATGTCATACATTGGATTGCATAATATTTACACTCACGTTTCTTCCAAAGCATACACTCAATAATTTTTTAAAGTGTCTCTGAGAAAAAAAAATGAAACATTTTTTCACCTATGACACGTGCAATTACTCCACTGTCTAAGGAATGCATGTTGTAAATACTGGATTTACAGCAACACCTCAGATAATTACACAGTTTAAGGGGTACTAAGCAGGAGAAGAATTGCTGACTGTCCACACAATGCCCTCTTTTATTCACTATTAGTCTCAGAAGAATGTGACCATATAGGTTAACTATGTTTATGTTGTTCTCAAGGAGAAGAAAGTTAAAAGGGCAATATTCTTTTTAACAAGCTGAACCAACTTGTTGGAAAGAAATAAAACCTTATAAAAATTGGAATAAATATCTTCAAACCAGTATGTTATTTGAAACACTATTTTACATGGTACATTCATTTTCGTCTCACCCTCACATAACTCTGCAAATAGCTATTCAATTCAAACTGTCTCAAGGGTAAAAGTATAAAGCTCAATGTTTCTGTTGGATTTAGTGGAGCTCATAGAGCGTCTGGATTTGTTGGTCATGGCATTCCCTCTTAAACCCTCAAGTGTCTGTTTGAGCCAGTTTATACCAGAACAATTCAGGGTTTCCTTTTGTGTGTAGAAACATCTGTTTACATGGCTTCAGTCTGAATGAATAAGAACATGTTATTATTTATTGAAAAAAATGACAAGATGATATATAGCTTTTGTACCTAGTAATCTTTATTCTACTCATATATTTTAACACTTTAATAAATTGTAGGATATGGCCTAAATCTCTTTGCTTTAAACTACTTCTAAAAGTAAATACTCATTCAGAAAACATATTTCAAGGGCCATATTTTCACATTTTTTAAAAACACAATTTGTTATTTATACCTAAAGTTTAGTCCTATAGTTAATACTATGTTGTCCACTTAAATTTGTTAATAGATCTCACGTCAAGTGTTCTTACTGCACATACCTACACACAACAGAGCAAAGGGTTACAAAGAAAATTTTGTGGTAATAGTTTTACCTAGATTGTGGTGATGGTATTGTGGGTGTATGTGTGTGAACAAATGCATCAAATTGTATACATTAAATATGTGCAAGTTTTTATATTGAATATATCTTAATAAGCCTATAAAAAACATAAAGGCAAGGCCCGAGTGTGGTGGCTCACACCTGTAATCCCAGCACTTTGGGAGGCCAAGGTGGGCAGATCACCTGAGGTCAGGAGTTCAAGACCAGCCTGGCCAACACAGTGAAACACCATCTGCACTAAAAATATTTTAAAATTAGCCAGGTGTGGTGGTGGGCTTCTGTAATCCTAGCTACTCAGGAAACTGAGGCAGGAGAATTGCTCGAACCCGGGAGGTCGCAGTGAGCTGAGATCGTGCCATTGCACTCCAGCCTATGAAACAAGAACGAAACTCCTTCTCTCAAAAAAAGAGTAAAGGCAAATTCATCATTAGGAATATTAGCATTGTTACATCTGCTTGTGTATAGAATTTTGTAAAACTCAAATCGAGAGAAAACAGATCATAATAACCAATTAGAGAGATTTCTCTTTACTCAAAGTTTGTGCTACAACGACTATACGTATATAAAGAAAAGAATGGAATATCAACCAATAGAATAAGTTTAAAAGGAGGAAGATATGGTGGAATAATTCTCTGTTGCCTCATCTGATGTTGACTGCTCCTTTCCCTATTTTGTAAATTCAGGGTTTGACTTTTTAAAGTTGATGTATTTAAGAGGAAGGACACAAGAAAGAAAATGGAAAAGGAATGGAAGGTACTTACTTCACTTACACTTCTAGTGTTTCGGCATTACTAATTTCTAGATGTGAAAGTCCTCTAAGTAAATTACTCATTAGCAAATCAGCAGCACATTATTACATTCTTGAGTAGAAATATTTCGTGCAATCTAAATACAGAAATAAAAGTGGTATCAAAAATATTGCATACGAGACAGATAAATTCCTTTTCACTGTAGGGTACAAGGACCATGCCTACATAAACAGAATAACATAATTGGGATGAAGCAATTCTATTCCTAAAAAGTTTTCATGAGTTCTTTGGAAATTAGCTAACCCTGAGGATATCGGGCCTGCAGTTTCCTCATGCTGGAAGCAAGAACTTCCCTGCTTGGTCATTTGCAACTCCTTGCTTATCTTTAGTATCTGGAAATTTGATCAATTATTTGGCCTGAGATATTCTCCCCCATTCAGGTGGTTTCCAATGATAAAATCAAAGATGACTCTTTTATGGTTATGCTTCATGAGTGAATTCATTTGGGGTATTATGTACTCACACATTTTTTTCTGCAATAAAATCTTGGAGCACGTGCTGAATTCCTATGCAAGATTACTTCTCCCTTATCTGTGTGGCCTCAGTTCAAGGAGACATATTTCAAACTCTCCTCTTGATCCATTTGAAGCCCTCCTCTATATGAAGTGAAAGGCAGGGACCTGTCCATCGCAACCTCTTATAGTTGGGGTGGGGTGAAGAAATGGGATTCAGGCCACAGCAACAGTTCTCTATTCCAAAAAAATTTTTTTCCCACTCAGCAAGCCTTCTCTCTGCCTCAAAATCTCTTTCCTAGGCTGCTAAAGAAAAAAAAAAAAACTATTCAGCTCAGTATTGTCTAGAAACTTCAGCTGAAACTGAAAGTAAAAGGATTGTATTTATAATCTTCTTGCATAGTTATAATCACATTCTTTGAATTAAGCTAGGAGTTCTAGATAATCCACTGAAGGAAAGTGACTTGTGCAAAATAAGAGAACATGAGATCATATTGCTACCCTGACAGCAATAGAGGTGGGGAAGAGAAATTACCTGCAAAATGCATGGGAAGAATGTTGTTATTGAGAACACGTTTTAGAAAAAGAGATAGGTCAAGAGAACAAGATGATTAGGAACATTAGCACTGTTACATCTGCAATGCTGTTAGCCACATTACTTTGGGGAGCTTGCTGTGTCTTCAGTATACAACTGCTTTTATCTGTAAATGGAATGAGTTTTAACATTCATTGACAGAGAAACTAATAGTTCTTGAAATTTTATATGACAAATCCTGTGATGGCCTAACAGCCGTAAAGGCTATAGAAAATAATTTTCCCATTTTATAAACAAGTAAATTGCCACATGAAAAGCTAAGTTTTACTCTCAGAATAACTTATTGAGTAACAGGGCACTGTTTTTGTCCAAAGTTTATTGTTCTAGAAAGTTGTCTCTTCATGGACTAGGAAGTTTTTATTTACTTTTACTATAGTTTTAGAAATTTAGAATGAGTCATTTGATCTAGGTATGTCCTATTGAACATTATAGGTTTCCTCTAAGGCTCATATTACATGTCTATTTCAGCTATGATCTTGTTAATACGCATATATTTAGAATTTTTAGCCCTAAATGGTGAATCGGTTTTAAAGTTTGCTTAACCAGTAATGTTACAGGACTACCAAGTTCATATGCCCACTGTGTAATAACATACCACTACACCGAGACAGAAGGGTTTGCAGCAGAGGAGGAGTTTAATGACACAGAGTGGCCATGTGAGGAGATGGAAAAGACCATAAAATCAGTCTTCCCAAGGAGTTCTGGGCTGGGGATTTTAAGGAAATAATGGAGGGCGAGGTGCCCGAAAAATGGGGTTGTTGATTGGTCAGGATAAGGGAAATGAACTCATCAGGATGTGGAAACTGCACTATTTGCTGAGTCAGCTCCTCCTGGGGTCCTTCATAGCTGACATCAGTAGTTTCATTGGTACCCAGAACCTGAAGGAATATCTCAAAGGGAAAACAACATTTTACAGTGTCCACGTTGTTATATACAGAGCAGTTAAGGGGAACCATAATCCTGTGATAGGGTCTGAGTGATTCTGGGGCAACAGGCACCAAACAGCTATGAGGAAGAGGGTCAGAGAGCAAGCTGCTTAGTGATTAAGGCTGAACATGCTGCAAGCTTGGTATTTTCATTTCTCCCCCTCCCTTCTTCCCTGGTTAATTTTAAAATTTATGGGGATAGTTTCAGTAACTCAGGGAAAGTAAAAAGACAAAAATCTGGAGCACAATATTGCTAGATTGTATATTTTGGGTTAACCCAGAATAATTGTGTCAAAAATGTTCTAGTTTGGCCTGGAGAAGTGATCAGTTGCCAGTATAATCAGAAAGAGCATGGGAGCCAGCTGCTGGAATGAAAGGATGGAAGAAAAGAGTGAGGAGACAAGTTTCCTATATCACTAGGCTTTGCGATCAACTTTGGGTGCTCAGCAATCTTTTGTTAGTTTGAAAAACCTTCAATTTAAAAGACTACTAATTGCTTTTTGTTGTTTTGATTTTGCTTAATTGACATTTTTAGTAGTAAGCAGCAGACAGAATTTAGCAAGATGATTAGACCGAATTTGCAATTCATGTACACAAAATATGTAATTTTTGATTCATTTTCCCACTGTCATAAAAACTATACTTTTAATATGCAACTGTGGATATGAATTTTAGTTTTTCTCACAATGTTTATGTTGGCTGTAGTGTGTAAATGACACAATTCCTCATTTATAGTCAAATGCTGTCTTTGGTTCCCAAATCCTTTTCTTGCCTACAGCAACTTCACCTGAATATACTTCCTTAAATGTAAATAATTTTGTTAAGAAATAAATCCTTAAATTTGAGGTAAACTACAGTGACTTTTAGGTTAGTGACTGATCCTCAGCAGTTGTTTCAGATTGATGCTTAATCAATTTAGTGTTTTTAACCAAACATCAATTGTTAAAATTAGCTCCTCGAGATACAGCTTTCATTGAAGAGAATAGCCTAAATGCCTGTCTTCCTTTAATTGTTTGGTTAGCCAGGGAAGAAGGAGGTATTACTGTGAAGTGACATGCAAGTGAAGTTCATTGCCATGGTTAGTTTTCTGAGTGGTTAGTAATCACTGTTTTCTGAGGGCTATCTAGGGAAAAAAAATGAGATGGTGAAATTTACAGTGGTTTAAGTTTCTGTTTAAAAAAACAAAAACAACTTTCTTTCAATGTATTTCCCTTCTATGCCCTAATTTCATAGACCATGGTCAAAATTACAAGTTTGGCATCTCGAGTTTCTGGGGCTAGAACAATTTTTCCCAGCTAGTAGCAGATTCATTTCTGCTAAAATTCTATTACTCTAAGCTATTTCTCTCAAGGATTGTAACAATTCTTCTGAAAACAGATCAGCAGCTTTCAGTATAATCTGACTTCATCTAACTGGAACAAGGTCCACTTCTGGTAAATCCTGCAACTGAATGTGACAGGAATAGAAAACTCTATTTCAGTGCCTTGCAGGGTGTGATGAAAGGCATTTGGAAAGTGATTTGGATTATTTTTATTGTTTTTTTAGACCTAGGCTTAGGATTAGCTTTAGTTCTATTTTATTTTCAACAATGATTTAGAATGGCAGCATTTATATTTTAAGGAGAAACAAATTAAAAGACAGCTCTCTTTCAGGTGTTTGCTAAGCATACAAGTAAACAAAGATTTTTTTTAAAAAACATTTTAATATTATAGTGTACAAACAAAATAAGTTCTGAAATAAATGCTAAATTCTACACTCATCTATGTTTATTCACAAATGTTTATAAACACACATGTACATATTTACAGCCTGGTACTGCAGACACTAAAACTAAAAAGAAAAAAAAGTCACCTTTGTCTTAATATATATCTGGGAAAGAAAAAAGGAGAACAGAAAAGAAGCAAATAAAAAAAAAGAGAAAGAGGTTAGCAAAGAGGAAAGAAAGCAAGCAAGAGAGAACTAAAATCATTTGAACTATATTTCTTTTAATAGTCTATAATCACTTGATGAGATCATTTAAAGCTTAATTTGGTCAAGAAAGTTATTTACCCCAAAACATTTTAATGACATAAAAATAACCAATTAGATATGTGTAAAAAAATATTAAACAATATAGGAACAATTAAATACAAGAGTCGTAAAACAATATTCAAGGAAGGGAAGGAATTATTGGAAGCTATGAAACTTGTTTATTTTATACTGTTTATTCAAGGACAGATCATCTGGAATTAAGATAAAGATTTTGGAGGATATTCCTGACAGAAAAAAACAGCTTGCTTAATATGGGGTCCTGTGTAATCTCACACGCTGTGGAAACAGAGTTGGAAACCAGACTAGGAACAGAAAACAATCTAGGGCTCCCTATTAGAACCATCAACCAACTTGATGATGGCCCAGAACCAAGAGCTCATAAAATAAGAAAGCAGAGAGAAATGGAAGATTCAACAATCTCCAGATAAGAAATCAACATGGCATTTCAGAGAAGATGTGAAGTAAGCAATCAGAGGAAGACATTTACCCCCCTTTAGGTAAGGAAAAAAGACAATAGCCAACATACAAAAGTCAAGGAATATATAGACAGTTTTACCAAGTCAAAACAGAGAACTAGGTAAATGCAAAAAATTCAGAAATACACAAATAGCAGATGTTAAAACAAGGTAGAGTCTGGGCACAGTGGCTCACGTCTATAATCCCAGCCCTTTGGGGAGCCAGAGTAGGTGGATCATCTAAGGTCAGAAGTTCAAGACTAGCCTGGCCAACACGGTGAAACCCCCACTCTACTAAAAATACAAAAATTAGCCGGGTATGGTGGTGGGCGCCTGTAATCCCAGCTACTTGGGAGGATGAGGCAGCAGAATCGCTAGAACCTGGGAGGCAGAGGTTGCAGTGAGCCAAGATCACACCACTGCATAGGTGACAGAATGAGACTCTGTCTCAAAAAAAAAAAAAAGGAAAAAAGAAACAAGGTAGATATACCTATATATCAAGTAATCATAGCAGGTGACCAATGAACTGGGCTCAGTTTGACTTTGAATTTCAAATAACTTTCGTCTCAAAAGTATGCTTCCTGTTGAGGCAAGAGAGAATCTCTGGGTAAGGAATGGTCAATGCTGATAAAATAAAAAATGCACATTATGCAGATTAGTAAGTGGGCATCAGTTGGGGCACTGAAAAATGAGAGCTCATTAGATGTCAGCAAAAGTTAATAGAAGGTAAATGAAAATATAAAAAGGAATTGTTGGTTGAGCAGAAATATCAACTAAACTAAGTACCTTCTGGTATAAAAAGATTCTAAAATGTATAATTACCCAAACATAATACAAGTTTGTTTCTTTTTCATGTCAATAGTAATGGGTGATGCCATCCTCCATGCACTTATTCAAGAGCTTAAGTTAACAGTTCTGTGATTTTTTTTAACACATGGCTGTAAGTGGGTTTATCTTCATTCCAAAGGGTAGAAAAGCATTCTGTACTCTAGCAGTCAAGAATATGCTCCTCTCAAATCTCTGACTATGGGGAGTGAAATTGACTATGGTCTCAGCTGCTGTGCTTTGAAAATCAACACTGCGATTATGCCACACTTCCCACAGGCTGCTCCCAACTGGTGACTGGGCATGGCAAGAATAATGTTACCAAAATGCCAAGGGTTTGGTCTAGGTCCTGTTGCTCATCATACATAAAGCCAATCAAAGAGACAATGAGTATTGCCATGAAGAAGACTTTATTTGGATGCTGTAGCCAACGAGTTGAGAGGTAAGTCTGAATTCTATCACCCCCACTCACTTAAATTAGGGGTTCATATAGCAGTGAAGAAATGTAACTACCTGTGGAAAAACAGGAATTAGGGAAGCAGAGTTGGTCAACAGGCAGCAAATGGTCAGTGAGGCAGTCATAATGGATGAGGGGTCTGGTGTCTCATTGTCCAGATGTAGTGATCTACATCTGGACATCTACCAGTTCCTTGGCACTATCTGGGAGGCCTGATGATCAATTTCCTGAGAAAGGAACTTTGATAAGGCAAATGCAATTTTCTCAAGTTTTAAGACTGGGAGAGTCCATTTCTATGTTTATTCAAAAAAAAAAAACTGTAGACATAAATTCTATGAGGAAATTTGACTGGTTTCACTAGGCAAGACTACTACTCCTAGGGAGAAGCACTCCTGTAATGTGCATCTTTGGCTTGAGAACTCCCAGTCTGCTTCAATGAAACTTTCTTAGAATTGCACTAGTCTAAGACTTTTCTATACAATTTTCCTTCCTTCAACGTCTCCTCCATAGGAGTCAGACCTACATCAAGTCCTGAGCAGTTTCCCAACCTCTTCTGACTCTTCATATTCCTTCAGATGATTTTCCCCAATAAATCACTTACATATCTAAACCTGTCTGCTATCTGCTTCTCAGAGGACCCAAACGAATGCAAGGAGTGCCAGAAAACAGGCGGTAAAATAGGGTCTGGTAATAGGTCACTCACTAATTGGCAGGCAAAGAGGATATCATCCTGAAGAATATGGGAAACATAGTCCCTGCCACATTGTGCAGAGAAATGGCTTTACAGATTTAATGATTCTGGCAATTCAAAAATATTATGGCAATAATGCTTAAAAGGCATCAGAGCTTATTACTGCAATTTTGAATTATTTTCCTACAGAAAAATATTATGAAATTCAGTTTAAAGACTAAATATGACAGCCAGAGAGACTCTATAGTAGCTTTTAAAAAACTCCTTATACAGCCATGGAAGAGAGGATACAACTAAGCATCCAACATGACTTGGGGCACATTCTAGGGATACAAGGATTTATCACCCTAGCAAGGACCCCAGGAAATGGGACACACTCACCACTAGAGTGCAATAGTTCTGAAAAGGGCTATTGCTGGGAAAATTGAAAAGGCCAATGCAAAGTAAAAATGCTCAAGCTCCCATGACTCATAGTAGAGGAGGAACAAAAAGGCCAAGTACAGTGGGCATGCTGAAATGAATATATCATATTAGGCCAAATAATACCACCATGTTGTATTCCATGTGAGATTCCAAAACACATACCATTTTCCAGGGCCATCAGGAATGTGCTGGTGAGACGATTACACAAAAATTACACAAAAAGTACAGTAGTGGCCCTCCTCTGCAGTCACAGAGCTTTCTCTTTAACATCCATGATAATGATGTGCCAAGAAGTAACAGGAGTCAGATGGCAGTGTTTAGCTGCCAGAAACCAGAAGCCCCAAATTACTGTATGCACATCAACATTTAAGAAGCAGCCAAAAATTGCTGACTGGCAGTGTGTTTGAAGATGGCTCATAGGCAATGGCATTTCTATGGGAAAATAGACACCTAGTCAATAAAGATGCTGCTTAAAATTTACAACCAGAAAAAGGCAAGAGTGAAGACACAGGAGGAGGTTGACGGCAGTTGTCCCAGTAAAGTCAGCATTACTTGGTCAGTTCTCAAAGTAAAGAAGTGGTCATGTCCTTGAAAGAGAATGGGAGGAAATATTGCTAATGGGCAGAGATGTGATTTGTGTACTTGGTCATACAGCTAGCATGGAGAAAAAGTGACCCAAGTAGAAATTAATGGTCAGTAACAAATGGCCCGGGCATCTGGTCAGGGGCACAGAAGAGAAAGGACAGGAAGATCAGAGACAAGCAGGTCTGTGTTAAAGACTTGTGAAGGTATATATGGAATGGGCATGAAAAGTGAAAACTTGTGTATCACATAATGATAGCCACAACAAATCCACCATGAAGTAGGCACTGAACAACTAAGTAGACAAATGAGTAGGCCAGTAGCCTTTAGCCAGTCTTCATCATTGGCCACCCTAGAGCTAGCATGATGGACACATTAACAGAATAACTGTGTTCAAGACAAGGCCTGTCTGAGTCCAATAGCATAATCTCCCACTTTCTAATCCCTATCCACTATTGCTTCTGAAAGCCCAATATGTCAGCAATAGAGGCCAATGCTAAAGTACCCAATATGGCATTAATCCTCATGTAATAGCTGATTACATTGAGCCACTTCTATTCTGGAAGAGTTAGTAGTTGTTTCTCACAAGGACAGATACTTATTTTGTGTATCAGTTTGCCCCTTTTTCCTAAAGATCCTCCACATAATATCAACACAGCATAATATCCAACCAGAGGCCTCATTTGATAATATAAGAGGTATAGGAATAATACCATAGCCATGTGATCTACTGGTCATATAGCAGCTCAAAAGCAACACTGTGAAAACATCCTTCAGGATACAGCATATGCATTGAGAGGGTACTAATCACCAACAGGAAAAATGCATCGGTCTAGAACTTAGTAGTAGAAACAGGAGTGGCACAATTACCATCTGTGATAATTTAATTTTCTGTGTCAAATGGGCTGAGTCACAGTGTCCAGATATTTGGTGAACATTGTTATGTATGTTTCTTTTTTAGTAAGATTAACATTTAAATATTGGTAGACTTTGAGTAAAGCAGACTACCCTCCATAATGTGAGTAAGCCTTGTCCAATCAACTGAAGATTTAACATAGATATTCACTAAAATATCTTAACATAGATATCAACATGCATTTTATAATGATTTTAATAACTTCATAATATTTCATCAGCCATTTGTACCATTACTTAGCTAATTAGTCCTCCATTATTGGATGGCAGTTTTTTTTTTCATTTCTCTTGTTCTATAATTATAAATAATGCTACATGATACTTCTACATATGAGATTCTTTTGTCAATTGATTAATGTGGAACAGATGTTCCCATATACCTAAGTAATTCCTCATACTTTAGCTTTGAAGTTAAATATAATTTCCTTAGGAATGCCTTCTCAGCACTCTCTAAACTGGTGTATTCCCTCTTTTCTATGCTATTCCAGCATGCTCCATGCTATAGCTACAGCATAATTTGTTGCTACAAACTTCTTCAAGGATTTATTTTTTTTTAATTTGCTCTTCTTCTCACCAAAATGTTCTATGCATGAGGGCAGAGTCATCATTGCTTGGTTAATATTTTATTCATGGCACACTAATCACCACATAATATTCAATCAATATACAATAGTTTAATCATGACTGAATTTGCTTTTTCATAATTTGTTTGTACTAATTTTCTGATTTTTTTAAGTTGACAAAAATTGTATGTATTTATGGTATGCAACATGACGTTTTGATGTATGCATACATTGTGGAATGGCTAAATTAAGCTTCACACACTTTTTTGTGGTTAGAACACAAGATTAATTCTCATAGCAATTTTCTGGTGTACAATATATGTACTAACCACTGTTACCATGATATACAATAGACCTCTTGAATTTATACTTTCTAACTGAAACTTTGTATCCTTTAGCCAAATCTCCCCAATTCCCCATTCTCCAGCCTTTGATAACCACCTTTCTACTCTCAGCTTCTATGTTTAGATTCCACATACACATGAGATCATGCTGTATTGGTCTTTCAGTGCCTGGCTTATTTCACTTAATGCTGTATAGGGTCACCCATGTTGTCATAATTGACAGATTTTCTTTTCTTAAGGCTGAATAATGTTCTATTGTGTATATATAACACATTTGTTTTATCTGTTCACCTAATGATGGACACTTAGGTTGTTTTCATATGTTGGCTATTGTGAACAATGCTGCAATGAACATGGGAGTGCAGATATCTCAACACACTGATTTCTTTTCCTTGGGATACATACCCAGTAGTAGGAATGGTGGATCATATGGAAGTTCTATTTTTAGTTTTTGAGGAACTTCCATACTGTTTTCCATAATGATTGTACTAATTACATTCCCACCAACAGTAAAAAAAAAGTTCCCTTTTCTTTACATCTTTGCCCACATTTGTTATCTTTAGTCTTTTTTTATAATAGCCATGCTAACAGGTTGTGAGGTGGTATTTCATTGTGATTTTAATTTACATTTCTCTGACGATTAGTAATACTGAACATTTCTTTCATAAGTCTGTTGGCCATGATGTCTTTTCAAGTCCTGTGCCCATTTTAAAATCAGGTTATTTTTGTTTTCTCGCTATTGAGTTGTTTGAATTTCTTTTATATTTTGGATACTAACCCTTATCAGATGTTTGGTCTGAAAGTGTTTTCTACCATTCCATAGGACTTTACTCTGTTGGTTGTTTCCTTTACTGTGTACACTTTTTAGTTTGATGTAATCCAATTTGTCTATTTTTTCTTTTTTGTTGCCTGTGCTTTTGGGATCATATCCAAAAAATTATAGCCCAGACCAATGCCATGGAGCTTTTTCCTTCCATTTTCTTCTAGCAGTTTTACAGCTTCAAGTCTTATGTTTAAGTTTTTACTCCATTTTGAGTTGATTTTTATACAGAGAGTGAGATGAGTGTCTAATTTTATTCTTCTGCATTTGAATATATGGTTTTGCGAACAACATTTGTTGAAGACACTGTACATTCCCCACTGTGTTTGTTGAAAATCAATTGACTGTGAATGTGTGGATTCATTCCTGGATGCTCCACTGTGGCTCCACTGGTTTATGTGTTTTGATTTTTTGTAACTTTTAAAAATGAGAGTATTTTCTTGATTTTTTTCAAGATAGTTTATTGTCAGTATATGGAAACATTATTTTTGCATGCTAATTTTGTACTCTGCAATTTTACTGAATTCATGTATTCTACCAATTTTTGGTGGAGTCCTTAAGATTTCCTATATACAATATCTTGTTATCTACAAACAGAGACAATTTAAAGTTTTCCCCCAACTTTGGATGTTTTTATTTCTCTCTTTTGCCTAATTGCTCAGACATGGACTTTCAGTACTCTGTTGAACAGCAGTGGTAAGAGTGAGCAACCTTGCCTTGCTCCTGATCGTAGAGTAAAAGCGTTCAACTAGTCTCTATTGAGCGTGATATTAGCTGTGGGTTTGTTATATATGGCCTTTATTGTGTTGAGGTACATTTCTTCTCTGCCTAATTTGTTGAGGGTTTTTATCATGAAAGGATGTTGAATTTTGACATCTATTGAGATGATCATATGATGTTTGTCCTTTATTCTGTTAATGTGGTATATCATATTCATTGTTTTGCACATACTGAACCATCCTTGCATCCCAGAGATAAATTCCAATTGATTTTGGTAAATTATCCTTTTCATGTGTTGTTGAATTTGTTGCTAGAATTTTGCTGAGTACTTCTGTGACCATGTTCATTGGGGATATTGTCCTGTGATTTACTTCTCTTGTATTATCCTTGTCTTTTTTCCAAAATTTTTGATGAATTTTTTTATGAATGCTTTCTTTAATTTTTAACCTAAGAAATATTTTAAACATGGAGACATTATGCATGTTTTAAATTATGTAATTCAAAAGTGCTGTTTTTAGTAGGACAATTGGCTTGTTGACATGTTCAGTACAAAATATTCCCTTACATTTTATTTCATTATGTAAGAGGCTGATTAAGGAGACTAATATACCAGATATGTGAAATCTGTGGTTAAAAGCTAAAACATTTGATTTCAAAATGTAAGAACATAATCAATATGAGTGTGAATTTGTATTTTCTTCCAAATCTGTAAACGGTTAAATTAAGTATCTCACTAGCAACTGTCAATAAAAATGGAGGTTTAATTTTAGAGAGATAGAACAGATTAGCATCAGTGAATAATCATGACAGGAGAGTAACCTAAGGGCAAAGTCAAACAGATACATTGTAAATAAAGCTATAGAGAAGAACAGATAAGCCTCCTGTTGTATTAAATGATGACAGAAAAATTGAGTTGTCTGCATTATTGCCCCCACAAATAACAAATAAATCAGCCAATCCTATGTAGACAATGTTATCTTACCCTCTTCCACTTTATGGTCTGAAGCATCCTGTCATTTGAGGGAATGGGAGAATCCCTTAGGCTGTAGACTAATGCTATTTTCCTTCTGCTAAAAGTAGTTTTGAGTCTTTACATGGTATTCTTGTTTTTTGTTTTTTGGTTTTTGGTTTTGTTTTTTTGAGACAGAGTCTCACTCTGTTGCCCTTGGCTGGAGTGTAGTGGTGCGATCTTGGCTCTGCAACCTCTGCTCCCTGGGTTCAAGCAATTCTCCTGTCTCAGTCTCTCTAGTAGCTGCGATTACAGGTGAGCGCTATCACATCCGGCTAATTTTTGTATTTTTAGTAGAGACGAGGTTTCGCCATGTTGGCCAGGCTGGTCTCAAACTCCTGACCTCAAGTTATTCCCCTGCCTCGGCCTCCCAAAGTGATGGGATTACAAGCATGAGCCACTGCGCCGGGCCACAGTATTCTGTTGAAGTAGTATTTTCAAAAGTACAACAACATAAGAACATACCTTGTTGTTTCATCCACACAAAAAGTTATTCAGTTTCCACAGATAAGATACTTACTAGTTTAATTTTACCTACATATTTCCTCCCAGTTTGGAGAAATCTGATTGGTTAAAAGAAAAACATCAAACTAAATGAGTTGTCTATTTACATATCAATATTTGTTAAGAAACTTAGCAGCATATAGAGTACTCTTGGCATTATGCGTGTGTTTATTTGTGTGGTGTGTATTTTAAAAGACGAACAAGACCAAGTCCTTGTTCTCAAAAGTCACAATTTAATAAAGATAGATGAGAAAATACATTTTTATGTTTAACTTTACCAAATAAATATGATATGCCTTGCATGTAATTAGTGCCATTACTGAGACACAAGCAAAGTGCTGGAGGATCTATCAAAGCAAGCTACACCTCCATGACTTATGAGTATCAGCAGCAGCCTCTAAGTGGTGTGATATTTCAGTTTATCCTTAAGTGATAAGTGGAATCTCAAGACATAAATGATAAGAAAGAAAATATGTTCTAAAAAAATGAGTAACATGATTAAAAGTTTAAATGTAAAAAAAAAAAACATGCTCAGGTACAGAGAAAGTTGTTTTTTTGTTTTTGTTTTTGTTTTTTTGCTGTGGTGTAATGTAGAAGGATGCTATACATGGATAGATAGAAGATTGGCCCAATCCTCCGAGGAGCAAGTGAGAACTGGTGTTCAATTATGAATTGGGCACTATTTTGATATGAGTATGCTATATTTAATCTCTAATGTAGGATGTGTCTGAGTTCAGAGAAGTATAAAAGAAGAAGAGGATTTATTAAAATAGACCTGAATTCCTCTGAATAGGGAGGAGTCATACAGAAAAGAAATTTATAGATACGGGAAGCATTTTCAAGTTAAATTTGTAGAATTTAATAAAATACTACCTAAGTGGATGTTGTATAAAAAGAAAATGAAAGATAAAAGTGACCTCAAAGTTCCTAATCAAAGAAGCTAGCGACATTTATAAGTGGAGGAAGAAAGAGGAGGACTTGTTGGTTTATAAGATGATTTTATCAATCCACTGTGTAATTAGTGGCTGACTCTATTTCAGGCACTGACTCTGTATCTTGGAATGCTATAAGTTAAAAAGAAAAATTTTAAATGTACAAGATTTGGTTTAGATCACATGAAGTTTTAATTTTTTCTCCTGTCAATATATACACATATATTAAATATTTCCATTAAAAGACAAAGATTGTCAGAAAATATTAAGAAAACCATAATTAGAAGAAATAATGCTTTAATTATAAAAAAATACTGAAAATTAAGAGATAGAAAGTTCACCTTGCAAATAGTAATCAAAGAAAGCTGGTCTATCTTGTATCAGACATATTAGATGCTAAGGCAAGATGCATTACCAACTTTAACAGTAACATTTCATAATGATAAGAGACAACTCACCCAAAACATGTAACAATTCTAAATTTGTGTGATGCAAGTAATGTAGCCTCAGAATAAATAAAGCAAAAACTTATGGAACTAAAAAGAAAAATATATATTTCTAAACTCAGTGAAAAATTTAAACATATCTCTATCAATTATTGATAGCACATGTAGACAAGATATCAATTAGAATATAGAAGATCTAATATCATGCTTAACAAGTTTGATCTGATATATATGGAAAACTTTGTACTCAACTACTACAGGAAAAAATAATAATTCAGTAGAGCAATCTCCTCTCCCAATTTGTGTAAAGCCAGATACATTTGGGAAATGAATATTTTGAGCTTAGGGTTATTTTCTTGATCTCTTGTTTTTATTTTTTGAGTTCATAACAAACAAGTATTTAGAAACAAAAATACGTTGTCTTAAGAAATCACAGATTTAAAACGTAAATATTTTATCAGAAAAAATAACATTTGTTTTCTTGAGGGCATGTTTACATAAACATTCTTTCATTAAATGTTGGCTTTCTGATTCTTCTGACTCTAGATCAGATTTATATCTCAACATAACACATTATTTCACCTATCTTTTTAAAACTTTTGTAACTTTCAGAAATGAATTATAAGATCAATAATCATCTCCATTTCTATTTATTCAATAATGCTAAAGAATTTTCTACATCAGGGGTCAGCAGACCACAAGAAACAACTTGTTTTTGTAAATAAAGTTTTATTAGGACACCTCTACACCTCTTTATCTACATATTGTCTACAGTGGCTTTTACATTTCCATAGGAGTTATGAGTAGCTGTGACCAAGAACATATGGCATATAAACCTGAAATATTTACTCTCTGGCCTTTTAAGAAAAAAGCTTTGCCAATTTCTGATCCCTGATCTATGTGTTTTAACAAGCAGAAGTTAATTTTCAGAAATTTAAGACATATGGCTCTTTTAGTTATAACATTTATTTTTGTTTAAAGATTCACAGAAAGGTCAGTTGTCGCAATGTTCTGATTGTTAAATTATGAACCCTTCGTATTAGAAATTACTGTATATAAATAGTTAATATTTGGGATTTTTAACTGGTAACTTTAATAAATGAGAACTTATCTTGCAAATATTGTAATACATATGGGAAATGTGTAGATGTATAGAATTAACGCATCCTTCTCCACATATTGGAGATCATATTTGGTTAGGAGCATTTTTTGGAGTCTGATTTAAATATTCAATTGACTCTAAGGACTATCACACAATGAATTGAATAAATAACATTTCAAAGCAGAAAGACAGACCCTATCGTTCATAACTGTCTTCCCCATTCCTTAGCATGTGGTTTTTTTAAAACAATTTCATTAAAGGAACAATGAATGCATCCCAAACTCACTTCACCATGAATTCATTATTAAAAAAAAAAAAAAAAAGGACAGGGGAAATGAAATCACGTCTGTAGACTTCTGGAAACAATCATGATGTATGAGTCAGACTGAGGGTCAGCACGTCTTTGCCAGAATACCATAGGATCATGCTGTTGAAAATCTAACCAACATATAAGGTCATAAAGAGAAAGAAAAATGAATAAAAATTCACATTATTGCAGATTGTATAGTCTGATGCTATGTGAATGGTCTTCAGTTATGGCTAGCAATTGCAAGACTGCTGTGAAAAGTGGCAATTATACCTTGAAAATAAAAGACTGCAGTAATATCAGGACAGATATTAAAACAATAATGTGATTTAAAGGGTGCTTTTTAATAATTACAGCTTCCCAACATCTGTCCTTCAACATGTGGAAACATACATTATTTTTTAAATTTAATCATACCTATCTATATATATTTTGTACTCCGTGCATCTTGTAATGATTAGAAAAAAAAACTGTCCCAGAGACATCTCTTTTAATGCCACTGTGCATTTTGTTAGTTTGTTTAACCATCAGACAAACACTAACCAAAATAGAGTGGATCTGGAAGATATGCTTTTGAATTCACACTTGAGGATATGGGTACATTTATGGATCTAAGGATATCTTTTTATTCTATTGTTTCTTATTTTTGTAGTGGTGACAGTATATCCTTGTTGTATATGTATGTGTATTTATACATACTTATTAATAAATAGGTATAAAATTTAATCAAAGTGTCAAGCATTCTTGGGACACTTTTTTTAATTAACTCTGAGAAAAAACAGTGACAAGTTAAGAAAATATTGACAATTTAGTATCTCATGTGAATATTAAGTTGCAGCTTTCTATATTCTTGTTTATGTAAAGAAAGAAAAACAATATATGACTGGGCGCAGTGGCTCATGCCTGTCATCCCAGCACTTCGTGAGACCAAGGAAGGAGAATCACCGCAGATCGGGAATTTGAGACCAGCCTGACCAACATGGAGAAACCCCATCGCTACTAAAAACACAAAAAACCCAGGAGTCGTGGCACATGCCTGTAATCCCAGCTACTTGGGAGGCTGAGGAAGGAGAATCGCTTGAACCTGGGAGGAGGAGGTTGCAGTGAGTTGAGATTGCGCCATTGCATTCCAGCCTTGGCAACAAGCAAAACGGTCTCAAAAATATATATATAAATATATATTTATATATATATAGTAATGTCTGTCAGTAATATCAAAAGATGAACAGATAGTTGATAGCATAGATAGATGTGTAGATATTACCACAAACATGCACATATTTACACACTACTACACAACTCGAGACCACTCTGGCATTGTATAATCATGGTCAGTAATGAATGTTTGCACAAGTCTTTTGAAAATTCCATATAACTAATTTGATATTGTTCATTAAATTTGACTTAAAAATACATTAAAATTTTTTCTTTTAATAGTGAAACAATTACTATTATCTTTCAGGCCATGTAATTACTTTATTTCAGAATTGCAAACAAAAAGAAACAAACTAAAATAGGAGGCCTGATTTTAGCAACATGCTATTTTATCTTTGTAAAGTCTGCAATACAATTGTTAATTATGTAGCCTCCATGTTTCTTCTTTACCAGAAAGACAATTGATTACATAACATTTTGCTCATAGATTAATGATACCATTAACAATTTATTGCAAAATTTCTTCAGTCTTTAGAAGGTTAACATGTGCATGCAATATAGTATCAAAGAATTGTGGCACAGACCCTCATTCCATTGTATCTTTATCAATGAAAACAAAACAATTAATAATTATTATTTAGTGTTTTTATGAATAATAGAGTAAGTATAAAAACATCAACTACATACATTTTTAACAAATAATTTTTCATTTCCATTATTTAACATTTACTCTCTAATTTTTAAAAAGATATAAATAATGTTGACAGGTGGTTATTGATGGAACTGATTAAAAAGCTTCATTCACTCATCTATTTTTTCAAATTCAAATTTGCATTGTTTTTGGAATGAGTTTCAAATAGTCTGCCAAATTCTCATGATACAGAAATGAATGAAACATGGTCCCTGCCTTAGTAGTCTGGTAGACAATGTTGATTTGCAAACATCCAACATTTTACATTCAGTGTAAAATAAAAGTGTATCCAGAGATCCAGATCTCATAAAAATATTTTTCCTCATACATTTGTCTCACTTTTCTACATTTGTAAATGTAATGTATTCCTTAATAAATTTGTTCTTCAGAATTAGAGTTTTTGTCTTCCTGTTCTTCATGATTGTTTTCTTTGGCAATATCTCCAAGTAAGTGCATTCTTACATCCATTGCATTGCTTATGCCTAAAACTAGACAGACTAAATGAAGTGCTAAGTGTGTTAGACAAATTATTTATGCTAAAAGTTATTTTTGCAAGTGAACTGACCTGGAAATTGTGGATTTTGCCTTTTTATTTTTCTAGTATAGAATATCCAATTTTAGATATTTTAAGAAATAACTTTTAAAGCTTTGCATTCAACTGTTAAAAAGGATGTCAATACATAATTTAAAACTTGAACTAATACTTGCTATATCTTCATGTTTCTTGTCTGCCAGAGTTTAGTGCTAAGAGAGCTAGATTTGTACTAGGAGCCCAGAGCACTTTTTATCTGGTTAGTATGAAAGCTTTTTAATTTTCAATAGGTATTGTTTCTTAAAGCATCAATTTTTAAAAAACAAGAAAAAAAACAACTGAAATAACTGTTAATGTGGAAATCATTTTGTTCTAGGAGCAAATGTGAAAAATGATGCAATCTGCAGACAATAAAACTCTAGCTGTTTTGAGGTCAAAATAATCAGTATTATTTTTCTCTTGAGCAACACAGGAAGTAAAGAGACATTTTCGTTAATTCCATCTGGCTCACAGATGTCATTTATTGTGAATTTTAGAAATATATGAAAACCTTATGGCTAATCTGTTTTGAAACACATTCATTTTTATGGCAGGATAAAAGGTCTAGTAGATATTATAGACATATTTAAAGAGGCTATATTTACATATTTATTAAAACTAAAATATTATGTTACTAAATGATAACTTTTCCAAGTAATCATTCCTATCTAAAATGGCATTCAATAATATTTGTTCACCAAGCCAAAGGATGACTTCTGAATAAAATACTTTTAAATTTGATTTTGTTACTAAAGGATATGTGGTTATACACAGTGCATACATTAGGAAAAACCCTTGTTCATTTAGTAATGCTCTTGATATGTTTTGGCTTATGGTTCAGTTCTTTTTAAATTTTGCTGCATTCTTTGTTTCCACTTAAATTTGGCTTCTATGAAAACATTAAGAAATACTTTTTATTTACCTCTTAGAAGGTATATACAATATGACACCTTTGGAGATTTAATGTTAGAAATGCAGAAGTAGACCTTTAAAATGGAATCCCCACTGCCAGTCATAAAGCAAAATCTGTGCGACACATACATCTAGATATTTTTCATCCATATCTAGCTTGCTCACAACGACTTTCTCATGCATTACAAACAATCTGGCTCTTAATATAGTGTTTAAGTGAACTTTAATGTGGCACATGACAGTCTTCTGATATAGTCAGTTACCAGTTCAGAGGTTGAACTACTGAATCTTACTCCCTACTGTTCTTCCCACGGGGGCATAAATTCTTAACTATATCTAGAGTTCCTGCAATATAATGTCATATTCCCTTCTGCCAGCTCACTAAGAGGGAAAGGTTATAAGTTCAGAAAATACTAGCTGAACCAAACAGCTTATGATTTCACCTATAAACATTAGGGATGCAAACATTTTCTCAACGTCATGTGAACCACTGCCTGTCGTTTTGGGTCAGGTGTCTGTGTTCATGTGGTAACACTCAGATTCCATGAACACACACTACTGTGGTTGCAGATTTCCCTTTAAACCAAAAACAACATTACATTTAATTATGACCTCACTGAAGCTTAGTTAGATGTATAATCAGTAAAAATAGAAGTGGAAAGGAAAGAGACAAGGTGAATGCATGATTTTTAAAAGTGCCTGTATTTGCTCATGCTGTATTTTTACAATATGTGAAAATCTGACATTCTGGTTTCATAAATACATCCTACATTCTTTTCATTTTTTAGCCAGGTAATACATTTCCTAGAAAATGTGTATATTGATAAAATTGCATCTGGAATTTCATCATTAGGTTTAGGCTGGAATAATTTAAATATGTTATCGTAAAACTAAATGTCAAGTTGATTGAGCCAGGATAACACAATAGCTTCTCTGAGCATGTTGGTGCACACCTTAGGCAACTGGCAGTCTCGACAAAGATATGAACATGTCTTACGGAAAACATTGGTGGAAAGTAAGCGAACAGAGTAATAGCCAAATATATCCAACTTACCTACCAAATCCATTCATCGGAGACTTAGATGAGCTTCAAAAGTCACATACTAGCTTTACAGCTGTTCACAATACTGTTTACTCTATGAGACACTCCAACCGTTAACAATGTAAATGACTGCAATACTCAATACAATTTTCTAACACAATTACTTGGGTCTATAGGACTGTGACAATTTTTGAGCTATTGAAACTAACATGTTTGAGCTTCTGAAACAAACAGCTCTACAGTCAACTTAAAATCAATAACAGTATTTGATTTTTGTCATATTTGTTGCCTTCTAGAATTCTGATAGGTAGCATAATTCTGTAGTATTGATCAATATGCTATGCTGTGTGTCAATATGAAAAATACAAATGCCAATTTCAGTTACTTGGAACCAGTTTAGGGGAACTCATGAAAGGATTTCATCTATTTTTAACATTCCTGACCATAGGGGTTAGCAAATTTACCCTTTATAATCACTTATCTTGGCCAAAGTCAAGAATTAATTTACTATCCAAGTGAAATCACCCATGTTAGAAGAATGTCTAAAGGTTTTGTTGTTGTTCATTTTCCAGTTTCTCTACTAATATGGGTACATTTATAATGGGAAATACTTTGAATAAAATATAATTTTATTCTTCAAAATGTGAGCTTGAAGCAGCTGCTTTTCATAGTGTACATCTGCATAGTGTTATGGAATGAAGGTTTGTAAAATGAGTGCTTCAAAATACCACATTTATTTTCTTCCTTGCAGCTCGAATCCTCTCTCCGCCTGGTGTGTGTGTTCAGCTGGTTCTCCAAACCTTGGTCACAGTCTCACTGACCCTGGTTGCCTGGTTACAAAATCCTCTTTGTGATTTGTGATATGCTTGTCTTGATGGAGAGCAAAGGATTTTTTTTCTACAGTAAACTTAAGAGAGTTTCTATTTCAGAGTAGAACATATTAAAACCAGTGTATCTTGCCAATTTATAATTTGCACTTCATAGGGAATAAAATTATGAACTGGATTTTTTCCTATCCAAATTATATTTAATATTATTGCCAACATTTACTTCCTGATTCTAGAGAATAAGCATTGAAAACAGCTAGAGGGCTGCAGTCTAAGCTCCTTAAAAAATGAGGCAACTTTATAAAACATAAAGTATAAATATAATAATATGTTATGAAAATTATATGTTCTTCTGAAGACAAATGTTTACATGAATCATTTGCAATCCACTTAATTTTCTCATTCTTTCTATAAATAAACTTGAGAAATACTATATTTTTAATATTTTTGATGCTGGAAAAAATAGTCTGTGATATGCATTTTATTTTGTCATTATCCAAGTGTATTTCTCTTTCTAAAGTTCCATATCCCTATGATAGTGTCAAAATATATTGCTTGTCAGATACATGTTTACTTAAACTTTTACATCCAATTTTTTTGTTTCTTTTTCCAAGAAAATAAGATCCACTCATGTGTATACACACTTAAGGAGTGATTTTTGTGAGCTTATGCAAACGCAATAAAATAATAACATGTTTGTTGCAAGTGTGTGGGTGCCTAATTCTGGAGATTACCTTAAATAGGAGGCAATGGGCAAACTAAATGTAAGTGGTGTGGTCAAGTCATAAAATAACAAGTCCATTGTATCAGAGATCCAGTTTGCTACTTGGACACTTGAGCATATAGTCCCTCTGAAGTTAGTATAATTGGTACCAGCTGTTTAACTGTTGCTTTTTTTTTTTCTAGTTTTGAACAGGAGCCAACTTGGCTTGAAAGCTGTGCTACCAAAAAGAAGAGACTGAAGAATGATGCCAATGTATATGTATGTATTTCTTTCAAGCCATTTTCCTGCAGCAGTTCATCTCAGGGCCACGATAATTCAAACACAATGATAGTGATAAAAGAGAAATGGGTTGTTTGACTGCTAAGAGGCAGCTGGCGTGATTAAAGCCAGTATGAGTGAGAAAAAAGCTTTTCATTTTTAAACTTTTTCTTTGTGAAAGAATAATTTCCCTTCAATGATGTGGTAAATGATTTATTTTCATCCTCTAAGTACTTTATGTAACATAATTTTCTATAAGAGTTATTAGTAACTAAGGCAACACAGGGCCCTGGGTCTCCAAATTTAAGCTTCTTCATAATTTTTTTTCATTAATGTATTGAGTAAAACATATCTTTTGCAATAATTCAAATATCAGATAATTATTTCCTCCTTTCAAAATCAAGCAACATAAAGCATTATATAACTGAGACATAGCTCCAATATTATCTAAGAGGTGTATCCAAAGTCACACAACTAGTTAATGTCAAACACGGATTAAAGTGTTTTTATTTCTCGTTAATGAAAATCCTATTCAATGACATACTAGCCTTCTGACCTACCTTGCCAAAAGTAATTTTTAACAGATAGTACTTTAAATAAACTAAAATTCCAAGCTAGTTACTAAAAGTATATTAAAGTCTTAATTTTTTTTTAAGTTATAAACGTAAGAGTTTCATTTTATACAACAGGGAACAATTAAATGTGCTAAAAAGTATTAGAAAGTATGCAGAAAGTATTAAAAGGAGTAATTTGGCAACAAGGTAGTCAAAAGGATAGTAATATTAAAAATATAGGCCAGGAACGCTGGCTCACGCCTGTAATCCCAGCACTTTGGGAGGCCGAAGTGGGTGGATCATGAGGTCAGGAGATCGAGACCATTCTGGCTAACACGGTGAAACCCCATCTCTACTAAAAATACAAAAAATTAGCCGGGTGTGGTGGCGGGCGCCT
Source organism: Hylobates moloch (assembly GCF_009828535.3). Lineage (NCBI taxonomy): Eukaryota > Metazoa > Chordata > Mammalia > Primates > Hylobatidae > Hylobates > Hylobates moloch. The sequence goes on from NW_026652278.1 coordinate 128,747,941, forward strand.
GTAGTCACAGCTACTTTGGAGGCTAAGGCAGAAGAATGGCATGAATCCAGGAGGCAGAGATTGCAGTGAGCTGAGATCGTGCCACTGCACTCCAGCTTGGGTGACAGAGCGAGACTCCGTCTCAAAAAACATATATATATAGTGTATATATAGTATATATGTATGTGTATATATGTATATATGTATTATATATGTATATATTTATATGTATTTATGTATATGTGTGTGTGTGTGTGTGTGTACATATATGTATATATACATAAAACAAGGTCAACCTCTATGGGTCACAATCCTATAATCCCAGCACTTTGGGAGGCCAAGATAGCAGGATTGCTGGAGGTCAGGAGTTCAAGACTAGCCTGGCAAACATAGCAATGCCGATCTATTTAAAAAAAAAGAAAATAAATAAATAAATACAAATAAAACAACCAGGAGACCATGGCAAGAATAACAGCACCTCCCAGAAAGTCACATTCAGAAGACAAAGAAATGAGTGTTAGAAAAATTTTGAAGAAAGAAAAGTCAGGGCTTAAGCAGAATCTCATAAAATGAATGACAGGTATTGCATTAAAAGAAAGTCCATATTTTGGATAATGAAACATTTATTTATTCAGAAAATACTTATTGAGCACCTGCTACCTGCCAAGCAGTCTTCTATGCACAGTGTTTAAGAGAAGAATAGTATGTCACTGATAGAAAGGGATAATATTTATAGCTCCATCTTTCTTTTCCATTAAGCATATTTATTTGAATGACTTCACATTTCTTATGTCTCTGGCAGAACCTGGAAAGGAATAATCATCTGATATATAAAATAATAAATAGAGGGGCCTTGTATTTTAGCAGAATATTTTACAGATAAGTAACTTGACACCCCAAAGAAAAAAAATGAATTGCTCTAGATCATTTTTAAAATGAATTGTTCCCCTCTCCTCTTCCCAAATCTCCTAGAAATACCTTCTACTTTCTCCATTTCTGAGGATCTTACCTCCTCTCTACTTATTCCGAATGAACCCTGAGTCAACATGTGAATTACAGGCAGAGAAAAACAGTTAAACTCATCCTTTCTAACCCACTCCCATGAATTAACTGAGTACCCTTACCAAAAGGTCCTTTAAATTGAGAATAAATTAGTTTGACAAAGAAAGAATTATTGGCATTCACTTGTGTATCACAACTCGATTTCTCCTCCACTGACATAAAACAGAAAATTCTTATGGCTAGGTAAGGGTGGGCTGATACCGGCCACATGAGGCTTTTCTTAGACCATAGTTTTATCAGTAGCTGGGACCCCAAATTCAGCTATTTCTCAACAGAGAGAAAACAATGGCTCCGCTCAGAATTACTCAGCCTTGGCTTCTCTATGACTAACATACATTGAGGTGTATTTGTTAGAGGCAGGGACTGGATTCTTATTGGCTCGGAAGCATTATTCTCTTAATGAGATGAATTTTATCAACACTGGAAACTAAAATACTTTCATAGTATGTGTCTGCCAGTAAAAAAAAATTTACTCTTTCTTTTTGATCCTATTGTACAAATTTTATGAAACAAACATATGTACATTCTTTTTTTCCTCATCATCTAAGTCCAAATAATCACAAACAGAACTTTGTACCAATTGATCAGGTTTTCTTAGAATTCTCATAGCAATTAGCTGACTCTCACTTACCACATATGCCCGTATCAATTTGGTGTTCAGTTTTGAGCAACTCAAACTTTGATATTAAGCCTAACTTTAATTCTTTGGCCACAGAAGACAACTGATATTTTCAGTAAAAGTATAAAATAGCTTAGTGAAAATAGCCTGGTCTATTGTATCCACTTTATTCTCAACCAACATTTCACAGGAGCATTCATTCTCATCAGATTTTTATATTTCTATATTCAATAAGGAAAAGAACAAATAAGCCAAGTACTTACAATAATTGAGACTATAAATGGAAATAAAAATGTTTGCCTGCTTTCTTATAAGCACTGAATAAAATGATATAAATCTTTTATTCTTTAATATGTTTCAGTGCTGTAATGTTTATCAAAGTCATTTCAATGCCATGACAATTCTGAAATTATTCTTTTGTAACAGTGTTTGGGCTTTATCTATAAAATAACTCATTGCCTATGTTATCAAGAAACAAATGTGAATGGTTTGTTATTGTCCATTTTTTTCTTCCATAACTTTTCTTTACTCAGTTAGTCAATACTATGTGCTACATTAACAGACTATAGCTTAAAACTGGTATTGCTGATTGGAATCCATCCTTAGAAAGTAATTTCATAATAGTTTAGTGTTTAGAATAAAAAATATTTTCAGAACTTTAACATTTTTAGCATTCTTCTCTCATTTGCTTGATAACCTTATAATTTCTCTATTGATTCTTTGAAACTTAAATTTTCACATAGCTTTGGAGGACTGTATTACCAGAAAATACTTCATGTATTTCATTTACATGTCTTTAAAAAAAAAAAAAAACTATTCCTCAAGGACATAAACTATTTCTTTGTATCCTATATGGAGTCTTACAAACAGTAGGTGTTCAATTACTATTTGTTGATAAATCATAAATACATGATTCATATATTTATGTATGTAATAGTTTTAAGATCCTAGCATTTGATTTTATATGCCTCTAAGATCCAGTGGCAAAAAAAGAGAATTTCCAGTAATGATATTAAAAAGTTATATACTATAGATAAGTTAATTGCACCCATGGTTTCTAAATACTCTTGTATATTAATATTAGCTTTTGAGTATGATATATGATATTCAGTAGATAAACTGAAATGTCAAATGTGTTTAAGATCTAACTTGACATATATTGAGCTTATTTATCTGATTTTATTTAGAGTTTATTTTAAGGAAATATAATCATTTCAAAATTTGGAAAGTGCACAGGAAAAAAATAGCTCTGCCTATGTTTTTGGCAATTGGAAATAAAATACAGGCTGGGTGTGGTGGCTCAAGCCTGTAATCCCAGCACTTTGGGAGGCCGAGCCAGGTGGATCATGAGGTCAGGAGATGGAGAGCACCCTGGGTAACATGGTTAAACCCCATCTTTACTAAAAATACAAAAAAAAATTAGCTGGGCATGATGCCGGGCACCTGTAGTCCCAGCTCCTAGGGAGGCTGAGGCAGGAGAACTGCTTGAACCTGGGAGACGGAGGTTGCAGTGAGCTGAGATCACATCACTGAACTCCAGCCTGAGCGACAGAGCAAGACTCCATCTCCAAAAAAAGAAAATACAAATCAACGATTTCTTCAAATTAATTTAATAATTGAAAAATATTGCCTGCAGTATTTCATACTTTTGCAAGATACAGTGACTTCCAATTTAAAGCTACATTTCAGGAAGAAGAAAATATATTATTTTCTCTGAAGATAGTCTTTTTATTGCTATTATGTTATATTCTCTGAAGATAGAATTTTCACTGCTAGTATATGACTCTGTGCTCATTTTCATATGTCAACTATCTCCTTCAACTGCCTTGGTGAAACTTTGGTATTTGGTCTAAAATATTGGCATTAAATTATTAATGTCTGAGATAACTACTTATAATGAACGGATTGAAATGTGTGTAGTTGGGCCCAACACCGTATCAGAGAGCCTGACCCAGGCCCCAGTTAGAATCCTCTATTTATGTCATGGCTCTGCTTCTGATTCATCACTAGGCGTAATGAATAGCCAGACATTTGTTTATTGACTCCCACTTAAAACTATAAGCCTTTCACAGTAGGTAGGTCAAGATTCACAAACTTAAATTATTTCTTATGGTACAATTTTACGTATGTGTTACACATTTTAGAATTTAAGAAAAAGCAAGGGACTCTAACGTTTACTGTACACTCTCCATTTATGAAATGCAAATCTAAAACATATATAGGGCTGATTTTTTAAGCCTGTATTCCAGTAAAGTTTATAGTCCCAGTCCTGTGGTGGGCTCCTCTCTTTAGGCATTTCAGAAAACTTCTTTTGGAAGAAGATTTTTAGTCTGTGGTATATTTTATTGACTTACCGAGTAGTGCTGCACTTTAAATTTGGATTTCATCTGAGGAAAAAGATGGAACTCATCTGGACCAAGACACATGAATAATGTAAGTGATGGATCTGGGCTGTGCCATTTTTGGCCCCAAATAGTCTGTGACTTTAATAGTTCTAAGATTGATTTTTGTTTTTGCACAACTCACATCTTTGCAAAAATATATGAGAGGAATTCCAAAATCTATGTTTAATGGAATAAACAGACCCTCTCCCAAGCTGTCCATTTTAAAGGACAATGCTCCTTTGAAGGAGTAAATTTAGACATATTTATAAAAAGATTATTTAAAGTCACACTTTGCACTTTCACTTAGGAAGAATAAGGTGTTATCAAGATTGCACAGGAGCAGGATCTGGCTTTGTGGGCGTTAAGTCGCTTGTCTGAGATCTCCAAGCACATTATGGAGTGGCATCGTGAAACTCATTATCAGTAGCTTTTTAAAAAACTTTTTGAAAAACACCTTTCCCTGTGATCTTCTGACTTGGTTCTTACCCTTGTTAAATTGATTTTTACAGTATTATGTGATGTTTTTAGCTTTGGAATGACTTGGGCTTAAACAGTTAACATAAGCTAATAATTCCTTGTTTTCTTTGCTTTTCTGGTAGGCAAGAGCTGGGCATTTAGCCAAGAAAGAAAACACTTATAATAAATCCAAAAACTGAATAAATACATCTTGTTTTTCTGATGGTGTCCTAAATTGGGGAGGCAAAGGTGACATTTTAAAATTGAGTCTCAACAAAAACTAAGTTCCTCCTGGAGAGTCTGTGAAACCACTATAACTGGACAACTGCAATTTTGGGGACTTTATTTCCATGGAAAATTAGAGATTCTCTCTAAACCTTTTTTAAATTATATATCTAAAGAAAGTAGTACTTCTTTGTCTCTTGAGGCTAAGCCCATACTGACTTGAACATTGGAAGTTTTGAGTCACATTTCTTTTTTAGTCTAATTTAAGATAGTTGTGGAGCTTAACATTTCTCTTTTATAATACAAGTGTCTTAATAATAATTGGGGCTCCATGTAATGCATAAGGTGTTCAAATCCTTAACTAATAAAATCATAATAAAAAAGCATAATTTTCAAATGTATTAATACATTTATTTAATATACACTTATGAAGTTTTTTTTGGTTTGGACACAATGCTGAAAGTTAGAGCTATAACTACAAATCAAAAATGAACAGAGTTCCTACCCTGTGGATCTCATAGTTTATCAAAAGACATTATTTGAGAGAATAATTATCATAAGCTGTGCATCTCAGGCTTATCTAAACCATCACATAGAGATAAAGAAAATCAATGTTATTATCCGTATTACAGTCTTTGAAATAGACATTAATAAAAAATAAAACGTAAATATTAATTTTTAAGAATTAATTTCATGATTGTGAATAGTATGATTGGATAACACCATAGGTCTTTTTGATAGGAGCCAGTACTGTGGCTTAATTATAATTTCAGAAATTTATTTTATGCTCAGCACCTTTGTTCCTTTACTCAAAAACAAATAACAACTACCATATCACCTATTTGTTTGTCTGGTTTTCCCAATAGGAAAAGAGGAAACTCTATTTTTACAAAACTAAAGCAAGCATTTTGCCCTTAATTAAGACTTCTGTAATAATTGACTCTTATTATTTTTAATGTTGTGTATGAATAGATTCTACATTTACTCTTTACTGATTTGCTCTATAGTTCCAATGATATGTTTTTCTTAACCAGATCTCTTGTAAAATAAGAAGCCAGAAGCCTCTGAAGCAGATTCAAATTTTAAATACAATAATCATGGCAGGTTAAGGAAGGTATATGGTGAAAAAGACTTGACCATTTCAAATAATAAATTACTGTAAAATGTATTGAAGAAAGCCAGTTAGAAACCCACCTAATTTTGTATTTAATTTAACCAGTAAAAAAATGTTTAATTAAGTATATATTTCTCTTTGTACTTCTAATTTTATGCAGTCATAAAGAAAATTATAGTTCTTTTCACTTTTCTACATATTTTGTGTTATATCTGAACATGACGTTTTTTCTAGAAAGCACTAAATATTTTTTGTAAAAAAATAAATCTTTATCTTTCACCCTTAAATTAGGAATGAAAATTAATTTCAATATTATATTAGATATATTAAAGTTTAGAAAATTAACAGTACATATAACATTATAACATTTGTTAAATGAGAGTTTTGTTTAGTATTTACTAGAACCACATTTTAAATAGGATTTTTCAGTTTACAATACTCAATAATGTCATTGATGCTTACAGTTTCTTCCGTGAGTGTAACTGAAAGCACTTTATTAATAATGTCAGCATGCCAAAAAAATTCTATAATGAAGGTACAGAATAGAAATTATTAGAGACTATAGACTTGACAATCAGTATGGCACATCCAAATTTATTTGACTTTATATTTGTAGTTAGGGGTAGTATGATGTTGATCATTAATATAAAAGACACTGTGTACTACTAGGTCTTTTAAGTGAAAATACAATTTTCTCAACTCTTTTGAATGGCAGTGTAATTGACTGATAAATTTGACATATGCTGATAGTGAATCACAAGCTAAAGATAAATTAATTTTATATTATGAATAGAAAACAAATATGCTATTCTAGGAAACAAATGGTAATTCCAGATATGGCACTGTAGAAATAAATAGAAATGAGGTATTTTCCCTGAAAAATGTTATCGATGATAAAAATAGATATGCTCTATCTCAAAATAATACAGTTTTTCATTGTGGTAACTGTTTTCGTTATTACAAACAAAACAAACCCATTTAAATAATGAGCAGTCATTTAAAATGTATGCCTTCTTTTTCCCTTAAATAAGTGACTATGGAATATTCAAAGGCATTTTAATAGTGATCTTGTAAATATAATTAACCTGTTGATCTGCTGATAACTGCCAAAGCCCCCCATCAAATCTTCACTTTAGTTTTCATTGATACATGTAATTAACAAATATATCTACCAAGTTTTATATAACTTCTTCTGTCAACACATTTCTAGGGTGACAACTTCGTATAATAGTCAATGAATTAATAATTATGTCCGATTAAAAATGATTTAGACATGGATTCTGATTTTCACAATCTGGGAAGATATATTAGGATAAAAAGAAAACTATCACAAGAAAAGTAAGGTATTAGAAGACTTACAGGGGAGAAAGTATTATTATAGATTACTAATAAAAATTACCATTACAGATGTAGTATTTGCTTTGGGAAAAATGAACAAAGTAGGCAGTTGAAAATATGAAATTAGAAATAAGGCTTTAAGACTTGTCTTCCTTAAAGTTCCAAAATCTACAGTGTAAATAAAGGACCTGATCTGGTATAAGTGACTCCGAAGTCCATGCTCTTAGAGAAAAAAAGACAAATATATAGAACATATAATAATAAACAGGGCAAACGCAGATGTGGAATATACTACTTGTGTCTGACATTCTGATTTTAACTTATACCTTAATCGGTATTGCCTTTTCAAGCTTGAATCTCATTTGCCACTAACTGCATGTTTATTACAGGAAAAATATGACAGTCTGCAATTGAACTGTTTCTTGAAGAGTGACATAATTGTCCTCAGATTAGGTGGCATCAATTAATCTTGTAGTATAGATAAATAAGAGTTCAGCATTCATTTCAATAATGCTATTAATTTCACCCTCAATGATTCATTCCTAGCACATCTTTGTTGGTGTTCGTCTTTCCCTTTGCACATCTCAGGTAAACCATTGTACCAGCAATACTGGAAAGGTTGCCATGCCTGTGTTTTTAAGCAAGAGAAGACATGTTCCCTTTTGAGATAAAGCCACATGAAGATATCTAAGGAGCACTTCATCCTAGAGCACAGAGTGAATAGTGGTTAAGTAACTGGGCTTTGTACTCAGGGTTCAAGTCTTGGTCAGTACCTACCAGAAGAATATCTTTGATAAGCAGTTTAACCATTACATATGATAGCTAACATTTATTTAGTTCCTGCTATATACTAACCACTCCAATAAGTATTTCACTTTGATTTTCTCAAATCTGTATGACTCTTTAAAGTAGCTATTGAGTCCTCTGTTTTACAGTGAAAGCAACTGATGATAATCAAAGTTTAAAGTAGGTCTAACTCCAAATTACTTACTGTTAATTGCTAGACTAAACTACCTGTCTTTCTCTCAAATTATTGTAAATTTGTTCTTTGACACTTCATATTTACTTTCATTCCTTTTCATTCCTCTCATTCTCTTTTTTTGAGACAGGGTCTCGCTCTTTCGCCCAGCCCGGAGTGCAGTGGCGCAATCTCGGCCCACTGCAAGCTCCGCCTCCTGGGTTCACGCCATTCTCCTGCCTCAGCCCCCCGAGTAGCTGGGACTACAGGCGCCCGCCACTGCGCCCGGCTAATTTTTTGTATTTTTAGTAGAGACAGGGTTTCACCGTGTTAACCAGGATGGTCTCGATCTCCTGACCTCGTGATCCGCCCGCCTCGGCCTCCCAAAGTGCTGGGATTACAGGCGTGAGCCACCGCGCCCGACCTCACTCCTCTCATTCTTATAAGAACCTGGATCTATGGAATATCCCTCACCACTCTTCTAACCTCAAAATCGTTTGGTTTCTCAGCAACATCTAGGAGACACATTTTTCCTCCCTCAGAAGTCTCCTTTCATTCTCAAACACATTGTCACTACATAGATTTCATCAAAACTGGTTTCCTTCTCAGTCCACAGTTGAATATAATTTGGTATCTGACCCATCACTCCAAGAAAATAAGCAGATTTTGCAAACTTCAATAACTTTTTTACTAAGCTATATAAACTCTATCCTACTTGACTATTCTTGACAGTATTTCACATTCTCTACCACAGTCTTCTCAAAACATACAAAATAGTGGTTAATGGATGAGCATTAAATTAATTTACATGTATTTAAATCCCAATTCCATCTTTTTTTTTTTTTTTTTTTTTTGAGATGGAGTTTTGCTCTGTTGCCCAGGCTAGAGTGCAGCAGTGCTATCTCCGCTCACTGCAAACTCCACCTACAGTTCAAGTGATTCTCCTGCCTCAGCCTCCTGAGTAGCTGAGACTACAGGTGAGCAACACCATGCCCGGCTAATTTTTGTATTTTTAGTAGAGACACGGTTTCACCATGTTGGCCTGGCTGGTCTTGAACTCCTGACCTCAGACGATCCACCTGACTTGGCCTCCCAAAGTGCTGGGATTACAGGTGTTAGCCACTGTGCCTGGCCCCCAATTCCATCTCTTAATTGTGAAACTCTGGGCAATGTTTTAAATTCTTTCTTTTGAAAATTCATACAGATCTATGTAGGGGGAGACAAAACACACATACATAAAAATATGTTTTCAAGCAGGGAATTAAAAATAAGAAGCAGGCCTGGTACAGTGGCTTACACTTGTAATCCTAGCACTTTGGAATGCTTGAGGCCAAGAATTCAAGACCAACCTGGCCAACATAGTGAGACCCTGTCTCTAATAAACAAAATAAAAAATAAAATAAAATAAAAATAAGAAGAAATGGAAATTAGCTGGTGCCTACTTCATATTGGGCTAGTGTATGTGGCAGGAGGGCAGGGCAGTTGTTTGGGCTGATACACGAAGAGGAGCTGGTCATATGGAAAGTGCTGGGAAGATAATCCCAGGCCAGTAAAAGGGAACAAGATTGGTATTATTGAGGGAAGAAAGCCTGTGTGTCTGAAGAAGATAAGAGAGTGGTATAGCATGGTCAGAGAGGTATGCAGATGCTAGAAGATGTAGGGCTTTGAAAATAAAGAGTCTGTATTTTACTCTAAATGCAATAGAAAGTCATCGAGGAGTTTTAAACTAGACAAAATAGAGCCTTATTTATACTTTTAAATGCTTAAACCTGATATGTATATAACATAGCAGGAGTTAATCAGGGAGACTAAATAGAAAGCTGGATTTCATTTAACTATAAATCTGAAATACTTGAGAAAGAGCAAGACTGGCTCTACAGACTTTGCTTTTATATCAAGAGAAAGACAAAGAGACAAATAAAAACTGAGCTCAATTACGGATAAGCAGCTAAAGCATTCAATTCTGCTATTCAATTCTGGTGAGTTCTGCTCTATCATCTACTTGCACATATGGATTAACATTGGAAGATTGCACCTAGTCCTCCTGCCCCAATGTTGGTGGGAATCTTCATCCCACTCATTAACAAACAATTTAGGGAATTTTTATGAACAGTTCAAGGGATTTCCCTTATATGTGCTTTATGATTGCTATAAGGATCAATGTGTAAGTACCTGGTACAATATTTGGAACATAGCAGCTGCTTTTGGTATAGATATAAATATAGGCATAGGCATATAGAGAATGCCCGAGATTTTATTGAATTCTTTTTGTATTTGTTGCATCTTTATTCTTTCATAATACAGGTTAGTTTGTTGTGGTGGTGGTGGTGGTGGTGGTGGTGGTTTTTGAGACAGCCTAGGCTGGAGTGCAGTGGCATGATCTTGCTCACTGAAACCTCCACTTCCTGGGTTCAAGCAATTCTTTTATCTCATTCTCCCGAGTAGCTGTGAGTACAGGTGCCTGCCACCATGCCTGGCTAATTTTTGTATTTTTATTTATGTATTTATTTATTTATTTGTATTTTTAGTAGAGATGAGGTTTCACCATGTTGGCCAGGCTGGTCTCAAACTGCTGACCGCCCGTGATCTGCCTGTCTCTGCCTCCCAAAGTGCTGGGATTACAGGCGTGAGCCACTGCACCCAGCCACAAGTTAGTTTTAAATCTCAAATTTAATGTGAACTAAGAATGTGATGATAGTATCTTCAATTTTATATTGATTTATAGTGTTCATTTCTCAAAAAAAAACCAATCTCAAATAATACAGAGAAACCTACTATTTGTGCATTAGTCCCATTTCACAGGTAACTAATCAAATCAATCAAGGCCTTGGAAAGATACAAAGACAAATAAATATAGTATCATGGCTTTTCTTGGAAGAAGAGGATAAAATATAATATTTGGTTTCTAAAATATGAACAAACTCACACAGCAGCTTAGCTCCAATCCCAGACTGCACAAGTTCTGTCATATATTTGATTGCCTCACATTTATAAGGTTACAAGCATTTATCAAGGACAAAAAAAACCTTTGAAGGATTACAAATAGGTAGATCAGTAGGTCATCCTAAGCAATGTAGAAATCTCAGCTGCCATAAGCAAAATGAAAGGTATATGGCATTACACATAAATTGTTTAGTTGTATGGCAAAAGATACCAATAACAAGTATATAGAAAAATGTAACCTTGATAAATATTTGTGGCACAAGTGGCAGACATGGGATTAATATGCTCACTACACAAATAAATATAAACAAATTAAAAGACGAATAATCAATAACAGTGGTCAAAGTACATAGCATTTCACACAAGGAGAGCCCAGATGGTTAATAACGTATAAAGAGAGGCTTAATCTTAGTAATCAGAGTCAGAGAAATGCAAATTAAATAAATATTTGAAAAAGGAATAGGTGCTAGTGATAGGTAGAATTCTCCTATTGATAGAGTAGAAATTTGGGAGATCTTTGGAAATATTCTGGGAATTGGCATTAAAAAAAATCACAGTAGTTGCGAAAACTTAAGATACCATAATCTTTGACTTGGAAATCCTTTACTGTGAAATAGCCTTAAGGTAATAAAATATTCAGTCTATAAGAACTTACATGCAGGAATTTTTAATGCAACAGGTTTATGTGCAAGGATTTTATTATATTTGCTTATAGCAGAAAATAAAACAATAATAATGGTATTGTTTAATAATTATATCAAATAAGTACTATTGAAATATTAGAAGATATTTAAATTAATGAAGTAGATGTATAGTCATTTATTGAAAAAAGCCATTATAATTTTATACTAAGCAAATCATCATATAAATTATAAATATATGTGTGTGTAACAGCTTAACAGCTTTTTTCATAAAAAGATAACCATTAACCTTCACAGACGTGTGCATGTTTTATGTATATTCATATGATAATTCATAAAAGTATAGAAAAATACATGTCAATGCTGTTATTATTGGTTAATTCAGTAAGGTGGAAAAATATTAAATATATTTGCCTTACACTTTTGACTGATTTGTTAGCTTAAACAAGCATGTACTACTTTCATAATTTATATAGATAATACATTTCTAAAAGAAATATAAATTATTTTTACAGAATAAATGTAATGATGTCCCTCCATTTTCAGAAGAAAGTATTTTATTACTTTCTGTCTTCTCTAACTGTAGCCTCATTTCCAGACTTGCCCTTTTTGTAATCACTTTGATCATGAGTTGTTTATTTGTAAATTTCTGTGATCCATGGAATCTCAATTCGAATTCCAAGTTAAAACATCTCAAGTGCATAGTTTATGCCCCGCAGAGCCCTAAAATGGCTTAAGATATGTAGCCCTTTGGTGGATGAGACAAATACGAGAGCACTTTCTTTTAAAGAAACAAGATTTCATCACCTCAGTAAAAAGCGTTTTTTTATTTCAAGTTTCTCTGCTTTCTCTGAATATTACAAAGCACTGCAGCATAATCAAATAATCAAACAATGCTTATTTACCATCGTAACATACCAGTGCTCAACAAGCTAAGGTACAAAAGAAATTAAGCAGCCATTATCACTTTATCCCTGCTGCTTGGAAACTAATAAAAGCACATTAATAATAAACTGTAGTCAAATATAAAGGGCTGTGTAACAAGCTAAAGCAATAGGAAAAGTAAACATTGTACAATTAAATACACACCTCCACAAAATTCTCATCACTAGGACTGGCCACAGAAAAAGCCAAACATGTTTATAGAAAAGAGAATAAATGAGGCCAAAATATATGTGTAAAAAAAAGACATGTAGATTGTATCAGGACACATAAAGATCTCATATTAATCTTACATAAGGAAATAGGGTGAATATGCCAATTCTTTAACAAAACAAAACAAAATTAACTTACAAAAATATCCCACAATGAAAACACACAAATACCACTTTCACATCCTCTGCAGGACAGTCAGGCAAACCGAGTTGACCATTGCCTAAAAATGTTCCAGGTACACTAGATTTTATAAGTGGATGTGTTTACTGACAGTGGAAAGGATATTAACAATAGGTAAAACTCATTCACTTGGAATTTAAAGTACATAAAGCATGTTAAGTTTGAGGAGTAAGGTAGGATGTCAAGAACCCCCATCACATAGGTGTTATATGAAAAGATCTGAGACAAAACCCACTTGCTGACAGCCAATTCTCCATGGGTCTCATATTTCTTTACATTTTCTGAGACAGAGTACTGACTGCCTTTGTTCAAAACTGTCATTTTAAGAGTGTTTGTATAGCAAAAAACCCTGGAAATTAAAGGTAGTGTCTTCCTCTAGAGCAAAGAGCAGGCATGCTTATTGTCTAGTATAAGATAATGACTCCCTTTGACAAAAGGATAGGCATGCCTATTCTCCTTTGTAAAAATTCTGGGTTCCGTAAGGTTAGGGTTCCTCTCTGTAATGCAGCCACCTGGGTTCATTTACATGCCTCTGTGGGACTTTGGACGAGGGAAACGTTCAAATATGCTGCTCTGCTGCTTACTGTGCCAGGAGAAGCAAAGTCCTTTCTCTCTGACTCAGGAGTCTCACCTCTTCTCCCGATCTATGAAATTGTGCTAGGCTAACTTGTTAGCTTACAAATAGTGTAAAACCTCAGACTTTTCATAGTTCTTTACAATATTCATTAGAAGGATGAAATTACAGAGAATGCTTTTGGGAAAAAGAAAGATGAGGGCCTTTCGGGCCAAATAAGGGGATTCAATAGAAGTCAGGGGATTGATAGCAAATATGATATTCTACAAAAGTATTCATCTACAATGGGTTATAAGTATTAGAGGGACAGAAAGATAGAGAAAGAGCAAAAGAGGAGGGAGAGACAGAAGTTAGGAACCAGGAGAGGGAGGGAGGGACCCTTTCCCACTTTTTTTTTTTTTTTTTTTTTTTTTTTTTTTGAGACAGAGTCTCGCTCTGTCTCCCAGGCTGGAGTGCAGTGGGCAGTGGTGCGATCTCGGCTCACTGCAAGCTCTGCCTCCCGGTTTCACGCCATTCTCCTGCCTCAGCCTCCCGAGTAGCTGGGACTACAGGCGCCCGCCAACACAACCAGCTAATTTTTTGTATTTTTAGTAGAGACAGGGTTTCACCGTGTTAGCCAGGAGGTCTCGATCTCCTGACCTCGTGATCCGCCCGCCTCCGCCTCCCAAAGTGCTGGGATGACAGGCATGAGCCACCGTGCCTGGCCCCCACTGATTTTTAAAAGTACTGCTCTAGAAAATTATTCTAAATCTGAAAATGTATGTAGATTGTTATAACAAAAAGATGCTCTTAGTTTGAGAAACTTAACACTATGGTACTGTTTTGGTTAATAAATGTTCTGATATACATAATGTATGTGGTTTTAACATTGTGTTTGCTTAAAATGTTTTGACTATACAAAGTGCTAGATCTGCAAATTTCAGCTCTAGGCTTTTCATTATTTCTCATTAATAAGATTGACTCATATACCCACTCTGACAAAATTTGACTTATCATTTTAATATTTGCTAACGAAGTCATTCAATCTCTTTGCATTTCCTTTTATGTGTATATTATTTGTAGCAAAGTCATATTATGTGTATAATTCTATGATCTTTATTCCCCCTCTCTATAGGAAGAACCCAAATCAAGAGATTTACTACAAGTTTGAAATAATTTTAAGTCAATGATGAAGAAATTCTGATTTACTTAAGTAACCAAAATATATTGAAAACTTGTAAGGTAAGCAATATTACTATAATCTTGCAGACCTTTTGAGACTTTATTGATGAAAGGCTGAAAAATATCTTAAATGGGACATTTTGATTCTTACAGTGTCAAAGGCTACATTTTTAAAGTCTCAGGAAATTCTCTGAAAAAAAAAGTAAAAGAGATGATGGAGAAGAATACTGAACATATTCATGTGCTAAGTTTCATACTGAGTCCTTTTAAATTCTGTGGCTTACTTGAGCTTTCTTATTTTTTAAAGTATTCTTTGGTTAACACTCATTAACCATACCCTGCTGATAGCAAGAAATAAATTTAATAGGCAGCTGGGTGAGAGGGACTGTAGCAGAGCTAAAATTGCCCTAGACTAGTGATGCAAAGATTTATCTTTCTCCAAATCCACTGCTTATTAAATACATGTTACCAAATAAGATGTATATTAAAAAACTCTTTAAGTACTTTTGCACGTATTATTGAATACAAAAGGTGCACTCCAATAAGTATTGACCAGCTGACAAAATAGTTGAAAGCAATATATATACATATGCATGTGTATGTGCAAGAGAAAGAGAGAGAAAAAATATGTACATATGATAACATGTGTATATATAACTATACATCTACCTATACATACACTACATACACATACACACATATAAAACACACATACATTTGTAACATTAATCTGCTGAACTCAACGTTCAATCCATTGGGATCATTCTTTATCTTTGTAAAGAAGTATATGATATAACATTGCCAGAGTGGAAATGAGATGAGTCATTATCAAAAATTTCACTATAAGATTTCATGAAGAGTTGTGATCATACTACAAAGAACCCAAGTTCTCTCTGCTTCTCAATTAGTGTTTAGACAGGCTTTTCAGCTGGCTCTGTCATCTTGCCCATGGCAAAAATATTACATAGGACTATCTCAATTAAAATATAATCCCTCTGAGTGTAGGTGTTATTGGAAACATAGACAATCTCCATCCTATATGAAGGTTGTATTCTAAAATTTTCTTTTAATTCAGCCATTTGGAACTCAAATGATTTTTTCTATGTAAGTTGGATTGTGTAGTGTTCTCTATTTTTCCAGGAAGGCCACAAAAGGCAATTCTGTCCATAAAATGTCTAAATATGACGGCTAATTCTATTTGAATTGCACTTAATTATTGTTCTGTAACAGGTGTATTCAAAATAACATGTCTTCCCCTTCTGAAGGACTGGGGCTCTCTATTTCCTATCAAAGTGTTGTTTAATCAGAAGGCTGGCTCTCTAGCAGAGTGTGAGTTGGCTTAGAGGTTTTCTATATTCCAACAGATTGCCTATATTTTTGTAGAAATGGATAATTGTTTTTTGTAGTTGAAAAGATAAATCTCTAGCTTAAACACCGACACTTATGCTCCCATTATGTCCTATACACTATGGTAGGAAGAAAAAACATAGAGGTCATAGATACTGACGAGGCTTTAAGGGCATTAGAAAAGCAGGGAACTCAGTACTTACACTTATCTATTGCACACAATACTCAGCATATAATAATAAATGAGGCTGAAGAAAACGTGAGCTGAGGATATTTCATATGGGTTCTTGCAAAATTTTTCGGACTAAAAATTTTACGCATTCATAGGTTTTATTAAGATGTCACTGAAAGCCCCGGACATACACTTTGAAAAGTTTAATTAAGAAGTTGTAGGTTTGAAAGTTTGGAAGGGAGAATAACTATTAGAGGACCCGTTAGTTTATTGCAACGGTTCAATCTCTCTCCTTAAAGTTGGAGAACAATGATCAAATATCTCCGGTATAAAAATAAAATCCTATATAGACACAAAACTACTTTATGAAATTTCATATATAATAGTTTCATTAGACAAGGGGTATTACTAATAAGACATCAATACTTACAGGAATTCCTGCATCTAAGTTATGCAAGAAAGCTCAAATATTCCACTTTAGATAATTTTATACCCTTTATACTAGGCATCTAACAGCAAATAACTATCATTTGAGAAAATACCTCCTTTTCCTAGTCTGTCACAATGAAGTATAATCAGTCTGTATGGAAATATGCACCATACAGGTAAAAATACTTTGAAAAATATGTGATTTCCTCTTTCTCTTATACAGAAAACATAGTAATTGCATAAAATATTATAGATATGTCAGCTTTGGAAGTCTGAAAATAATGTTCCTGACTAATAAAAAATCAAGTTGCTAAGAAAATTAAAGTAAGACAGTGAAACCAATAGATGCTTAAAGAAATCATGATATTAAGCACATTGAGGCCGGCCTAATCTTTTGGATCACTGAGATCTCACTCTGTGCTGGATGCTTATAAGAAGATATTCAGCTCCATGAAGAAATGTGATAATTAAATAATTTAGTGGCGACTTCTATGTTATCACACTGGCATTTTTCTTTTCCACACTTATTCAAGCATGGTGGTTTATGACAATTTTCTTTTTCTAACACAAGAAGAAAAAATAATTGTTTTTTATTCCTCCTACACATATATCACACACACGCATACAGTTACAAAACGTAGTTTAAAAAATCAAATATAGTTAAAGATTGAAGTTAAATTGAAAACTTTTAAATTGATCAAAGGAAATTTTTTTTTTTTTTTTTTGAGACAGAGTCTCACTCTGTCACCCAGACTGGAGTGCAGTGGAACTATCTCGGCTCACTGCAACCTCTGCCTCCTGGGTTCAAGTGATTCCCTGCCTCAGCTTCCCGAGTAGCTGGGATTACAGGCATCAGCCACCAGGCCCACCAAATTTTTGTATTTTTAGTAGAGACGGGGTTTCACCATCTTTGCCAGGCTGGCCTTGAACTCCTGACCTCATGAACTGACCGTCTCGGCCTCCCAAAGTACTGGGATTACAGGCGTGAGCCACAGTGCCTGGCCGGAAATTTTTTTGACATGGAAAAAATACGAAATGTGATCAGCTTACTAGGTGCCACTTTCTTTGCAAGTTGAAAGCTATGTAATATTGGACACTGAATCTTTATAAAATATAATATTGAGATATCTGATCTCTGATTTTCTTTCCAGGCCCATGACCAGACAGTCAAGCCATTAGTCACTGCCAGAAATCTGCACACGTTCCCACATTCAGCCACTTGACCTACTATACAAAATGAATGGTTAGTGATATAATTTGACTCTGTCCCCACACAAATCTCATCTTGAATTGTAGCTCCCATAATTCCTACATGTTGTGGGAGAGACCCAGTGGTAGGTAATTGATTCATGGAGGCAGGTCTTTCTCATGATAGTGAATAAATATCTAATAAATAATAGTGAATAGTATATGATGGTTTTATAAAGGGGAGTTCCCCTGTGCACTCTGTCTTGCCTGCCGCCCTGCCACATGAGACATGACTTTCTCTTTCTTTGTCTTCTACCATGATTATGAGGCCTTCCCAGCCATGTGGAACTGTGAGTACATTAAACCTTTTTTTTTTTAATTTATTACCCAGTCTCAGGTAAGTCTTTATTAGCAGCATGAGAACTAACCAATAGTTAGGCCTACTCCTCACAATTCTACTCAATGAAAAACTATTTTTCTCACTGCCTTTTAAAAGCACCCCTGTATGTGACTGTAATGTAGCTACAATCCATTCTTAGCTTCTTCTTTCATGTCAGTATGTCCTAATCATAAAGTAGAAGTTGGGCATTTTCCTTCTCTGCCAGCTACTAGTATCATCCCCCATAGGGGACAACCAGGGAAGAGGTTCTAGTGGGTAACCTGGAAGTCTGGGCTGCCTGCTCCTCAGCTTATCCAGCTTACTATTCTCTGCTCAGTCTCAGATGTACAATTTCCATTTTTGGATGAACTGCTATTTCAGCCCATTCAACTTTATGACTTGGAACAGCTGACGTAACTCAGATCATAGGGACAGTTCTTTGACGCATACTCACTTGGTGGCCTATCATCAAATGTTTAGTGTCTACGAAAGCCCTGTAACATGCCAAGAGCTACTTCTAAAACGATACACAAATCTCTGTTGAGGATGTGGTGGCTCTTTTCCAGAATTCCAGGGGACTTTGTTGTAATTTTTTCACAGAGGCGACACAAATATATCATACCATATAGTTTGCAATCACTGACACCATAGCACTTGATGAATCACTGTGGTAGAACAATTTGCCCCTCACCCTAGACCTGCTGCAGAGGTATCAACAAATCTGCAGCCTTCTTTGTCACCCAGTATATTGGCCTGGAGCAGTATTGCTAAGTCCGGGATATGTTGCCTCAAGAGCTCAATGAGGTCTACCAAGAGCTGTACTTTATTTATTATGGGTAGGAACTGACAGGCCATGAACCTTAAAAAGTTGACTAAAGTGTCAGGTCACTGAATCTTCAGAATGTTTATTTTTCATCCTCCAGAGCATACGTGTGAGACACCAAAGCTCTAATGGTATAGATTTAGCTACCTCTTGCTCATCCTGTCCAAGTAGGGTGATGTCATTGTTTTAATGGATCAGTGTGATATCCTGTGGAATATTCAGGTAGTACAAATATCTTCATAATATATTAAGGAAGAGGGTAGGAAAATTAGTATAGTACCAATGCAGAACTGTCAATGAATATTGTAATTCATCTGAGGTAAATGGAAACTGTCCATCATCCTCTTGCCTAATGAAAATAGCTGCATTTCACATACCTAAGGCCGTTAATCTACTCTAGCAACAATTTCACATCTCTTACAGCAATGTGGTTGGAGCTACCACTGGTTGAATTTGCAGTGATTTCCAGCCATTTTCTACAATCTTTTCACTTTTTTTTAGGAACCAAACTAGTGAATTAAATTAATTACAAAATAAGAAACCACATCCTTCCTTATTTTAGGTTTTTAGGTTTTTACAGGTAGAATATCCGCCATGTCCCCCTCTCCCCAGTATGTAATACTACTTTTGCTGTTCTGTTTTGAAGTCATTTTGTAAGGTTTCTACTTGGCTTGCCACAAAGGCCTCTCCCAAAGACTAAGTACTCAGTGTGAAATTTATCCCAACTGCCAATTATGTCCATTCCAATATCACACTCAGGGACTGAGGAAATGACCACTAAGAGGGTAATGGACCAAGGTAATCAACTGTGAGCTGAACTTCAACCAGGACTTCATTTACTACCTGGCTCCCATAGACCTCCTTTCTAAAAGTGGGACCATGATGACACTTTGACTCTTCAGTTACAAGTGCCAACTGAAACCTGGTGTTCAATAATTCTCAAAATGTGTAAGTATCACTTTCCTCAAAATGCCTGTGTAAATGGCCATAGGTTCCTCTGGGTGATGGTTTGGAGAGACCATTACCATATATATTCCTTGCAAGGTCACAGGTTTATTCATATTAGGAGCCTAGTGACCAGTTCAGTCAAATAGATTTCAAGTTTAAAAATTAGCTTAGGACTGGGACTTGAGAAAAAAAAAAAATCACAGAATTTTCAGAGGACAGTTTTAGTATCTAGTTCCTCCCATGGTTGTCTTTTACTGACTGTAGATGTTAAATAACACAGTTTGGCTGCCATTCTGTTTTGTTCCTCAGAACACCATATTCTGTGAATCACTTCCATAGTTCCTTGTGGGGCAGTGCTTTTGTTCACCCCTCAAGCATTGCTTTAGACAAATGTAGTTTCATGCCCTATTTTCTGGTTAAGTGATGCCATCTGGCTTCTATTATTTCAGAGCCCAATCATCTCAATGGACACTAACGAACTCAGTTCTATTAGCAGTTACCTCTCCAACTCTTAGTCTCTGTCTGCAGAAGAAATAAAATTCACAGTGGCGTTAGTGCTCCTTTTAACAGCTAATTTCTCATATATCCTCTGGGCCCTCATGCCCAGCTGATCTTCATATAATCTATCCATTACAAAATGTCCACCTTCCTTGCCCAGCTCCTTTATTCCTGGCTCCACTAAGCCAGGGAAACTCAATCATTTTCATATCACTCAGCACTGGCTGTTGCTTTTTTTAGGCTTCTGAAAGCCCTAACAGTGAGTACATTCCACCTCCCAGTGTTTTGCCAGAGTTTATATTCTGTGTCCCAAGAAAGTGCCTGAAAGTGAATGAATTATTTCACTTATATCCTACTTATATTTGATTCTATTGATTTATCCTACTTATATTTGATTCTATTGAATTACCCTACTTATATTTGATTCTACTGATAAAATTTCAATCTGAGGGTAGTTTGCTGACTCGTGTACATGGGAGCTCTTTGGGTATAAAACCTTCTTCCATCTCTATCACTTAGTTACTGACCAATTATCAGAAGAGGAGCTCCTTAAGAAGCTCCTCTATCTGCCTTTCTGAGAGGAAAAATCTTTTTCAACATCTTTAGCATAGATGTAAGCTATGAGGGCTCAGGAGAGCAATGCAGGGACGGCATCCTTGAGATAAAATAGAGATATTTTCATCTCATATTTCACAGTCCCAAATTCCTTCTAAGACCCTCACCTTGCATAACAGATCTTCTTTAAAGACTGAGCATTTAAAGGTCTGCAAAGCTCTGCAGACTTCAGTTAGCTGCTCTACTTTATTTGTTCTTCCATTGCAAGAAATTAAATTTTCTTTTTAGAATTAGTAAGTGAGGATTCCCTTTTCCTTGATTTTTTTGAACAGCTTCAGTGTTACTGGTACTAGTTCTTCCAGGATACAAAATCAATGAACAAAAATCAGTTGCATTTCTATACACCAGTAATGACCAAGCTGAAAACCAAATCAAGAACTAAATACCACTTCCAATAGCTACCCAAAAAAAGTGCCTAGGAGGCTGGGTGCAGTGGCTCACGTCTGTAATCCCAGCACTTTGGGAGGCCGAGGTGGGTGGATCACCTGAGGTCAGGAGTTTGAGACCAGCTTGACAAACATGGTGAAACCTTGTCTCTACTGAACATTCAAAAATTAGCCAGGCGTGGTGGCACACACCTGTAGTCACAGCTACTCAGGAGGCTAAGGCAGAAGAATTGCTTGAACCCAGGAGGCAGAGATTGCAGTGAGCCAAGATTGCACCACTACACTCCAGCCTGGGTGACAGAGTGAGATGCCGTGTCAAAAAAAAAAAGTGCCTAGGAATACATTTAAGACGATGAAAGATCTCTACATGAATAACTACAAAACACTGATAAAAGAAAGTATAGATGATACAAAAAAATGGAAGAACATCCCATGCTCATGGATTAGGAGAATCAATGTTATTAAAACAACATGACTCCCCCAAATAATCTAGAGTTTCAATGCAATTCCTATCAAAATGCCAACTTCATTTTTCACAGAATCAGAAAAAAAATTCCTAAAATTCCTGTGGAATCAAAAAAGAACCCAAATAGCCAAAGCAATTCTAGGCAAAAGAAAAAAGCTAGTGGCATCACATTATCAGACTTCAAATTATACTACAAGGATATAGTAACCAAAATATTATGGTACTGGTATAAAAATAGACAGCTAGATCAATGGAATAGAATAGAGAACCTAGAAATAAAGCCACATACTTACAACCAACTGGTCTTCAACAGAGTAGAGAAAAACATACGCTGGAGAAAGACACTCTATTCCATAAATGGTGCTAGGGAAACTGGATAGCCATATGCAGAAGAATGAAACTGGATCCCTACGTCTCATCATATAAAAAAGTTAACTCAAGAAGGATTAAACGCTTAAATATAAGAGTTGAAACTATGACAATTCTAGAAGAAAACCTAGGAAAAACTCTTTTCGACATTGGCCTTGGAAAAGAATTTATGACTAAGACCTCAAAAGCAATTGCAACAAAAACAAAAATAGACAAATGGAATTTAATTAAACCAAAAGGCTTTCACACAGCAAATGAAATAGTCAATACGGCAAACAGACAACCTATAGAATTGGAGAAAATATTTTCAAACTATGCATCCTACAAAATGGATTCATTTATCTAGACTAATATCTAGATTCTATGAAATACTCGAACAACTCAACAGGAAAAAACACAAAATGCCATTAAAAAGTAGGCAAAGGACATAAGCAGACATTTTCAAAGGAAGACAAACAAATGTCCAAGAAACATATGAATGTTCAACGTCTCTAATCATCAGAGAAATGCAAATTAAGCCCATAATGAGATACCATATTACACTAATCAGAATGACTATTATTAAAAACTTAAAAAAAAAAAACAAGTTGGTGAAAATGAAGAGAAAAGAGAACACATTATACACTGTAGGTGGGAATGTAAATTAGTACAATCTTTATGGAAAACAGTACAGAGGTTCTCAAAGAACTAAAAAATAGTACTATCATTTGATCTAGCCACCCCACTACTGGATATCTACTCAAAGAAAAAGAAATCATTATTTTACAAAGACACCATACTCATATGTTTAAAGCAGCACTCTTCACAATAGCAACGATATGGAATCAGTCTGTGTCCCTGAACAGATGACTGGAGAAAGAAAATGTGATGTATATGGAATAGTACTCAGCCATAATAAACAATAAAATCATGCCTTTTTCAGTAATGTGGATGAAACTGGAGGTAATTATCTTAAGCAAAATAGTTCAGAAACGGAAAAGCAAATACCACATGTTCTCATGTATAAGTGGGAGCTACATAATGTGTATACATGAACTTAGAAAGTGGAATAATAGCCATTGGAGACTCAGAAAGGTGAGAGGGTGGGAGGAGGTTGGGAGGAAGGTGACGGATAAGAAATTACCTAACAAATACAATGTACTCTATTTGTATGACAGTTACATGGAAAGCCCAGATTTCACCACTGTGTAACATATACATGTAACAAAACTTGTGCCCTGAATCTTTTTGTTTGTTTGTTTATTTGTTTTTAAGCTACCAAAAAGCCACTCTGACTCTTACATCTAGCCTTTAATCACTAGTCCTCAGCTTCTCATTATCTCTCTGCAGGCCTCAAGACAACTTGACAGAAATCAGCCAACTTTGCTATTTTTGTAGGCTTTGTTCCTCTATATCTTTCAAACGCCTGAGGTTTTTGTTTTGTTTTTTGCCTTCAAGAGCTTTCCTGCCACTGGGACAGTTTTTAAAGTTATTGGTGAAATATTTGTTAAGTGTGCTATCAACTTTTTCTAGGTACTAAATGTGCCTCACAGACCATTCAGATAATCTCCATTTTGCCCAACAAGTAGTCTCTCTTGTACATTTCTTATGTTAATCTCACTACAACATTCCAAGAAGATCCTACATTCTAGTTTGCCTGAGACAATCCTGATTTAACCTGTGGTCCTGGCGTTATTGTTAACACTGCCCTCTTTCCTTCTAAAGATTGTCTACATTGCATGATAAATTACTGATCATACTAATTAGAATACACTCCCACTTCTCACATTTTACCCATAGCAAAGATTTATATTCTTGACATTGGTGGTAATGTTATACTTTATAGGCCATTCTATGCCAGAGATACAGCTTATGTATATTATCACATTTAATACATAAATTATTATCTCCCACTTCTAAAATGAGGAAATTGAGTATGAGAGGATTTAAATAATTTTCTAGCTATTACCTAGCTGATAAAGGGAAGGAAACACAATGTAAAACCAAATCAGTCTGATTCCTAGGTTCTCTATTATGACCCTTTGTGTTCATTTCTGTTGCCACATTCTTATAATAACTAACTGAAAATAGCTCCATTACTGCCACCAATTTTTCTGGGCATTAGTTTCTCCCATGTCAATGTATATAGGTTGGCTATATAATTTCCAATGTTTTCTTTAAATCTATAATTCTACTATCTAAATTAAGAAGCTGGCTTTATTATGAATGTTATCAAACTGCTTTTGTATTTTGTGAAACAGGGTAGAAACATAACTGATTTAAAAATATAGTTGTACATAGATTCTTTAAAAGCAGCTGGCAAGGGACGGGCACGGTGGCTCACGCCTGTAATCCCAGCACTTTGGGAGGCCGAGGCGGGGAGATCACGAGGCCAGGAGATCGAGACCATCCTGGTTAACACAGTGAAACCCCGTCTCTACTAAAAATACAAAAAATTAGCCATGCGTGGTGGCGGCAGCCTGTAGTTCCAGCTACTTGAGAGGCTGAGGCAGGAGAATGGCGTGAACCCGGGAGCCAGAGCTTGCAGTGAGCCGGGATCGCGCCACTGCCCTCCAGCCTGAGCGACAGAGCGAGACTCCATCTCAAAATTTTTAGTAGAGACGGGGTTTCACTGTGTGAACGAAAACTTCCTGCGAAGTTCAACTATTCTTCAAAAAATCAGAATGTTTCTGTAAGGGCAACACCTTATGGATAACATAATACTGTTCAGTGATACCCAATACTGAAGCATACCCATTCATTTTAATTTTACTTTCACATAGTTTCAACAATCAAAAGGATCTATAAAGCCTAGTGAGAGAAATGGCAGTCACATGCCCTTATCCCATTCTCTTAGCTCTTTTGTTAGGCATTTTTCTTCACATCTATAAAATATATGTTTACCTTGCTACTGAGAGGTGACAGCATGCTGGCAGCCCTCCCTCGCTCTCGGTGCCTCCTCGGCCTGGGCGCCCATTCTGGCCGCGCTTGAGGAGCCCTTCAGCCCGCCGCTGCACCATGGCAGCCTTTCTCTAGGCTGGCCGAGGCCGGAGCCGGCTCCCTCGGCTTGCGGGTAGGTGTGGAAGGAGAGGCATGGGCGGGAACCGAGGCTGCGCACCGCGCTCGCGGGCCAGCTAGAGTTCCGGGTGGGCGTGGGCTTGGCGGTCTCCCGCACTAGGAACGGCCCGCCGGCCCGCCTGCCCCGGGCAGTGAGGGGCTTAGCACCCAGGCCAGCAGCTGCGGAGGGTGGTCGGGGCTCCCCAGCAGTGCCGGCCCGCCGGCGCTGCGCTCGAATTCTCGCCGGGCCT
The DNA here is from genome assembly GCF_009828535.3 of Hylobates moloch. NCBI lineage: Eukaryota > Metazoa > Chordata > Mammalia > Primates > Hylobatidae > Hylobates > Hylobates moloch. The sequence goes on from NW_026652278.1 coordinate 128,773,637, forward strand.
CAACTGCCTTCCCGCGGGTCAAGGCTGAGGACCTGCAGCCTGCCATGCCCGAGTCTCTCCAGCCGCCCTGGGCTCCTGCGCAGCCCCGGGCTCCCCAACAAGCGCCGCCCCCTGCTCAGTGGCGCCTGGAACCATCGACCGCCCAAGGGCTGAGAAGTGCGGGCGCACAGCGCCGGACTGGCAGACAGCTCCACCTGCGGCCAGGTGTGGAATCCACTGGGTGAAGCCAGCTGGGCTCCTGAGACTTCTAGTGAGTTGGAGAACCTTCACGTCTAGCTAAGGGATTGTGAATACACCAATCAGCACTCTGTGTCTAGCTCAGGGTTTGTAAATACACCAATCAGCACTCTGTATCTAGCTAATCTAGTGGTGACCTGGAGAACTTTTGTGTCTAGCTCAGGGAATGTAAACGCACCAATCAGCACCCTGTGAAAACAGGCCAATCAGCGCTCTGTAAAACAGACCAATCAGCTCTCTGTAAAATGGACCAATCAGCAGGATGTGGGTGGGGCCGGATAAGAGAATAAAAGCAGGCTGCGTGAGCTAGCAGTGGCAACTCGCTGCCCTCCTTTTCCTTTTTGTGGAAGATTTGTTCTTTTGCTGGTTGCAGTAAGTTTTGTTGCTGCTCACTCTTTAGGTCCACACTGCGTTTATGTGCTGTAACACTCACTGTGAAGGTCTGCAGCTTCACTCCTGAGCCAGCGAGACCACAAACCCACGAGAAGGAAGAAACTGCAGACACATCTGAACATCAGAAAGAGCAAACTCCGGACTCGCAGCTTTTAAGAACTGTAACAGTTACCGTGAGGGTCCGCAGCTTAATTCTTGAAGTCAGTGAGACCAAGCACCCGCCAGTTCTGGACACACTACTTTTTGATTTTTTTAAAGACAGTATTTTTTGGCTTCCTACTACGAAAATTGAAGACTAAGTTCTGTTTTGTTTCCCATGTTTTAAACAATATTTTCCCATATTTCACACTTTCACCTCATTCTCAAAATATAATTTTATTGTTTTATTAGTATTCAGGTTTTCATTATGACTATGTAGAGGGGTGAAGGCTAGTCATGGTTTAGTCGTGGTTTGTGTCTACATAGAATTTAACTTTGGCAAAACTTTAGTTTTCTTTTTTTTTCCTTTTTGCTCGTTTCCCAGGCTGGAGTGTAATGGTGCGATCCTGGCTCACTGCCACCTCCGCTTCCTGGGTTCAAGTGATTCTCCTGCTTCAGCCTCCCAAGTACCTGGGATTACAAGTGTGCACCATGACGTGCAGCTAATTTTGTATTTTTAGTAGAGATAGAGTTTCATCATGTTGGTAAAGCTGGTCTCGAACTCATGACCTCAGCCTTGGCATCCGAAAGTGCTTGGATTACAGGACTGAGCCACCACACCTGGTCAGAACTTTAATTTTCAAACCAATTTTCTTCTGCTATTTACTTAACTGTCTGGGAACATACCATTAATTTACCCCAAAATTGCTGATGTTAGTATCAATCTCCTCAGCACATTCAAGCACATCAAATGTTTTACTGACTTAATATATCAAAGGCATATTTCCTCGTGAGCACTAGAAGTCACCAGCCTGGGCTGGTTGCTCTTGAGGCTTGTGACACAGCTGTCCTACTGGGAGGAACTTTCCCGTTTCATCCTGGAGATTCGCTTCTCTTTGCACATTGAATCTGCCTTCTAGGCCACATAGGTTTCTTTTCTTTTTTTTTGCTTTACTTCATTTTAGTGGTATATTAGTCAGGATTCTGCAGAGACACAATCTGTAGGATATAGATATTTATTCTAAGGAATTGATTCATATGGTTGTGGAAGCTGAGAAGTCCCATGATCTACCACGTAGAAGCTGATGACCCAGAAAGGCCAGTCGTGTAAGTCAGTCTGGGTCTAAAAGCTTAAGAATCAAGGAAACAAAATGGTCTATGTCCTGATCCCAGGGCAAGAGAATAATTACATGCCAGCTGAAGGAGTGGGACAAAGGGGTAAATCCTCCTTTCTTGCATGTTTTATTCTATTCATGCCTCGATTGAATGATGCCTACACACATTGAAAAAGGCCGTCTGTGTTACTGAGTCTAATGATCCAAATGTTAATTTCATCTGAAAACATCCTTACAGACTTTTTCAGAAATAATGTTCAACCGTATATCTGGGCATCCCTGATCCAGTTCAGTTGATGCAAAACTTAAACATCAGTGGTGGAGTACATCAGCTAGCAACTTACTGAGAAAAGAGGAATGGAGATAATTTTTGAGACTACGCATATATGAAGAAAATGTTTTTCTACCTTCATATTTGATTGATAGGTGATGAAATATACAATTTTATTTTGGGAACAAGTCTCGCCCAGGACTTTGAAAGTGCTTTTGCTTTGTTTCTGTTTTTGTTTTTGTTTTTTTCAACTGGTTGCCTATACCACTACAGAAATCTCTGATGCAATTATGAGTCCTGATCCTTTTCATGTAACCTATGTCTATATCTTCTCCCGCTCTCAAAACCTTTAGGATCCTCTCTTTGCCAAACTTCAGTTTTCTAGAATTTCATTGTGATATGCTTTAGTACAAGGGTGCCAGAAACCGGGTAGTTTCTTTTCACCTGGGAAACATGCTCTACTGTGCTGGGAAAATCCTTTGAATGATTTCTTTGATATTTTATACCTCTCCTTTTCTCTGTTTTTTATTTTTGGAAATATTTTGGGGTGATGGCATAGTGATCCTTTAATTTTCTTTACCTGTCTCAGTATTTCTTATCAATTCTTCTATTTTCTAACTTTTCAAGCTACTTTCTAGATTTTATCTTCTAATATTTCAAATGTATATTTTCTAAAAATTTCTGAACACATGCAATTATTAGTACATTCATAATAACTTGTACATTAATAATAAATTACTTGAATTTTTAATTACTAAAGTGTCTCTTTTCTCCAATTTCCTTTTTACTTTTCTCTGTTGTGTATTTTGGTCTCCTAGGGCTTCTCTCAAACTAACAATCCCTACTTTTTCATTAATTTATATGTTTAGGGCACTTAAAAGAAGATGGGAAATTCTCTGGGCATGGGTTCAACTTATGGATCTATGGGCTGGTCAAAGCCTCAAGGAAGATTCTTTTGTCATCTATTATGAGGATTAAATTTGTCTGTAAAATTCAGAGGACCAAGAGAATCACAAATCTAGTTTAAAAACGTTCATGTAATTCTCCATTTTTATTTTTTTATTTTTTTATTTTTTTTTTTTTGAGACGAAGTCTTGCTATATCACCTAGGCAGGAGTACGGTGGTATGATCTCGTCTCATTGTAACCTCCGTCTCCAAGGTTCAAGCAATTTTCCTGCCTTAGCCTCCTGAGTAGCTGGGACTACAGGCATCTGTCAGCACACCCGGCTTATTTTTGTATTTTTAGTAGGGACAGGATTTCACCATGTTGGCTAGGCTGGTCTCGAACTCGACCTCAAGTGATCCTCCCGCCTCAGCTTTCCAAAGTCCTGGGATTACAGGTGTGAGCCACCACACCAGGCCTCTCTTTTTTTTTTGAAGTCACTACCACCAATAGTCCTGTGTAGTTTTATTAACTATTTAAATATCTTGTAAGGTGCTTAACTATTTAAGCATCTGGTAAGATTGGGACACAATTGGGATTGAAAAGTGAACATATATTATTCAGCATTTAAAAGTTCTAAAGAAGCCACTACATACTCTTCACAATATGTTTTCACAGAGCAAAACAGTACTTGCCATTAGCCAAGCACACCAAGTGTACCGAAATAAAAAAGAGGCAATAAGAAAAGTATCTACATTAGAAAGAACCACTTTCAGTTTCTCCCCTTTATCCCCTAAACCAACATCTTACTGTATGGGTTTATCTATACAGCTGCACATTAGCTTCTAGAGTATTGTCAGAAGGGAAAGAATAAATGACACTGGCTAGTAGTTTTTGGATATTTAGGAAAGAGAGGGTGAAAGTCAGTTCTCAGAACAAATTAGCTTCAGTCTCATCAACAGGACCTCTGGATTCTTTGTTCTTCTGCACTTGTTCAATGTGCTTATCCTTCTCTGGCAAACACTCCAGTTTGACAGCCATTTGTGCCTCTCTGTTCTCTTCATTAGCTTCCATTTTGTGGGTCAGGTTCTTTTTGTCATTTTACTGAAGTTAGTATTCTCTTCCATTGCTTTCTAAACCACTTCTTTCTCCATCCTTTGCAAGCTGCTTCAAGACCTCAACTTAGTAGGACTTGTGTCTTTCTTTTGCAGCTTCTCCTATCTTCTGAGTTTCCTCTAAGGAAATTATCCTTCTTCTGTGGAGGGGTGAAAGGGAATTATAGAATTGATTCTTTTGACTGAGGGCTGAGAATCAGCTCAAAAGCCTGGCCTGAAGCACTCTTCTCCAGTTCTTTCACCTGGATATCAAAAGAAGCCGGGTAAATAGACGACAAGAGACTGGCAATGTGTTCTACAGGATCCACTGGGGTATGAAAGGCCATGAGCCCACCATCCTTATCGTACCTCTGCTGGTGGGACAGGTCCTGGGAACAGGCTGAGTAGCCAAGAACCACCTCCTCCTGTCATCCCTGATCCCAGCCTGTGCAACCCAAGCTATCTGCACCCCACCCCCGACAGAGAGCATGGCCCGTCATCTGTCACCCACAAGGGTGATCATGGGGATCTAATTCTCTCTTTTAAATGGTAAATGTCCTTTTAAATGAAGGACAGAAAGAAAGGGAATTTTTCTTGTTTTCTCTTTTCAGAATTTAAATGATGTTCAAATCCTGAGGTGTTTCCGAAGTCAAATAGTAGTATCTATTAGATAAGTGTACTCAACATACAAATGAAAATATAAGAAAATACCCTTCAATGGCCAGGCGCGGTGGCTCACGCCAATAATCCCAGCACTTTGGGAGGCCAAGGCGGGCGGATCACGCTGTTAGGAGATCGAGACCACGGTGAAACCCCGTCTCTACTAAAAATACAAAAAAATTAGCCGGGCGCGGTGGCGGGCGCCTGTAGTCCCAGCTACTTGGGGGGCTGAGGCAGGAAAATGGCATGAACCCGGGAGCCGGAACTTGCAGTGAGCCAAGATCGCGCCACTGCACTCCAGCCTGGGCAACAGACTGAGACTCTGTCTCAGAAAAGAAAAAGAAAATACCCTAGAATTTGTAGATAAAGACATAAAGGCATATGATGCAGAGTATACAATCATGTAGTTCATATTATACATTCATATGGAACATACCAAGTCATATTTGACAGTGTTCAGTAGGTGTCAGGTTGAGCTCAAGACAATCATGGTTCTTCCAGGAATATTCTACCCATCATTCTGATCTGTAGAAAAAAGGCCGTTCTATGTCTTTAGTCTGATTCTGGGGAAGAATTATATTGTTCTTTTACAATATATTAATTTATATATAAACCCTATTCTATATGGGAAACCATTGTTAATAATGTAGAAAGACTTCACTAAAAATTGGGCAACCAATTATTTGCTTCTTTATTTTATAGTAAGGATATAATATGGAGACCTCTCTATATATATGCTTTTCTCTTTATTCTGCAGAATTAAGACCAAAGATGAATCCTTACATGAATAGATTCCCATCAATATAATCATTTTTAAATTGTCAGAGAATATTGCATTTTTAGATTTGATTCTCTCATCGCCTTATAGAAAATCCACAGGTGCTATCATAGGATATATGGCGGGTGGTAGAAAGAAGATTAATATTTAAAGATGTTTCAATATGAGGATGGGTGGTTTATAATGTGTATAAATCTTTATAAAGAGTTCTCCTTTGAGCCAGTTGTGGAATATAGCGGTGACCACTTCTATGTAGGTATCAAATACCATAAAACCAAATCTCATAAAAATCAGCAAGCCAAAAGTAGACTGATCTCTAAATCACAAGGAAATTGTATGCAATGGAGTGGTGGGAGCAATCTGTGTACTAAGGAACATTAGCTTCATCAATCAGATGTGAATGTGCTATTCTAATACATGTTTTCTGATCTAATAGCTTTAATGGAGTACACCTGAGACATAAAAGTTTATACTTTTACCATAACAGAGACGCTGAGGTTTCAGAAAGCTTTAGTATGTATAACAGCCTGTCACGACTACTACATTTGGCAAAGAAAATCTCTTTCTCTAATTTTTTCCTACTGAGAAAACAAGAATTTGACTTTCATCATGTTCAGTTATTCAGAGGAGAACTTATTATTCGTCAAACGACATACTCTTTAGTCTTTCTTTAAACTGGACAGAGAGACTTTACTACATATAGAAAATAACCCGGCTTGGGCCACGTGCAGTGGCTCATGCCTATAATCCCAGAACTTTGGGAGCCCAAGGCAGGAGGATCACTTGAGGTCAGGAGTTTGAGACCAGCCTGGCCAACATGGTGAAACTCCATCTCACTAAAAATACAAAAATTAGCCAGTAGCGGTAGCATGTGCCCGTATTCCTAGCTACTCTGGAGGCTGGGGTGAGAGAATCCCTTGGGTCTGGGAGGCAGAGGTTGTAGTGAGCTGAGACAGTGCCACTGCACTCCAGCCTGGGTGATGGGAGTGAAATCCTATCTAAAAAAAAAAAAAAAAAAAAGGAAAAGAAAAGAGAAGAACCCAGCTTATTTTTCTGATCAGCTAATGTTTCTCAGCAAGGGGAATATCCAAGTAGTAGATAGAAAAGGGGAACACTCTAAATTCAGTCCCCAGGTATCCCTGGTTAAACTGAGACTCTCCATTTGAAAACTTTGGACTGATTTCTACAACTGCATTTTTGGCTAGCCATCCTTGATACATTTTACCTCTTAATATGAGAAATCAAACTGTGTTTATACTACATGTCTCATACTAATGTACATACCATTTTAAAATCCACCGTTGTGGTTCAGGGAGTAGTCTATTGAAACCCATAACTACATGTAAAACACCAACATTAGCAACAACAAAACATGAAAAGAAAATGTCATTTTCTTTTCAGTCATTACCCACAAATCTTGTCAGCAGTGTACCTGAAAAAATAAGTGAAAATGCACCTTATTTTGATTCATATTGCAGTGGTTCAGGCAGTACTACTTAACTAAACTGAAAAATTGTATACTGGGCTTATTAGTGCTGATTTTGATACTTTCAGACAGGCTATAAAAATATTATGCACTTTGGCAACAACCTTTCCTGATAGAGTCGTAGAGTGACAAGGTATCTATAAACAAATAAATAAAAGACTGCATAAATAAGCCAATGCAGTCTACTGTCATATAAATTGTCTGCAAGAGTTAAGCTTAGACAAAAAAAAAGTTTTTGTCCAATTTCTATGATCGTTTGCATCATATTTTTGCTACTAATATTTTTTCTTAAATTTATAAAGGACTATTTTAACAATGGGAACAGTAGTTGGAATAGGTTATTTTCTGTTTACTTTGATACTTAAAGGCCATCAGAAGAATGGACTTTTTTCTTTAATTCCCTTCCTGCCTTCTTTTTTACGTATAGTAAATTTCCAGAAGAAAATAAAAGGATTCAATTTATTTATCCTATGTGAAAATATATTTTGGAATCTATAATAGACTTTATTGAGAAATACTCTAATTATGCTAATCAATTTTACCTAGACAAAGCTGTACTTGTTAAAATATAAATAAGTTTAATTCAGTTACTTTTTCACCACTTAACCATTATTATCATCAAAAAGCATGTATTAAAAATATATTTCCACTTAACCTAGTTGTGGTTGCTATACATAAAATTTGATTAGCTACAATTACTGGCTATGATTAGATTGTACAGAAAATCAGAAGTTTTACACTGCAGTTTTCCAATGTTTAGCAATATAGGCAGATAATTTAGACCAAATTACTCATCCTCACATATTTCAGCCAAATTTAAATGATAACAATTATTGTTATTATTATTATTTTCAGAGACAGGGTCCCACTCTGTCACCCAGGCTGGAATGCAACAGAATGATCACAGGTCACAGTAACCTTGAACTCCTGGGTCCAAGCAATCCTTCCACCTTAGCCTCCCATGTAGACAGGAACACACACACAACCAGGCCAGAGCAGTGTTTTACTTTTTGGCAGAGACAGGATCTCGCTATGTTGCCCTGGCTGGTCTCAAATTCCTGGGCTCAAGTGATCCTCCTGCCTCAGCCCCCCAAAACACTGGGATTAGAGGTGTGAGCCATTGCACATGGCCATTCTTTTTAAATCTTAAAATCTGATATAGTTCGGATATTTGTCTCCATCCATATCTCATGTTGAAATGTTATCCCCAATGTTGGTGGTGAGGCCTGGTGGGAGGTATCTGGATCATGGGGGCAGATCCTTCATGAATGGCTGGAGCCATACCCTTGGAGATAAGTGAGCTTGTCATGTGAAGTGTCTGCTCCTGCTTTGCCTTCTGTTGTGAGTAATATCTTCCTGAGGCCTCCCCAGAAGCAGATGCCAGCACTATGCTTCCTGTACAGCCTGTAGAACCTTGAGCCACTTAAATGTCTTTTCTTATAAATTACCCAGTCTCAGATATTTCCGTATAGCAACACAAGAATGCCTAATATAGAAAGTTGGTACCAGGTGCTGGGTATTGTTATAAATATACCTGAAAATGTGGAAACAACTTTGAAACTGTGTTAATAGGCAGAGGTTGGAAGAATTTGGAGGGCTCAGAGGAAGACAGGAAGATGAGAGAAAGTTTGAAATTTCGTAGAGACTGGTTGAATGGTTTTTACCAAAATGCTGATAGTGATACGAATAGTGAAGTCAAGGCTGCCAAGGTCTCATATGAGTACGCAGAACTTATCAGGAGATGGAGCAAAGGTCACACGTTATTCCTTATCGAAGAGCTTGGCTATATTTTGTCCATGCCGTAGGCATCTCTGGAAGTTTAAACTGAAGAGTGACAGCCTAAGGTATCTGGTAGAGGAAATCTCTAACTAGCAAAGTGTTCAAGATGGGGTCTGGCTGCTTCTAACAACCTATGCTCAGTTGCAGGAGCAAAGAAATGACAAAGTTGGAATTTATATTTAAACAGGAAGGAGAGCATAAAAGTTAGGAAAATCTGCATCCTGGCTATATGACAGAAAAAGAAAAAGCTTTTTCAGGAGATGAATACAAGCAGGCTGTGGAACAAGCATTTGCTAGAGTTATTTTTATAACTAAAAAGGAACCAAGTGCTAACATCCAAGACACTGGGGAGAAAACCTCAAAGGCACTTTAGAGATCTTAGAGGCAATCCTTCCTATCACAGGTTCTGAGGCCTAGGAGGACAGAATGGTTTTGTAAGCCAGGCCCATGGCCTCACTGCCCTGTGCAGTCTTGAGACACTGCTCCCTGCAACCCAGCCATTCCAGCTCCAGCCATAGCTCAAAGGGCCCCAGGTATAGCACAGGCTGCCACTCCAGAGAGTACAAGTCATAAACTTTGGCAGCTTCCAAATTGTGTTAAGCCTACAGGCAAATAGAATGCAAGAGTGAAGGCTTGGCAACCTCCATATAGATTTCAGAGGATCTATGAGAAAGCCTGGGTACCCAGGGAGAAGCGTGTCACAGGAGTGGCCCTCACAGAGAACCACTTCTAGGTCATTGTGGAGGAAAAGTATGGGGTTGGAAGCCCCACACAGAATGCCCACTGGGGAACTGCCTAGTGGAGCTGTGGGAAGGGGGCCACCATCCTACAGACCCAAGAATGGTAGATCATAGCAGCTTGCACCCTATGCCTGGAAAAGCTGCAGGCATTCAACAATCTCAGAGCAGACATGGGAGCTTTACCCTGCAAAGACACAGGGGCAGAGCTGCCCAAGGCATTGGGACTCTACCCCTCACACCAATGTGTCCTGGATGTGGAACATGTAGTTAAAATAGATCGCTTTGGAACTTTAAGATTTAATGACTACCCTACTAGGTTTCAAAATTGCATGGGGCCTGTAGTTCCTTTCTTTTGGATGATTTCTCCCTTTTGGAATGGGAATGTTTACCCAATGCGTGTACCCCCATTGTATATTAGGAGTAACTAACTTTTTTTTTTTACAGGCTCATAGGTGTGAGGGACTTGCCTTGTCTCTGATGAGACTTCGAACTTTAGACTTTTGAGTTAATGTTGGAATAAGTTAAGACTTTGGAGGATTATTGGGAAGGCATGATTGTATTTTTCAATGTGAGAAGAACATGAGATCTGGTGGGACCAGGAGTGGAATTGTAAAGTTTGAATATTTGTTCCCACCCCAATATCATGTTAAAATGTAATCCCATTGTTGGAGGTAGGGCCTGGTGAGAGGTGTTTAAATTATGGGATGAATCCCTCATAAATGGCTTGAGACTTCCCCTTTGTGATAAGCAAGCTCTCACTCTGAATTCACATGAGATCTGGTCATTTAAAAGTGTGTGGCATCTCCTCTCCACTCTCTCTCTTTCTTGCTCCTGTTTTTGCTGTGTGAGGTGTCTGCTCTGCTTTGCCTTCTCCCATGAGTAAAAGCTCCCTGAGGCCTCCCCAGAAGGAGATGTTGGCACCGTGCTTCCTGTACAGCCTGCAGAAGTGTGAGCCAATTAAACCACTTTTCTTATAAATTACCTTGTCTCAGATACTTCTTTACAGCAACACAAGAATGGCCTAATGCAATATCCTTACATCACATTTAGAAATATAATTCAGCCTTTAGTCTATAAATAATCTGAGTGTCGGAGTTCTTTTCCTCTCATTTATGTATTTTCATACATAGAAATGTTCCTATAAAAACAAGACTAATATTAGATTATGATGTGGGATGGAGAGTTTTTCAACTGAGATCCAATGTTCTACATTAGTTCCTTCATTTTGAGATGTCTTTGTAAATCCTCAGCCACCAACTTAACCTGCAGAATTTCATATCATTGATTGTTACAATTAAGTACTAGTATAAGAAATTCTTTTCCCTGAAAACTACTGAACTCATGAAAAATAGTATGGAATGAGAAATACAAATAAAGCTCAAGGTGGGGAAAGATTTTTAAATGAACATGAGCTTCTAGAGAGGTTGCAATCTGATACAAATGCTGTGAGCCCCCAGAGGGAAAGAGCAATGTGGAATTACCATTAGGTTTCTGAGAATGTGGAAACTATTTTACTTGCCAGGATATGTGAAGCAAAGCCGAGTTCCCAAATGTGAAACTGTCTGGCAGGCAGAGTTTTATTTTTAAAAATTTTACAACTCTTGGTTAAAACTTCAGCCATTACATGACACTAGATGGATTTTTTTTAATTCTATAGTAAAGGCATAGATTTGTATGCATTCAAAGTTTGATAGTATCCAGAAATTTAAAGAAAAACAAATGAATTGCTAGATAACTTAGGAAAACATGTTTCCTTTTGACACACAAACAAACAATAAAAACCATTTGGGTTTAAATTTAAGTATATTGCAGTGTTCTTGCTGACTAAGGAATGGAATGGCATTCTGAGAATAGGAATGGGGTAGAAGAGGGGACAAGTGCCTCAACAAAACAATAAAGCATCAGTGAACAACTGTGGCTGGAAATGTACCATCTCTTTGAATGAGTGTGCTAGACTCCTTTTTTCTTTCATAACAATCTGGTTTCTCCATTAAAAAAATGAAAGTACTTTCAAATGAACTGAAACATTACTCTCATGAAAACATAATCTTCAGATTTTTCCATCGTCTACCAAAAATGAATGTGGAACAGTGTTTTCAGATAATATCCTGCTCATGTGATCAGTTCATTTTTATGTTTAAAAAAATTACGTTAATTGCAATATACTTTTGGTAATTTTTAAGTCATTCTTATTTTCCCATAGTTGTATTCAATTTTTATTCATCATTTCTATTTTTTCTACATTAATATTTTAAATTTTAAATATAGTTACTAGAAATATAATTAATATTTCTTAAAATAATTATCAGGTATGGAAACTAGATCTATGCTATTAAATAATAGAAGATTGCATTGAGAAGGAAGAAAACAAGAAGCATATAATTTTAGAAATGGCAGAGTTTGATCTTTAATTTATCTTTATGTTTATGATTTTATTTTAATGTCTGTATTTGCTTTTTAGAATTCAAAGAATCGCAGCTAATAAAGCTGGCATAATCAAGCATTTATGCAATTGATAGCATCGTACTCCCAGAAGTCACACATCACATCATCAAGAAAAGAAAGTTGCATTTTCCCCAAGATATGGAAACTGTATGAAACAAACATAGAAAAATCTTCCCTTAGCTGCTGTATGTGGTTTCCAAGAGACTTGAAATTCTATTTCATCTTTGGAATTTTACCTGGGTCCCTTTGTATTCATATCTTCAGTTCTCTCAAATGTTGATAATATTTTTAATTTTTTTTGCATGACCTTTTTGGTGTATTTTAGTGTTTTCTCTTTATGTCTTCATTGACTTCCAGCTCTGAATGTTTTTAATTTCTTTTTTTATTAAATTACTATTTAGGAAGTTGAGCTTCATTTTAGAATCAGCCTCTGCTCTGTAAACTTTGTCCTTGTAATTCACACTGTCTGGATTTTTTTTTTTTTTTTTTTTGGGACAGAGTCTCGCTGTCACCCAGGCTGGAGTTCAGTGGCGCAATCTTGGCTCACTGCAACCCCCACCTCTCAGGGTCAAGCAATTATTGTGCCTCAGCCTCCCGAGTAGCTGGGATTACAGCCATGTGCCACCATGCCTGGCTAATTTTTGTATTTTTAGTAAAGACGGGGTTTTGCCACGTCTTAAACTTTTGGCCTCAAGTGATCCACCTGCCTAGGCCTCCCAAAGTGGGATTTAATACTTCTTTATCAACTGGCATTTGAATATGTTCCTGACCATGACCACCACCCTAGTAACCTTGCTATATCTACCAGTGTTCTCCAGGTCTTGCCTTTAGGCTTTCCTTATGCCATCCTCGTTCTGACATTCAGAAATGAGAATTTCAAGTTTCACTCCAAGGATATCATTAGCTAATCTCTTATCTCCAGATTAAATTTGCCATTAGATTTTCAAAAATACTTCCACAACATTCTTAAGAACTATCCAGCATGAAAGATAATAACATTGCTTTTAAAATATTTTTCCTCTATTGTTGACCAATATAACTCAATTTAGAGGCTGTATGTGAATGTTAATATTCACGATTTTGGCATATGGGAATTCTACTTAGAATTTACACAAAATTAATCAGAAATTTTAAGAGCCTTAGCAAATAATATACTGTAATCGAGACTTATATTATAGGCCTTCCAAGTTTGTGAGTAAGCAGGCCGTGTTAACCTTTCTCTCCAAATCGTAATGTTCTAAATGTTCCACTGCAGAGTCTTGGGAAGTCTAGTATATTACAATAAACTTTTCCCTAAATATTTTAAGAAGCCAGGATGCAATTCCATTGTCCACAGAGCTGGACAGTTTATGGATCATGTTTGCTGGTCCTCCATGAGGATTACATAGTTCAGGGCTGTCCAGCCCTCCAAGATGCTGCCTTCCGATAGCATTTCCTGTCTTTAACTCTTTATGTCACCACTGCAGTTACTATTGCTGTTGGAATTCCATCTCATCACCTTTCTGAACTGAGAGGAAAGTGTCGTTATCTGTGATGGGAGATGGGAAAAGATCTCATTAAAAAGCAGTTCAAGCTTCAGAAATTTATAGTGAGTGCTACAGGTTTTGCCCTCTCAGCTACGGTGAACCAAGATGATATTCATAGACTGGGCTTCAACAAACTCCCTCAGAGATAAAATCTGTCATAGAGATTTTATCGTAATTACCATCTATCTGGTCATCATTATCAGAGATCTCACTGCCATTATTACTGCTACCAATTCAGGTAAAATAGGAAATCCTCTAAAATTACAATTGAAGATATAACATATGCCAGGGGTTTGCAATAAGGAGCTTACTACAGTTTCTGCCTGTCCTTCATTGCTCCGCAGTGCATTCAAAGGGTTGTTTGTTAATTTTTTTCCAGTGTTTACAATTATTATTCATGGGAGAATAGGTCAATGGAAGATATGCTGTCATTTCTGACAGAGGATATCATGTCGTGTTTTGAATTCTCCTTTCCATTACCCTATCATGCACAGCCAATGGTTGTGCCATTTTCTAGTTTATTGTGGAAAAATTTCTTTAGACTTAATACTTTTACACAGATAGGAGACTTGTTTCCAAAAAATTTTATATAAAGTAGCCTCAACCTTTTTTTTTTACTTTAACAATTCTTTGTTATTTCTATTCAATACGTTCTTTACATGTCATTAATTTTCAAAGCTAGTTGTATTCTTCTGCTATTAAGAACTGTCCAAATGTTTGTTTTTCTGACATAATTCTTCATACATAGAGCATAAAAAAGACATACAAACAAGGGTTTGAAATGACTACTTAAAAGTACAAACCTAGAATGTTTTATATCATCTATTTCAAACTCTGTAAAATAATGTCTGTATTTCATATCATTTCCTTTTGGATATGAATGGTATAATAAATAAATAGGTAAATACCAGCAGTGTGATCTTAATTTTTCCATTTTTCAGGTTTCTCTTTCAAATATTAAATATTTTAGACTATGTCTGTTATTTCTTCCAGTTTAAAATTCTGTAAGTTTACCTTTTTGTTTCTCTCCTTTTTTTTTTTTTTTTGTTGGAGTTTTGTTTTTTCACCCCGGTTGGGGTGCAGTGGGACGGTTTTGATACATTGCTAGCCCCGCCCCCCGGGTTCACGCCATTCTCCTGCCTCAGCCTCTCCGAGTAGCTGGGACTACAGGCGCCCGCCACCACGCCCGGCTAATTTTTTGTATTTTTAGTAGAGACGGGGTTTCACCGTGGTCTCGATCTCCTGACCTCGTGATCCGCCCGCCTCGGCCTCCCAAAGTGCTGGGATTACAAGCATGAGCCATCGCGCCCGGCCTGTTTCTCTCCTTTTTATTTGCTTCTCTCCTGTCAAATTTTCCAGCCAATTTTTAATACCACACTTCCTTTTTGCTTTGTCTTTTTGAACTAATTCCCTCTTTATAGCTTATAAAAAGAACAAAATATATACTTAAGTCATTGGATTTTGTAGGAATTTTTAAAATTCCATTATCTGTCCATGGGTGTGTATCACACAGATCTCCCTTCAAGAAGGCCTACAATTTCAGGAAGACTCACAACCTCCTACGGGCACACCTTCAAATTCTCCATGGGGCTCAATCTGAGGCTTCATTTCCTAGAGGCTGCTGCAAGACAATGACCGGCTGTATCAGATGGAACATTTCAGCCCAATATGACACTCCTTTAATGACAGACCATTCCTAAGATCTCCCCATCAACTTTGTCAAAGCAGTTCTACAACACAAACTCTTCCGAGCTCATCCTCCTTTTTCCCTTCTCTTACTTCATAGGGGACGTGTCTGCTTTATGTTTTAAAGTCTTTTTTCATCATTCATGAGTCCTCTCTCCTTAACCTTCACAGGCATTTACCACAATCATTCTTATTTATGTCTAATCATATCTTGAGATCTTCTAAGATGACACAAGCAAAGTTGGTATTGAGAGTGGTTCAAGAAAATAAGTAAAAAAGATAGAGTTTAGAACTGGTTCACTTGCATCCTGGCTGGCAAGAAGAATTCAATCCTGAGTCAGCTGTGGGACACAAGTAGTTTTGTGCAAAAGTGGTGACCCAATTGCTAAATATTTCACTGGTAGTAACTTAGAGAAATGTCTATTGGAGGCAAACACCTTGCTGGTGTAATAATGTAGTCGTTTGTATAATGGGAGAAGGGGAATTGGGGAGATACTATAGGGAAAGTGAACCTGACTGTTCCTTAAGTCGTATTAATACCGAACAGAGGGAAAATGTTAAAGTGATAACATAAACATAGGCATGCACAGTATGGACAGTAAAAATTAAGTTGCTTCATTTTGCATCCCCTGTCACAAAGACAGAAGCACAATGCCTGGAGAGTCTCTTAAGTTTCCAAAGGCAACACATATAGAAATAACTGGAAATACTTTTTTGGCCCATATACCAGGAGACTCAGAAGGCTATTGGGCTTGAATGGGGTTCAGAACAGGAAAGACTCTGCAGCAGCTGCTGGCTACAGTACAAGTAGCCCTCGGCTTGTATCACAGCATGGCAAACTCTGTGGAGTTAGAGATTTCAGTGGTGACAAGATAGAAGTGTAGCATTTATAGCAATACATATGAGAGAATCACAATGTAGTCTCTTGAGACTTGGGTGCAAGGCCATGTTATCTGCACTAGAAAATTATATGCTTTTCAAGAAACACCTCCTAGAATGGTATTGACCCCTGATAGAAAGAGAACACAGTTGGGCAACAATTGAACATGATTCATAAATGCCCATCATGACCTATGACTCTCCCAGTTATAAATTCGATGAGGCCAGTAGTAGTTCATTATTAGGTGAAAATGGGACACCAGTTATAGCTCCAAGTAGGATGAGAGGGCATGAGTAGGTAGATAAACAGGAGGTCAGAATCCCAGTGCTACATGCCCTGACTGCATCTGTACCTATCCCCCACCTTGTAGCTGACAACCTGAAGGAGGAGGAAAAAGCTGATATGGTTTGGCTCTATGTCCCCACCCAAATCTCATCTCAAGTTATAATTCCCACATGTCGAGGGAGGGACCTGGTAGGAGGTGATTGGACCATAGGGAGGTTTCCCCCATGCTATTCTCTTGACAGTGAGTGAGTTCTCACAAGATCTGATGGTTTAAAAGTGTGATACTTCCCCTTTGCTTGCTTGCTCTTCTCTCTTACCTGCCATCATCTAAGAGGTGCCTTGCTTCCCCTTCACCTTCTGACACGATTGTAAGTTTCTGGGGGCCTCCCAGCCATGCAGAACTTTGAGTCAATTAAACCTCTTTCCTTTATAAACTACCCAGTCTGGGGTAGTATCTTTATAGCAGTGGGAAAATGGACTAATACAAAAGCCCTTCTTGGTTTATGGATGGGTCATCTTGATGTGTGGAGACAAGCAAAAATGGATGGTGATTACATTGCAACTATATTCAGGGAGGGAGTTGAAAGAGAGGAGAGAAGGAAAAATTCTGAGAAGCAAATCTGTAAATGAGGCTTCCATCACATTTTTTGTGGAGGCAGAAGTAGCCTTAAATGAAACCATATCCAGATTCATGTACAGTGCCAGTGATCTCATCAGCCGGTCAGGGTCCTGGAAGTAAAAAAATCCTCTAAGATCAGATATGAGAAAGCCTGGCACAGACACAAGAGTCAGTAGATATATGAGAGTTAGCACAAAAGTAAAAAGATATTTGAATCACACATAAACATCTACCAGAATGCAACCCTCATGGAAAAGTTACTGAAAAAGCAAAGAAAAATTCCTTATCCAGTAGATATTAACCAAATTTGCCAATGTCCAATCATGGAACTGACCCAATGGGCACTTGAATGGAGTAGACATGTGGCAGAGGGCACACATAACCCAACCACATGTTCTCCTATGTACCAAGGCTGATTTAGTCATGGCACCTCTGAATATTCTAACTGACAGAGACTAATGCAGAGCCCTCATATGGCATTATTTCTCAAGGAAATCAACTTACTACTTGGTGCCAGTTTGACTACATTAGACCCCTTCTGTCTTGGAAAGACCAGTAATCCATCCTCACTGGGTACAAGTTTTATATTCTCCAGGTTACAGACCCTCAGCCAGTATCACTAACTGAGGGCTGATGGAACACTTGATCTATGAGTGTGTAGAAAACTTTAGAGCAGTGGCTTTCTGCTTGGGCTTCTTAGCTCTTTCTTGCCAGCTTCAAATTTCAGCAAATGCTAACAATAAAAGTAACAACAACAGCATAGAGCTCACTTTTCTTGCCAGTCCTCTTTCCAGGACCTTGCACCTCAAATCCTGGCTGCCCTGGCAGCCCTGAACTCAAATTTTTGCCTCTAGAAACTTGGTACTTATTGTTCGGCTAGCTTCTCTGCTCCTTGTCTGCTGCCCTTTGCACTTTTTTTTTCCTTCTCACACAGAGGTAAGCATTGACAAATGCCCTAAGAAGAAAAGTGGCTTCCAGAATGATAACTCTTTCTTTGTGGTTCCCTTCTCTCTTGAATCTTGGCCTCCTAGTCCTGGCTATCTCAGCAGCTTCCAGATTATTTCATACAGAATTTGTCTGGTACTTTATCCATATGTTCTGTTTTCTTCAGTAGAGGGGCTGGGACATTATAGTGCCACAAGATAAATCTTTCTAGCTGAAAGTAGGATATGTACTTTAAATAAAATCCTGAGGGCCGAATGTCAACAGCTACCCCTCTACAAATTATTCATTTGGAAATCACATTTGTAATTTTTATAGTATCCCAATATCTATGTCCAATTATTATCAAATATTTCTTTGAATCATATTACTTTTTACTTCCATGAATGGAAAATCAGTATCACTTGAAATAAATGCAAAGTAACAAGAGAATAAATGTGATAATTAACACTTTTAAGCCACAATAGGTGACAGAAAATATGTGTTTGAAATTCTTAGTGAATAAATATTGTATCATTATGGTCTAACAATCCTCAAAAGTAGTGGTAATTAAGAAAAATTGGAGAACAAAGACGTTAAGAAACATATCTTGCTTACCTGAGGTCTCCAAGCTAGTAAGTGCTCGAGCCAAGAATTAAACCATGATAGTCTGGCTTTCAAGAACAAAGACTTCACAGCTGTATTTCATTACAACAATAAAAATATTTCAATGGTATTAAGCTTTAGTTAAATTCTATTTCCTGCTGAGAGATGATGAAAAGTGTTAGGAAAATGTTAAAATATACTAGCAACAAACTGATATTTTCTTCATAATGCATTAATGAGGACTAAAAAATGATACTTAGTGCTAAGCCTTTCTACCAGCAAACATCATCTTACACCTTGGGAAACATTGTTCAACCAATAACTTTTACTAACTTGTATTACTTTATTTGTCTAAACAAATCAAGAGACTGCTACGCTGAGTACAAAAAAAAAAGGTATTGTTAAAATTCTATCAGATTCCCTCTAATACAATTTCTATTATAAGATTTCAGATAAATGTATCATCTACTAAACACTGTAGAATATTAACTTTCTCCTTTAAACATCTTCATGGTTATTTGATCAAAATGAACAAATTCTCATCTTTGTGGTTTGCCAACACAGGGAAAACAAACAAAATTTTCAAGAATGTTGCTAAATGATGGTAGCACAATGATGTAAAAAAAAAAAAGAAGAAAAAAATATTGCACCACGTTATACCTATTAAAGTGATCAAAATCTGGAACACTGACAACACCAAATGCTGGTGAGGATGTGGAGCAACAGGAACTTCCATTCATTGCTGATGGGAAGGCAAAAATGGCAAACTACTTTGGAAGACTGTTGGGTGAGCTCTTACAAAATTGAACATATTCTTACCATTGATCCAGCAATCAATCCCCTTGAAATTTATCCAAAGATAGTGACACACACAAACCTGCACGCATGTTTGTAGCAGCTTTAGTTATAATTTGCCAAAGCTTGGAAGCAACCAAGATGTCCTTTAGTAGGTGAATAGATAAACTGGGTACATCTAGACAATAGAATATCATGCAGCACTAAAAAGAAATGGATTATTAAGCAATGACAAAACATGGAGGAATCTTAAATGGATATTTCTAAGTGAACAAACTCAATCTGAAAAGACTACATAGTGTCTGCTTCCAACTATATGACATTTTGAAAAGGGCAAAATTTTAGAGTCATCAAAAAGATCAGTGATTTATAGGGGTTGGAGGGATGGGGGTGTGATAAATGCTTGTGTAAAGCATGGCGGTAAGAGAAATGTGAGAAATCTCTGTGTCTTCCTCTCAATTTTGCTGTGAACCTAAAACTGCTCTCTAAGTGAAATCTATTAAAACTGCTCTCTAAGTGAAATCTATTAATAAAATATTGTTTTATATTATAGTTGAATTATCTAGGATGACTACAGTAATTGAATTAAATAATTTATCAGATTTTCCCTTAATATGTTTTTTCAAAGCCCTCATCCTCTCCAAAATATACATTGGTGGAAGACCATATAGGATGATTGCCACTAAATGCTGGTTAAGAACACCAATTAAATAATATCACTTTATGAAAAATATTAGCTGGCATATCATTAGCTTTTAATTCATTTTCAGTGACTGCAATGATTGGAAATCACCTGGCTTGAAATATATTTCCTTAGAATCTATTATTTTCTCAACTTCTGTTAACTATTCCAAATGAGGCTTTACTCAGATATATCAAATAACTATTATTCATGCCTGTTTCTCTTTCATGTAGAAGCACTGTTTTTATTCAGATGCATTCAGAAAGGTTTGAGAAAATTAAAATATCATTAATGTAATTTTTGATAAAATTCTTCTTTAGTGTCATGTGCTTTGTAGCCTTGGGGCTGATGTTTTGGATCATTCAATCATTATAAAAAGAAAATGTCTGACATATAACCAATACACAAAGCTAGACCTGCTGTCAAAGAAAACCATAGTAGCATTCTTCCTGTCAGAAAAAGCGTGACTGCGCACCTGTGGTCCCAACTTCTCAGGAACCTGAGGTGGGAAGATTGCTCGAGTCCTGGAGGTCAAGATTTTAGTGAGCCATGATTGCTCCACTGCACTCCAACCTGGGTGGCAGAACGACACAAAAAACAAACAAAAAATCAAAAAGCCTGAATTCATTTCCAATTCAAGTAAATATATGTCAATATGCATCCCACGAGGATAATTTCAATTCTGAATTCTAATTCTAAGATACATAAATAGTTAGATAATAGCTGGATAGATGATATATAGATGCTTGGATAGATATAGGGCTTTGTCAGGAGTTTTATGACTAATACTTTGCTGCTTTCTTCCTTAGAAACAGTGCATTATTTGACAGAACGATGAACAAATAAAGGTCATTAAATGAAAATTATTGCTGCAAAAGTCAGAGGGTAATTATGAAAGGGACACGAGAAAAGAGACCCTGCATGACCGCCTTCACCCATACAAAAGGATACATAATGACATTCAAAATCTAACAATTGTTATCCTTACAATTATCTGTGCCCATTTACCATTCGAGAAGCCTTCCTGACCCTCCCCACCAAGGGTACTCACAGCCCAATTTGATGATCATTGCTATAAAAATGTTTTGTATGATTTGTTTATACTTAAACTATTTTGAGTGGTTTATATAATTAATTGTTTGGAAGAAAATATTAAATACCACATTGTATGATCAGATTTCTTTTTCACTTAAAGTTCAATTACCCCAAAGATGTCATTAAAATTTAGCACAACAGGGAAGACACTTAAAGTATTTACATGAGCTCCCTCTTCCTCAACACACAGAGGCCTTAATTTCCATTGTCTTCTTCAATTTCAAATATGTCTTTGGTAGAGTTTCTATGATATATCAAATATACTCACGTCTGTTTATGGATTAATAGAACAAGCTATGATCTGCCATCACTCCAACTTTGATAAATGATTAATTTTATTCCATATAAAAAGGCAGAGAAGAGGTAGGCATAATTTAAATGTGTTTTAAATATCACTACACATGGCCAGCAGTATATTTTTCAAATGCACAGCAAATAACTGTTTCATACTTCTTCTTTTAAAATTCCATACAGAAAATATTTCCCTTAGAGTGTTTAAGATATAAGTGTCTTTCCAAAGAAGCCATTCAGTTTGACTCACAATAGGAAAAAAACATTTCAGATCAATGATGTACTTGAAATAGGATTTGTGAATTTTTTCTGAAGTCTGAATAGATCTTTGGGACAGGTTACACATAATGAGATTGAATGGTAATGAAAAAAATGAGAGATAGAAAACTTATAAAAAGGCATAAGCAGCTGAGTCCTAGGTATTTGATGTTATAGCTAGGAGCACAATTTTTAACTATGGTCAAAACTTTCCATGCAATAGAGAAAAATAATAGCAATGTTTACAAGCCCCTCCTAATGAAGTGGAATTTTAAAGAAATTCTTTCTAGCTCTTGTTTTAACAAGGAAATTCTATAGATATTTAAGAAGTAGAAGTTAAAATAATTCCCCTAAGCAGGTTTCAGGTGTATTGAACACTATTTCAATGTTGCTGACTAGTTTCAGTGTGGCTCTGAATAATTCATGTCCAAATCATTGTTTTTTTCAGGAAACAGACTTGGTAAAGAAGCCTGTCCTATTCCATTGCTGACTCACCTATTCCTTTTTCCTTACCACCTGACAAGTATATTTCTAATTGAAATGCATAGTAAAGTTTGCCTGTCCAGAAAAATAAGTGGAGAAAAATAGTTTATAGTTAATCTTATTTCAGTTTGACTGCTTAAAATCAAAATTAAATCCTCTTGAAGTTTGAATAAAGAAAAAAGAATACAGTCCGATTTGTCAAGCACCATATATTGTAGACTTATTTATAGCAAGAAATAGGTTACTATTTTCTGAAATAAATGCTTTTTATAATAGCCCGGTTTGTTTTATATCACAGATGGACAGGTGAAAGAGCAATGCATTCTGTATAGAATGCTAATAAAACCATATTGAGCATGCTAAAATATTAACAAAAACTCATATACCTCTTCGTTATTTACAATGTAAACATTGAAAAGTTGGAAAAAAATTTATAAAAACTCATAGCCATGTGGTACAGGTTTGGCGTTTTCGATATTATTCATAGCTTAATGAACTGCTCCTAGTACTACACAGCTTTTTTCTGTTAACTGGATTCTCTATTACATACATAATCATCTTCACTCCCAAAACAGCATCTTTCTTAACATGCCTATTACTCTTGATGGCACCATCAGCCTCCCAGTCACTGGGTCTCAAATCTTGGTGTCATTTTTAACTGCTTTTTCTTTCTTTTTTTTTTTTTTTTGCCACTCACATAATAAGAAATCAGTGCTATATATTCCACTTCTATGATTTTCTTACAGATATCCCTTCTTTTCCATTTTCACTGCTATCAGTCCAGTTTAGATTTCTACTAACTTTCACCTAGCAAATTATGGCCAAGTAAAATCAGGCCTGCCACCTGTCTTATAAATAATGTTTTATTGGTACACAGCCATGCTTGTCCATTTGCATATCATCTATGGTGCTTTTACTCTTCAACGATACAGTTGAGTAGTTGTAACAAAGACCATATGCCCACAAAGCCCAAAATGTTTACTATCTAGCCTCTCACAGAAAACATTTGTCATCCTCTGACCTAAAATATTGTTATAAGAATTCCTACTGGTATCGTTATCTCCAGACTCTTCTAAAGTTAATCCTCACATCAAACTGTCTGTTGGATCTTTTTGAAACATTAACATTCATGAAAGTCTCATGCTCAAATCCCTCAAAGCCTCGTGCTTACTCACACACTAACACACGTAATTCTGAGCTTAGTAAAAGCCCTACCTGTGCCCATATAAACTGATAGGGACTTTGTTTCCTGGGCATACATGGCCTTGAACTTCCCAGTTCAACTTGTAATATCCATCTTTGTGCTGTAGAAATACTGATGATGGTAATTATAAGCCCATCTAAAATAATACCTACTCCTAGAATCTTTCGCCAATACATTCGGCCATATGCAAACCTACATACTTTCCTCAGAAGATTTTCCTTTTGCTGTAGCCATTTGTCATCCACTCTCACTACATTGCAAGCTTATTGAAGAATAAAACTTTGCCCTACTTCATCTGCTGTTAGTTCTGATTTGGTTCCTTGCATTTGTTTATTTATTTAACAGACATCTGTTTTATAACATACATCCTCAGCACTATGCTAATAAAGAAGGATGCAAAGAAAACATAGTTGCTACCCTCAAGGAGTTTACTTAAGACTTTTAAAAGCAAACAATGTAGTATAATGACATTAGTGTAAAGGTATACCCAAAGGAAGCTAAGACTTCTACTTAAGTCAGACTGGAAGATAAGGAAAGGAGTCTCAGTGCAGTTGGCAACTCAGTGGTCCTGGATAGGAGCTAGCCCAAGTGCAACATGATTGAGGAACATTTTAAGCAAAGAGAAAGGTGCAGTGGCTCACACCTGTAATCCCACAACTTTAGGAGGCCAAATGGGGCAGATCACCAGAGGTCAGGTGTTCAAGGCCAGCCTGTCCAACTAGGCAAAACCTTGTCTCTGCTAAAAATACAAAAATTAACTGGGCATGGTGGGAGGTGCCTATAGTCCCAGCTACTTGGGAGGCTGAGGCATGAGAATCTCTTGAACCTGGAAGGCAGAGGTTGCAGGGAGCATTTGAGTTACTGCACTCCAACCTGGGAGACAGAGTGAGACTCTGTCTCAATTTAAAAAAAAAAAAAAAAAGGGAATGGAGATGGGATTTGTTAACTAAATATGAGGATTCATTAACTATGAGAATTTTTTAAAACA
This sequence comes from Hylobates moloch, assembly GCF_009828535.3. NCBI lineage: Eukaryota > Metazoa > Chordata > Mammalia > Primates > Hylobatidae > Hylobates > Hylobates moloch. Next base: position 128,797,976 of record NW_026652278.1, read on the forward strand.
TGTAGATTATAAAAAAAAAAACTCAAATAGTTCACCGTTTCTCACAGAACCATTAGAAGTTCTATGAGGCCATGTGTGTTCTGCTTCATTTTGCATCTCATCTGTTATCACGCTTCCCCAGTCTAATTTTCTTCCAGCAACTCAGTCCTTTGAGCTGCTCTCACTGTGCTTTATCTGGCCTGACAGGCTTAACACTTGCAATGCCTCACCTGGAACTCTCCCTTTTCTACCTTATAAACCAGTTAACTCAGTGCTCATACTTCAGATCTCCTCAAGTTTCCCTTCCTCTGAAGTCTTTCCTGATTTCCCTGATTAAGCTAAATGTTCCATTAAATGTGTTACTGGAATTAAATACCTCTCTTTCTAAGCTCTTAACATAGCTGGATTTTCATGATTTTGGTTTTTGTTTTATTTTGTTTGTTTTTTGATTATTTGTTTAATATCTCTCTCATCACCTAGGGCAAAATCTCCAGGAATGCATGAAGTGTTACCACTGTATCCTCAGTGCAGAAAACAATTGTTCTCTGCATGTCATAGAACACATAAAAAACTGTATAATATTTACTTAATAGAATAATTAATTAACCTGTAATTCATAAATAGAGGACAAAGTGAAAAATATTTTAAGATTCAACTTGGCACTGAGCACATGGTTGTATGTTTATTATGTAGGAAACACAACAGCCTAGGGTAATTTGAGGAATATGATTACTTTTGGTTTTTGACATGGCATTTTTTACATGCAAGATGAATTAGAATATTAGTCTGGAGGTTGGAAGAAAAAGTCTGAGTTAGCAATAGGCATTTTGAATCTCTCATTGTAGTTAGTGAGATAACCCAAGCAGAATTTATCTTGGGTTAAATAGGAAGTTTAAGAAGGGCACCCTGAGAAATAACTGTGTAATGGAAAGGCAGTTTAGTAAGCAAGGTCTATGAAAGAATTTTTTTTTTTTTTTTTTTTTTTTTTTTTTTTGGTGGGGGCAGAGTCTTGCTTTGTCACCCAGGCTGGAGTGCAGTGGTACAATCTTGGCTCACTGCAACTCCACCTCCCAGGTTCAAGAGATTGTCCTGCCTCAGCCTTCCAAGTAGCTGGGACTACAGGCACATGCCACCATGCCTGGCTGATTTTTGTATTTTTAGTAAAGACGGGGTTTCACCATGTTGGCCAGGCTGGTCTTGAACTCCTGACCTCAAGTGATTCACCTGCCTTGGCCTCCCAAAGTGCTGGGATTACAGGAGTGAGCTACCACACCCGGCCTATAAGAGAGATTTTGTGGCATGGCACAGAGTAGTGGAAAGAAAATCAAGAAAGAGTTTTTAGAAACCAGTAGGGGAACAAGTTTTGAAAAGGAGGAAACTTTACTGATGGACACTGGAGTGCTTCAAATCTAACCAAACTCACCGATGAGTTACATATTTCAAAGAACATATAGATGGAGAAAAACAAGGTTGCATTCATGAGTAGTATATACTTCTTCCATGTCTTTAAGACTCTAGAACTTTTCCTCCAGGGAAAGTTCTTTTTCAGTGTAGGAATGGGAGTGTCATATAGATTTGAGAGTTGGCTAGGACAGAATGAATTTGGACTAGGAAGATCCAAGCTTTTTACCTTCTACCTGTGTGACTCAGACTATTTCTATTTTTCTGGTTCTTCATCTGTACGTTGGAGATAATAATACATATTTTCCAGAGTTACTTGGTTTAAGGAAAGTATAAATAGATTTATTTCATTTTTTCTCTATATTATATTTTTGTGGAAACAGTCTATTTTAATGCTAGTTTGAAGATTACAAAAGATAAAAATATTGGCCTTTTTCCTTACAATAACATCCTGAAAACTATTCAAAGTACTTTTTAACAGAAAATGCAGTAGTAGTGCATTCCACAAAAATTGCAGAGCCTTAGCAAAATCTGTGTGACAAGGTAAGAGAAATCAGAAAATTGTTTTATAAATCTCTCCACCTGCAATAATATAAACAAATATCATAAACAGAATCCACATTCAAATTAAATTCTGGATATTTAATTACCCATAGACATCCTAAAATGGGTGAACAATTGTCATCATGTAGCCCTATGTAAATCACTCTTAATATTGTTCATAAACAGGTTGGCAATATAAAATAAAATAAAACCCAAACTCAAGGGTGGATGATAATTCCATTAGCATTAAAGTATTTCTATGGTAAAGTGTTTTGTCCACTTCAGAATCATCCAAAACACAATGTGCTCTTAATGAACAAATAGTTTCTAGAAAGTTTAAAAGTCTCTCTTTCGCCCAGGCCCATGGCGCTGGCAGGATGGGCAAGTGTCATGTACTTCGTACTGCTAGGAAGCTCCGTAGTCACCGAAAAGACCCGAAGTGGCATGATAAACACCAAGAAAGCCCATTGAGGCACAGCCCCAAAGACCAACCCTTTTGGAGGTGCTTCTCCTGCAGGAATGGTGCTGGGAAAAGTAGGAGTTGAAGCCAAACAGCCAAATTCTGCCACTAGGAAGTGTGTCAGGGTCCAGTGCATCAGAATGGCAAGAAAATCAGAGCCTTTGTACCCAATGATGGTGAGGAAAACGATGAAGCTCTGGTTGCTGGATTTGGTCGAAAAAGTCATGCTGTTGGTGACATTCCTGGAGTCTGCTTTAAGGCTGTCAAAGTAGCCAATGTCTCTCTTTTGGCCCTATACAACGGCAAGAAGGAAAGTCCAAGATCATAAATTTCGGTGTTGAAAACACCATAGTAATAAATTTTCATTTGCAAAAAAAAAAAAAAAAGTATAAAAAAAATGGTTCCACGCAAATAAGTTTTTTGTCAACACAGCATTTAGGGAGTCAGTTCTTACTCAGTTGGTATGATGTGCTATCCAAGGACTAATTTAAAGAACTTAATCAAATGGTCATTGTCGATATGATATGGAGTATGAGATAAATATGTTGTCAGAAGATCTATCTTGTCTTTTTCTTAAAACTAAATATTCCATTAGAATGCTATATGTTCCCATATTTTATGTTATTCTAGTATTTAGTTATCGGCATACATAACATTATCTGCAATCCTTTCTTAATATATGGTATATAATAATTATTTACAAACACATGTTAAACTGGTTAAGGTCAGGTATAAAAATTTGTCAAAAGCTTGAAATTGTTCTTTTCACACTGTGTTTCTATCACAATAAGTGAAATGATAAGGTTTTTTAGTTAAACATTAAATTATCTAGAAAAAGGTATATTAAAAATATTTAAACTGTCTTAAATTTTAGTTCCAAGCTTTGATAAAATTCAAGTAATTCCTAAATACCTTTTTGTTATTCTAATTCAAGGCCCAGTGTTATACCTACTAATAAAAATACAAATTTGAGTTTATAGTAATTTTAATATGTATTTATATATCAAATAAAGATACAAGTTTTATTTTAATCGAGATATAATTGTATTCAAGTTACATCCTTAATCTCTGTAAATTCTATAGGAGAAAATAAGAAAAAATATTTTTCACCAATATCAGAAACAGTCTATAAAAGATAATTTACTTTTTGAAGGTAGTAAACCTGGGGTGTCTTTTTATGAAATAATAGAATGACAATTTCTCTATGTAATCGGATTAATATTATTAGCCAAAATAGATAAGTCAGAACTTTATCCTGTTGTCACCGTTTTATTGTTCAGACTAACTAGAATATTCATTTCTATCTTATCAGTGGATCATTTGCAAAAAATGAAAATACATTAAAGAGATCTGTATAATTTAATATATTCACTTGATATTTTTTACCTATTAAATATGTGAAAAAGGAAATATACTAAGATCATAAAATTAAGGAAAGATAAGAATGGAATTATTAAAAATGCTTATAGTCATTTTGATTTGAGAGCATGTGGCTAAAATAATCTAAATTTCAGTGTTTTGAGGAATCATACATTGATTAAGCTTTTGGAAGATTTACCTTAGGGGAGTTTAAGGGAAAGACATAATGGGGAAATAGTCATGTTTAAAATCAAACATTCCTTTGATTAGAGGGTGAATATTGCCAAAAGTAATGAAAGCTGGCCAGATTTTATGTGAGGCACTGTTCATCAACACAAACCAAAAAGAAGAGGCAAATATATATATATACACACAGACATATGTGATATATATATGATATTCAAATATATATGACACTCAATTCGATATATTCAATATATATATGATATTCAAAATTATTTTATTTGGCTTTGAAATTAAGGTCATTTTAGTATTCCGTGCTACAAGTGCTAAACAACTGCATAGCAACAGAATAGTCTTTGGAATTTTGCAATACTTCCAATACAGACATTAGCAAAATATCAGATGTCATCATCTTTAAACAAGACATGAAATAAACAAGTTAAGGAACTTCAACATGATGGCTAATAGCTATATGTGAGTTCTAAACCAAACAAACAGGTTCCTAAGGATCCTAAAGAGACTTATGTCACGGTCTGACAAATTATTGTTATATTGAAAAACATTAAGAGCACATTCTCTCCAAAATAAAGTTTCCATTTAGGTACAATCAGCAGGGCTTAATTAGAAACCATGAATAATTGAACATGCTGCTGATCTTTGAGCAACAAACCTAAGAGTCACGTAGAAGCAAATTCTTATTAGACAAAAGGGCATGTTGTACTGAATCACTCTCCAGTGTTTTCCTGTCTCTGATGGCAACATTTTCAGTGATAATTCAAAAGAATACCCTCTGAGAAAATACTATAAATATGTCTTCAGTTAAAATAGGAAAAAAAAATCAAATAAATCAAACAAACAAAAACTCTTGCAATCTCTACAAAAAGCCACGTTTCTAGAAATATAATAGAGAAAGAGGGAGAGGGAAAAGGTATAGATTAGAAATACCTTAGTATATTGCAGTCTTCATAGAATTGATCATTCTGGCAATGATATTAAAAGCCAAGCTTACAAATACTCACTACTGGAGCACAGTTTGAATTTATGTACCCGTTTCTCATTGTATGTAAGTCCCTCCCTAGTAGTGTGCTAAGAGAGCATATGCTAAATGCTTACCTAAAATCCTCAGTGGCTATTCCAGTTTCAGTGTGTTTACTTGAGGTTATTCAAAATACATCTGTTAGTAAGCAGTGTTTAAATTAACTAAAACAGTTTGGGCACACATAAACAAAATCCAAATAGCTAAAAACAAAATAAAATTAAACACAAAAGCAAAAGTGTTGAAATAAAAAGCCAACTCTGTAAAATATTTAAAGAGGTTTATTCTGAGCCAAATATGAGTACTCATGGCCTGGGGTACAGTCTCAAGAGGTCCTGAGAACATGTGCCCAAGGTAGCCAGGCTAAAACTTGGTTTTATATATTTTTAGGGAGACAGAAGTTGTAAGTAAAGGTATAAAACATAAGGTATTCATTGGTTTGGCTTGGAAAGGTGGGGCATCTTGAAGCAGAGAGGTGGTAGAGGGAGTGCTTACAGGTCTTAGGTGGATTTCAAAGATTTTCTGGTTGTCTTGGAAAGAGTTAAGCTTTGCCTAAAGTTGAAGTCACCAGAAAGAAATGCTTGAGTTAATGGGAGCTGTGGAAGCCAAGTTTCTTGTTATGTAGATGAAGCCTCTCGGTAGTAGGCTCCAGAGAGAGTAGACGGTAAATGTCTCTTTTCAGACCTTAAAACATGTCAGATTTTTAAGGTCTGAATCCAGAAAAAAACTTAAAAAGGGAAGGAGATTCTCCACAGAATGCCAATTTCCCCAACAAGAGACATCTCGTCAGGCCCCTTTTAAAATATGTCAATTAAATACATTTTGGGGTAAAATGCCTTGATTTCCTTCAGGGTCATGTGATACTACACCAGTGTCAGGTTGGAATTTGGTACTTTATTGCTATAGAGTCTGTTTTGTAGTTTTATGTTCTCTCTTTTAATGTTAATCCTGGTCAGTTGTGCCGAAACCCCAAAGGGAGGGGGCTTAATGAGGCTTGTCTGACTCCCATTTCCTGCTATGGCCTGAACTAGTTTTTCAGTTTTTTGGGGGATCCTCTTTGGCAAGAGAAAGGAGTCTCTTCAGTCAGTTGGGGGATTATCATTTTGTTTTTGGTTTACAGTGTTTATCTAGTTTACTGATTTTCCTGGAGCCATGCCCAACACTGCTATTTCTGTGTCTTTCGTTTTTGTTATCTTTCTATATTATGGGCCATGTATCATTTTTTTGATTCCCTGTTTGTTTCAGGATAACTAACCAAAGGGGTCTCCCCTCTTTCTGTCTTATTATTTTATCTACTGTAAAGAGGAATTGCAACATTGTCTGTAAAAGCTACAGCTCCTGCTCCTGCTTTTGCTGACTTTGCAGTCTTCCTTGCCCTCTATATAACCTTCCATTCTGTAACTCTCTGCTTTTCTCAATTTGCTTCTCTGTCCATATATTGCGCTATGCCTCAGGACTTCCAGACCTGAAGGAGACATCAGAGTACACCTTAAAAAACCTGAACTAAGTGAGATTGTGACTGCCCAATGGGTTCACCTTGCCCACTGCCCAGACAAAGCTGATTTATCAAGGCAGGGGAATTGCAACGGAGAAAGAGTAAATCACTCAGAGCCGGCTGTGCGGGAGACCAGAGTTTTATTATTACTCAAATCAGTCTCCCTGAGTATTCGGGGATCAGAGTTTTTAGGGACAACTTGGTGGGTAGGGGGATGCCAGTGAGCAAAGAGTGCTGATTGGTTAGGTAGGAGATGAAATCATGGGAAGTTGAAGCTGTCCTCTTATGTTGAGTCAGTTCCTGAGTGGGGGCCGCAAGATCAGATGATCTAGTTTATCCATCTGGGTAGTGCCAGCTGATCCATCAAGTGCAGGGTCTGCAAAATATCTCAAGCACTGATCTTAGGAGCAGTTTAGAGAGGGCCAGATTCTTGTAGCCTCCAGATGCATGACTCCTAAGCCATAACTTCTCACCTTGTGGCTAATTTGTTAGTCCTACAAAGGCAGTCTGCCCTCCAGGCAAGAAGGAGGTTTGTTCTGGGAAAGGACTGTTATCAGCTTTGTTTTAAACTATAAACTAAGTTTCTCCCAAAGTTAGTTCGGCCTACGCCCAGAAAGGAACAAGGACAGCTTAAAGGTTAGAACCAAGATGGAGTCAGTAAGGTTAGATCTCTTTCACTGTCTCAGTCATAATTTTGCAAAGGCAGTTTCAAGATCAGTGAGCAGTTTTTTCTTATTGGCAATGGCAGCCATGACCTGTGCCCATTGCAGTAATACTAATACATGCTGACTAATACCTCCATGTTTGCTTTCTTGGATCTTCCAGTCCTTCCACTTGCTTCTCTCAGCTCTCTCAAAACAGATAACTCAATGTTTCCATTTGAAATAACTTTCCAGGAGCTTCTGTTTAGAAGACAGTCCCTCAGATAAGCCTCAGAGGTCTACTCTGTTTCACTACATCACAGGCTCCAAACTCCAGGATTCCAGCAGAGGCATTTCCACAGAGTTACTGCCCAGAAAAGACCTTGAGACATATTTTAATTGTCATCCAGGATATTCGAACCACATACGATAAATTCCTTAGCCAACTCCCATTTACTTGTCGCTGTCTTTAAACATTTGATGGATAAAATTTTTATTTTATTTATTTATTTATTTCATTTTGAGATGGAGTTTCTCTCTTGTTGCCCAGGCTGGAGTGCAATGGCGTGACCTTGGTTCACCGCAACCTCTGCCTCTGGGGTTCAAGTGATTCTCCTGCCTCAGCCTCCCAAGTAGCTGGGATTACAGGCATGCACCACCACGGCCCATTAATTTTGTATTTTTAGTAGAGACGGGGTTTCTCCATCTCGGCGATCCACCCACCTCAGCCCCCCAAAGCAATTTGAAGAGGCAGTATAGTGCAATAGTTCAAAATTCAGATTCTGTGACCAGACTGCCCGAGATTCCAGTCCTAAGGCCACTGCCTCCCTACCAAAAGGACCTTCAGTGTTTCATTTTATCTCTCTGTGCCTCCATTTTTTCACCTGTAAATGGGGCAATATTTATCTTGATCTTTTTGGAAATAAATGTGCTAATTATGTAAAGTGCTTAGAAAAATGTTGCCATTAAAACTGCCTTGCAAATATTGTAACTGAGGCAATTATTACAGTGAAAGAGATCTGACCTAACTGACTCCACCTTGCTTCTAACCTCCAAGCTGCCCTTGTTCATTCCTGAGTGTGGCTGAAGTAATTTTGGGAGGAACTTAGTTTATGGTTTAGCTTTCAAAACAAAGATGTTTACATCCCTTTCCCAAAACAAACCCCATTCCTGCCTAGGGTCTAGATTGCCTTTGCAGGACTAACAAATGAGTCACGAGATTAGAAATTATGGTTTAGGAGTCATGCAGCTGGAGGCTGCAAGATTCTATAGCTCCCCAAATTTCTCCTGGGGATACCATCGCTATTTTAAAACGTAAGATGAGATCCTGAGATATGTTGCAGACCCTTTACTTGACGGATAAGCTGGTGCCACCCAGACTGATAAACTGGCTCATCTGACCTTGTGGATCCCACCAAAAAACTGACTTAGTGCAAGAGGAGAACTTCGATTCCCTGTGATTTCATCTCTGACCTGACCAATCAAAACTCCCCATTCACTGGTCTTCCCCGTACCAACCAAATTATCCTTAAAAACTCTGATCCCCAAATGCTTGGAGAGACTGATTTGAGTAGTAATAAAACTCCGGTCTCCCACACAGCCTGTTCTGCATGAATTACTCTTTCTCAATCGCAATTACCCCATCTTGATAAATCAGTAATAAGCATCATATCAATTGTTAGCTATCGATGTTATTATTATTATTACTAGTATTGTAACTAAACATAGGCTCAATTGCTTGCTGCTTGCAAAGCCAATAACAGGGATAAGATTTAGTGAAAGGAAATTTACTTTATTCCAGAGGTAGCAGTGAGGAAATGGTCAAGGCTAGTACCTTAAAGAAACCATTTCAAACTTTAGGCTGGGACGAGGGACTTACAAAGGGAACTTGGAATGGGAGGCGTGTGGAAACAGTCCTGAATACAAGGTCTGAGTGTTCTGTCCTGGTGGCTAGCTTGAGTTGTGCTCCACCTGGAATGCAGGCTGGCATTATCTCAACCATGGCCAGGTTGTTGACTAACCACTTTGAGGTAATCTCTGAAATTTTGCAGCTGGGTCTCCCTGCCTGGTCTGTCTCATGATTAGCCCCTGGAACTTCTAAGTAAGCACATAGTTAAGTGTGCATGGTGTAAGTTTAACAGGCATACAGTTACATAAATGTGCATGATGTAAGGGGTTGTATGATGGAAAAAGGAGGAAATAAAGGGTTTTCAGGTACTTTTCAAGGCTACATTCTCAGATTAAGAAAGGAAAAAAAAAAGCTCTAAAATGCATTACTAGGCTGGTATTCTCAGTTACAGTATTAGTGAGAGAAAGCCAGATGTTAATCTTTTATTTTCTACTAATTCGATGAACAATTTTACAAAATTACGAACTTTTTGCAGTTTATTTTACTTTTAAGGAAAGAACTGCCAGTTAATATACAAGACCTTTCCTAACACTAAAAATATGAATTTCAAACTGAAGCAAAGCCGTTCTTAAATATTTAAAATGAAGAGTATTTAAGGCTGCTTTATTTTTGCATTACATATTGTTATAAGACAACCTCTTAGGTACTATAGAATAGTACATTAAAAATTGTATTACCTATATATTTTATAATGCGATTTCATTTTAAAACAAAATTATGTTAATAGGTTTTTCCCACATTATTTTTTTCTGACATTATTATTGATATATGCATTTTTTTTACCTTGAATCACCATTTACAATTATTTCTAGGAAGAAAAAAATGTCAAAATGTATTATTTCTTTCTCTATAATGATATTCTGTGTGAATAGATGCATCTGAGATTTTTTCTCATTTCAGTTCATTTCGCATGTAATATTACATAGCCTGGAGTATAAACAAAAGCTAAAAATAAAAACACATATTTCTTAGCTTGTAACATCTATGATACGCTTCCTGTAAAGAAGAAATAACCTAACCAAAATAGCAGTTTCAGAAAACACCTCTTCAAAGAGAAATTGTTTAGAAAAAGTATGATCTTAAATTTGGAGAAGAGCTGAGATGTCAAATAGTTAAGTTTTTACCTAAAAAATGAAACGCCTATAAAACATCAATATTTCTAATAATCATTAATCTTTGGCTTACAAGTACCTGGGGCGGGAAGCTTGTTACTTAACAAGGCATCCCATTCCTTTGCATTTCTGAAACACTCAGATTGAGTCACAAGTCACCTCCATGTCATTTCCCTTCAGAAGTCCCGCCTCTACTCTCTATTTTGTAAGAAATAAGTGCACTATCTTAAGATATTTCTTATGACATGATTCGTAGCTTTTAACTATCCTAATTGTTCTTCCCTAGTCATTCTTCTTTGCCAGTTTTCCTCTGAAAATCTCAGGCAATTTCACAGTCCTTTCTTGTTTCCTTTCTAACATAAAATACACAAATGTAAACTTAATTAATCACATAGTTGAAAGTCAGAGGACTGCATTTTTTTTCCTTTTATACTACAACTTTTATTCTGCTTCTTCAACAAATATCTTAGAACATAGTAGCAACAAAAACATATATTTAGTCCAAAAATTAGAATGACCTGTTTCAGGTCAATTAAATTTAAATGGCTGCCATCAATCCCTTTGCTTTCCATTTTATCATCAAGCATTATGTTACTGATTTTAATGTCCAGTTAGCTACTTATCTATTTTTATTTGTTGCCAAAATTAATTTCTTGGGTTTCTATTATGTGGTAAATCTATTCTATAAAGAGCTGAGAAAGTGTTATGCCTTAATTGTAAAATTACGAGATAAAAAATCAACTTGTTTAAACATATTGCCAAACTCACCAATGAGTATGAAACATGAAATAAAGTTCTCTCATCCAATTTGTGAGAAATCAAACACATATATTCTCAATGATAATTAGAAACAAACTTCTCTCCACAGTTTACCTCTGAATGAATAGGCACATGCCTGGTGCTTTTATTAATTCCACCCCCAACCACCACATATAGATGAAAATTCTACCATGCTGCCCCAGCTGTAAAGGAGTCACCTGCAATCCTGAGTGAGGCATTCTTTGTGATGACTTCTTCCAAATATCTATTCCTGTAGATTGTATAACTACAATTGTATAACAACAATATTTGGAAGAAGTCATCACAAAGAATGTCTCACTCAGGATTGCAGGTGACTCCTTTACAGCTGGGGCAGCATGGTAGAATTTTCATCTATATGTAGGGATTGGGGGTGGAAATTGAAGAATGATGATAAATAAGAATAAAAGAAAAATGGAAACATACTTTTGTGGAATTTAAAATAACTCATGATCTAGCCAAGTTTGTTTTTACAAATATTAAATGAAATTCCAAAAATCTATAAATACGTAATTGCTGTTAGCAATAGAGCTGGTAGGGAGGTGGGGAAACAGGGCATGCTCTGTTTGAATAAACTTAATATAAGTGAATAATAAATTATGGGAAGAGAAATAGGCACTGTAGTAATTTTGCTTCTTGAAGAACATGTTTTATGCATTTATGAAAATTCTCCCATAAATTAAGTAATGTATTAAAGAATGCAAGAAAAGGGAAACCCTTTATTCAAACCAGTTGTGTTTCATTTCCCAGTTTTATTATATACCATGGGAAAGTGATTTAAAATTCCTAACTAAACCTTGACTTGCATCAGAAAATAATCTTCAATTACACTTTTAAATTTACTTTTAAAGAGGAAAATGTGTATTTTACTGAAATCTTGCGTTAATAAGATAACTTTGCTTTTTATATAACACTTTGGCCAGAAATCCTGAGTTTTAATCTACGTACTTGCTTACGTTTATCTGATGCACCTTAACAATAAATCTGTGACAATTTAGGCAATGCTGGTAAAGAATATCTTTAGTTAAACCAAACCAAAACATTGATAAAGGTTGTAACATCATGTGCTGGCAGTTCCAAGTGAATTAGGCAAACTCTAATTTTACTAACTCAAAGATTATTAGGTATGTACTTGAGGTAACTGTCACATGCAATTTGAAGATAATCCCAAGATTTAGTCTGGGACTTTTGTTACTGGAAAGGTGTCCCTATCCAGACCCTAAAAGAAGGTTCTTAAATCTTTCCCAAGAAAGAATTCAAGACAGGTCCATAGAGTAAAGTGAAGGCAAGTTTATTAGAAAAGTAAAGCAATAAAAGAATCGCTACCCCATCAACAGAGCAGCCCCATGGGCTGCTGGTTGCCCATTTTTATGGTTATTTCTTGATTACACGCTAAACAAGGGGTGGATTATTCATGCCTCCCTTTTTAGATCATATAGGGTAACTTCGTAACATTGCCATGGCATTTGTAAACTGTCAGGTGCTGGTGGGAGTGCAGCAGTGAGGATGACTGGGGTCACTCTCGTCACCATGTTTGTTTTGCTTGGTTTTGGCCGGCTTCTTCCTCTGCAACCTGTTTTATCAGCAAGGTCTTTATGACCTGTATCTTGTGCTGACCTCCTGTCTCATCCTGTAACTTAGAATGTCTTAACCTCCTGGGAATGCAGCCCAGCAGGTCTCAGCCTCATTTTACCCAGCCCCTGTTCAAGATGGAGTTGCTCTGGTTCAAACAGATCTGACACTTTCATGAGACCTGGGAGAGAAACTGATTCTAGTTAATGTGTCTGAGCACTTGGAAAGGGATACATAATTTAACTGTACAGCTTAGAATTATAGTCTAAAGCTCTTATTCTTACTCTAGGAAGGCACAAATGACTCAACAAATAAATCAATATTTTAAAATTTACACTGAATTTGGTATTAAAATGATAATCTTTACTAGTTATTGGCCATATAGTATCAATCTGGCTGAGTTTGATGACACTAAATTTGGTAATTTCAAAGGGAGTGCAATATGGCTTTTGCTATTGTTATTTATTTTTTGAGACAGGGTTTTGCTCTTGTTGCCCAGGCTGGAGTGCAATGGCACAATCTCGGCTCACCGCAACCTCCGCCTCCCGAGTTCAAGGGATTCTCCTGCCTCAGCCTCCCAAGTAGCCGGAATTACAGGCATGTGCCACCACGCCCAGCTAATTTTGTATTTTTAGTAGAGATGGTGTTTCTCCATGTTGGTCAGGCTTGTCTCAAACTCCTGACCTCAAGTGATCTGCCTGCCTCGGCCTCCCAAAGTGCTGGGATTACAGGTGTGAGCCACTGCGCCAGGCCTGCTATTGTTATTTAATAATGATTTGCTTTTTGAAAGGATCATTGAAGGTTGCCCTCATGTTCTATAAATACTACCCAGGGATATGTCTCACTAATTATTGATACTCTCTGAGCATCTTGTGAATGTACAGTTTGAAATTTTTATACTTATCTGTGCATTAAGTCAGTAGAATTTTGTACAAGCTATTCTCTAACTCCTTGAGATATGGCCATTAATGTGTAACAAATATGTAGTGGTAAGACTACCACTAATTACCCACTCTAGGGAATTTATCTAAAGAAAATAATTCAACAGAGGAAAATTTCATTTACAAACATTAATTGCAGTATTATTTATAATTGCAAACCATTATAAATATCCTAAATGTCCAACAGAGAAATATTTTTTATATCTATTCAGATGAATGTTTTGTAGGCATAAGCTTGTATTTATGAAGATAATTTGATGATAAATATGAAGATATTTATAAAATCATGTGAATTGATAAAAGCACAATGTGATCTTAATAATATAAGAAATATACAAGCATTTTAAATTTGTTAGATGGACAAATGGACTTAGTCTGGATAGGTTTTCTAATTGTAAATTGATTTTTTTCTTTAAAAATGCTTTGTACCAATGTTATACAGTTGCATAAAATAAAGTCAGTCTAATCATCTGGTTTGCAATACTACAGAAATAGCAGAATACTACCTCTATCAGACAACTGCCCATGTTTTTTGAGCGTGTCTAGTTAAAATGATAGGATCATATTTGAATTTACTCTCTCCTGGGTAAGTATTGCACAGTAAAGACAAAGAGATGAGATCTATGGCAATTTATACAGGTAAAAGAATCTAAGATGCATGAATGATGACATTCTATTCAAAACTGAGTCAGAAGTGCTTGGGGAAGATAATATTGACTGCTATTATTGAGCCTGCATCTGTCCTTCACTGTGCCTTATATTTATTATGTCACTTAATTGCCACAATTATGTTATGTGATTGCTATTATTATGAACTCTTTATTATCGATGAGGAAACCGATTTGTAAAGAAATTGGCTTGCCTGAATTGCAGAGCAAGTAAATGTCCTAACCATATTTAAAGCCAGTTCTGTTTAGCCCCAGATCCTTTGACTTTAGCCACTATACACTAGTGGTTATAGTATGAGCTTTGATTTCAGGTTCAAGTTAATCTTGGTGAGCATAGGCATGCTTTTTCATTTCTGCCAGCTTCAGATTTCTCTTGGTAAAATGATATAATTGGAATACCTTTTTCCAAAGAAGTGTTCTGAGGCTTAGTGATATAAAACTTGCCATTTCATCCATTCATTCAGCCAATATTCATCAAACAGCAGCTTTGTACCAAGCCTTCAACTGTAGCTAGGAGATACTATGATGACTCAAAGAAGAGATAAAGACTTAATCAAAATACTTATGCAAATTAGTGCATAATTGCCAAGTGTGTGAAGTATTATGAAAGAAAAATAAGTGGGGGGGATGTCTTTAATACTTCAGGGATTGGATAAGTCTTCCGTAAGGAAGTGCTACATCATCTGAGATTTGAAAGATAAGTAGAAATTTCTTTTTGTTGTTGTTGTTGTTGTTTTTTTGAGACAGAGTCTCCCTCTTGTTGCCCAGGCTGGAGTGCAATGGCATGATCTTGGCTCACTGCAACCCTCACCTCCCGGGTTCAAGCAATTCTCCTGCCTCAGCCTCCCGAGTAGCTGAGATTACAGGCGTGAGCCACCACGCCCAGATAATTTTTGTATTTTTAGTAGAGACGAGGTTTCACCATGTTGGTCAGGCTGGTCTCAAACTCCCAACCTCTGGTGATCCACCCGCCTCGGCCTCCCAAAGCTGGGATTACAGGCATGAGCCACCATGCCCGGCCGATAAGTAGAAATTTATTTATTTATTTATTTATTTATTTTTGAGATGGAGTTTTGCTCTGTCACCCAGACTGGAGTGCAGTGGTGCAATCTCGGCTCACTGCAACCCCTGTCTCCTGGGTTCAAGCAATTCTCCCGCCTCAGCCACCTGAGTAGCTGGGATTAGAGGCGCTTGCCACCATCCCTGGCTAATTTTTGTATTTTTTTTAATAGAGACAGGGTTTCACCATGTTGGCCAGACTGGTCTTGAACTCTTGACCTTGTGATCTGCCCACCTCAGCCTCCCAAAGTGCTGGGAGTACAGGCGTGAGCCACCACACCGGCTGAAAATTCTTAAAAAGACAGCATGGGAGCTTCTCTGGCAGAGCGTGGCATGCGTAAAGATTCTGAAGCAACAGGATGTGTGTTTGTCGAATCAAAATAACGCAAGTAAATGACCTTTTATTCCTAAAGCAAAAGAGCGGCATAAAATGATGCTAGAGAGAGGAGCATGGGCCACGTAATGAAGAACTCTTTCAACCATTTAAATGATGTTGATTTTTTTTTCTTTCCTAAGAGGAATGTAAGTCGTTTAAGGTTTTTGACTAAAGCAAGAACCTAATCAGATTTGAGTTTAAAAAGAATGGAGAAACAGTAAGGGATGATAGAAGTGGGGAGATAAATTAGCAAATGCCGTGTGGGGGCGGGGCGGCGGATACAAGTAGACTAGACTAAAGCCAGACTCTGAGGATTTCCAACATTTAATCATTGAAGCCAGCTGAGCAACTTCACAATGAAACCACCTTTGCAAAAGTTATATCTGCGAGAAAATTTTAACAATAAGCTAACCTAACCCAACCCCCGTGTTGCCTTTCCCTAAATTATTCCTGGGCTATTGGACCAAGCTAACTTTAAAAGACATTTAGCCTGCAGTTTAAATGATAACAGCCTTTCTCAAAACTCAGCAGCTTTTGTAAAGCTAACAGGAGGCCTCCAGGCTGAGGGGAGAGGAGCGTGAGTCCTGCTAAGATGCGGACATTATTCCGGAGGTTGTAAGATACGCTACTTCCCCAATTCCTCCTGCAAAATAACACCAATATTGTAGATTGGCCTCTTAAGATAGCTTGTCAGGTTTCTTTGCATGTCTGACATAAATGGCTCCATCTGGACCTGATGATTCCACCTGAACAGACAACTCCACTCCTGTGGCCCCACCCAGAAGCAATTCAGCCAGCAAGAGGATAGTTTCAGCCCCTCTATGATTTCATCTCTGCCCCAAACAATCAGCAGCAAGCACCTGTTAACTGTCCACCCCTACCTCTTCCCCCAAACTGCCTTTGAAAAGCCCCTAACCTAAGAGCTTTGAAGGGGATGATTTGAGTACGAACTTCATCTCCCACATGTTATGGCTGGCCTCCTGTCTATTAAACTCTTTGTCTACTACAATGCTATGGTCTTTCTTTATGCAGTGGGCAGGAAGAACCTCTTGGGCAGTTACAACAAAGGGCAGCTAGAGAGACAAGGGAAAACCAAGGCTTGACAGTGTCAGAGAAACCAAGGGCTTCAATGAAGGTGTAATGAATTATAATGGAAAATAACTTCGTTTTTATTGTCCCCAGGGATTTACTTTCTGGTTCGGCTTCTGATCTGATTTTATCTGTTCCACTTTTATGTTTTCCTTTTCAAATAACAATTATCACGATTAAACTTTGGAGTAATTTCCAAGGACATACTTTTTATAATTTTAATTAATTAATTAATTTATTTTTTTGAGACAGCATCTCACCTGATCGCCCAGGCTGGAGTGCAGTGGAGCCATCATAGCTCACTGGAGCCTTGAATTCCTGGGATCGAGTGATCCCTCTGCCTCAGCCTCCCGAGTAGTTAGGACTACAGGGATGTGCCACCACACTTGGTTAATTATTTTATTTTTAGTGAAGATGAGTTATTGCTATGTTGCCCAGGCTTGTCTTGAACTCCTGGCCTCAAACAATCCTTTTGCCTCAGACTCCCAATGGATTACGAGTCTAATCCTCAGACTCCCTTGGATTACGGGCATGAGCCACCACATCTGGCTTCCTTTTTTATAATGTACAATCCTTACTAGAAATGATGAAAACAGAAGACATTTAGTATCAAAATGGAAAACAAAATCAAATCTATTTCTACCGAGTTTGGATTTTTCCTGTGTTCTGACAGTTAGAAAAACTCTAAGGTTATTATTTTCAAAGATGACCAGATGTTACTCCTTATAGATGTGACTTTAAAACTCAGTATGTGAAATAAGAAAATTGACGTGTACCTCTGGAATTTTAGGTGAAGTTTAGTAAACTGAACAAAGTTGAATTAGCTCACTTATTTTTTAAATTGCCTCCCAGATAATTGTATAGCTTATGAATAAAAAATGTAGTCCTATTTTCAGATGCACTCGAACCAGAGCAACTTCATCTTGAGTGAGGGCTAGGAAAAACGAGTCAGGGACTTGCTGGGCTGGATTCTCAGAAAGATAGGTATTCCTAGTGAGAGAAGAGAGAGGAAAGAACCAGTTAGGCAGATAGTTAGGACAAGGCCCCTGGTAGAAGTCTTTCCAACAAAAGAGCAGCCTGGAAGCAATCAAGCTGCAAGCGCAGATAAGGAAGCAAGGTCCAATGCCCTTGTCTCTTGTGCAACCAGTGAAATCTGCCTATACATGTGGGCTTCGGTGAGCACTTTCCTCTCCTTTTTGGGCATACTCAGATAAGGGAACTTGTACAGAGGGGCTTGCCTAAGACAGACCTGCAGCTATATAGATAAGAAAAATTACACAGAACCAGACACACCTGCAGTGGAAAATTCCATCTCCTGACACATACATAGTAAGGGAAATAAAACAACATGGAGTAACTCAGGCTAAGGACCCACATGTGTACTAGAGGGATGGAATGGAGCTAACAAGAATTCATCCCTTATGTAAATAAGACATCCAGACCTAACTGGTTTTTTGTGCCTCATGTAAATGAAACCCTCTGCCCCTATAGTTTGTTTATAAAAGCCTTTGCATTCAACTGTGAAATGGCAACTCTTTCGGGCCCCTTCTCCACTGTGGAGAGCTTTCCTCTTTAGCTTGTTGAACTTTGCTCCAACCTCACCTTTGGTGGCTATGCTCCTTAATTTTCTTAGTCATGAGACAAAGAACTCCGGTAATACTTCAGATGAGGCACCTCCAGTGACCCTAGACTGCTTCACTAACCTCTAGATGTTTACAATTAAGGGAACACATTGATAACATTTACTAAACATACTCAGACTTAGGAGTGTCCTGATATCCCTATATCTTCAGAACAGAAGCATTCCTAATTTTGCTTTAAAGATAATAATATTGAGGCTGGGCACAGTGGCTCACACCTGTAATCCCAGAACTTTGGGAGGCTGAGGTTGGCGGATCACGAGGTCAGGAGATCGAGACCATCCTGGCTAACACGGTGAAACCCCGTCTCTACTAAGAAATACAAAAAATTAGCCGGGCATGGTGGCAAGCACCTGTAGTCCCAGCTACTCGGGAGGCCGAGGCAGGTGAATGGTGTGAACCTGGGAGGCAGAGCTTGCATTGAGCCGAGATGGCGCCACTGCACTCCAGCCTGGGCGACAGCGAGACTCTGTCTCAAAATAAATAAATAAATAAATAAATAAATAAATAAATAAATAAAATACCTACTTGAACATGATGACATGAAAAAACCACTTATTTCTAGAAATAAGTGGAAGGAAACACACCAAAATATTAATTTATTTTCTTTTGTGGAATTAGTGCATTTTTGTTCTTATTTAATCTCTGTTTTCCAAATGTACTTTAATACAAATGTATTGCCTTTTTAATAGAAATATATTTTATGGAAAAAAGTAAAATATTAATAGATTCTTAAAAAGATTTGTGCACATTAAATTTAATCTCTATTCATTATCCAAGATAAATTGATATTGTCGATTTATGAACTATTCTGAAAAAACACTTTCAAGGCTAGTAGATGCAGAGAATGCACCAAAGGATGCAAAGAAATAACTGTTAACAAAACCCAAATCTTTTGCATTTCAATGCATTAAAAGGCATTCAATGATAATAGCTCTCCTGTATAAAGTAGCATAGTTGTCTTAGCCCATTTTTGTGCTGCTATAAAAGAATACCTGAGTCTGGGTAGCTTGAAATGGAAGAAATTTATTGGCTTACAATTCTGGAGGCTAGAATTCCAAAACTGAGGGGCCAGCATTGGGAAGGGGCTTCTTGTTCATCAGTCTGTATTGAGAGGGCAAAGAGAGGGCGAGAGAGAGCAGCAGTGGGCTAAACTCATCCTTTGATAAGGAACACACTCCTGCGGTAATGAATCCACTCCCGCAATAACAACATTAATCCACTCATAAGGGCAGTGCTGCCATGACTCAAACACTTCTCTTTGGGTCCCACCTCCCAACACTGCCATATTGGGAGTCAATTTTCCAAAACATGTACTTTGGGGGACACATTCAAACTATAGCAATGGTACTGAATACTTAATTTAATTTAACTTGAAATAAGTGATGATTAAGTTTTGCTCACCAGCCTGTTGGTGACAAATGGTATTGTGAAGCATATTCATGACCATAGAAACATGTTCATGAAAAAGCAGTAAGCCTACCCTCATTTATGGCTTAACTACTAAGGGATCTTAGAAAGAGCAGAGGTTTAGAGTAAGCTAAATCTTTTTAATTTCTCTCTTGTTGTTCCCAAAGTTGGAGTCTTAGCTCCATCATCTTTAGGAATGGGGTTGACATCTATTCTACTACCCACTAAGCATTAGTTCTTATTTGTAACAGTAATAGGTAACCTTTGCTGAGTGTTTCCTATGCAAGAGGAACTTTGCATCTATGAAAATTATCTAATTAAAATGGTCCTATTAGAACCCTTGTGTGCAGAATATAATATTCAGGATCAGAATGGCTTAATAACTGGGTTAAGGTCTTACAAATGGTAGGGGAATAGCTGGAATCACATCCAGACAGTCTGGTATTTGAGTTCAAGCTCATAACAACTATGCATTCAGCCTCCTGTTCTCGTAGAAACTTGATTTAGCTTTTTCATCTCAACTGATATGCTAATACTAATACTCTGATTACATGAGCACCACCAGACTTTAATTAACTCCAGTTTCTTTCCTATCAAAAAATTTCTTTAGGCTTTCAGATGTAAAGAAATTCATAAATTCAGCAAATCTTCACTTTTAGTTACAAGTATTTCTCCTTCATTAGATAAAATGAAATCCCACAAATGATTTTATAGCAGACCTCTGTTATTTGTCTGCTGATAATTCATTAAACAAAGCCAAAAAAGGAAGAAAACCTTTTCTGTTTTTATTTTTTTGACTTGTTAATCCTTGCAAAGTTGATCTTGCTAGGAAGCTGCAGGGTACTTTAAACCAGGTCATTTTAACTAAACATAAATACAGCACAAATTGGATGTCCCCTCAGGCCTTTGAACTGACTTGAAGCTAAGACTTTAGGCAGGCCTTTGGTTTTATCTATGCATGTCCTTGGAGGAGAGCCAAATTCTCAGCAGAAACACACATTTGCAGGAATAGGACCAGCTGCAGAAGGTTTTGAAGCTATAAGCACTAGCACTTTCTAAAAGTTGAAAAATATAAACGATCTCTGAACTTTAATTACTTGCCTTCTCCAAAGGCACATGTAGAAACCCCCATGTCTATGCCTAAACTGTTCACTGCTGTGGGGTATGATGGAAAGACAATTAGCTTTGGAGCTTGCGCAGTTTTGCAATACTGGCCTGCTATTCATTTCTGCAAATTGTTCAAGTTTTATCCTCAGTTTTATAATAATTGGGTTTTTTGTATGTTCCTGGAATATAGCAGAATATCGACAAATAGTTTTATGTTGAAGCTGACCACTTTGCATTACCAGTATTCAGAAGTATGTCATTCAAGATATTCATTTTTTTAGTAAGATTTCAAATATTCTTCTCGTTCTAAAGCTATCTTGCCTTTTAGTGAATTCTCTTTTCCTTTTCCTTTCACAGCCTTCCACTGCAACTGTCTTTCTAATGACTGTATCATTTTGCATTATACAGAAGGCTCATCCTTTAGAGCAAGTAAAACGCTAATTTATAGAGCATTCATGAAATACTCCTTCAAACTTATTTAAGCTGAAATAAGACAGTCTCAAGTACCAAATTTCTAAAAAAGGCTTGAAAAGCTTTGGAATTAAATGGGAGAAAATGTTTTTTCCATGTCTCATTAAAAGAAATGTATTTAAACAGTTCAATTAGGAAAGACAAAATAAATTTGTTCTTTTAAGTATGACAATGGAAAGAGGCATCTTACCAAGCAATGTCTTCTGAACTCAAGCATATTGGTTTAATTTTCAAGATTTACTAATCTTACAATTACTTATATTATAATCTGCAATTATATCCTGTAATATGAGTATTTTACCCAAGTTTAATGGCATTGTAGATCCATTTCCTTTCCTAAGAGATAAAGAGACTGAAGGAGATTGTCAATCCCCTGTGTCCAGAAGTAGAAAGAGTACTGCATTCTGCTTCAATGATATGAACACCACTCTCAAGCTTGCCTGTTTATAACACACAAAAAATAAGACAAGTGTCAACTTTAGAAGACTACAAAGAGAATAAATTTGAAGTAAACTATGGGATGCCTATTTTCTTTTTCTGGATTCTTGGAGTTAAGTCAGGTCCTGAGAAATGCCCATCTATATATTCTGAAGGCCTTTCAAATGATGCCAATAATTTACAGTCACTTAATAACTAAAGATACCTGAACCAATATTGACTAAAAACTCTGGCTTCCAGCTTTACTGAGTGTTCTAGGAGTTAATAGAGGTCTCCAGTATATGCAAAAGACACCCACAACTGAAACTCTGGGACACAGAAAAGAAGACCTTCAAAGTCTCATGAATTATATGCCAATTCAAGGCCCTTGTAGCGGCAGGCTAGCTCATACTTAGAGGGATAAATCAAAGCATTAATCGGTCTTGTCGAGAAAGCAGGTGTTTTGACTGCCTTTATGGTTCATTTTCATGCAAAAGGGTTGTGGGACACAGAAATCACAAGGGATTGCAAATAAATGGCACTGACAGGATTGATCCCACTAGGCAAGGGGGCTAAAATCAGCCCTTCTTTTCGTACTATGAAATATACCTAATAGCAGAGCCTCTTTAAGCTCTAGCTCCACAACAGCCTATCTGTGAGCTCAGGATTTTTTTCTTCTTTTTTTTTTCCTTGTCTTTTCTTTTTATGATAAACGATTCCAGCAACCATAGCAGGTTTATAATGTTAAAGAACCATGGCGCACAAGATTTGACAAAAGCATTTTTGTTTTTAAAGGACTTTAAGGACAGGATATACAAACTCTGTAATCTGGTTCCAAGATGGAAGGGGAGGAAGAGGATAAGGAGAAGCGAATCCTTCATTTCACCCTCATCTCGAGATTCAGTGATAGCAAAAATATCATCAAAAACTTCCAGGAACATAAACAACTACCAAGTGTTGGTTTATGTGAGGCTTTATACTTTAAAAGGTAACTAAATTTGGAGAAAAAAAATTAAACTTAAAAAAATCTCAAATAAATTTATGGTCAATTTGGCATTTTATAGAATGGCACTTTTGACTTATTATGCCATGATCTGCTAGGTTTCTTCAGTGAACGGTCATTGATGTGGTAGAATAAAACTTGAAAAAATAACTAAAATGACAGTGGTGAATTCTCCAAATTTTGTGATTATTCTTCTGTATAGTAGTACACATTTAGATAAATTCCAAAATTACATGCCAACTAGGTAATAGCTAATTATTGAGCATTTACTATATTCTAAAAATTATTCTAAGAACTTTATATGTGTAGTACTCATAACTTCATGTGGCAAATTATATTATTTCCCTATAAGGAAACATAAGCACAGAGAGGATAAGTAATTTGCTCTATGTTATATAACAATTAGGCTGAAATTCAAGCACAGACTGACTCCAGAGTTCTTATGCTGAGCCCTAACATTCTTCTGCCTCTTCAGAACATCTTATTACGTTCTTCGTTCTCAACATTAATGTTAATAGGCCAGGCACGGTGGCTCATGCCTGTAATCCCAGCACTTGGGGAGGCCGAGGCGAGCAGATCACCTGAGGTCAGGCGTTCGTGATCAGACTGGCAAACACGGTGAAATCCTGTCTCTATTAAACATACAAAAATTAGCCAGGCGTGGTGGTGGACACCTGTAATCCCAGGTACTCGGGAGGCTGAGGCAAGAGAATCAATTGAACCTGGGTGGTGGAGGTTGCCGTGAGCCAAGATCACACCACTGCACTCCAGCCTGGGTGACAGAGCGAAACTGTCTAAAAAAAAAAAAAAAGGCAGTAGTGTTTGAATGGTTACACTAAATGCATATTTTTGCAATACAGATTTTTTTTAAGAAAGCAAACTAAGTAAGAAATACATTTCTTAAGCCAAATTAGGTTTAACCTCCCAGTTCCTAACACATAATAAGATCTTGCTGGAGAGTTTGTTTTACCTTTTCTAATATCTATTCTAAGAAAACCTAATAATTTCATTATTTACCTGAATGTCTACAAGCTATGGCTCAGGAGCAAGAAGTGGCCATGGGTGACAAAGAAGCTTAAAGGTAGTTTGAAGAAAACATTACCTCAACTTTCAACCTGATATAAACCTTCCTTAATCTCTGTTTTAAGGTAAGGGAGGAGACCACCCCTCATATTGTCTTATGCCCAATTTCTGCCTCCAAAGAAAGAAGTAAAAACTGAAGGGCAGAAATGAAATCCTCAAGCAGATAGCCCAGCACCACATCCTGGGCCTGGTAGTTAAAGATCGACCCCTGACCTAATCGGTTATGTTATCTATAAATTCCAGACATTGTATGGAAAAGCACTGTGAAAATCCCTGTCCTGTTCTGTTCCGACCTGATTACCAGTGCATGCAGCCCCCAGTCACGTACCTCCTGCTTGCTCAATTAATCACGACCCTCTCATGCGGACCCCCTTAGAGTTGTGAGCCCTTAAAAGAGACAGGAATTGCTCAGTTGGGGAGCTTGGTTGTTGGAGACATGAGTCTTGCCAAAGCTCCCAGCTGAATAAAGCCCTTCCTTCTTTAACTTGGTGTCTGAGAGGTTTTGTCTGCAGCTTATCCTGCTACATTTCTTGGTTCCCTGACTAGGAAGCGAGGTGATTAATGGATGGTTGAGGTGGCCCCTTAGGTGGCTTAGGCCTGCCCTGTGGAGCATCCCTGTGGGGGACTCCGGCCAGCTTGAGCGACAAGAATCCTGAGAGCACTTCTGGGTAGGCAATTGCCCCAGTGGAATGTCTCGCCAGAGCAGCGCATGGCAGGCCCCCATGGAGGATCAATGCAGTGGCTCAACACCAAAAAGGAACTGGCACTTGGAGTCCGGACAACTGAAACTTGGTAAGACTAGTCTTTGGAACTTGCCCACTCCATTTGAGTGGAAGTGTGACCTGATCACTCACAGCATGCCTGTACCAGCACTTTGGTTTTTGTTTTTGACTGACTTGGATTGCTTGATACTTTGGTTTTGGTTTTGACTTGGCTTGGATTTCTGGATACTCTGATTTTGGTTTTGATTCTGGTTTGGTGTAAACTGTAAAAGTGTGTGTGTGCCCTTTTAACCCATTCTTTGTTTTGTGGTGTGCGTGTGGTGTGAGTGTGGTGTTTTGCCTCAAGGAAACATGGGTCAGGCACAAAGTAAGGCCACCCCACTAGGAACTATGTTGAAAAATTTCAAACAGGGATTTAAGGAAGACTATGGAGTCACTATGACACCAGGAAAACTTAGAACTTTGTGTGAGATAGACTGGCCAGCATTAGAGGTGGGTTGGCCATCAGAAGGAAGCCTGGACAGGTCCCTTGTCTCGAAGGTATGGCACAGGGTAACCTGTAAGCCAGGGCACCCAGATCAGTTCCTATATATACATTCTTGGTTACAGCTAGTTTTGGACCCCCCAGAGTGGTTAAGAGGACAGGCAGCAGCAGTATTAGTAGCAAACAGACAGTTAGTTAAGGAAGGTTCTCACCCCACCTGCCGAGGGAAGTCGGCACCAAAAGTGCTGTCTGACCCAACACCAGAAGAATCATGGCAGGAACTGGTACTAGCAGTACCCCTTCCTTATCGAGAGGAAGGGCTCCCCACTTCTGAGCCCACAGCACCTACACCTCCACCAGATAACCACACCCCTAGACCACCCAGAGTAGACAAAAGAGGAAGTGAATCTGCGGGAGAAACTCCTCCCTTGGCAGCTCGCTTATGCCCCAAGACTGGAATCCAAATGCCCCTGAGAGAGCAGCGATATACTGGGGTAGATGAGGATGGACACATTGTGGAAAGGCATGCCTTTGTGTATCAACCTTTCACCTCTGCTGACCTCCTCAATTGGAAAAATAATACTCCATCTTACACTGAAAAGCCTAAAGCTTTAATTGACTTGCTCCAAACTATTATACAGACTCATAATCCTACTTGGGCTGATTGCCACCAGCTGCTCCTGTACCTCTTTAATACAGATGAAAGGTGAAGGGTGCTCCAGGTGCAACTAAGTGGCTAGAGGAGCACACCCCAGCTGATTACCAAAACCCCCCAGAATATAAAAGAATTCAGCTGCCAGGAGCAGACCCCCAATGGGACCCAAATGAAGGACCAGACATGGAGAGGCTAAGATGGTACCGTGAGGTATTAATAGAAGGTCTAAAGAAAGGGGCTCAAAAGGCTACAAATGTAAATAAGGTCTCTGAGGTCATCCAAGGAAAAGAGGAGAGTCCAGCGCAATTCTATGAAAGACTGTGTGAGGCTCACCATATGTACACTCTTTTTGATCCAGATAGCCCTGAAAATCAGCCTTAGTTAGTCAAAGTGCGGAAAAAATCAGGAGAAAATTGTAAAAACAGGCTGGGTTTGTGGATATGAATACCTCACAGATACTGGAAATAGCCAATCAAGTGTTTGTGAATAGAGATGCAACAAGCTGCAGAGAAAGCCGTAAGGAAGGTGAACGCCAGCCTAGGCGAAACGCTGACTTACTGGCTGTGGCCATTAGGGGAATTCCCACGAAAGGAGAGGGAGACGGGGGTTCCGGGAAGAATACCCACTCTAATTGCCCACGCTTGCAAAGTAACCAATGCGCCTATTGTAAGGAAATAGGACATTAGAAAGATAAGTGTCCCCAACTGAAGGAAAAGCAAGGTGATTCAGAACAAAAGACCTCAGATAAAGATGAGGGAGCTTTGTTCAATCTGGCTGAAGGGCCACTGGACTGAAGGGGATGGGGCTCAAGCGCTCCCAAGGAGCCCATGGTCAGGATTACAATTGGGGGCAAGGACATTAAGTTTTTGGTCGACACCGGTGCTGAACATTCAGTAGTGACCACCCCGGTCACCCCCTCATCCAAGAAAACCATGGATATAATTGGAGCAACATGAGTTTCCACTAAGCAGGCTTTCTATATACCATGGACCTGCTCGGTGGGGGACATGAAATAGTTCACCAGTTCTTGTACATGCCTGACTGTCCCTTGCCCTTGCTGGGAAGAGACTTGCTTAGCAAGCTGAGAGCCACCATCTCCTTTACAAAACAGGGCTCTTTACAGTTAAAGTTACCAGGAACAGAAGTAATCATGGCCCTTACAGTCCCCCAGGAAGAAGAATGGAGACTTTTTCTAACCAAGCCAGGCCAAGAGATAAAACCAGCTCTAGCTAAGCGATGGCCCCAAGTATGGGCAGAGGATAATCCTCCAGGACTGGCGGTCAACCAAGCCCCCATACTCATAGAAGTTAAGCCTGCGGCCCAACCAATTAGACAAGAGCAGTATCCAGTTCCCAGAGAAGCTCTCAAAGGAATCCATGTTTATCTCAGGCACTTGAAAGCCTATGGAATTATAGTTCTTTGCCAGTCTCCATGGAACACCCCCTCCTGCCTGTCCTTAAGGCAGGGACCAAGGACTATTGGCCAGTACAGGACTTGAGCTTGGTCAACCAATCTACAGGGACTCTGCACCCAACAGTTCCTAACCCTTACACATTGTTAGGGCCACTGCCGGCTAGGACAGCTGGTTTACCTGTCTGGACTTAAAAGATGCCTTCTTTAGCATCAGACTAGTTCCTGAGAGCCAGAAGCTGTTTGCCTCTCAGTGGGAAGATCCAGAGTCAGGTGTCACTAATCAGTACACTTGGACCCGGCTTCCCCAAGGGTTCAAGAACTCCCCTACCATCTTCAGGGAGGCCCTGGCTTGAGACCTGCAAAAATTTCCTGCTAAACACCTAGGCTGTGTCTTGCTCCTGTACGTGAACGACCTGCTGGGACACTCCATGGCAGTCGGCTGTGCAAAAGGGATGGATGCCCTGCTTTGGCACCTGGATGACTGTGGGTATAAGGTGTCCAAGAAGAAAGCTCGGATCTGCAGACAGCAGGTACGCTGCCTGGGATTCACTATTCGGAAAGGGGAGCACAGCCTGGGGTCAGAAAGAAAGCAGGTCATCTTCAGCCTTCTGGAACCTAGAGCCAGAAGGAAAGTAAGGGAATTCCTAGGAGCTGTGGGGTTTTGCAGATTATGGGTTCCAAACTTTGCAGTGGTGGCCAAACCTTTGTACGGGGTCACAAAGAGGGGAGACCGGGAGCATTTTGAATGGGGGCCTCTACAACAGCAAGCTTTTTGTAAGTTGAAGGAAAAACTTATGTTGGCCCCAGCCCTAGGACTAACAGATTTGACAAAGCCCTTCACATTCTATGTGTCAGAAAGAGAAAAAATGGCAGTTGGAGTTTTAACCCAGACTGTGTGGGGTTTCCAAAGGCTGGCCACCATGTCTAAGGGCCCTGGCAACAACAGCCCTGTTAGCACAAGAAGCAGATAAACTAACCCTTGGGCAAAACCTGAATATAAAGGCCCCCCATGCTGTGGTAACTTTGATGAATATCAAAGGACATCATTGGCTAACAAATGCTAGATTAACCAAGTACTAAAGCTTGCTATGTGAAAATCCCCGCGTAACTGTTGAAGTCTGTAACACCCTAAATCCCGCCACCCTGCTCCCAGTATCAGAGAGCCCGGTCGAGCATAACTGTGTAGCAGTGTTGGACTCAGTCTATTCTAGCAGACCTGACCTTCGGGACCAGCCATGGGCATTAGTAGACTGGGAGTTATACATGGATGGGAGCAGCTTCATCAACCCACAAGGAGAAAGATGTGCAGGATATGCGGTGGTAACTTTGGATGCTGTCATTGAAGCCAAACCATTGCCACAGGGCACTTCAGCCCAGAAGGCTGAGCTCATTGCTTTAACTTGGGCTCTAGAACTCAGTGAAGGTAAGACTGTAAACATCTACACTGACTCTCAATATGCCTTTCTAACCCTCCAAGTGCATGGAGCATTATATAAGGAAAAAGGCCTGTTAAACTCTGGGGGAAAGGACATCAAATATCAACAAGAAATTTTACAATTATTAGAGGCAGTGTGGAAACCTCAAAAGGTGGCAGTCATGCACTGCAGGGGACACCAGTGAGCCTCCACCTCAGTGGCCTTAGGAAACTCTTGAGCTGATTCAGAAGCTCAAAAAGTAGCATCTACCACTTACCGGGCATCGGTAGCAGCCCCCTTACTCCCTCAAACACCTGACCTGGTACCTACCTATTCTAAGGAAGAAAAAGACTTCTTCTATGCAGAAGGGGGGCAGGTAATAAAAGGAGGATGGATCAGACTGCCAGATGGGAGGGTAGCTGTGCCACAGTTGCTGGGAGCCACAATCATATTGGCCATGCACAAAACCACCCATCTAGGTCAAGAGTCACTTGAAAAATTGTTAGGCCAGTACTTCTACATCTCACACTTGCCAGCCCTTGCCAAAGCAGTAGCAGAACAGTGTGTTACTTGCCGACAGCACAATGCGAGGCAAGGCCCCACTGTTCCACCTGGCATATAAGCTTATGGAGAGGCTCCTTTTGAGGATCTTCAGATGGATTTTACAGAAATGCCAAAATATGGAGGTAACAAGTATTTGCTGGTTCTTGTGTGTACTTACTCTGGGTGGGTGGAGGCTTAGCCAACACG
The DNA here is from genome assembly GCF_009828535.3 of Hylobates moloch. Classification (NCBI taxonomy): domain Eukaryota; kingdom Metazoa; phylum Chordata; class Mammalia; order Primates; family Hylobatidae; genus Hylobates; species Hylobates moloch. The sequence goes on from NW_026652278.1 coordinate 128,827,167, forward strand.
AACTGAAAAGGCCTATGAGTTAACCGTGTGCTTCTTCGCGATCTTATTCCTAGGTTTGGACTGCCCTTATGAATCGGCTCAGATAATGGGCTGGCGTTTGTTTCTGACTTGGTACAGAAGACAGCAAAGGCATTAGGAACCACTTGGAAGCTACATGCTGCCTACCAACCTCAGAGTTCCGGAAAGGTGGAGCGAATGAATCAGACTATCAAAAATAGTTTAGGGAAAATATGTCAGGAAACAAGGTTAAAGTGGATACAGGCCTTTCCTATGGTATTGTTTAAAATTAGATGCACTCCTTCTAACAAAACAGGATACTCCCATTAAGAAATACTGTATCATAGGCCACCTCCTATACTACGGGAGCTTCCAGGCATTCCCCAAGAGTTAGGTGAAATTGAATTAGAGCAACAGCTACAGGCTTTAGGAAAAATTACACAAACAATCTCAACAGGTAAATGAGAGGTGTCCCATCAGCTTATTCTCCCCAGTTTACCCTTTCTTTCCAGGTGATCGCATGTGGATCAAGGACTGGAACGTAGCCCCTTTGTGGCCATGCTGGAAAGGACCTCAGACCGTCATCCTGACCACTCCCACAGCTGTAAAGGTAGAAGGAATCCCAGCCTGGATCCACCACAGCTGCGTGAAACCTGCGGCCGCTGAAACCTGGGAGGCAAAACTGAGCCCAGACAACCCTTGCAAAGTGACTCTGAGGAGGACGACAAGCCCTGCTCCAGTCACACCCGGAAGCTGACTGGTCTACGCACAGCTGAAGCATGAGGAGAATCATCGTGGGACTCATTTTCCTTATAATTTTGACTTGCATACTTAAAACTTCCACTGATTTTCCCCACCTGGAGGACTGCTCTCAGTGTATACATCAGGTTACTGAGGTAGGGCAACAAGTTAAACCAATCTTTCCGTTCTATAGTTACTATGAATGCCTAGGAACTTTAAAAGGAACATGTTTATATAATGACACTCAGTACAAGGTATGTAGCCCAGGAAACGACCAACCAGATGTGTGTTTTGACCCCTCTGAGCCTCCCATATCCACAGTTTTTGAAATAAGATTAAGGACTAAAGACTGGTGGGGACTCACAAATGATACAAGTAAAGTATTAGCCGGAACAGAAGAAAAACAGGTGCCCAAACGCCTAATCTTGAAATTTGATGCCTGTGCTGTCATTAATAGCAATAAGTTAGGACGGGGATGTGGCTCTTTTAGTTGGGAAAAAGGCTATATGACCGAAAATAAGTACATTTGTCATGAATTAGGACTGTGTGGAAATGAATGTGGATACTGGTCTTGTGTCATTTGGGCCACTCGGATAAAAAATGAAAAGGATCCAGTCCACCTTCAGAAAGGAAAAAATGGCCCTTCCTGTACTAAGGAAAAATGTAACCCTTAGAGCTAGTAATGACCAATCCCCTTGATCCTTGCTGGAAAAAAGGGGAGCGTGTGACCTTAGGAATCGATGGGGCTGGACTGGATCCTCGAGTAAATATCTTGGTTCGAGGAGAATTTTACAAACGCTCTCCTGAGCCAGTGCTTCAAACTTTCTATGATGAACTACATGTGCCAGTACCAGCAATTCCAGGAAAAACACGAAATTTGTTTTTGCAATTAGCCGAATATGTAGCCCAGTCTCTCAATGTCACTTCATGTTATGTATGTGGAGGAACTGTAATGGGAGATCAATGTCCATGGGAAGCCTGAGAATTAGTACCTCCAGACCCAGTTCCTGATGAATTCCTGGCTCAAAAGAATCACCCTGATAATTTCTGGGTCCTAAAAGCCTCAATTATTGGACAATATTGCATAGCTAGAGAAGGAAAAGAATTCACTCACCCTGTAGGACGACTCAGTTGTCTGGGACAGAAACCATATAATGGTACCACAAAAACAGTCACTTGGTGGAGTCCAAATCACACAGAGAGGAATCCATTTAGTAAATTCCCAAAGTTGCAAACCGTGTGGACCCACCTGGAGTCCCACCAGGACTGGACAGCCCTCACTGGATTACGGTAGATATGTGGGCATAGAGTTTATGCCAAATTACCTGACAAGTGGGCAGGTAGTTGTGTTATTGGCACTATTAAACCATCTTTCTTCCTACTGCCCATAAAAACAGGTGAACTCCTGGGCTTCCTGGTCTATGCTTCCCGCAAAAAGAAAGCATAGCTATAGGAAATTGGAAAGATGATGAATGGCCCCCTGAGAGAATCATACAATATTATGAGCCTGCTAGTTGGGCACAAGACAACTTGTGGGGATACCGTACCCCCATTTACATGATCAACCAAATCATACAGTTACAAGCTGTCTTAGAAATAATCACTAATAAAACCGGCAGAGCCTTGACTATTCTGGCCTGGCAAGAAACTCAGATGAGAAATGCTATCTATCCAAATAGATTGGCTCTCGACTACTTGCTAGCAGCTGAAGGAGGGGTCTGTGGGAAATTTAACCTTATCAATTGCTGTCTACACATAGATGATCAAGGGCAAGTAGTTGAAGACATAGTTAGAGATATGACAAAACTGGCACATGTGCCTGTGCAAGTGTGGCATGGATTTGATCCTGGGGCCATGTTTGGAAAATGGTTCCCAGCGCTAGGAGGATTTAAAACTCTTATAATAGGGGTTATAATAGTAATAGGAACCTGCTTACTGCTCCCTTGTTTGCTACCTGTACTTCTTCAAATGATAAAACACTTCATCACTACCTTAGTTCACCAAAATGCTTCAGCACAAGTGTACTATATGAATCACTATCCATCTGTCTTCCAAGAAGACATAGGTAGGGAGAATGAAAGTGAGAAATCCCACTATTGAATGAGATTCTCAAAGGTGGGGAATAAGGGAGGAGACTACCCCTCATATTGTCTTATGCCCAATTTTTTCCTCCAAAGAAAGAAGTAAAAACTAAAAGGCAGAAATGAAAACCACAAGCAGACAGCCCAGTGTCACACCCTGGGCCTGATAGTTAAAGATCAACCCCTGACCTAATCGGTTATGTTATCTATAGATTCCAGACATTGTATAGAAAAGCACTGTGAAGATCCCTGTCCTGCTGTGTTCCATTCTCATTACCAGTGCATGCAGCCCCCAGTCACGTACCCCCTGCTTGCTCAATCGATCACGACCCTCTCGTGCTGACCCCTTTAGTGTTGTGAGCCCTTAAAAGGGACAGGAATTGCTCACTCGGGGAGCTTGGTTGTTGGAGACGTGAGTCATGCTGAAGCTCCCAGCTGAATAAAGCCCTTCCTTCTTTAACTTGGTGTCTGAGGGGTTTTGTCTGCAGCTTGTCCTGCTACAAAGGAACTGGCAAGAATTGTCAGGATAAGATTTATATGTGGACATTTAGAACTATAAACTTCCAAGGGAGTAAAATTGGCCATATCATCTGGCTAGTACATTAGTGCCACACAGAGAATCTGTGTGAGGAATTTTCTCTAAGCCAAAAATTTGCTGTTGAATGTAGATCTCCAAGCAAAAGTAAATGTATTAATTGCTTACATTAATGCAGTTTTGTAGCATCAGGTTAGGAATACCCCATACATCCATCACCGCAAGAGAGAGGTGGAGTTCCTGAGTTAGATAAATTTATCTTGGTGTCGGTGTTTTTCTAGATGATGCAACTTTCATTACAATCTAACATTGACTAACCCCCTTTAATTGACATAATAGTGTTTAGGGTTGTAAGTACAGCCTATGCAATCATACAGCCATCATGCTTTACTGGCCTAGACATATTTTGTCTACTTTGGAAAGGCTTCTTAACTTAAACTTTCTTGGACAAATATTAAAGGCCCTCTATTGAAATGGTATACTAATAAAAATTGAATGCTGAATTTGAATATTAAGTTTATGAACTTGTGCATTTTTCTGAGAATGTGTTCCATAAATTACATCAGATTTTCAGAGAGTATATGTTTCAAAAATAAAAAAAAGCTAATTGAAGTAATTTTATAAAACTCTGCTCTTAATTCACTCATTATGTGTTAATACATTGTCACACTCATGAGGGCAGTCTGAAGTGGTACAGTGAGAAGAGACCACATCTATTATTAATAGTGATAAAGCAGACAGAGATATATAATCTTCTTTTTTGACTGTGATAATATATACATAATGATTACTATTTTAACTATTTTTTAAGTGTACTATTTGTTAGCATTAAGTACATTCACATTGTTCTACAACCATCACCACCATCTATCTCCAAAAGTTTTCATTATCCTAAGAGATTATGCTCTCTTAAAAAACACTTTATAGTATTTGCAAGTTTAACACATGAACATTATTTTGGTTAAGACTATGAATTCTTAGCTGATTTTAGTGCCCATGTTCTCCAAATAACTGTATTTTCAAGAATCATCTATTCTTATGTATGAATTATTTCTGAGATTGTGTTACAAAATACAAAATTACCCAATATGAACTTTTACCATTTTAAGTTTTTGTTCTTGTTTTGTTTTGGTTTGGTTTGGTTTGGTTTGGTTTTTGTCTTTTGAGACAGAATCTCGTTCTGTCTCCCAGGCTCGAGTGCAGTGGCGCAATCTCGGCTCACTGCAACCTCCACCTCCCAGGTTCAAGCAATTCTCCTGCCTCAGCCTCCCCACTAGCTGGGATTACAGGTGCCTGCCACCACACCCAGCAAATTTTTGCACTTTTAGTAGAGACGCGGTTTCACCATATTAGCCAGGCTCATCTTGAACTCCTCAAATTAAAATGTCACATTACCTTTCAGGAAGGAAAGAATGATCAACAACAATTTATAAACATACTCACAAATGTTTGACTCTCTTAAGGGCAAATAAAAACCTTTTAACAAAAGCAGCATTTCTTTTAGGCGTATTAAAACGTCTTAGGTAGATCACATTCAAAGCAACCTGCACCCTCACTGCCATATGCCGCCTCACTGCCCATTATTGTTGAATTACTGAACCAAGAACAATTTAGAAGCGGTGTTGTAGGCAAAACAAATATCCCAAGTTCTGGTTTTTAAATTGGGTCCAAAGATAGACACACATAGCAGTTTAATCAAAAACGCTTAGCAGATTCAGCTACCAGTCTGTGAAATTGAATGTTAGCTGTCGCCTGTCATCAGTTTTACTGAGGGCAAGAAAACAGAGGACAAAGTGTGCTATGCCCTTGTATAACGAAGCGTAGAATTACCAGATCTTCCACTGTATTAGTTTCTTAGGGCTGCTGTAACAATTGCTACAAAGTTGGTGCCTTAAAACAACAGAAATTTATTCTATCACACTTTTTAAGACCAGAAGTGCAGAATCAAGGTGTCAGCAAAGCTGTGCTCTCTCCAAAGCCTATGGGGAGAATCTTTTCCGTGTCTCTTCCGGGTTCTGGTAGCTCCAGGCATTCTTTAGCTTGTAGCTGCCTAACTCCAGTCTCTGCCTTTGTCTTCACATGACCTTCTCATCTTTTTTTCTCTCCCTCTTCTCTTTGTCTTCTCTTCTATCTCCTACAAAGATACTTCTCATCAGATTTAGAACCCACCCAAATACTCCAGGGTGATCGCATGCCAAGATCCTTAACTGCATTAAATCTGCAAAATGGGCTCACAGTAACAGGTTCCAGGGGTTAGGACATGGACATATCTTTTGGGGGAAACAGCGAAAATCAACCCAATTCAACTACTATCACTACTTAGGCTCTTATACTGTGCTATTTATGAACTTAATGGTCATGTTATGTTTTCCTTTTTAAAGGCTACTTGCCTGTCTTTTCTAATACAGTGGTGTACACTCAAGTGAATTATTTAAAAACAATAATTATGATAGTTAATATATATTAAATTTCATTATATGTGCCAGCCACTCTTTTTTAACTCACTTACTCCTCACAGAAACCCCACAAATTTGGTATTATTGTGCCAATTTTATAGATGAGAAAACAAAGACACAGAAATGCAATATTTCCAATTTAAATAGACAATAAGTGAAGGAGGTGGGGTTTTAATGCAGACGAGGTGACTTCAGAACCCTACTGATAAATTCCCATGTATATTTTGTAGCCTTTCTTGTGATCTAACCCAGCTTATATAAGAAAAATATGTTATTCCTCTTTAAGAAAATGTTTTACTCACATTTACAAAATCCATAGAAAGTTTGAGACTACAATATCTTTATTAAATTTTACATCAAGAATTAGCCGCTGCATTTCAACTAAAGATAATACTGAAATATATTAGGAAACAGAGAGGTCATTTCATCTTACAAAGAGAAAGAAACTTTTACAAAAACAAATCTCTAAATTAATAAAATTTACAGAGTAAATTAGGAATTCTAAAGAAGAAAGCCAATCTCTTGCCTAATTTCCAAGCCAGTAATCTTTCTCCTTGCATTTACTAAATAAATAAATAAATAATTTACTTTTTATTGTTAGAAACAATGTGGCAGATTTTTCTTCCCAAAATGGCTGTACCGATATGTATCTTATTTCATACCCTCAAAAGTACAATGTAACATTAACATGTCCCATCAAGGGATGACATCTCTGTTACCTCCCCTAAGCCTGGGTGGACCTCATAGCTGTCTCAATCAATGTGGCAGAAGTGACACCGTGTAATTTTTGAGGATAAATTCCAAAAGCCAATATGGCTTCTATCTGCAGTCTCTGTGTGTGTTTCTGTTTCTCTCTTTCTTGATATTTGTACTTGTAATGCAGGTACGATGTTTTGATGAAGTCCTAGCTACATATATAGTCCATGTGTGGTGGTTTCAGGTGACAGGCCACATCAGCTCTCAAACATGTGAGTGGGCCTTTAGACAATTCCAGCTCCCATCTTTGAATTTTCGAACTGAAGTTCCAGACAGGCAAGCGATTCCTGCTATGTCCTGTCTAAGTTCCTTTGCTACAGAGTCATAAGAAGTAATAACAATCATTGTTTCTTAATCTACTAAGTTTTGGGGTAATTTCTATTAAATAATTAACATATGCACATATGTCACCATGCTTTGGTTAATTAATATAAGGACATATTTCAGCATGCCCTTTTTTCATATTAAATATTAGTTTGTCTTTTAATCATATCAGTTTACTTTTTTGACTAGTAAAGTTTTCATTAGGCCTAGACTTTCATTCAAAAAATATTCATTTAGCATCTCCTATGAATCAGGTCTCGTGGTAGCCTCCTATAATATAGTGACAAAGGACTCACTTTTTTGGAATGTACATTCTAATTTGGTAGAAATACAGTTTCTTTCTTTCTTTTTTAAATCTTACAGCAGTACAAACATAAATCTAGAGACATGGGACAAGCTATTTCACAGTAGAGTGTTGTAGTCATGATTTGTGTCTTAGGTCAAGTTTTCCAGAAGCACAGACTGAGAGAGATATCTACATGCAAGTAATATATTGAAGAAATAGTCCCAGGAAAAGCCACAAAGGGAGAGTAAGAAGCAGAAATGGAAGCAGCAGAAGCCCAGCAGTGATACAAGTTTTAGGCAAAGTCTCACCCTCAGCTGGATCGTGGTGGGTTGCCCCATGAATACATTGCATCTAAAATGTATCTTTGTGAGAAGCAACAGAGCTGGGGTTTTGCATTACTATATCAGTCAATCCTCTTCACCAGTGCAACCTCACAGGCACTTCTTGTTCTCTGTAAATTTGAGCAACACAATTCCAACAACGCAAGCAAAGTTTTGGAGAGAGACTGACACACTAAAACAAGGAAAGAGACACACAGAAATGATACAAGTAATCTTAAGGGACCTGGTATGAGCCTGAATATGGTCCCCTTAGTTGCATCTTAATCATTTTGGGGACAAAAAAATAAAATATTCAAAGCATCAGACTTGTAGGAAAAAAATCAAAAACCAAAGCGTAAATATTGAATGAGACTTCCAGAAAGCAAAGTATTTTGCACCACCAGAACAGAAACATACTTTGTGACCATATAGATAGATAGAGAAATAGATAGATCTGTTCTTTTATTCTTTATTCAAAATTATTTAATTAGCAATAGTTATGCGTTAGATAAAGCCTCATTGGCTATGATGCTGCCACTGCACAAAGCTAAAGTTATTTAGTTATGTGATGTATCTTTAATTTCAAGTTGTGGTAAGAATAATACAGATAGATGAATGGGCAAGGAAAAGAAGAAACTCATGTTTCTGTAAACTAGATGCAGCCAACATTGTTTATTCTTTTTCTGGTTTGAGCTATGTATATATAGTTCCCGTGACTATCATTAGTTCAACTTTTGCTTTTTTTTTTTGAGACAGAGTCTTGCTTTATTGCCCAGGCTGAAGTGCAGTGGCATGATCTCGGTTCACTGCAACCTATGTCTCCTGGGTTCAAGTGATTCTCCTGCTTCAATCTCCAGAGTAGCTAGGATTACAGGCATGTACCACCAAGCCCAGCTAATTTTTTGTATTTTTAGTAGAGGTGGTTTTTCGCCTTGTTGGCCAGGCTGGTCTCGAACTCCTGATCTCAGGTGATCCACCCGCCTCAGCCTCCCAAAGTACTGGGATTACTGGAGTGGGACACTGCCCCCCCCGGCCGACTTTTGCTTTTTATCTTCCTACTGTTTTCCACCAAGGAGAAATTAATTGTCTCTACATCATCTATGTGCAAGCAGAACCAATGACTTTTGCTTTTTACCTTTTGAGTCTGCCCACTTGGGCAAAGGAGAAGGGAGTCCCCACATGTGCTTTATGCACTTACTTATTTTAATGGGGATCATATTTTTAAGTGCCAAGGTAAGTTCAAATTGAGAGAGTGATTAATTATAGAATATTAAGAAGGAAGACATAGTTATCTTCATTTATTTCTAATTGTTCCTATAGAAAAATAGGAAGAACTAGGCTCAGTACTAATATTGGAAAATTCGTTGTTGATGTTCTAACAAAGGGCTGTTCTTTGCTCTTTGCTGGGCTTAAATGAATGGAATACTCTCCATACGGGACCTCGTTAAATAACAAATATTCTCATTCGACTATTGATTTGCATCCAATAAGTTAAAAAGTTGGTATGAATATAATGCAGCTAATTTATCAAACAAAACACAATCCGCGGAGCTAAGTATGACTAAATATGTATAGTTACATTAGTTATCTATTGCTGCATAACAAAGTATTGTATTATTTGTGGGTCTGGAATCCAGGCTTGGCTTGCCTGGGTCCTCTGCTTCAGCTTCTCTCACAAAGCTGAAATCAGTGCCAACAAAGCTGGGGGCCTCAGCTGAGGCTGAAGTGAGGAAGGGCCCATTCCCAGGCTTAAATGGCTTTGGTGGGATTCAGTAAGTATGTCTTATCCCACTGAGGATATCAGCTCCTTTCTGGCTGCCATCTGAAGGTTCCCTCAATTCCTCATCACTTAAGTTTTTATATATGGCAGCTTACTTCATCAAAGCCAGAAAAAGCCAATATTAAGTGTCTACTAGCAAGACAGAGGTTGCAATCTTTGGTAATATACTCACAAAAGTAACACCCCCATCATCTTTATCATACTCTATGAGTCAGGAACTGATATGGTTGGACTGTGTCCCCACCCAAATCTCATCCTGAATTGTAGCTCCTATATTCCTCACATGTCATGGGAGGTACCTGATGGGAGGTAATTGAATCATGGGGGTGGGTTTTTCCCATGCCATTTCCTTGATAGTGAATAAATCTCATGACATCTGACAGTTTCATAAAAGGGCAGTTCCCCTGCACACACTCTCTTGCCTGCTGTCATGTAAGATGTGCTTTTGGCCCTCCTTTGCCTTCCACCATGATTGTGAGGCCTCCTCAGCCAGGTGAAACTGTGATTCCATTAAATCTCTTTTTCTTTATAAATTACCCAGTCTTGGGTATGTCTTTATTAGCAGTGTGAGAAGAGACTAATACAGGAATAAATCCCAGATCTCATCCACTCTCAAGGAAAAGCATGATTACATAAAAGCATGAACAACAGAAAGCAGGGATAATTGGGAGCCACCTTGGAGTCTATCACAATAATTTTTGTGGTGGCATAGTGTGAAAATAAATAAATACCTTTGTTCAATGAATAGGCATTTTTTTTTGTTCTAGGAGTTTAAAATCTAGTAATGAAAAGATGACAGTAACCAGTAAGTGCTTCAACATCTTAATATGTTGACACGTTCTCATTTCATTTATGAGATATGCATCATAGATAAAATTTCTGAGTAACTGAGCACCAAAAGCATATCCCCTTTCTTTCTGAAAGTGGTAAGCAAAGAAGGCTGATTGACCAGCAAATAGGAACACTGAACCTGAAACAGTATTATTGGGGAAAATAAAGGGACAGGGGCAGCAATTACATGATTTTCTTTCTGCTCATCACATTCTAAGCCTTCCCATAATCAAAGAGTAGGACAAGATTTCAGATTCTGGAAGAGGGAGCCAGTCCCTCTGGGCAGTGGGCTTATACAGCTTCATATTAGAGGGAACATAAGCACCTTCACCGCCTTGATCAGGAGCTGGAGTGCACACCTGCAAACATAGTTTGTAGCAACGTGATGTGCTACACCAGTGACTTCAGCCCTGATTCATCACCTCAGCATTTTGCTAATATGGATTCTTAGCACTTATTTCTATAGCTGATTTCCATGGAATAGGTCTTAATTTTCATGTTTTCTGTAAGAGGACAATTCCCACTTAGACAAATCAATCCTTAACTCTAAGTCAACACTCCAGATTCCTAAGGGTAGCCAGCATGTCTCCTAGCTTATCAGCAACTCTTATCATTTCAACCCATTTGCTAACATTGTTGTAGCAATGCTGTGGCATTCACACTGATATATGTAGGTCTGAGTTCAATTTAAAAGTAGGTTATTTATTTAGTTTAGAAGGCTTTGTATGACTCATTTTTTTCTGTATAATTTTTAAAGAATAATTTGAGAAATTTTTATGTTTTTTCTGTGAAACTGTTACTTCATCACCTATATATTTATACTTTCTCTTTACAATCTATTCCTTTTATTAGCTTCCATAAATTTTTCCTAGAAGAAATATTCTGATTTAACTTCAAAAATACATAGCTCTAATTTTTCATGCTATTTTATTTTTAACTCTAGATAATACTCTTTAATGTATTCTATTGAATGGAGTTACCTTATAGGTAAGAGTGTTTTATTATGAAGTTTTATTAGTTTCTTATAAATAGTAGTGGTTTAAGTTTGTCCAAGAAATATGATTCTTATTCCAAATTCTGTCTGAAGCCAATAATACTAAGGCAAATTTCCAATATATTTTTTTGTCTTTTCTAAAGGTTAATGGTCTAGTTTCTGAAATAACCATTTAGGAAATGTTAACTTTATGCTATTTCAAAATATTTTCCAAAAATCTGCCCTGAAATAACCTCTTGCCATTTTTATATATTATCTGAGAAAAAACAAAATTTAAATGCTAAGATTCCCATGGTAGATCTTACAAATGGTAATACATTAAACATATATTACCAAACCAGCTAAAGGAAAGTTTGGTGTTTTTTTCTTTGTTTGTTTTGTTTTGCTACTTTGGCATACACTTGACTATTTTTTTTAAGTACGGAAAGTTAAAAATAACCATCGATGTACAGAGTCAACATTTTTGCTTTGGTATTTATGCCGGAAGAAAACAAGATTACTCAGAAAACAGAAACTCTCAGATAGGATATGTGGAGCCTATGATTTGAGTGGTGAATATAGCAATGCAGAAGTGCAAAACTGAGAGAACTGGTGACCCAGCGCTGGGTAGAGTATGAATTTGAGATTTTTGTTCTTTGAAAATTCAATTTAAAAAGATGAGTAGGTAGTGATCTTTTCATGATGTTTCAGAAATTCAGAATATTAAGACAAAATTTCACCTTAGGGAAAAGTTTAAATTTTTAAGACATGTTACCTTTAAAATATGGGAGCAAAAAGACAAAGGTTTTAACAATAACAGCTAACTACCTTTTTCTCTACTGTAGACAATTCATCATCTTCAGACATTTTCTGTCCCATTCCAACAGCTACATTTATCAAGCTCTACCCATCTTCTCAACACAAAAAATAGGAATATACATATTTTGTCATTTTTTCCTGAAAATATTATTGCTTATGTAATGTGTAGTGTTCTCAAAAAGAACCAGTAATACAAGCCTGACAAGCAATATTTGTTAAGTCAGTGCTTTTCAAATTGTTCTAGTCCATGTCTCATTTTGAAAAACAGACAGCAAAAATTAAAAGTAAGAAAACCTAGTCATCTCTTATAAAGTTCTTGAAATTTCTAATTAGAATAACTATTTGGACTACAAATGAATGAAAGGAAATGAATGGTAAAATGTATCTTTTATAAGTAGGCATGTAAACATGACTACTGAGTATGAAAAAATGTACTTTAAAAATTTGGTTATGGAGTGTAGGAGGAAGAGAGGGTCGTAACTCAAGTAGTGCAAGATAAAGAGAGGGTTATTTAAGAGGAAATAGACAAGATAGTGTATTAATAATATAGGATTTGACATACAGAGAATCTGAAAATACTAGGGAAAAAAACCAATAAGGCAAAACACCCAGGAGGAAAGGTTACAGAAAAGCGGTGGTGAGCTCTGTCTTCATTCTTGCTAAAAGGGAATAGAAATTACAGATGCAGTTGCAGATGAATTTGCATGCAAAAAGTTACTGTCACTCTGATTGATTATATTACTTCTATAAAGTTGAATTACATGTTGAAGAAAACTGAAACTGAAAATTTAAGAATAGTGACATAGACAGAAGTTTTCCCTTTTTTTGGATATCACCAAAAATTAACAAAAAGTTATAAAAAACAAAAATAAAAGTCATTTTTTGACTAATCATGGAGATATTTATAACCCCAAGCCATACAAGAAGAAAGAATTATAATTTTAGCCAAAGTAAAATGGTAAATAGGAAGACATTAAGTTCCTACAGTGGATTGAGTAGTGGACCCCAAAACAATTTGTCTACCCAGGACCTTTAAATAGGATCTTATTTGGAAAAAATGGTCTTTGTAGTAATTAAGTTGAAGATCCTGGTTTGAGGCTGAGTGTTTAATCCAAATGACAGTTATCCTTTCAAGAGAAGAAAAGGGGAGAAGGCCATGTGGAGACACATGTAAAGATGAAAGCTGAGATTGGAGTTATGATGCCACAAGCCAGGAGGCACCAGATGCTTGAAGAGCCAAGGAAGAATTCTCCCTAAGAGCTTTCAAAGGCAAGATGGCCCTGAAAATACCTTGACATCAAACTTCTGGCCTGCAAAACTGATTTCTGTTGTTTTCAGCTACCAGTTTGTAGTAATTTGTTATGACAATCCTCTAGAAAACTAATACAGATCTATTTGGCTTTAACATTGAGAAAATTATCCAGATCACATTTTTCAAAGGCCCGCTCTGTGAACAATTCAACAATCAGACAATAATTTAGAAACCTGTGTGGACAGTAAGGCCTTAGAGGAACAGCTTTGGAATAAAGCCTCAGGACTCATAAAATACAGGAATGAAAAAAGAATCACAAACAGAAGTCATATTTGCAGGAAACATTCTCAAACTTTGTGAAGTGAGCACCTTAATAAAAACAGAAAATGCAAAGTATAGTTAAAAAATCTCAGGGGAGTCATGGTGAGAATTCAAGAACAGTGAAATATGACAGGTGTATTAGTCTGCTTTCATACTGCTATAAAGAACTGCTCAACACTGGGTAATTTATAAAGAAAAGAGATTTAATTGACTCACAGATCTGCATAGCTGGGGAGGCCTCGGGAAACTTACAACCATGGTGTAAGGCAAAGGGGAAGCAAGGTACGTTCTTCACAAGGCAGCAGGAAGGAGAAGTGCTGAGCGAAGCAGGGAAGAGCCCCTTATAAAACCATCAGATCTCATGAGAACTCACTCACTATCACGAGAACAGCATGGGGGAAATTGCCCCCATGATGGAATGACCTCCACCTGGTCTCTCCTTTGAAACATAGGGATTATGGGGATTACAATTCAAAATGAGATTTGTCTGGGGACACAAAGCCTAACCATATCAACAGGCAAAGCACAGGAAGAAAACCCATAAAAATACAAACATACATCCAAACATGCAGAAAACCATCAGGGAAATGCAGTCTCATTGGATTTAGCAACTAAAGAATTAAACACTGCTGAAGACACAGAATCTGACATGGATGATAGGATTTAGAAGTCAATGTGATGAATGATAAAGTATAGATGAAAAGAGGTCAAAAAGAGAACAATGAATGATGGGAAAGGCGAATGATACATTTTACAAAATTGGGGTTCCAAAAGAATATAAATTGATTACTAGAAAAGAAAACAATAAAACTGTCTTAGGATATAATAAAGTTAAACTTTCCAAAATAAAATAAAATAATACAATATCTATAAAACTTTCTCCAAAAATGAAACTTTCCAAAAATATATATGAATGTATAGATTAAGAAAAGACATCTATCCAGGAAACCCTGACACAGTACAATCAATATATAAATGCTGAAATATATTAGGATTCTTAAGAGAAACAGGACCAATAGGAGACAGACATGTATATATACAAATATAGGCACAGATTTTTTAAATGAAGAATTGGTTTATATGATTATGGAGACAAAGAAGCCTCATGATCTGTTAACTGTAACCTGGAGACTCAAGAAAGCCAGTGGTATAATTTCAGTCCAAGTCTCAAACGCCTGAGAACCATAGGAGTTGATTTCCCAGTCCAGGGCAGGAGAAGACCAGTATCCCAACTCAAGGCAAGCAAGCAGGAAACAAAAAGGGTAAATTTGTCTTTCCTCTACTTTTTGTTTTACTGAGATTCTAAAAATATTGAGTGATGCCCATGACATTGGGGAGGGCAATCTGCTGTACTGAGTCCATGGAATCAAATGCTTATTTCATCCAGTAACACCTACACAAGCACACCAAGAAATAATGTTTTATTTAGGCACTCCATGGCAGAGTCAAGTTGACACATAAAATTAACCATTGCACTGAAATATATCCTGGTAGATTTTACTGTACCATGAATAAATTACAAGGAAATAATCTTTAAGGGATGAAGGCAAAAAAAAAAATCAAATTATCTGTAGAGGAAATAAAGTTATTCTGGGCTCACAGTTTGTCATAGCGTCATTTAACACTAAATAGGAAAAGACTGAGAATTAGAAAATAAAAGTAAAAATATTGAATTATATTTAATGCCCTTGTTTATATACACATTGCCTAAAGAAAGAGAATTGAATTTGTTATATAGTTAAAATTATAAATGTGTAAACAGAAACATTTTATAATATAAGAAAAATAAAACTAAATAATATCAAAAATCATAAAAAGAAATCATAAATAGGGTAACCTAAACACGGAGTTTGACCAACTAGTATACATCAAAACATATATCATACCTTTAAATGTAAATAGACCATACTTGTTTATTTAAAAAATAAAATTATCAGGTTGGACAACAGAACAAAACATGAGAACATTATTACCACAAAGATATTTATATTGGCTAAAATTAATAAATAGGCAAAGGCATACCAGACGCTTATCGATGCACCAAAAACATAGCAGAACATTAACAGAGCAAAATCCACAAGGAAAAAACAAAGAGAAATAGATAGAAACACAATAGTATTAGCCAATTTTAAGAGCTATTCATTCCTCAATGTATAACAGAAACAAAAGACCAAAAATTAGCATAAAACACTAAATAATATAATTTTAAATATAATATGAACATTATTACATATTTTTTACTAAATGTTTGTGTGTATGTGTGTATGTATATATGTGTGTGTGTATATTTATATACACACACACAAATATGGGGGCATGTTTCTAAAAGCTAAGAGAACAAATTCTTTTCAAATTCCTAAATAATATTAACAAATTGACCACATACTGGGCCTCAAAAAACAGCTTAATAAATTCCAAAGAGTTAAATAATCCCAATACCATAAAATAGAAATTAATAACAAGAAAGAGTAATAATCTTTCCACATTAAGAGAGAAATTTTACATTCTCTTTTAGAGAAAAGAGGAAATCAAACCAAAATTAGAAATGATTTAGAAAATTATGCCAATTGAAACATACATTTCTGAAAGTATAACAGCTCAAATAAAGCACAGACAAAACATAATATACAATATCAAAACACTATGGATCCAATTTTAAATGTTTGAAAAAGAAAAATGTAATTAAAGAAGTAAAAATGAACATAAAAACAAAAATTAATTAAGCATAAACTGTTAAATGTTAGAATCAATAAATAAATCCTATTGCTCTTTCATTTTCTTTTGGGACCCCAGCTTTGCAAAATGTTATATCATTTGCCTTTCCTATAATTCACTGTGCTTATTTTAGTCATGAGTAACATGAATGAAGAGGACAAACAATAATATAACCTTTTCAATGACAATAAAGGAATAACTATAGACATTGGTAGAATTGGGAAAAATTGATAGAATTCTTTAAAAAAAAAATGTCCAAATCTTTGCATGTCTGAGAATAGGTATAAAATTGCATTACTTTCTTTATTTATTTGGAAAATATAAACTACCAAACTGACTCCAGAAAGTGGGTTTGAAATACTACACAGATCATTTACCATTCAGGAGATAAAGTCTAACAGCTATTGCCCAGATGGTTTCACAAGGGAATTCTTCCAAAACATCAAGTAACAGATAACTGCAATTAAATTTCAATTGTTCAGAGTATAGAAAAAAGGAAAAATTTTCCTAACTCTTTTAGAATATGTATATCATATGATCCCCTAATCCCATTAAAGGTAAATGCACACACATGCACATACGCACACACAAAACAAGCATAGAACCACTTGTTCAAGCACATTAAGATAAAAACATCTTTAAATAACTAGGTAAAAATTAGCTGTTTATTTAATAAATAGTAAAGCAATTGGAATTTATTCCTGGAAAAATGTTAGTGTGGTTAAATATTAGGATAGCTATAAAAATAAATCAATATATTTAGCAAGTCAAATGAGAGTGTCATATAAATCTCACTAGATGTAAGAAAATTTAATAATATTCAACATCTATTCTTGATTTTAAATCATAATAAAATAAAATGGTTTTGACATGACTATATTTATATGCGTGAAAAAATAGCATATATATGCTAATTGAGAAATCATTAGAACATTCTCTTTAACATCAATAATAATGCAACAAAATTTGCTATTAATATTATGATTATATATTATTCTAGATTAACCAATGAAATTGTGGAATAGATTGAGGAATAAATTTAGAAACAAAAATTAGAAAGGAGAATTTTAAATGACTAACTTTTGAAAATAATGTATTTTTCTCCTCAGCAAATCTAGAAGGATCAGTTTTATTTTCATTTTTATTTTTTTTTGAGACAGAGCCTTGCTCTGTCACCCAGGCTGGAGTGCAGTGGCACAATCTCAGCTCACTGCAACCTCTGCCTCCCAGGTTCAAGCAATTCTCCTGCCTCAGCCTCCAGAGTAGCTGGGACTACAAGCGCGTGCCACCACGCCTGGCTAATTATTTTTAATAGAGATGGGGATCCACTACGTCGGTCAGGCTGATCTCAAACTGCTGACCTCAAATGATCCACCCACCTCAGTCTCCCAAAGTGCTGGGATTACAGGCATGAGCCTCAGCACCCGGCCTAGAAGGATCAATTTGAGGACCATTATAAATAATAAGAAAAATCAGTTACAGGACAGAGTACTAAATTAATTTATAACAATAAAGGAGATTCTCATATGAACAATAACTAGGTACAAGACTAAAACATCAAAAGATAAAATACAAAACTTAACCAGAAACCTACAATCTTCTGTGACGAAACTGTAGATGCCACTGAGGAACACAAAAGAAGGATTTAACACAAGGAAAAATACACTCTTGCAATAGTAAATTCAACACCATAAGAATCTCAGTTCTTCCTCAAATTAATCTATAAATTTAATGTAATCCCAGTTTAAAATAGCAACAGTATATTTTTTGGAAAAGTAGACAAACTGATTCCAAAAGTTATAATAAGAATAAAATAGTCAGAAATGTCCTAAAAATAGATATAGAAGAGAAAGGGAGAGAATTATGTTTCTCTAATTGTTTTATTTTTAAACTTCAAATAATTAAAACAGCATGATACTGAATAGAAAGGCAATTTATTTACCGTCAAGCATTACGGCATTTATCTTTTACTTTAACATTAGTTGCTTTATTTTTTAAAATCTGAAAGTGTTACCAGAAAGAGGTCCAGAGCCAGACCCTCAAGAGAGGGTTCTTGGATATCGTGCAGGAAAGAATTCGAGTTGAGTCCACCGAACAAAGTGAAAACAAGTTTATTAAGAAAGTAAAAGAATAAAGAATGGCTACTCCATAGACCCACTTTTATGGCTATTTCTTGATTATGTGCTAAATGAGGGGTGGATTATTCATGCCTCCCCTTTTAAGAACTTATAGGGTAACTTCCTGACATTGCCATGGCATTTTTTTTTTGTCGTCATTGTTGGGTTTTTTTGTTTTTGAGACAGAGTCTTGCCCTGTCACCCAGACTGGAGTGCAGTGGTGTGATATCGGGCCACTGCAACCTCCACCTCCCAGGTTCAAGTCATACTCCTGCCTCAGCCTCCCAAGTAGCTGAGACTACAGGTGTGCACCACCAGGTCTGGCTAATTTTTGTATTTTTAGTAGAGGCGGGGTTTCACCATGTTGGCCAGCCTTGTCTTGAACTCCTGACCTCAAGTGATCCACCTGCTTTGGCCTCCCAAAGTGCTGGGATTACAGGTGTGAGCATCCGTGCCAGCCCAGCATTTGTAAACTGTCATGGCGCTGGTGAGAATGTAGCAGTGAGGGTGACCAGAAGTCACTCTTGCCATTATCTTGGTTTTGGTGGGTTTTGGCCAGCTTCTTTATTGCAACCTGTTTTTTCATCAAGGTTTTTATGCCCCGTATCTAGTGACTTAGAATGCCTTAACCTACTGGGAATGGAGCTCAGCAAGTCTTAGCCTTATTTTGCCAAGCCCCCATTCAAGAAGGAGTTGCTCTGGTTGAAATACCTCTGACAAAACCACCTAATTGCTTAACATGATATAATTCATGTTTTAATAAAATTTTAGTAAAAAAAATTAAATCATAAGCATAGTTGAGAAATGCATAGAAAAAATATTCTAAAAATTGAAAGAACAATTTATTAACAGTAGCTTTTTGCTGAATGAGAAACAAATAAATGAGAAGAGTGCGAAGAGTAAAGATGTGATTAAATCATTTTCTTTCTTCCAGAAGAGGGTAATGTTCAGGATATGATATTCTGAAGAGTGATTACCTTTTGAAAACATGTTAGCAGAAAAAAAAAATTGAAAGACCTCTCAGAATAAAAAATTTCTTTCAGAAAAATTACATATTGCTGAATAAAATGAATTAATCTGAGTCACAGTTTAAACCACCATCAAAACTATGAGCAATTAGTGAGTAGTTTTGAGTATGGCTATTTTCATTGAAATTCAGCGGGTTACATATCAAATGGAGACTTTTCATGTTAAGTGAGCAAAAGACATGCCTTCTCTTTGAAAGAAATTATAGAGTTGACAGATTTCTACTGTAGAAGGCTAGGTATTCCCAAATCATTCACATTATATGGTCCTTAATCTGGGACACAAATTTTGTATACAGCATGTCTTTGCTTTTGTAAGATTGGATGCATTGTAATAAAGGTTGAGAGATATGGAGGGGAAGATTACGCTCTTTTTATTTTGTTTTGCTTTTGCTTCTTTCTCATTTATATAGCTATGAGTCATAGGCTTTTCATTAATGACTCACTGAAATGGAGAACAAGATTTCTGCAAACAATTCTGAGCTCTCCTCATTCCAGATACATTCCCTAACAGTCTCTAGGGAGGCTTGGAGCCTAACAAATGGCATAAGGTCTTCACTTACAGGTTGGGGGTTACTGCACATTCTAATGGCTTTAGTAGCTGTTACGTTTTTAAAATTTTGGAGCAACAATCTTGTTGCTGTTCAAAAACTTCATATGATAGTTCTGGATAAGTCTCAGATTTCTCTTCCATTGTAACTGACAATGAAATACCCCAGCAGCAGTTTTGGAAAACTCTGTAAGAATTATCTCTGTTGTTGCCAGACGCAGTGGCTCACGCCTGTAATCTCAGCACTTAGGGAGGCCGAGGTGGGTGGATCACTTGAGGCCAGGAGTTCGAGACCAGCATGGCCAACATGGCGAAACTCTGTCTCTATGAAAAAATAAATAAATAAATAAATTAGCTGGGCGTGGTTGTGCATGCCTGTAGTCCCAGCTACTTGGGAGGCTGAGGCAGGAGAATCACTTGAACCTGGGAGGTGGAGGTTGCATTGAGCCGAGATTGAGCTGCACTTCAGCCTGGGTGACAGAGCAAGACTCTGTCTCAAAAAAAATAAAAAAAACCCACAAAAACAAACAAACACAAACAAAACAAAAATAATTCTCTCTGTTGCATACTCCACATATATTTCTCCCTCTCTGTCTCAATCTCAACCCAAAGTAGGGTTGTTTTGTATACCTACTTTCCCATAATATTTGCTATTCTGACAATGGATGCAGATTTCTCCCTTCTGTGACAAGCACAATTTGCATTTCTGTCAAAATAAAACAAGAATCGTAAGGTTTTTCCTAAACATAGGAAGGCTCTTTAATTGATGTTTGGTCTTCAATGTTCATGATAGTTTCTTCAACACTGTTCCCCTTGTCACAACTCATGGTGCAGAAGTCACACTATTTAGCTCTAAGTAGATACCCTCTCTCCTAAGAATCCTAATGCTGTAAGAGAAAGAAGACTGGGTTGCAGAACTGAGTTGCTGCCAATGCAACATCATAGAGAATATACTGTTGGAGACTTTCCCTGAAGTGACTTCTCTTTAAATTAGACACAAATAGATTTGGCGGGGCATGGTGGTTCATGCCTGTAATCCCAACTATTTGGGAGGCTGATGGCAGGAGGATCCCTTCAGGCCAGGAGTTTGATACCAGCCTAGGCAACTTAGTGAAACCTCATCTCTAAAAATAAAACATAAATAAATAAAATTTTTAAAAATTCAAATAGATTTTGAATTCAGTGAGAAGTCCTCATATTTTTTCTCTATTTTTGCTAATTCGTTATATTTTTTAAGTTGTTAATTATTTTTCAATTTTTTCAATAGAGGTACGATTTGTATACAATAAAATTTACATAGAAAATGCACAGATGTTAAATGTACATTTTGATGAGCTTTGACAAATGTGATGTACTGCCCCCAATCAAGATAGAGAGCACTTTACCTTAAAACTTTCCCTCAATCTGCTTTGCAGGCTCCATACCCCCTAACCCGTAACCCCCACAATCAGAGAGTCACTTTTCCAATACCTATCAGAATCTGGGAACAAGTGGTCACATTTATTTTAAAAAGATGTTGATTCTGATAATTACCATATATACTAACCCATCCCTATCATATTCCACTCCCTGTCCTCACCCTCCATTACCAGCCATTAAAGTTTACTGTGAAGGATCTGTGTAGGATTCAAATGACATTATTTTTTTCCTTATATGTTTACTTACTCATGATTGAGTACCTTTGACAGGTCAAAACTCTACTAGTCTCTGCAGAAAAAAAAAAAAAATAGAAAATAAAAATATACTCTTCCTTCTCTCTAGGTATTGAGATTCTAATGTGCAACTTAGAGAAGTAAACTGAAAATTACTGTAGAAATTGTATAAATAACTTGTAGTGACATTTTGAAGGTGCTAGAATTCCTAAAGATTGCAAAATAGGAACAGCGTGGCTCACCAAAATACAGTGGCTAGCATAAGCATCCCTATGTGGTCATGTGACTGTTTCTAGACAATGAGCTTTCAGTAGAAGGAACATGTGACACTTTCAGGCTGGTCGCTAATGACCTCCTAGTTGTATTTCTCCATGATCATTTCCCTTGTGCCTGATTGGAAATGAGATCCTCCCAAATGATGAGTCAGTGATGGCAGAGTCTCTACGGTACAGGTCCCCAAAAGATCTCATGAAGGAACGTCACTCTCTCAGAAATTGTACTTTCACTTAAGACTGGCTGTTATGTGTGCAGAAAGAAACTTCTGCTATGTATGAAAAATTATTCATTTTGAGTTTACTTTTTGTAACTGTTAGCCTTTCCCAACTAATACCAACATTGATTATAACTTCTACTTTTCATATAATTTTTTTCTTTTCATCCACTTACAAATGGATAAAAAGAAATGTAAACGGTGAAATCTCAGATGGAGAAGAACCTTGTTTAATTTCCTAAAACTACACCTGAGCTGATGAGCCCTTTTGTAGAAAAATGACACAAGAAAACAAAATGTTCCTATTATAAATTCTCCCATGTCCTTATCCTTACTTAGGTTTCATTTTTTGTTTCGCTTGACCAATACAATAGTCCTTTGAGGGGAATAGTGTTATTAGTATTATTTCAATTGCAGCACAAATGTGGAAATCAAAGTATACACTTGATCAGTCACACTGCCATAAATGGTGGAACTGAAACATCAACTTAGAAATTTCTGTCACACCACCTAATCTAGAAAAAATGCCCAGAGAAAAGGGCAAATATTCCAAGTATCTGAATAGTCCTTTCCTTAGAAAACTGAAAAAGAAGTAGATACATATCCTTCTTTCTGGTCCTCGTTGTTCTTGATTTCCAATTCCTCCTGCTGGCAGAAAACACTGAATGCTGTCAATTAATGTTATTCTAGTTCTCCCTGCTTTAATACTTAAGAACATTCAAGTAATAACTCAGTTTTTAACGATAGGAATGCAGTCATATTTTTAGTCTTTCTCCCTAGGTAGCATATGGGTTCAAGATGAAGCACACAGTCATTCACATATTCAACAGAGTTGTTAAGCATCTGTAAGGGTCACGGGATGCACTGGTAAGCAAAGCAGGAACTCGGGTCATGTCTCTGTCCTTCTACTGCTCATTACACCTGATGGGAAGTGTCCACCTGTACTGGTACGATGGCGTGGGCCTGGCCTGTCATGACAGTCATGGACTGGTACTGCAGGCTTTGCTCTTCCTCTCTTTTTTGTCTGTTTTGTTCATCAGTGTATCACAGCACACCTAGAACAGTGTCTCAGTCACAGTAAGTGCACAATAATTACTTATTGAACAAATGAATGAATACATACTGCCCTTCTACTAAGATGCCACCCAATGAGAAAATGAAGACAGAGGCATGGGAGAAAAAGCAGTGAGCGGACTCAGTCAGTGGGGCAGCTGCTCCTCGGTAGCTGTCTCCCATAGAGACACTTTGCTCATTACCGTCTCATGTATTTGCCACCCAAAACTCTCAACAAATACCAAAAGTTTGTAGAGGAAGCTCACAAAATCCACACTGACAGCCTCCGGGCATGAGTTTGCAGAAGAAACACAAATCACAAAGCAGGGACTGGCAAAACATTTTTCTGGTTAGAATTCATAAAACATTATTAGTTGCATATTTGGGATTTATTACATCGTATGTAACAAGACTTACTGGCAGTTTTGTAGATAATTTAGAACCTAAAGCACTGTCTAAAACAAAGGCCTACTTCCAAAGAAAAGGTCTGTGCTTCTTATGTCTAGAATATTCTGTGGTTAGCTATTTTAAGCTGTAGAATGTACCTTTCAATAAAACAGGAATGTACATGGGGTTTTAGAAAGCCTGACTTCATTTAGATAAAAGCACTTTGAAATATAATAGGGCTTATAGTATCAACCCCTCCCCCATTTCAGCAAGGAATAAACTCTGAGTCTCTCATAGGCCACACATCCATCCAAAGGCACTGAGGAGGAAGATGTTTCCCAGAGGCAAACACCTTGGCACCACTTCCTTCCATGTCTGCTCTCCTGTGCCATGAGGGTCAGGGAAACAGAAATTATCATTTTCAAAGTCTTGTTCTGTAATTTCTTCTAGAGATCATTGGCAGTGGGAATAAAAAATATACTAACATCTGATTTTACCCTTCTCAATTTACTCACCCCTAGGGCTTTATACTCCCAACAATTAGCTAAGTTATCATTCTGTTCTGTGGCAAGGGGCCTTTCTTATTCACTATGCTGTTTTCTTCCTGCATTTCACCTTGATTTACAGTAAAATTCCAACCTCACCATTCCAATCCTTAATACATAAAGAGAAGGGTTTTACATTAAAAAAAGATTTCCTCCCTCAATAAGCCACATTTTCTACACTAGTTTCTTTCTAGGCACTTGAAAACATTTAATTTAAAACTTAGAAAAAAAAAGAAATGATCCTTTGTTCTTGATTGCATGAATTTACTTTCTCATTAAACCAATGAATCATAGGAGCAAGGTTTACTGAGAACAAAATGTATTAGCTTTATATATCAAAATTATGATCCCTATTATATCAATAACAAAGAAAAGACATAAGAAAAAATATAAAATTTAGGTAGTTATATGAGGAACTCTATACATGTGAAAATTTGGAGAGGAGTGCTATAAAATGTGGACAGTAGCATGAATTATGGACGAAGAATACCATTAAATAAATAAATTGAAGAGATAAAATCAGAGAAAGCAAACAAGAATTAGGAGCACCTTGCAGAAGTCATAAAAGGAAATAGAAAACTATTATTTTAAAGTGCCAGAGTAGGATGTGTTATTGCAATTTTAAAAGTCAGAAAGTATGTAAATTTTGGTAGCAATTTTTGTGATGCTAGCTCCTCATAAAATGTGTTTAACAGTGCTACAAGTTGTATATGCTAGCATATAATAAAAATATAATAAATTAATAAGAAATATACTCTACCACTTCTACATCTATCATATAGTGACTACCTATTTAATTTTTTTTGGGTTAGATTATATTAAGAGTCCCTATTTATTCTGCTAGTAAGAGTGTATATACCTGACTATGACCTCAGTTACACAGATAAAGAATGAAACCACAATTTAGGCAATACAATATTTTCAATTTCTGTATAAATATCATTTAATTATCTCAGAAACAGTGACTAGGTTTATTCTAGGAACTTAACTGAACCAGATGATACTTCAGTGGCCCAAATAGCCTAATTTATTAAATTATAACTTCATTTTACATATGCATACAGTATTATTGCTATCATTTACAGAGAAATCCAAATATTATAAATGATTACACTCAGTATGGCATCTTACACTTTCACAACCTAAAACAGCTTATAAATGTAAAGATGGCTTTATTTTGGGCATTCAACCTGCAATTAAGGAATTTAAATGTGCTGTTCTTTTGAAATGGCTGCACTATTTTTATTCTTCTTTAAACTGACATAAATCTTTAAGACTTTCATATGGTTGGATTTTTCTTTTTTTTTTTTTTTTTTTTTTCTGAGATGGAGTCTCACTATGTTGCTCAGGCTGAAGTGCAGTGGCTCAATCTCAGCTCACTGCAACTTCTGCCTCTCAAGTTCAACCAATTCTCTCTGCCTCAGCCTACCGGGTAGATGGGATTACAGGCATGCACCACCATGCCCAGCTAATTTTTGTGTTAGTAGAGACTTGGTTTTGCCATGTTGGCCAGGCTGGTCTTGAAGTCCTCACCTCAGATGATGCGCCTGGCTTGGCCTCCCAAAGTGCTGGGATTACAGGTGTGAGCCACCATGCCCAGCCTCATATGGTTGGATTTTAATTTTTTTTTGAGATTGAGTCTTACTCTGCAGGCCAGGTTGGAGTGAAGTGGTACAGTCTCAGCTCACTGCAACCTCCACCCCCCAGGTTCAAGTGACTCTCCTACCTCAGCCTCCCAAGAAGCTGAGATTGCAGGCATGTGCCACCACGCCCGGCTAATTTTTGTATTTTTAGTGGAGATGGGGTTTCACCATGTTGGCCAGGCTGGTCTTGAACTCCCGACCTCAGGTGATCTACCTGTGGGTTTTTTTTTTTTTTTGAGACAGAGTCTTGCTCTGTCACCCAGGCTGGAGTGCAGTGGCTCAATCTCAGCTCACTGCAACCTCCGTCTCCCAGGTTCAAGTGATTCTCCTGCCTCAGCCTCCAAAGTAGCTTGTTCTACAGGTGTGCACCACCTCACCTGGCTAATTTATTGTATTTTTTTTTCATAGAGATGGGGTGTTGCCATATTGGCCATGCTGGTCTCGAACTCCTGGCCTCAAGTGATCCACCCTCCTCGGCCTCCAAAAGTGCTGGGATTACAGGCATGAGCCAACACACTCAGCAGATTTATTTTATTTTATTATTTTATTTTATTTTGTTTTATTTTATTTTATTTTATTTTATTATTTTTGAGACAGAGTCTCGCTCTGTCACCCAGGCTGTAGTGTAGTGGCGCAATCTCAGCTCCTTACAACCACTGTCTCCTGGGTTTAAGTGATTCTTCTGTCTCAGCCTCCCGAGTAGCTGGACTACAGGTGTGCACCACCATACCCGGCTAATTTTTGTACTTTTAGTAGAGATGGGGTTTCACCATATTTGCCAGGCTGGTCTCAAACTCCTGACTACCCGCCTTGGCGCCCCAAAGTGCTGGGATTACAGGTGTGAGCCACCACGCCCGGCCCAGATATTAATTTTTATACAGCAATATGTATTGCTTATTCAGAGTTCAGTATATCCTTAATTTTTGAAGTCACTGAAGAAGTCACATTTATGAAAATCAGCTTAGTTTTTTTATTTCATTCTTGTGATGATACATTATCCAGATATACTGAAATGGAACAGAAATATCAAAACATGTAAGACAGTCTTGGGACAGTTCTATTAGTTTCTGTCATGTTGAAAGCTGCCATGTCAGACAATGCATTTTTCACCCATACAAGTAATCCAGTATAATATTGCTTATTTTTAAAATAGATCTACAATCTTTAAATTTTAATGTGTCAATATTTCAAATTCATCTTTGAATATTTTCTGACCACCAGTATCAAAAGAATGAAACAAGAAAACTAAGCTGATTTTCATAAATGTGACTTCTTCAGTGACTTCAGTAAGACAATAACTTAATAACTCACTCATCTTTACCTTAATAGTTATCTATTGGTAAGTGGCAAATTTAAATATTTGTGACAGGAAGAGCAATAATTTAAATGATTAACAATGTTATAGGCCCCATCTGCGAAGATCAATAAGTAAATCAATGAGCAATGAATAACAATAACTTATAAGAATGTGAAGAAAGCTAATCCTCATCATTCTATAAACAAGCATTTAAGGAGGATTTGTTAAGCAATAGATTCAGTTTTGAGTTACATTTTTGGAAGCTAATTTCCTTAATATATGATTATCATTGAAGAACATTTCAAATAATCCAGTGGAGCTAAAGGGATTAAAAATAATAAATGGAGGAAAGAATGTTTAAGTGCTTTTTTATTGTTTCAATCTGAGGAATGGTAGGGTATCAAAAATGAGGTAATACAAACTTGATGAGAGACTAGGTTGCTATGATAGCATCAGACATCCCAGCTTTCACTAAAAGGATATTACTTGGTGAAAGGAACAGAAGCAAAAAACTGAAATCTTGCACTTATATTCTCTTAATCTGTGGACATGGGAAGCAGTAATAAATGGAGAAGGCTGGAGAAACAAGGGAATTTGAGGCATGAAATTCTTGGAATATGGACAATATACAAAAGTTCTGTGTTGAATGAAATACTGCATTTTATTTATTTCACATTATTCAAAATAGTGGTTTTCAGCATAGCTTCCCATATTACTGCTGGTGCTTTAAATTAAGAACAGTAAGGATATAAAAGCCTTTTTCTTAATGGTAATATATACTGAAAGGAAGTGAAGTTGAAAGGCAGAATGTATTTAAATATGGTTAGCGTTTGTGTGTGTAATCTACTGAAAAATATACTGAAATTTCACTTGTAATTGCAATCTCTCCTATAAAGGAAAATGTGCCTGTTGAAAGAGTTAATATATTCTATTTAATGTGGTACTCATTTGAGAATTCAAATATCTGCATTTTAGTCACTTTTCGGTTACTTAACTTTCCCAGTATTTCAATTCCCGACTAGCAAGCCAGGGACAATAATATTCTTGCCTCCTGGAAACATTGTAAGGATACCTTTTTATCCTGCACAATTTAATACAAAATGTCCTGAGAAAGTATATTTTTTTTTGTAATTTGAAAAATATTCAAGCAGTTATTGCTTGCTTACTCTTTTTTCTTTATTCCCCAAATGCATTTAACCTATTTAGCTGGAATATGGCTTACTGCTTTCATTCCCAATACAAGTCTCAAACTCATTCCTTTTCCATTGTGGTTTTCTTGTTCGCCCAGCCAACTGAATACTACCTGTTTATTATTTGAAACTCAACACCGAATCACCCTCACAGGAAGGGCATGCTGCATGCCAAGTTTTTGAACAAATATGTAGGAACAGGACTCTGACTTATAGACAGTTCCTTACTTTACTTTAATTTTGCTTTTATTTTCACTGACAGAAAAATTTTCTGGAGAGTACAATCAAGATAGTGTATCATTAGAAATAACATTAATAGAAGTTTGGTCAGAAATGATAATAGTCATAATAAGCATCTCTCTCACCAAGGCATTCCACACAGAGAGATCACAGCACAATAAATAAAGGATTTCTCATTTGCCACACAACAATAAAACAATTGCAGTAACAAAAATGTGATTTTATAAATGTTCTTATACTAAAAATAAAAGCAAAAATACGAGATCATGCACTGGAGACAAAAGCTAAAAATGAATAGTTATAACAAAAAAAGGCAACATTCCAAAAGATTAAAATGTTCAAGTATTGTGAGAGGAAAGGGGAAGATTCAAAATAGAATGGGTTCAGAATAAGTCAACTATATTTACTACCTTAGGAGAGACACTGACATAACTGTTTTTATCCAGTAATATCTTATGCCATTAGAACACATACTGTTATCCATTTAAAGGACAGATTCCATTTCCTTGGAGCATGTTTCATACTACAAGGGTGGAATACAATTTATTGTTTACCCTAATTATAAGTAGATAATAATATTGTGAGAGAAATATTCTCCAGAACAGGCCAGTGTGATGGCCTGGAATAGTAGGGGCCTGG
This sequence comes from Hylobates moloch, assembly GCF_009828535.3. NCBI lineage: Eukaryota > Metazoa > Chordata > Mammalia > Primates > Hylobatidae > Hylobates > Hylobates moloch. Next base: position 128,856,182 of record NW_026652278.1, read on the forward strand.
GAGTCAGGAAACATTGACTTTAGTTCTGTTTTCATCATTGTCTATAAAAAGTTCATTTGAGATAGTCATCTAATAAATAACCTTCAAGATATTTCTCAGTCCTGAAATAAACTTTCACTTTATCTTTCGATTTTCCTATAAGAGTTCAACTATTGGGGCTAGTAGAAAGTAGAGAAAATAACAATAAAATAGCTTAACAATTTTAATGATTCTTAATTTCTAAAAAGTTACTGAAAAAAGTGGGATCACTTAATGGAATTAAGGATTGTATAATGCTTTAGTGGAGTTGTTCATACAACATAATAATTCTTCCCCAACAAAACTAATCTAAGCAGTGCCTTTACACTTTGTGGTTGAATAGTGTATCAGATTTGAACAGTGGCTAGTTTCTACATGACTAGGAAAAAACATGTCTGTCATGGGAGTAAAAAAATAAAATTTGTTTGTTAAATTACACATAAATATAAGGTACAAATGTATTTTTAAAATACAGATTAAAATAATCACACTTGCATTGTGTACATACGAAAATACAGTATTTAATATTCAATATACACAGACACATTTATGATAAATGCAACTATTTGGCAATGCCAGTTCTTTCAGGGTTTTTTGTTGTTGTTGTTGCTCCCTATTTCCATATACATGGAAACAAAAATGCTTCGCTAAAATCTCCTAGCTCTGGCGGACATCTTGAAGCAGTTTGTTAATCTCTGCCACCAGTTCACTGGCATCCATGAGTTCGTGTTTCCCATCATTGAGGTGGTTGAGCACATTGTCAAAATCATCTTCTTCATAATTTTCAGGGATCTCCTCCATGGCTGGCAGCCATTTAGAAGAAGGCTGCACACTGGAGTGAGTTCCAAGTGGCGGCCCACAGTTGTTGGTGGGATTTTGAAAATGTGTACTGGCTGCCCATGCCGCTACCCCCTGTGGGTAACCCACAGTTTTGGCTAGCAAGGGTCCCTTCTTGCGCTCCAGGGAATTGGACCGATCCACCTCACTGCATTCAGAATAGGTGTCCAGGGAAGGGGGTAAGAGACGCTGGAACACACTGCTCATTTCCGAGAGCAGAGATGATGTGCTGGTATCCCCCGTGTCCTCATCGTTTGGGGAGTCCTTTCCAAAGGTGGAAAAACTCTTCTTCTTTTCACCGGAATCTGCAGGCTGAGCGTCATCCTCAAGACTCTGATGCGGATGCTGCTGCTGGGGTTGCGTTGGGAATTCTTCCCCTGGAATGAACATGTTACTCCTATAATCAGAAGACGGTGAGGGCAGTGGTGGCATCCAGCACTGGTCAGAGTGTCCCAGGACCCTGCACTCCTCCGTGCAGAGTCTCATAGCTGCACTCAAGAAAAACAATGGGGATTCATTATTATACTTAGCACGATTCAAAATGATGCAAAAATACAATTTTATAATAAAAAATAGAATGAGACAGTTTTAAGCTATTTCCATGATGCCAACCTATTATTATACGCAAAAGCTGGACTACAATTATGGCTTTAATTTGAACACTGGTTTTATAGACCTCCGTAAGTGTTATCTTCTGGTGTGCTTTTTTTCCTTATTGATCATGTAAGAATATTCTGCTACTTGAATAATGATAAGATGGGTTGATAAAGTATATGTGGGAACAACTAGGTGTGAGTGATGAAATAAGTGCTGAACATAAATTCTAAAGAACAGACTTGCAAGGTGAAACCTATAACTTTAGAATGCCACCCATTAATTCTTGTGTAATACATACCTTTGTGTAACTTTCTCAATATTACTTTAGTTTTAATGGAAGCAATGAGAATATAATAAGCTATAAGGTAATTATACTTATTAATCTCTCTTAAAGATATTACAAATTATTTATTGACTTACTACTTAAAACAGCAGTGAAAAGTATCCTAGCTACTGAGCGGCCATCTGCAATTACCCTGTTAAGGAGTTTTCTTTTAAAGATTCAAAATATATTTATATTCAAATATACGAAAATGTCATCAAAAGACGAAGAATATGAAAAATCCATTCCTTAGTTCTTACAGATGTTCTAATGCTCTTAGTGGAATATGAGTGGTCACAATCATAGGAAAAAAATAGATATGATAAAAGCAGGAAAATAAAGAGGAAAAAACCCCTCTATATTTGCCAAATACAATAACTAAGCTACATGACAAAGAAATGAAAAATGTAAAATACACTCTACAAACCATTGACTTATTTCAGTGAGAAATAAGTCTGTTCAGTATTATGATTTCATTTTAGAGCAAAGAGAAGAATGCAGGAAATGCAAAATAATTCTCTTAGATTTAAAAGAACATCAGGTTGTTATTAGCTATACTTATATATTAAGAGCTAATTTTGTAGATCCATCTACTTTAGGAAGATTCCTCTTCCTCCCAAATTATTGCTAAAAAGTTGACTCTTGAAGGATGCCCATTCCCCTATTAGAGGAAACAAGTTGTCTGTTGCAGTTACTGTAGTATCACTAGCAACCGGTAAAGTGCCTGCATACAGCAGGTATTCACTACATGTTTTCTAAATAAAACATGAAGAAAATAATGTTGACTTTCCGAAAAAAAAGAAGTAATGGTTTTTGATTGAAGGTGTAGAAATTGCTGCTTTTCTCTGCGTGAATCTTTGAGATAATTCTGTTCTTAAACTGCAAGAGTCCCAAATATGGACCTCAAGTTTTAATGAATAGGAGGAAAATTTGAGGAACAATTTGAGATCAAGTATTGCAAGTGAGAAAAAAGCTGAATCACTAGGAAACTAGAAATACAATGAAGAAGAAAAAAAAGTGGAGAGTGTGAACACCAATTCCATGTGAATCAAGGTGGGGAAAGAGAAAGAGGGTAAGCATGAAGAAAAATTGTGCAATTTGTTATGAAAGGTTACATTTAAATAAGCAAGAATGATTTAAGAATAAAAGCTTTTTTAGATTTCCTGACTTCATGCATTATTACTACTTGGAAATATTTACCAACTTTTTTTTAAATTTAATGTGGACAAAACAAAAGGGGTTGAAAGTAATCGGAATAACTTAATAGCAATGAGGTTTTCTCAGCAGCGAAATAACAATTATAGTGGTAATGATTTTTTTTCCCTTCTTAATTCCCCAGGTCTCTGAAAATGGAACTTGGACCTGTCTCTATTGTCTTACTCATATCCTGTTAGAAGGAAGAAGAACAGACCTGCTGACACCTCTTCATTTATTTTATTTAACTCTGTAGTTTTAGGCTTGGGAAGGATTTAGTTGTTTGATTCACTTGATTTTAATGCTTAATGATCGGAGAGAAAGGAGAAATTACTTAGGCTTCTGAGAATACTGAAAATGACCTAGTTTTCTAAAGACCTGAATATAATAAACATATAACCAACAATACAATGCAAAAATACAATCTAGGTAACTAACGCAATCTGAAAGTTCATGCTCAAAAATAAGTTTGGTCATAGAAATTTTTTAAACAGCGAATGTTATTTGCAAATTCATCCCAATAAATGAGAAGCTTTAATTATAAAATAATAAATTAACACAAAAATGAAAAATAATAAGAAAAATTGATGAGAAAAGACTAATGGAGGGAAGGATGGCAAAAATAAGAGAAATAGAAGAGTAATGGTGCAGAAGAGGGCATTTCTTGCAACTTCACTGATCCTGTCAACCTTGTCCCCAGGAACTTGACTGAAAACATTCTCAATCTGTAAGTAATTCAGTGCCACAAATGTTCCATACTATATCCCAGTGATCAGGGCTTGTTGACAAGTGGTGCAAGTGGCTAATCTTTCTGTTGCTCCTTGAAAGCTCTGCTAGGTAGTTAAGTGTCCTCTGGGGAGGGGGACCATGGCAAAAGGAGAGCATCTTCTTCACCACTATAAGACTATGAATTTTGTCACTGCACTGCACCTTATTGGTGGGGCAGGAAGCAGATACATAAGAAGAAATATGTATGCCTTGCTTCTGTCAAGTCGCTAGTCATCAGGTGATCAATCAGTTATCCATTATGAGTCTGCTACATGTGAAGTGCAACAATAGCACCCTGCCCTCAAAAGTTGTAAAAAGATATAGCTCTAAGTAAAGTGTAACAAATGATGTCATAAACACAGGTAAAGTGTCAAACTAGATGATGCTAAGGGCATGTCAAGAAAGGAAAAAAGAGTGGAGGTGGAAGCTGAAATAGTTAAAGAAAGAGCCACCTAAAACAAACTTTGAAAGATGAATAGGATTCAGTTACGCAAAGTGACGAGAAGCCAGTTTTTCGGGTAGGAAGGATACCATGAGCAAAGCATCAGTGCATTAAGTGAGGAGCTGCTGCTACTATAACGAAAGATACAAAGATGGCAACATATGAGAGTTAATAAGCTAAGAGAGGATTCCATTGCCCTTGGAATGCCAAGAGAAATAGTTTAGTTCAGTGTTGCTGGGCAACAAGAGTTAAGTATTGATTTTGAGCCAAAAAATGTGGATTAAAATGCTCTCAAAATGTTGTTCAAGCTGTATGAAAGAAAGATTTGACAAAGGGAGGAGCTACTAGACAGTGAATATCAGTTTGCACACTGATACACTAAACCCGTCATGGAAGAAAGGCCAGAACAGATGGGCTTTCGTGGATACCTGCCATGAGAAAGGAGAGAACATAGAATTTAAAAAGAATGTTTAAAGTAAGTAATCGGAGATGACAGACTGATGAAAAGTGGATTGGACTCAATCAAGAAAAATGAGTATCACAAGAAACAAAATCAAACGGCTGTATAAATCATCCTGGTGAAGTGAATGCAATGGAAAATGGGGATTTTTGCAGGCATATGCTTGGTGTTATAGTTCAAAGTTGAATGAGTAAGAAAGTATGTTGGCAAACATGAGCCAACAGACAAAAAATGCATACCAATTTAACTGCTCAAAATGCAGGATATTTGTGTGGGAATTAATAGCATGAATGACCAGAAATGACCCTGTTGGCAGGCAATGCAACATAACATAATCTGTATTTGTTCAAAGTCTAAGGCAGAAAAACAGTTGGAACAAGACACTTTAGTCCTAGAAATATAAATGCTTTGGAAACTCTGCTGATCTCTTTTAATGGCATTCAGATGTGGACTTACATTTTTCTCTACTTGGGATATTTCCTGGGAATATAAATTTACAAAGCACAAGTTTTACACCCTATTATGCCTCCAGAAGTTGCCACGGTAAATAATAAACTGGAATATGTGTCATCATAATTATACTCATAAATAAGGGATAGTTATCTTTGTATAGATACACAGTATGCATATCGCAGTCTACAGTAGTCAAACATGAATATACTTTGCGGACCATTGGTGACTTCCTGGTGCTCTATGCCTCCAGGATAGCTTTGACCACACCTCAGATGGAGGCAGGTACCTAGTAAGGCAGAAATGTATCTACTATAATATATTTTGTTGTAACATAATGTTATGCACAAGCAAAATAACTCTCCAGCCACACCCATGGTTAAGTGTGATTGTGCAAATATGAAATTGTTTTTTAAAAAACTGCCTCATGTTAAGTGGAATTATTAATGATGATATAAAGGTGAACTCCTAATTTTGAAAAGAAATGTGATACTGATGGAGCTTAATGTCACTCACTAAACACAACTCACTGTTTTCTACAGTTTATCTATGTCTACCTATTGTTTCCCCAGTGTCTTTATTCCTTAACATCTATTGTTATTATTGTAATTATTATTATTACTATTTACTCCAAGTGCTAGAAAACTTTCTTGCCACAAACTTATGTGGAGGTGGCAACTTAGAAAATATAAGAAAAAGTAAAAGAACTTTGACCTAAAAAAAAAAAAACTTTATAATTAGCTATTAGATTTCTACAATTTCAGAATTAAAAGGGACTTTAGGATCATTTAATCCCCAAAATACCAAGGTTATGTAATAAGAGCAGCTATTCAGTTAACTATGCTGATAAATTTAAATTTCAATGAATAAGCATTATACAAATCTAAAAATATATAATACAATATTGATGTCATGCCCACTATGTTACTTTTCTGTTTAATGAAATGAAATTACATTATTTAAAATCAAGGATTAATACTCAAAATTAGGGTTCTGTCAGGATCACACAAATGTAGTTTAGCCAACTCCTTTATTACACAAGTAAGAATAATAAAACGATTCTCTTTGAGCAAAGTGTCTGATTCTAAATATAGTCCACTAAATTTTCAGAGATTTCTCTTCAAATTGGTCAAGAAAGTCTATGCATTAAAAACAAAAACAAAACACGGACACCATGACTGTGCAAACAGGCTCTCAGGTACACTGCACGCCTTATTGTCTCTAGAAGTCCCCCCTACACATTCATCCTGTAAGATGTATTATAGTATCTATTACTGTAATAACAGAATTAAATAATCAATATTTAATAGTTATGGGGTATGTCATAAGTCTTTAGAACATAAGAACAATTAGGACACTCTATTTAAAAACAATTACTACAACAACAAAAACCTGTTACTTCACATACTTGATAGATTAGTGTTTAAGAATGTGGGGATTGGTCCAAATCTCACTCTCCCGTGTACAAACTGCCTGATTTGAGATGCATTTTCTAACCTTTATAAGTTTCAGTTTCCAAATCTTAAAAAAAAAAAAAAAAAAAGAAGAAGCCTGTTACTACTGTCCCTACTACTAATTCCTGGCAAAGCCTTAGGAGAAGCAGTGCAGGTATCGAACTCTGCATGGGCCTGGAGTAAACCCGGGGGCATAGTTGGTAACTACTATTGCTACTACTATTCCTAATATTAATACTGCTCTGGCTACTGCCATCACTACTTCACTTATGAGTGCTCGAGTTTCTATTCACAGTGGTCCTTTGGTATCCAAAGGGGATTGATCCAGGCCCCCTGCGGATACCAAAATTGGGTTGCTTATATAAAATGGTATGGCAGTTATACAGAGCCTACGCACATCCTCCCAAATACTTTAAATCTTCGCTAGGTTACTAAAAATACCTCATAAATGTAAATGCTATGTAAATAGTTGTTATACTGTATTGTTTTTTATTTGTATTGTTTTTAATTGTCTTATTGCTATTTTTATTGTTTAATCCAAATACTTTCAATTAACGGTTGAATCTATGGATGTGGAACCTGCAGATATGGAATGTAAGCTATATTGATTTTCTTGAATTCCTGTAGCTGTCTGAGGCTCCCTCATGTTTATTTCCTCAACTCTCTTACTTATCTGTATTTAAAAATAGAGGTGCAATGGAACTAAGATGGGTGATATTGTGTTGTTCTATCTTTCATATATCAAATAGCAGTCATTGATCCACATTCAGTGAAACTTAGAAATACAGGTAGCCAAAAGAACACATGTATGTATTCCTAAGGTTGATTTAATATTGCAGTCTTTAGTAGTGGGGCTGCTGGGATAATATAATCAGTATTTACTCAGTTCAGAGAGTTTCTATTGCAGAATTAGAGGGAAGAAACTCCAAGGAAAACGTGGTTCAAAACTTAATAGCATCTCTTCTATCTAGCTATGTACTTAAAAATTCCACTCTTGGGTCCCTGTGCCTCTTCTACTATAGCAAAATGAAATGTTGGCAAAAATATTCTGTGCTTACCACCTACAAAGATGCATTCCTTCTCCTATTTTTAATGCTTGAAGTATACAATTTCTAGTATATTTTAGTCTCTGATTTTGTGAGTTGGTGCCCATCACAGGAAATGCATCCTCCAAATTACAGTCCAGTTCACCACTCTGCGCCAAAACAGTGTAACTGAATAAAAACCACCACCCAATAATTTTGCAAAGAGTTACACAACCGTGTTCTATGGCTGTATCAGATGAGGTGGAAAGAGGAGGAAAGTGGTTTGTTTTTTTTATTTTTCCCCACCCCTTTCTTCTTGTCCTATGAAGCTGTCATGCTCACTCGTTCTCTTCCAACCGCTTAATGAAATTTAAGAAAACAGTGTTAAAATGTTTCAGTTTCTGTTCATTACTAAACAGTGATGAACATACTATAAAACATATTATAAACACTTTAGTGCAAGGGACAAATAAAGAAGAAATATAAGGATGAGAGAAATTTTTCATTTTACTGGTGTCACGGTAGACCTGAAAATAAAGATTTATCTATCACTACCCTCTTACCTGCTGGAATTCTTCCATCTGTGAGAAACAGGTCACTGAATCCTTCACCCAGTAGCCTATCTATTGGAGAATCTCGCCCCAAATCATAATCACTGTCTCCTGCCTCACTGTCACCACGGCCACTGTCTTTCAAGCTAAATTTGTCCATGTCTTGAAGGGCATATCTGGAAAGATAAATCAGAAAAAATAATTACAGTTTTTACTCTTCAGCATTTATATTGAGACTTAACAGGTAACACAAGAATAATTCATACCTATAGCTCCTGGAATATTTGTTTCCTCGAAAACTTGGTCTTGGCTGATATTGCCCCTGGTGAAGCATTGAAAGAAGCTGAGAGACCTGCTGGAAACCAAATAGACAGAACTGATTCCTGGAAACAAGCCTCTAAACACTCACAATCTTTAAGCAAGAAAAGCAATTACTTGCTGTTTCAGCTAAGTAATTGAACATATTATCTCTATTTAAAAGATTTGCAAATGCTGGACTGTGGCGGACCACGCAGCCAGCTATGAACTATAACTAAAATATATTTCAGAGAGATTTGGATGATCTAATACAACTGACTTTTACTTTGTGAAAGAAGACTTCCTTTCAAATAACTGATTTATTTTCTTTATAATTCAGATAAAGTGACCACCTGTAAAAATACATGGAAAATACATACAACACTGTAACGCATGTAGTTTAAAAAATGTCAGGAAATCTTCCAAACTTGGACAAACATAGCATGCATTGAAATAGAAGTCTGAAGGCCTCAGTTTTTTTATTTGTTCAGTAAAGACTATAACCTTGAAAATAAAGCAAGTCTCTACTTTTTGGCTTCCCATTATTTTAATCTGGGAAGTAAGGGGACTCTACGTAGTCCTGTGTGACCTTCACATTTATTTTTCAATATTATACATATCATATGCAAGTTATTTACTTAAGGAAAACTAAAAACAGTATGCTAAAGTGTGCATCTTTGCTACAATTCACAATGTAACTTGTATCCTACTTAATTTGCACAGTATTAGTATTGTTACTTATTAATGAAAACATTTAAGGACTAGTAAACACAATTCCTGAACACTAACACCTAACATTGCAATGAATTGATGCGGTTTATGATCTTACCTCAACAGCAGGAGTGGCGTGGGTGAGTTCTAATGAGAAATTCTCTGGCACGTGGTTTGATGAGATTGTCACCAAACTGTTGAGTGACTGGTGACTGTTGTGGCTCTGCCGACTGCCCATCTGCCCTCTTTCTAAGGTAGGAGATGAAGATGGAGACGATCTGTGATGAGATCTGATGGGCAGAGTGCCATTTATGGTGGGCACCAATGTGATGTCCCCTTTGTGAATCTGCCGGGATGGCCTTTTTGGGTGGTGCTGGTAAGTTGATTCGGCCACCCTGCAGTTATAGGATCTAGTGTCTTTCTTCTCGCGGTTACACCTAGTTGCAAATAGCACCATAATAACCAACAACACTGCACAAATTGCTCCTAAGGAAATAATTATTATCATGGAGACATCCAAGGATGCCTGGCTTACTGAAGTCATTGCTGTACTTGTCACCGACTCTGCATATTCAAAGATCATGCACTTCAGGAGGACTTTGGTATGTAGCTGAGGATTGCCTTTGTCCTGAATGATAACTGACAGCTCCCATTCTGTGTAGGGAACAGAATCCATGCTAACGTTGGTATGGATGTCACATGATCGTGGATCAATTATGAAGATATTCTCCTCATTACCTGCTACTATGGCACAGCTGAGTTCAGCATTCACACCAGAGTCTCTGTCAATTGCCCTTATTCTTGTGACATGAAAGCCACTTTCAGCCCCTTTGGGAATGGTGATTTCTGCTGTATTATTACGCAATGCAGGCCCTATAACCACAGGAACGTTGTCATTTTCATCAATGATGGTGAGCACAACTGTGGTATTGCTTACCAGTTGCTTTGGGCTTCCTCCATCTCTTGCTTCTACCACAAAAGTGATCTGACTCACTTCTTCATGATCAAAGATTCTGAGGGCATAGATGGCTCCATTAGATGGGTCAATGGTTACATATGTAGTTATGGAACTTCCTAGAATAAAACTCTCCAAGATGGTGTATGTCACTTGCCCATTTTCTCCAAGATCAGGATCTGTGGCCGTAACAGTGGTGATATATGCCCCTGGTGAGTTGTTTTCTGAAATTACAAATTCATATCGGCTTCTCTGGAAGTGGGGTGGATTGTCATTGATATCATTGATTTGAACTGTAAAATGTTTCACTGTAGAGAGACTGGGTGTCCCCTTGTCTTCAGCGATTACAGTCAAACTATATTCAGATCTCTTTTCTCTATCCAGCGTGGCATTAGTTAAGATTAAATAATTGTTTTCATACGTCTTCTGAAGTTTAAAGTGACCATGTCCATGAAGCTTACAAACTATTTCTCCATTCAGCCCAGAATCCTTGTCCTGAACTCTGACCAAAGCAACAAATGTATCAATAGGATCCCCTTCAAAAATATAAGATATTTCTTCTTTTCCAGGGGACATGAGGTTGATGTTAATTTCAGGTTTATTGTCATTAACATCCACAACCTTAATTATAATTTTGCAATGGGCTGGGATTGAATTTGGACCCAAATCTTGAGCCTGAACATCAATCTCATAGGATTTGGTGATTTCATAATCCACTTGCTTGAAAAGAGTCAAATGTCCTCTTTCGGAATCAATTTTAAAAGTCTCCATAATTTTGGGAGACACATGACTGCTGAAGGAATATACAATTTTCCCATTAGCGCCCTCATCTGGATCCGTGGCATTCAGATCTAAGAGCAAAGTGCCAACCGGGGAGTTTTCTAAGAGTTGTATTATATAAGATTGCTGCTCAAAAGCAGGGCTGTTGTCATTGGAGTCTGAAATGCTTATTTTTAGTATGGATGAGCCAGACCTCTGAGGTACTCCCATGTCTGAGGCAGTGAGCTGAAGCTCGTAGCTTGACTTCAGCTCCCGATCTAACTCTCTGACCACTATGAGTTCTGCATACTTGGCTCCATCAGTCCTGGTCCGAACCTCGATATTAAAAAAATCATTGGCAGAGAGCGAGTATGTGTGGAGGGAATTTTCCCCAACATCTGGATCAAATGCACTGTCCAGGGGAATGCGAGTCCCAACTGCTGCACTCTCAGATATCTCAATAGGTATGAGAGATCTTGAAAACTGGGGAGAATTGTCATTAATATCCAGCACTTCAACTTCAATATGGAAAAGCTGCAGATGCTCTGTGGGTAGAGTGATCACATCAAACTCTATGGAACAGTTCAAGTTTTTCTGGCATAGTTGTTCACGGTCAATTGTAGCCCCTATGCTGATTTCCCCATTATCCTCGTTTACTACAAGCAGAGGAGAATTTCCCCTCTGCATGGCTCGAAATCGAACAGTAGAAGGATTAGGTAGCTTCAATAAAACATCAGCCACATCCTCTGATAGTCTTGCAATTACTGATCCAACCCTCTGTTCCTCATAAATCCTATATTTCAAATTCTTGCCCAGTACATCGTGGTTGAAAGATACTATCAGGAGTGCAAAAACAAACCTAAAGTGCATTTTAGCATTCATTTGGTGCATTGGTCAGTTTATGAGATTTCCCTCACAGAGCAAGTTAAAACAGCAAAGCAATTGCCTCAACTTCCTTTGGCAACTTAAAGCTACATTTGGTACTTGAAACTTGAAAGCGTCTCTTAATAACACAGCACAGCAATTAACAGCTCGCAAACTTTTGTTTTATACACACCGTGTCACGACTTCCAGATACCTTCGGCATGGAGTCCAGTCCTTGCGTTTGTTTGGTCGTTCGTCCCCTTTCCAGGCAGGAGAGTGTCACCTCCGCGTTTTCTCCCTTGTGTAGTCGGAATCCATCTATTGCAGGGTGCCGGCGGAGTCTGCAGTGTCTTTCCTGAGCGATTCTTTCTCCCTTTAGCTGCTCGGCTGCAGACTAAACACCCGTGATTGCTGACTCCAGTCTAAAATCTGTACAACTTCACTTCAACTCAGACAAAGCTCTTGCCCAGCGTGTGTTGAATCGCTTCCAGCCAATCAGTGTGCTTCCAAATCAAAAGCTGATGGAGTCACCCAAGGAGGGAGGGCGAGAGTGGAGGGTGGGAGAGAGAAAGAGACCGAGAAGGAGGAAGGCGGGGGTGGGGGCGCGAGAGAGAGAAGGGGAGACGGACTGGTGGGGGCTGGGGGAGGAGATGGGAGCCAGTCCTTCCCTGCTCCTTGCTTCTTCCTCCCCACTCCCCCTCCGCCTTTCAATCTACTGCATTCACTTTCTCTGAGCGTGCCATGACAAAGGGGAGACAAATTACAGAAGAAAAACTTTAAATCAACTTCTGGTCGCCTTTATTTATATGGCACGTTAAATTCTTCTTGTTTTCTTAATTGCCCTTTCTTCTGCCACAGACATGTAATCATCTTGCTTTTCATAGTCCTTAAGTGCTAGTTTAACTTAAAATACCTCTAAGTGCGTTTTGTTGGTGAAGGAATTTAATACAATTTGAAAACCTGCTTCTAATTATGCTTCTCAGACCACCTCCTTCCCCATTCCCTCTGTAAATACTTAGGCCTTTCTCCTTCTAGGAGCACAAGCAGATTTTCTTGGGGCTCTGTTTTTAAAGAATGGAGCAAGTAAAGAGGTTTCATTTTCTGTTTTCTTTCATCTTTATTCTTTGAAGATAAAAAAAGGGCTATCTTGCACTCTTGATTTCTCTTAATTAGCAAGACTTAAAGGAACACCTCAGAATTTGGAACTAATTAACAATATAGTTCTACCTTGTATGACTTCTTTCCTTGAGTTTGGGCAAAATTGTTTGTAATATTTCTTTGTCCTGTACTTCAAAAAAATCCTATTTATCTTGGGTGAAAGACACCGCAAGCTTTAGCATGCCAATTTCTACCAAAAGGCACTATCTATACATGGCTAGTATTCGCAGTGAATACTGGGGGGACAAGGACTCAATAGTTTACAAGTCAAATTTTTATAATATATGCATTATTTATGAAAACACTTCAGATATGTATTTTAAAAACCCCAAAGCTTCTTTACACTGACAAATCAAATGCGTGAGCTGAAAATTGCATTTTGTGTGCATCAAAATGCTAGGAAATATCATGGGAGGCTTGTGCTCTATCCAGGTCACAGAAACTGATACAGTATTCTTATTTGAAAATATGATTATTTATGATGTTCTTTCTGCTCTGCAATTCCTTTTAAGTTTATCATCGTGGCTCCATTTTTGCTGCTTTTTTTCATACCTTTTGCATTATTCCTCAGCTGTCTTCGTCTGCTTGCATATTTGCTGTTTCACATAATCTCATTGTCACTTTTTTCCATTTATTTTTTCCCACTCTCTATTTTGCCCACCAGAAACATATAAAAAAAGTAATTTTCTGATTTTTCCACTTTGCTTACTCTCAGCAGAGCTCAGCTAAAGTCACTAAGAAGGCTCTTTCCAAAAAAGAAAGCAGAGGAGTCTCAGCATGGATTCTCCTTCTTTTTAGGCATTCAAAAGCATTTTATAAGCCATTGTCTTTTTTTCCCCCTCCTGAAACCAGTGCTGTGTGGCAAATTGTGCAGAATAGAAATGCCTATAATGAATGTATTTAGTACTGGGTCACGCTGATGAACATTCTGCCCCCACGAATAATACTGTTTTACAAGTTTGTAGCCCTTTCAAATTGCTGATCCCCAAACCCTATAGGCAAACTAGGAAAACTACCACAAGCAAGGGGGACTTTAGAAACCTAAAGCCATCTGGCCTAGATCTCTAACAATCTGAGCCAATAAGTATATCAATTCAGGCTTTAGCGAACCCCTTTGCAAACACCAAAAGAGCAAAGAAAGGAATTAGTGACTATTCAACGTTGGGGTGAGAATTCAAAGGTAACCTAATTCCATTAGTTCTAGGAAAATTTTCTTTGAGAATTTGGTAAGTCTATCCCCCAAAAAAACTCCAAGAGCAATGGATTTGACTACCTTGATTCAGACTTTTTTATGCTTAAAAAGTAAAAATAATAAAAAGTTATTTTGTTTCTGACAGTGGGCTTGAACAGAAACAATCATTGTGAAAAAGAGCTTCAGTGTAACTTACTGAAATATTAAATAAGTTGTAAATTAATATAACCTCCAAAATGATATGTTTCTATGAGTAAGTATTTAAAGAATTTGGCATTCTTTCACCAACAATGGCTTTTTTCATTTGCAATATCATCCTTACCACATATTATTTCCTTTTCAGCTTCCCAATCTCTTCCTGAGAAGTCACATGTATCTACTCAAAAGTGATGCACTTTTGATTTATCCTTGGTATGCACTGATCTGTTCTTTACACTTTTTTCCCCAAAAGTACAGAATTAAAAAGAAATCTTTTCTTTGTAATATTGTATCACTAGTTCTAACAATTTAAAATTTCCTCATTTGGTATCTCTGAAAAGATAACAAAAAACTATCTCCCAGACTATTTACTATCCATGAAAGGGTTTATATCAGGGGAGAAAAACTGATAAACTTCTATTAGCTGTTATCTAATGATGACCTGATTGAACTTCATCCTTCTGGAACTTGATGAAGTCATGAAAAAGGGGTAGACCCTCTAAACAACTTCTCAGATAACCAGTAAGGGAGAGTCGATTGAATGTTTCTTAAAGTCCACCCTCTTTTGATATGGCAGTCTTTGTTGACAAAGAAAGGAAGTGGTTCCTCTTGAAGACTGTGCCCTCTTGAGTGATGTTAAGCACAGCAGCAAAGTGCTTCTAAGCTTCTAGAGGCAAATCGCAGATACATCCACCCTGTTGTGCATATTTTATCTATGAAACTCCTTTTACCACTTCAGTTTAATTGGGCTGAAAACTGCTAAACCTAGATAAAAGATATCAACCGGCATTTACAATACATCCTTTCACCTCTAATAACACTTTCACCATGCCATTTACTTTTATTACTTTTGTTCTAAGGAAAATTAAGCTTTGTAATTCTAAATTTTGAATGATTTTGTTCCTATTCAAGAGGAAGGAAAGCATAGAACTAAATTGTAAGCCTCAAATTTGTCTGCATTACATGAAGAAAAAGGTCTCTTTTGGTACTGGAATACAAGATGAAAGTCACTAAAATTTCTTACACACAGATATATATTTTGTTTTTTGATTTTTTGCTATTAATTTATATTTTATTAGAGCATATGAGATAAAAAGGTAGGTTAATAAATATTCACTTTTATCTCACTATATGTCTTTCCTACCATCAAAATAATGACATGAGACTTACAATCTTCTGGTTGATTGGTATAGTTCACAATCTTTCCTCATAGCATTTGTTGTGAAACATAGAAGAAAATCACGGTCCTGCTTGACACCATATGGCTGTAACAGGCCTAAATAATTACTCTGCATCCTGGGAAATTAGGAACAAAGGCTTTTCCAGACAAAGGTTAGTAAAGTTAAGGAATTCCAGGACTTTAGACCTGCTTAAGATAAAGAGCTTGCTTGGCTTTTTGTATGAGCCCAAAAACTGTGGGTACCACCAGTTGGCAGTTATGTAATCCTGGACAAATTATTTAACTTCTCTGCAAATGTATAATCCTCTATGAGGTGGGAGTAATAATAATTTACTCTAAAAAATTCTTTTAAGAATTTCAATGACTGGGGCTTTCCACAAAGGCTGGCCCAGTAAACATACAACAAAGGTTAGTTTCCTTTTCTTAACCTGTGTGTGTCTGTTTTCCTCCTAACATTCATTGAAGAAGAACAAAATGTGGATTATAGCCACAGAACTTGGTGCTTCTCAGACTTTTGGTTTAGATGTATACATAATTTTATGTTGAAAAGATAAAGCTCTCTTCATCTTGACTTATAAAGGTCACCTGTGAAACATAATTGACAAAACTAATAGTATTGAACTGTGATGGTCTTGAAAATTTGCTGCTTTCCTGAAGAAAATTCCAATACCTACCAACTATACTCAACTATACCTCCAAGCCCTAAACCATAGAAACATATCTACAATTACAATTAGAAGTCTACCAGGTGCTTATTTTTCTTTTATATTTGATAGTATACACATCTATTTGCCTGTTCTCAAGGCTTTTGCACTAAACAGTTGTTTCTTTAAATTTCATGTGAAACTATAGCAGGAAGACAAAAGGATAGGATTTGATGTATCGTGGCAGTGACAAGGAAATATAAAATTTGTCAAATAAGATTTTTATTTAAAAACCAACCTGAGGCCTTTTATCAATCACATTACATCTCTCTATGTTGTTCTTCCTTTATTCCATTTACTAATAGATTTAAGAATATAATAATGAAAAGTCACCGAACAATATGAACTCTTTATGAGACAAAATTTATCAACATGAGATCAAAGATTGGGAAATGAAAATAGATTCCAAACTATCTTTAGATGTGTGTAACAGAAATAGACTTTACTTGAATTCTGATCAAAACTGAATGTGCTAAGTGCCCACAGGAGGCCCACGCAGCTGGAAGCATAGCTGTGCTAGGGCCGGGAGGCAGCACAAACCAGGGGCCAAGAAGAGTTGGAGTCCATGAAATATAGTGACAGGTGCTAGGTCAATTTTGTCTGAGTGGGCAATCAGTATTTAGGATGTTCTGCCAAAGGTAATATGCCAAGTTCCAGCAGGTGACTTAGGGTCTAGCAAAAGGTAATCCATTGAGTCCAGATGAAAGGCATGTAGGTGAGCTGCTATTCCAAACAATAAGACTTCCTTCAGGACTTCCAAACAAGGCAGGTTATGAAATTCAGGATTAAGATAGGGAGAACAAAGCAAGCACCTAGAGGTTCGGTGTTTTAAAAATGGGCACTTACGAAAAGCCTCCTCAAAACTGGAGACCAGATTGCAAAGTTAAACTAGATGGCAGGAAAATTGACTTTTAGGATTATTCATCTGAATTCCTTAAATTCTTTCTTTTCAGTACATTACCTCGAGGCAAAAAACTAAGCCTAAAAAGCGTCTTCCTATAGTTGCAGCTGAGAAGATTTGTGGAAATGGGTGGTGGGGAGACTAAACCCTTAAGTGACTTGAGTCTCAATTTTTAGTATAAGCGTTGCCATTCAATGTATGGGCTCTAAAGCAGCAGCATGTGCATTAGCTGGAAGCTTGTTAGAAATGTAGAATCTCAGACCCTACCCCAGACCTACTTAAACAAATTCTGCATTTATTTATTTATTTTTTTATTATACTTTAAATTCTAGGGTACATGTGTACAATGTGCAGGTTTGTTACATATATATATATGTGCCATGTTGTTGTGCTGCACCCATTAACTCGTCATTTACATTAGGTATATCTCCTAATGCTACCCCTCCCCCCGTCTCCCCACCCCACGACTGGCCCCGGTGTGTGATGTTCCCCACCTGTGTCCAAGTGTTCTCATTGTTCAGTTCCCACCTATGAGTGAGAACATGCGGTGTTTGGTTTTCTGTCCTTGCGATAGTTTACACAGAATGATGGTTTCCAGCTTCATCCATGTCCCTACAAAGGACATGAACTCATCCTTTTTTATGGCTACATAGTATTCCATGGTGTATATGTGCCACATTTTCTTAATCCATAAGATTTAAGTACCATCATGTCAGAAGTTTCACCACTTCATTCAGATTACTCTTCTTGGCAATGTCTCAAAATTTAATCTACATAGGAAACACCAGAGGACCTTATTAAAATGCAGAATTTCTTGACCAACCCAAATGACCATCAACAAATTCTGCATTTTAATAAGGTCCTCTGGTGATTCCTATGTACATTAAATTTTGAGACATTGCTAAGAAAAGTAATCTACTGAGTAAAGTGGTGAAACTTCTGACATGATGGTACTTAAATCTTACGTGCTGTGAGATTTTTCTCCTCCAGGGAGTTTAGAGACAATTGGCACATGGAGAAGATTACCAGAAAAAGGGCCAGAGCTAAGACCTCATTAATTCAAGAATATAAGTAGAAGTGATATAAGAAAACTTATCTGTTTAGTTAAATTCACAGAAAGAGAAGGGAAATTAAGCTTCCCTCTGGATCTAGGGTTTTATAGCAGCTATCACCCAGTTTATCCATTAGGCAGTACAGTTTCCATCAGCAAGGAAAACGCTTTTTAGAAAAACAGATCTAATAATACTTTTGGAAGAGCTATTTCCGAAGGTGAAAATATCTCCAAATATCTCCAATGTCATAATATTTATTTGTATACTTGTACATATGTATATGTTTAGGAATCTCTGGTTGAGTGTTTCATATCTGTCAAGTACATATAATTCACAAGTTTGCTTTATGTTTTCTTCATGGCAACATTCCTTCGTTTATCATTCTTTTATCATGCGGCAAAGCAAATCTTGAGAATACAGTTTATTTTATCCTTAAATATTTCCAGCTCAGAATTAAGAATACAAATCAAAGTGTGACAAAATGTTTATTGCCAGTGTCTGACTCTTTGTGTTCATGTTAAAATATACTTCATGTATGATACTTCTGGATGCTCTTAATAAATAGCTAATTTATCCAACCGTTTTTTGCCGTTCCAACTAGGAGTATCACACTGTTCGTAGACTGGCATCTACTCTCAAGAAAAAAGTTTTTATAATGTAAAGGAGAACTGTTATCATTTAGAAATATGAGCATCCACTTAAATAACAAAAACCAAGTCAATGATATTTTAGGATATATTAGGTTAGACTAAAACTTTTTGAAAGCTTTTGAAACTTTTTGAAAGGTTTTAATATAGTATGTTAAGCTTCGATAAGTGATAAATATCCACATCAAATATGTATAAAAATTATTAGTAAATACCATGCAACTTCAAGGTCCAATTTCTTATTTACTTAGAATTCGTAAGAAGTTATTCACTTTAGGTTTATCATCCATCAACTGAAACACTTTTAACAAGCAGCAATCAAGGATATTTTTAGCGTAGTTAACAGCAGTGTTATAAAATTGAGGGATGCTTAATTTTACAAGAAAAAGAAAAAAGTTCAAAGTATTCTCTCCAACAGCAACTTTAATCAAAAAATAACTAAAATTTCATAAAATAAAGGAAATAAATGATAGAGATTTAGAACATCTAGTAGATACTTAGCTCTAAAGTTGATCTCTGAAAATGCATGTGCTTACCATTTCTTTACTAACTTACAAAGAGAATAAACAGTTCACATATAGGTTTTACATAATAAATATCTGAATGTATACGAATTAAATAGAAAATATTTCAAAGGGAATAAGACTGAGGAGAGTTGTTAGAACTTCACTGAAAATAATGCCTATTTCCTACGAGACTCATAGCAGGCCACCATTTGTAAAAATATAGTGCCTCTTTTATTATCATCTAGTATTTATTTTTAATTTGGGTAAGTTATTTTAGTTGTAATAAACTAATCAATTATAGCTGATATTCTCTATCCAAAAGAATTTAAGCTTCAAAGTAGACTCCCATTTAGGCAGTGAAGCATTTTAGAATATACCTATTCTAAAATGTAGTTAAGAGGGCAAATTTAGTTTTTCATGTGGACTGTGTTACTGATATAAAAAATACCATCTATAATAGTTACATCTCACCTAGCATTTGAATGTAAGGGTCTTGGACCATAATAAAAATAAAGATAATAGTTATTGAACCATATTGAGTGCCAAGTGAGCTACACATATATTTCCTTTAATGCTTACTATAATTTTAAGAATGAAATGATTGTTAGAAACACGTGGGATATAATAATAGAACCCAGCTAAAATTGTCAAAGAAAGGAAGTTTATTATTTCAAAACAGGAGATACACAGAGATAGGACATTTTCAACACTGAATATTGAGCAGCTCAATAATGCCATCACAAACCAGGTGTCTCCCATCTTTCTGCTATTTGATATTCATTGTGCTGGCTTGTTCTGTTTTCTTGGGTTCGTTCATGATCCCAACACAGCTGCTACAGTTCTAGAAAATATACCTCAACTTAGCTGAATATAGAGTTACAAAAAAGACAGCATCACCTTATCTTCTTTCATCAAGAAATAAAATGTTTTCTAGTAGTTGCCTACTGATATGCTCTTAAAGCTCATTGGCCAAAATTGTGTCACATGACCTTTATTAACCAATCTCTAACAAAGAGAATAAAACTGTTGTAATTGGCCTATCTAGACTAGAAAGTTAGTTCTGGAGGAGAGGAATAACTCTTTTCCTTCCTGAAGGGCAAAGTCCTAAAATATAGTGTTCATTTAACAAAGTGGATTAGAGAGTGGATATTGAGTGGAGAACAAGTTGTGTCAGCCACATTAATCCTAGAATCATTTTATTTTTAAGGAAATTAAGACTCATAAAGTTTTGCCTAAAACATGGCTAATATACAGTAGATACTGAATTTTTATACTTATGTTTGTCTCCAAAATCTACTTCTATACAGTAATAATGACTTGTTTCTTAAACATTAAATGAAAAACGCTGTCATATTTTTTAATTCTTTTATTTTCCAAAATTGTTAAGCTATGGGAGAAAGACAATCAATATACATTAAGGTGATTTGTCTTGTGAAAAAATATTTCAACCTATGCAGGAAAAAGTCTGCTTTTTTCTTTGGATGATACCGTTCAACATAATCAGTGCTACAGGCTTAACTGAAGTGATTTTTAGGCAGAGGTGGGAGAAAACTGAGGAGGTGAGACTTGGTCTTTTTACTGGCTCTAAATACACCCCAGATACCTTAGGTATGATATCTTCACGTACCATGTACTGCTTCCCTGTGACTAGGCTCATACTAAAGGAAATACAATTGAATCATCTTTAGATTAAAAGGTATGAACAAAAAGCAAGAAGTTGGAAAAACGACAGTAGACAGTTAGATTCTTATTTATGTTGCAATCAGAAACACTCCAAACTGAGCAAAAGCCAATCAGGAGACTGACACAAGGGAGGAGCATAATGCAGTACAGGAGATACTGACCTGAGATCAAAGAAACCCACTTCCCACTCAACAGCTCTTTGATGTTTTATCATCGTACCATCATGTCTTTGCAGTAATAAAGTCACTCTCCAAGTATATTTTCTTGAATAATGGATTGGATCCTAAATTTGGGAGGAAGACATAAAAAGTATACCTGGATACCCAGTTTTACTTTGAGTATTCGAGGGTATATTATTTATTTTGACACACTTTTCTGGAAACTCTGCTTCTGGCTGTGAGGCTAAATGAAAGACTCTAACATGTTTGGTAAAGAAGGCAATATAATTTAAGGCAAGCAAATGTGCTTTACCTTGCTCAGCCAAAAGTATTGGATTTAACTTTCCAAAAAAAAACAAATCTCAAAATGTCCCCCCTTTTTTCTAGAGCAGGTCACTAAATCACAATAAAATATTTAAAATGGTCTTACTGGAGAATGATAAACTTATACAGAAATTCCCGATTTAAAAAAAAAGATCAAAAGTAAACACATTTTAGCTTTCTCACAAATGATCAGCAACTGCAACACTTGCTGCGGTTCTTTCTGTTTTGCTGTAACTCGACAATGTTTTAAATTCAAAAGGTTTCTGCTGGGATTGGATTATGATTATTATGCAGGAACATATCCCAGTATAAACAGCTTTCTTGGCATTTACATATTGCTCCCACATGCTTCCATTTCTGACTTCTCAGTAAGTCAGAAGCACATATTTTATTGTTATGAAAAGAACACAGTTTTCTATTTACTATAGAATCTTGGGTCTTTACAAACAGAATAATCCAGCATCACAGCACTTACGCAGCCAAAACCTGAATTGATGATAATGATATAAACTTGCAAAGCATATAAATATTTCAATCTAAAATCTGTACTGTTAACACAAGGTCATCAAAGGTTTTCTATAATGAATTCAGAAATTCCAGCCTAACTAATTGCTTTTATAATAATGAGGGTCAACTAGCTGAACAAAAAGTGAGGACGTAAGCAGCTTTTGTTTAACCTAGACAGAGACAGGGAGCCTCTTTCCTGGGGTGGCATAAACAGCACAAATCTGCCCTATCTGCAGTTGCCATTTAAATGAACCCTGTTTTCTAATACTGGAAATAGGCCTATTATTTCATACAAGGAATATATACCAAGATTTCTAAAAATCAGGTATATACATCCTCAAAAGTGAAAGTAACTAATCAATAGTAGAATTTTACACCATTTAACTATCCTCATGGAGAGTCCTAAATTGCCATATGGAAAACACTGCCACACACACCTCCAGGGCCAGTGTGTAAGAACCACTTTTAATTTTTCTTGCCTTCATTCTGATTATTCGTTTTGTTAAACAGGGCATTCTGGCCTTCCTAGTCAAATTATTACTACTAAAGGATAGTGGGCAACAACTCAAACTCAATAAAAATGGGTCATTCACAGAGCATTTTTCCAAAGTTGTTTTTATTTAAAAATATGTATTTATAACAATTCTAAGCCCTATTTTTTTTATTTTTTTGTAGGAGCAAAAATGGCCCCTTTTCTGAAGGTCATCAAAAACTATATAGTTTTGCAAATCTGCCGTAGAATAGACAGCCTCAGGGGGAGTTATAAGAGAAAATGGCAGGCATGGCTTATCTGAAGAATATGTATGATATAGTGAACATCAGTCTTTACGTGTTAAGTCATTAACTGTTTAGGGTGCGGATAGTTCTTCATAAAGAATCAGACGTTCCATTCCTCTGGTATGGTAAAACCGGTGCCATAAAGTCATTGCAAAAGACAGCAAACAACTTTGTTATTGTAATGTGCTTTTTTTTCTTTTAACAATAGGTCTAGCAGGTGGCATGTGGCTATGGCTGGGTCTATCTCCATCTCCAGGGTGCCAAGATGTCCCTCAAAGTTTCTGTGGGAGGAATTTGTTGGTGGGATTTGGATTGTAAAGGCACGCGAGCATCTGCTGCCTCCCTGGTCTCATTACCATTCACACAATTAACTCCTGCAGCTCTCAGCTCAACAGCCAGAACCAAGGACTCAATTTTACTGCCTCTTTGACAATGCTCATTATCATTCATCTAAACTTAAGAGTTCCCAAGCTTTCAACTCAGTGGAAAGTTTTCTTGGGGGAAAGAGATCACACAGAGGAATGCCTTTGGAATGAAGAGAGAAGGAGCAAAAAAAAAAAAAAAAAAAAAAGATTAGGGACCTAAAATCAACACCTTGAAGTAACTGAGTTTCCAGAATGTGGAATTTTATAATTTTATTTCATTTCATAAGTAACATGCCACATCTTTGAAGACTGCCTCATATTTCAAAGGCCTATGTTTGGTCTCCCACCATTTTCACTTAAGGAGCTATGATCAGTTAACAACAATAGTTCTTTCTACTGTCCTCGTGGATACTAGGTCCAATTTTGCATCTCATGGAAGCTTTGGCCAAAACTACAGCTGTCTGAAAAAAAGAGTTTTGAGTAATTTTCCATAGAGAGTAAACAGAGTGTTTTGCTATGCAAGGAGAGAAAGAGTCACAAAAGATGACAAATTCAGGAAAGCCTATATTTTTAAAGCCTCAGCAGTCCAATTATGTTAAATTGCATAAATATCAGCCTGCTACCTGAAAATTAAAAGTGTACTGTCCCTTTAACCATTTTGTCTCATGATAAATATTTACAAACTGCAGTTTTTAACAAGTTTATGTTGGACAAGAGTGAGGTGATAATACATGATTTTTTTATAGGTTAAATAGCAGAAGCCTATTATTTATTGATATGTAGGCTACAAAGAGGTTAAAAGAAAACCTCCTTCCTTGACGTTAAATAAGTGATACAAAAACGGCACCTTCTCTTAAAGATATAACTTAATTTTTAAAAAGAAGCATTTAAAACAGTCTGCTCAAATGAAATAAAGCCTCTTTGTTTGGAACAACAGAAGAATGATTAGGCTACTAAAAGCTGTGAAAGCAGTGCTATATAGTGAAAGCTATGAAGATTAATTTGTACTTTTACAAAAAAATTAGATAGTGAAAAATAGGTAAACTTTTCCTTCAATAACTACAATTAACAAATATATATTTATGATAGCACTATTGAAAATTTTGTATATATTTAGCTTTATATTTCATAGAAACAGGAAACAATCTTATTGATACTGATTATCTTGCTTTTCCTTTGAATGCCATACATCAAAACCCAAAATTTCATTACTATATATACATTTTTAATATAGCATTAGGAAAAAAGAAATTTCGGTTAAGATTATATGGTTTGTTTTAAATTACCTAATTTTATAAACCATTCTTTGCTTCTTCCCAAAATGCAAATTTTCTCAAATAAAACCCAGGAGAAAATAAAATTAATGTTTGGGATGTGATATAATTCAAACTCACCAACATGTAGATGGAGAAAAAAAACTTCATTTTTAAATATTTTAATGGTTATAGTTATAATTCTTGTGTGAAGGATAGGTAATGTATATTTGAATCTATAGAAAATGCATTGCCCCCTGGCTCCTTAGACAAAATAAAAGTGGGTATCTGAGTTCCTTATGTATTTGTCTTGATGTAAGTGATAACATGCCATTGAAGAAATTGTGCACACCTAGATTTCTTAACAGAACAAAACACTCAGTCATTTTCTATTATGCTAGAAGTCTAGTATACACATCTCTGGTTATTTACAATATTCACAAAGACAAAGACTTGCACAGTAAGATTGTAAAACCCCAATTCTGACTTCGCTATACCATGCAGAAGTGTGATTGCAGATTTTTCTAAAAGTTGCATCCACACGAATACAATTTATGTTGTTATTCGTTTCTTGAATTCTGCCACTCACATGAAATGCTGTCTGGTTCACAGCCTTTGTATGTCTCTTTTTTCCTGTCTCAGACCATTTGAACCCTTCCCTTTCCATCCCCAGAGTTCTGAGCTCTGCCCCAGTACATCCAAAACCAATCTTGCCTGAGTCAGGAAGGAGGTATGAATGTTGGTGCTCAGCAATTATTCATGCTTATGTTGACACTGACACTAGGCCTGTTGCATGGCTCTAGTTAGACTTCTTCACATCTGATGCGTCATCCTTGCCTACTGTCCCACTTCAATAATTGACGTTAAAACACTGGTTTTGCTAGTTTTATTCTCTCACCATTCCAACTACAAGTTACTCGATCCTCCTCCAAACTTTTATGACTGTTGTCTTTATATCAGCTGGTGAAATTCCATGATGCTGACTCTATTTTTGGAATCTCCTCTGGAATCCTCATTGTTTGCACCACCTACCGTGAGAGTACCAGCAGTCTCATCTTAACGCTGCCAAGTGCTCAATGAGTGATGGTTTGTAGTGTGCTGTCAGATCCTCCAATGTTCTACTCACCACATTGGATTTTCTTTCAATGCTTTTGGATAAGTCCCCTAGAATTTACTGTGCTCCTGCAACAGGTTTTGTTTATAGGCTCTCTCTCCTCATGGCTTTGCACAATCATGTTGTGAACTAGGCCTTGCTTGTCATACTTGCGTATGTCCATAACACAAATGAGCTTTTAGTAATAGTTCTTCTTCTTAATGCATTATGAAAAATGTGAACTTCATAGAAACTGAAACACATGCCAACTGCTTAAATTCCATCTCAGTTATTGCAGAAGTCTGTAGGATGGAATGTTGTTGAAAATAATAGAATGCAAGCATATATATTATTAATACAAATAGATCTCCGACGGGAACAGATTGTGTTTTATCTTTGTGTATCACGTTAGCAATGTTGTCTCAGATATTATTTTTAAAATTGTACCTAAAACAAAGCAAATCTGCATTAATGAACCAAGAGATTTGGACCAAGTCAAGCTCAGTACTTGGCTTACTATTATGCTATAACAAATAGAATCGGGCATAACATTATAGCAAAGATATTTGCTATATTTTCTCTAAGGATTCTAATATGCATCAGTTTTAATATATATAGATACGTGTGAATTCATATATACTTTCATTATTTATTTAATATGTCAATTTAACTTCTCAGGAAATATAATGCCATACAGCCACATGCTAATATAATTAAAATAATAAAGTGTACTTTCTCTCCAGAGTTATAAGTATGACAACATCCAAATGTTTATTAAAATGTTTTCTAAAAAGCATATGCTCCCAGGCACATGAATTAAATCCCTGAGCAAGTACAATGCATAATGAAACAGCTGGTATCACCTCTTACAAATTAAAGAATATACAAATTTTAATATTTTCATGATGAAAGTTAGAAGTAACCTGAATTTTCAAACTCTATCACACATACAAATGTAAACACATATTAACTTATTCTTCATGTGTTAGAAAAATTACTTTTCTGATAAAAAGTTAAGTCTTACCATCACCTAGTAAGGAAAAAAAATCTGTGTATATTACTAACAAAATTGATGTGCTGAATTCGGTCTTTAGACGGACTATCTGCTAATCAATGTTAAAATGTCATATTCACATTTTGCCCTGAGTCCTATTTTAAAACCATCATGTTATTAAGATATTGTTTGACTGTTTTGCCCTTACAAAGTCTCTGTAAATCATGGAATAAGGAATAAGGCTGTTAAGCAAATGTAAAATAAGTCAACCATGTATTGTATGACATATGGGCAACTTCCATTAAAGAAGTTTGTATGTGAATGAAAGTAAAAATTCTATAAAATGAAATATCAGAGTCTAAATGGATTTGGAAGATAACTGTTATGAATGCCACACAAGTCAAATTCCTTGGGTAGGGTGAATATCATTCCTAGTGATTTTCATTCTGCAATTTGAATCAGTAGTTTAAATATTAGCACAACTTTTTTTGTTATTAATCACAATATAGAGTCAATACAGAGTTCTATTTTGTTCTTCAAAGTATTATTTTACCTTAACTATTTGTAATTATAAATGATAGTTTGGTTAATGAGGTTTGTGATGAATGTTTGTTTTATTAAACTGATGGCATTGATTCACAAAACTTTTTATACTCAGGGTCATGATTGCCTCTCAAATGAACAGTGGTCCTCTCTTAATCAGTAGTGATACTGAACAGCAGATGTATGATCCTTAGAGAAATGCTGCATGTTTTGTTTTTTGTTTTTTTTTCATTATCTTCCCTTTGGTTTCACATTGGAATCACCTGAGGAGTTTTAGAAAACGCTGATGCCTGGGTCCCACCCCCCGAGAGTCTGACTTCATTGGTCTGTTTTGCTTCCTAAGGATCTTGAAAAGTTCCCCAGGTGATTATAATCTACAGTCAAAGCTGAGACTTATTTCACTAGCATCTCTCTTTTTTTTTTTTTTTTTTTGACAGAGTCTTGCTCTGTCACCCAGGCTGGAGTGCACTGGCACAATCTCTGCCCACTGCAACCTCTATCTCCCAGGTTCAAGTGATTCTCCTGCCTCAGCCTCCCGAGTAGCTGGGATTACAGGCGCGAGTTACCATGCTTGGCTAATTTTTTGGTATTGTTAGTAGAGATGGAGTTTCATCATGTTGGCCAGGCTGGTCTCGGACTCCTGAACTCAGGTGATCCGCCCACCTCAGCCTCCCAAAGTGCTGAGATTACAGGTATAAGTCACCATGCCAGGCCTTCACTAGAATCTTCCCAAAAACAAGAAATTTGGCTATGAAAAATTTGGCTTATGCATAAAATATTAAAACAAGTAAATTAGTTTCTGAGTTGGTAGAAAAGTTGTATTTACATCTCTTTCTAGATGGGAGTATAGCAATAGAAGAAGCACATAAAGGAAAGGGGTGGTGGTGAGAAAAATGGAAGGAGAAGAAACATGAGCACCTTCTGGAGGGCAGGAATGGAGAGTGGACATTGTGTGTCAGAGGGAGCTAGGGACAGGGTGCAAAAAGCATTCCTGTCAATCCCTTTCTGCCTTACATTCCTTTATCTTTGTGTTATTCACATAAATGTAAAGATTATACATAAATGATAGCATATTGGGAGGAGAAATACAACAAAATATCAACATTATATTATAGCTATTAACTACTACTGCATTAAAAAAAAAAAGACTAATTGTAAACAAATCCTGCCTTTAGTGATTCTCTAGAAATAATAAGTTGCTTCTTGACCAAGAAGAAGTCTGGACTCACAGATGCCTATATTAATATGATCATTTGTGTTTCCATTTAACTGTTTTAACAGTATAAAAATTACATCTTTGATTTCTATTTAAAGGTCACCTTCACTCAAACTGAAAAATGAACTATCAATTCAGAAACAATCATGAAGAAAAATGGTGATAAATGAGCCACAATACAAATGTTACACTTTAAATAAAAGAGGACTCTCTGAGGCAAATTGGGAAGTTATATGGCCCTATCAAACATGCGTTTAAGCTGAGGTTCTCTGAAGGAAATAGATATGGCTATCTTCTAAGGGAGACGAGATATCTAGGAGAGGCCAGGTGAACAGGGATGGCAGAAAGTAGAGTTTTAAAGAGTTAAGATTTCTCTTTTCCCATCACTATGGGGGAGTGCCTGGAAGACTCTTTAGTATCTTAAATATGTGCCAAGTTACCTGAGTAATGTGAAATTGATACCTCACTCTATAGCTCAAGTACTGAAATTATTAAACTTTAATTTTTCTCTTAAATGGTATATTATAGATGACAATTGACATAAAAAGGCAAGGGGCAAGTGGTAAACAGAAAAAATAGATGAGCACAATGAAAGCAGAGGCATGGTATCAGAGATTTAGAGAGAAGAGTCTAGTTAGGGGAGACTTCTGCTGGATACCATGCTGAGAGGTTGCTCTCATCTATTACAGGCTCTGCTGCTGATATGAGATTTGACTTCCACGCAAAATTAAATGTGAAAAGGTGTTGCTTTCCTCCTGTTCTAAGTTTTTTCACCAGTATGCATTATGGTTATTTCGCTAGATTAATAAATCAGTTGTCCAATCAATTGCAATCTTCATAGCACTTTATTTTCTGACAAATAATCTTTCTTTGTATAATGAAATGACTACCTACCTTAAACTAGTTATGATAAAAATCAAGTCTTTGAATAGTAATAATACAGAATAAATTATATGGATTATGCTATTTATAGTTATAAAAAGTAAATTTCAAATGAAACAATGGACATATTCATCAATAGTAAGCTTTGTATAAACTATGTTTAAAAATCTCTCCTGTATAAGATTATGCTCCTGGAATGAGTAGCCATTCATCTAGTGCCTGTCAAGATGGAGAAAATTATATGGAATATATTGCAAATTATCTAAGAAGTGTTAAATTTCAGAATGTATGTGAGTGTAGTTGTTTATATTAAGAAATATCGGAAGTATATTGACAGAATTTTTAAGTTTATCAATAGAGAAGGGAGAGGAAAGGGCATGGTGGCACATGTCTGTAATCCCAGCACTTTGAAAGGCCCAGGTGGATGGATCACTTGAGCCTAGGAGTTCAAGATCAGCCTCGGCAACCTAGGGGGACTCCATTTCTGTACAAATTAAACTAATTAGCCAGGCATCCTAGCTACTCAGGAGGCTGAGGAAGGAGAATCACTTGACCCTGGGAGGTTGAGGCCGCAGTGAGCCATGAGCGTGCCACTGCACTCCAGCCTCGGTGATGGAGTGACCCTGTCTTTGAAAAAACAAAAATGAAAAAAAAGGAGATGGAAGAAAATGGGGTAGAGGTGAGAAGGATATAAACTGAATTTCTTTGTGTACATGCTGCTTACAGGTTGAACTTTGGAATCACGTAAATATGCTATTTAATCACAAAACAAAAATAAATGTTAAAATATATATATAAAATAACATGAAACAAAAATAACATGGAACAATATTTTTGGAAAATAGATCCACTGGGCTAGGCACAGTGGTTTATGCCTGTAATCCCAGCACTTTGGGAAGCCCAGGCAAGTGGATCACTTGGGGTAAGGAGTTTGAGGCCAGCCTGGCCAGCATGGCGAAACCTCATCTCTATTAAAAAAAGCAAATGACAAAAACTTAGCCGGGTGCAGTGGCACACACCTGTAATCCCAGCTACTTGGGAGGTCGAGGCAGGAGATTCACTTGAACCAGGGAGGCAGAGGCTGCAGTGAGGTGAGATCGCACTACTGCACACCAGCCTAGGAGACAGAGAGAGACTCTGTCCTTCCCCACTGCCGAAAACAGTAAATAAAATAAAAAAGAAACTAGACACACTGATTTATACTTATAGTTCCTATTTCTTGCCACTGAAAAGATCTACAATCAAAGACCAACTCAAGAGAAATGAGTTCTTTTAGTGCCCTAATTGTTGTCTTTCAATATCATTTTCCATTGAAAGGATCTAGGGTTCCTTGGGGAAATAGTTGCTTCGAAGTCTGAGACAGGAAATGTGTAAGATGAATCTGTATCATTTTTTCATAACAAAAAGCAAACATGTCAGCAAAGCCTATAAGAAAAATGTCTTAAGGACCCAGGATCAAGCTTGAATAAACTCACACTGGCCAAAGATGAAATCATTTGAGCATTATGAAGAATAATAACTACAATGTATTAAAATACATGAAACATGTTTGCATGAATTCATAATGATAATAAAAGCAAAAATTTTACTAGTCAAATTTTAAAGATGCTAAGAAACCAAATATCTTGTAAATAAAAGAAAGGAATTAAGAATTACCCTTCCTTTTCTAAATAACTTGTACTTCTAGTTAACCAAAGAGTTGATATGGGAACATTCCTCCTTTTAGAATCATTCTACTCAACAAAAGGAATGTTAAAAATTGAATGTCATCATTTTTCAATCTGTAATGAAATAAAAGATCTCGGCTATAATCATCAGTACTGATAATACCACAAAAAGACAACCAGAGACGTTATTTGCCTCTTGATGAAAATACACACTTAAAAAGTACACTTGCCCAAAACACCTAAAACAAATCTAATCAACCTTCTGGATCTAATTACCAAATTACAGGGAATACAGGGGAAGAAAATCATGCTAAAGACACTGCTGGGATGCAATCAGCAAAACCCAAAATGTGGGAAAGGAAATTCTGTTAAAAAAAAAATTCAAAACAGATCTTCAACAAAAAATTCGAAAGGTTCCAGAGAGTACATGGTAAACTCTACATTAAAA
Organism: Hylobates moloch; assembly: GCF_009828535.3. Taxonomy (NCBI): domain Eukaryota; kingdom Metazoa; phylum Chordata; class Mammalia; order Primates; family Hylobatidae; genus Hylobates; species Hylobates moloch. The sequence goes on from NW_026652278.1 coordinate 128,887,334, forward strand.
GATGTTTCAGTTAATCTTAAAATATGACTCTTCTTTTCATTGACATTTTAAGCAAAGAAATTCTTAATAAAACATGAACAATTAGGAAATGTTTATTTTAAGGAATTTTAAGGATGTGATAATGATATTGTAGCTAATTTGATTAAAGAATCCTCATTTAAAAAAATCGATTCAGTGAAAAAGCATCACTTTAAACCTTAGGATTTTTCAGAGAAGTACCTTTAAAGATAATTTTTATAAAAATAACTTAAGTGAATGGTAATAATTTTATATTTAAAAAATATACAGACACAATGAATACCACAAATAATCACTCACTTGTTTCATTTGCCACTTAAGCCTGTAGATTATTGTTATTGTTTTAATCAATAAATCAATATGGCAATATCTAGTGCCAGTAATTCAGAAACTGTTCCAAGCAATGTGGCTTTCTGGCAACTGTCCTTCCTGAATCTGACATACAACCTGAAGGTACTAGGAATTTAAAAACTCTTATTGATTTATGTACTAACAAGTAACGTGCAGGCTGCTGGGGCCCATGTTCATGTTTTGTTCAGGTAGAAACACAACATTTGATACTGCGTAATTAATAGGCAGGAAGTAGATCCCAGAGTAAATGGAATACAAGGAAGTGAATGGCAAAGGATAGCTGAAGCACATTCATGATCAATCAAGCTCCATCTTTAAGGTTTTCATTTAATCATCCAAGGTCATGAATTTACAACAAATTAGTTTATGTTATTTCCAGATATTTGTATTTTATAAATGCCTAGGTGAATATATTTATACATGTTTATCTATGTGTGTGTACACATGAGTGTATGGAAATGTGAGTGTTTGCACTAGAGAGAGAGACAAAGAGTGGAGAGAAATCTTACAGTGATTAACAGCAGACATTTTGGAATTAGATTTTCTTGGGTTTAATTCCCAGTTCTAGCATTGGCACTTACCGCTCTTGCACCGTTGGCCAAATTACTGATATTTACTAATTCTCAATGATTTTATTTTTTACATGGGGCTAATAAGATCTTAACACTGCAGTTTGTTGCATTAGGAGAGATAATAAGTTTGTAGAATTGAGCACATTTCCTGGCACCTAGTCAGCTGCTCAGCAAGTGATACCAAAAGCATGAATAATCTAAATTCTAGTTTTTAAAAATACACTTCAAGAGAATACAATATGGAAGGTTACATTTTGAGAAGAATTTTCTCAATATTTTAATTTCCTTTACCTGGATTATCTTTAATGAGCCTGAAAAATTTTATGCCAAACCAGTATTGCTGTAAAAAGTCTAGATTCTGTGAGCACTTTCAGCCCCTAGAAGTAGCATACTTAATGGTCAAATTTATGCTTTAGTTTTGCCATAGCCAGGACTCTCAGTCTAGAACCCATTCAAAACTTTCCCTAGGAATATACATGTTATGTCACAGAGTATCTGTAACAACATAAAGGGAACAGTATTTGGTCCGATACCTCATATCAGACAAAATTGGTTCCTGAAAATACAGAATTTCTATTTACAAATAATCACAAAATATTTAAAAATGATGTCAGCTTTACTGTTATCATTTCATTTTCCTTCAACAAATTTGATGTATTATAATACCAAGCAATAATAAGTAATCTCTGAAAAGTCTCAATTCTTTCATTCAAAAAACTCACATATTAGACTAAAGCAGTGCTTCACACACTTTAGTCATTCTCGTAACACCTATATGGGTTTTTGTATATCTGAGCATCACCTATATCATTATTTACTAAATTATTTTTTCTTCAAACTGACTTAGTATTTTCACTTAAAAGTTTTAAAAGGAGAAGATTTGGCCAAGCGTGGTAGCTAACGCCTACAATCCCAACACCTTGGAAGGAGGAGGCAGGCGGATCTCTTGAGCTTGGGAGTTTGAGACCAGCCTGGCCAACATGGTGAGACATCCAGCTCTGCAAAAAATAAAAAAATAAATTAGCCAAGCTTGGTGACACATGCCTGAAATACCAGCTACTTTAGGTGGGAAGATCACTTGAACCTGGGAGGTTGAGGCTGCAGCGAGCCGTTTTCACGCCACTACACTCCAGTCTGGGCGACAAAGTGAGACCCTGTCTCAAAAAAAAAAAAAAAAAAGAAAAGAAAAGTTACATCACTAATATAAATTGTAGTAGAAGAAAACAAATGGAAAACCAAATCAGTTGCCGTATTAATTAATATATATACATACTCAATAAAAATAATACATAATTTTAAAATAAAAAATAAGATAATGATTGTATCAATTTCCCTCTGCATGGAATTTTATAAGACCTTTCATGATCCATACCTTGGTTAACTCCTAGTTCTTCTCTTATTTTGCTTCCCTTCTGTCTCTCTTTTGTAAGAACACTAAATGTCATTCAATCCTGTGTATTATCTAAGATCTCTTGCCACAGGGTCTTTGTACTTACTAGCTCTGCTTGGTACATTTTTCTCCTCTCTATATCTAGTCAATGATTATCCTTTTACACCTTAGCTGGAGAATGCTTTCTCAAAGAAATCTTCTCAGATCTCTCTAAGCAAGTCAAATTATCTTATCATAGGTTCTCCTATTTGGCTTTAGTCAAAATTGTGGGTTTTCATATGTTTTGTGATTAATTGATTTTTTCTTTCTCATTAGATTCGAAGTCTCAAAAGGGCTGTAATAATTAGTGGTTATTCATATAATTTTATCTCTAGCAACTAGTACATGCCCATCCCACAAGGAATGGTGAATATATTTTGTTAAATAAATGAATAAAATAATAAATGTATTTGTACCATATTTTTGAAAACATGAGGAAGAATATTTCTATAGTTAAAGAAAATAACCACATCCTTTATTCCTCTAATTGCATTTTTTTCCCACTTCTAACCATGTTAAATTTGGATTTTATAACCAGCCAAGAGAAAATTAGGTATGACTTTTGTGATATTGACCATTTTTCCTGTGAAAGGTTGTGTCTCCTTTCTCAGGTAAGAGAAAGACTGTCAAAGTGATTTTGTGGTTTAGAATTTTGAGCTTCAGAATTCTCTGAGTTTGCCAAATTTTCTCAGACAGTGTCATTTCAATGCTGGAACACCATTACTTTCATATTAGATCTTTAATTTTTACATTAAAGAAATGTATAGTTTGTAAATTCAACAAGTAAATTTCACAACCATTGAAATAAAAATCAAAGTCCCTCCGTAGAATACCTAAAATCTTATACTTCCATAATGATGAACACTGGACTAACGGATTTTGAAGTTTTCAAAATCACATTACTTTAGATTCGTGAAGATTTGATGATGCCTAAGGAATTTTTACATATATTATGTGTTTTGACCCTTCCACAAATACTAAAATTTGAGCAGAGCAAGTATTCACAGTCCCAGTTAATAAATGCAATGACTTAGTAAAATGGCCACGATCTTAATAATAGTTTATGGTAGGTGTTTTGACTATGGAAGCTTAGTGTTAGAAAGGACTGGGTTATTAAAGTGGACTGGAGATTAATGAAAGTCAAGGAAGTTTCCAGTTATTGTCTTGAGGACCTTCATGTAGACAAAATCAAGTATGGTAATGGAAGAAGTTTGGTTAGAAAAGAATCAAAGGTTCGGCGTACAAAAGATTTCATGAATCATGGGGAGTATTTGAATACTTGTAGAGAGAAACAATGAAAAGAGAAAACATAGTAATTTATAATATAATCAAATAAAGTAAATATCAAAGAAGAAATGATCTGTTTCAAGTGGAACATTAATGATGTAAATGTGTCAGTGCAATGTAGGAGAATACCAACACTACCTCTTAATGAAAACATTCCTGAGACACAGAGCATTAGGGTACTAGACTCAAGTGATACGTAAAAAAATCACTAATTTTAAGGGAGAGGCAAGTATTAGTTATGCCAAGGAAGTTTATCATTCTGTGAAATGTCTGAGGCTACTTTCCTATGAGATAGAGGGAGCAGGCTACAATGAAGAGGATGGTAGAGAAAATAACTTTGAGCCATCAGAAACGAGATGGGGTGGAAGAAGGTGTGGAGAAGGAGGAAGTCCTCCCTGAGGACTTGAGAAGGAGCTGGTTCTGAGAGACTTGAATTGGTGGGGATAGGTGAACAATTGTCGACTTAGGAGTCTGTACTCTTTGCAGAATAGCCTTGAAATCTGGAGAGAAAGAAAAGCCTAATAATATAGAGATCATACATTTAAAATACATAGTTGAAAGGAAGAGTTTTTTTGTTACCTTTGTGGCCATGAAAGTGACAAGGAAAGCCACAAATGGGTCAGAACCTCTCTCTCTTTCTTTGTGTGTGTGTGTACACACACATTATATATATATACTCATATGTGTAAATACACACATATGTATATAAATACATACATACATGTATATAAATACATATATACGTATATATAATTACATATATACATATATATACTCATGTGTAAATACACACATATATGTATATAAATACATATATACATATAAATATATATATATAGGCATTTTTACATCTGGCGAAATTCTGAAAGAAAATGTATGAAACCAAATTACAACATGTTCAATCTTGTAGTTACATTTTGAATTCAAGAAATGAAAAAAAATTGGCCATTAAGTTCCATGAAATAAGTTACTGTGTTGTTCCATACAGGATAGCAAAGGATAGGAAAAAGTAATGAAATTCAACAAAGCCTATACCCCAATACCATTGCCCAAGGAAAAAAGGAGCACAGGAAAGAAAAAAAATTGCTAGATGAAAACAGAAAAAAATTGAGAAAGCTTGAAAAACAAAAGTTGCTAAGATTAGATGGTCATTATTTTGCTTCTTTTCTCCTCACCTTATATCATCATGGAATGCATGGAGAGTAGATGGTTTAGAAAAAGTCGAGAGCCTAATTTGATTTGAATCAATACCTGTGATATCCTGTGCATTGCTCTGAATTAGGTATTTTTGAAGATAAAAAATAAACAAGACTTCATAGAACATTCACTATATCCAAGATAATGAGCTGTGCACAAAAGTGTAACACAAAACACCAGTGTCGAGGAGTGCCATGGTTGGAAAAGGAGCCTATGGGAGCAAAAAGGTTTAATACTTCTTAGGAGTATTACAGACTTTTAAAATGGGATCATATGTAATTAGGACTCTGGTGATTGTGTAGAATTTGTATAGGTGGAACTGGAGCAGAAGGGAATCAAGAGAATCCCGGAAATGTTAAAATGGAGGGCAGGTCTTAGGGCAGGTGCTTTTTGTGGGCGATAAAACTGGTAATTCAGATCAAAAGGAAATATGGGCATTCTGAAGGTCTTCGGAAGGCCTTGTTGAAAGATATTGTATTATACTGGTTACAAACTCTTGCAGAGATCCGATTAAAGCTGTTGCTTCTCATGCACATATGCACATTCACTAATGTTTTGCACACTGTTCCATAGTTTCACAGAAGGCCTTGGGCTATCAATAAGCCTTACTCATAGGCAATGGGAAATCAATGAAAATATGAAAGTAAGTTTCTAAGAGCACACATTTTCTGATAAACTGAAAGCAATTTCTTTGTTTCAGGTGAAACTCATCATCACCATCTACAACTCTGGATACAACATGGATTTAAAATTGCAATGGTCTTCCTAGGTGTGAAAAGATTAAAACATTTCTCTGGAGAGGTTTACACAATGCTAGGGGTAAATGCTTTTAAGAAGTAAATATCATCTATGTGAGCATATATCTCCGATTCTGTGTTTGTAGAAAGAGCCCCTCTGATAAGTGTGCTAGTTTAAAGGAACATAATATACATATTTTGAAAGCTGAGAAAAATGACAGAGTTTTGTTCCTCTCACGTTATTTGCATAAAAGGATTTTTATCACGCAGACATTTCTAGAATTAGAAAAGAGCTTTCACAGATTTTACCCTTTGAAAATGACAATATCTAATCTCTTTGCTTTCATGAGCCTAGCCTGCATTGCCAAATATCTCAGGAGGGAAATAGTAAACTATTTTTCACAGATCCTCAATAATAGATGAGATATGAAATGAATTTCATGGAAGTTGAACACCCTGGAGGTTATTAGTTTGCCATAATATATAGCATTATTCTGACATCATATCATTATCATTATTATTTTTTTGTGCAACCAACCTAAAACACTTGAAAAATTTATCAATTTTATCATTTATGAATCTTAATAAAGAATGTGTGTCTTTTTCTTAAAATTGTTAAGCTATGACAGTCATTTATATTTTAAGTTACACATGCATGCACAGAATATTTAGTACGGCAAGTTGAAGTATATTAGAGAAATAGTTAACCAATATTTAGTTAATACAAGATACATTTTTTTAAGAGCAAGGAACATGTACACAATTAATACATCAAATTATTGACATAAAAAATAAGTAATAATTTACACAGGAATTATAAAAGGTTTAATTTTAAAGTCAAAATGTATAATAAATAGTGATCATTTTCTAAGTGTTATGCTTGGGTGCTAATATATTTTTAATATTAGTGTGTATATATATGTGTGTATTTTTTTTCTTTAGGCTAGGTTAGTGAGAGAACTAAATATGCATATTTAATCTCTAAAAGGTTCAACTTGGAAATTCTGTTCAGTATTTTCAAGCAACCTTCAGTGTCAACTTTTAAAAGTTGGGAATTGAGGATCTTATCTTTTATTAGCAATTTTTTCATCAAAGACTCTACAAAGCAGTATTAAAATGTTAACTAAACACAACAATATATATATTGGTTAAAACTAATAAAACCTTGCACTTAAAAGGGTAAAAAAAATGTAAACAAACATCAATAAAGCTGACTCTAAAAAAAGCATGAAAAAATGAATCATGTAAAACTTTTAATGTACTTTAAAATAGATAAAAATATTGTTTACAAGTATAAGTACAGTTTGAGCATCTCAAATCTGAAATCTGAAACCAAAATCCAAAATGCTGCCAAATTTGAAACTTCCTGAGAGCTGACGTGATGCTCAAAGGAAATCCTCATTGCAGCATTTCAGATTTCAGATTTTCAGAATAGGAATGCTCAATAGGTATAATGCAAATATTCCAAAATTTCCCCAAAATCCCAAATCTGAAACACTTCTGGTCTCAAGCTTTTTGGATAAGTGATAGTCAGTCTGCACAACCATGAGCTAAAGAATTTTTTTGTCCACCCTAAAGCCCATTTCCTAAAGAGTAGCACAATTAGAACAAATTTAAAATTATGTGTTTATCAATAGTTTTTCTTTCTTAAAAAATGTTATAAGCATTAATTTCACCACCAAAAATCAGTCCATTAAAAATTAAACAAAAATTTCCTCTTTGGTTTTTGGTAGGAGATGCCGAAAGAGTTTTCTTGATATATTTACTATATTTTCTTGTTTTCATCATTTAAAAGATTTATGGTTATTTGTCTATTTAGCTAGCAGATGGGAAGTGATTTTCTCATGTTCTGTATTCATCACAGAGGGACTGATCATTCCTATTTTCCCTCTATTGCAGAGAAAAACAAACGAAAAATAACTTTCATTATAGTTGTGCTACTTTCATTACAGTGTTATTGTCAGAAGAACCCTTTACACTAATCCTAGATATGAGTCAAGGCACTGAATATCCAGTAAAATAAAATAGCTTTCTTGTACTGTCTCCAGTAGCCTAGTTTTGATTCTAAGCCCTTCTTCTGCTAACTAGCTGCACACAGCTCTTCCTGCATTGTCTGACCCACTCTTCCCTGTCAGAATTCAATTGCCTACCTTTTCGGCTGACCTCTTATTGATTCTGTGACAAGACACTTTGCCTGTCTTTTGAGTTTCAGATAAGACCTTATTCTTCTATCATAAGTGGCAAAACTAAGACCAAAAAGCCAATGCCCTATAAAGGGTCTAAGGTTTGTTAGGATCCTAGGCACCTAAATCTGGTGTGAGATGTTCACAAGCTTTCCATGCCCTTCTTCAAACATGGAAAGAGTAAGAAAGTGCTGACCACTGGCATTTGAATCACTTCATGTCCAATTCTCCCAATCCAACTATTAGGAATCTCATCCAGTATGAGATAGCTCCCCAGTTCAAGAGCAAATGAACCCATAACCCTCCCAAACCCATGTATTTTTTTGGCTTCACTCCCAGGAGACAGCTCTCTCACAGTTTTCTTCTTCCCAATCAAAGCATAACCTATCTCACCTATTAGGAATAGTGGGATAATGGTGAGGAAATCCTAGTCTTTTCCTCAAAGCATCCCACTGGGACATTATTACTCAGGCAAATCCATGTCCTCCACTCAAAGGAAGAAGGAGACCCCTTCCTATCATACATAGAATAGTTTATGAAGGAAGAGCCTGTTTTAGAGTTTGCCATTGTTCATCTTTACCCATAGTATCATTCCTTTCAAGGACTCCAGATTTTAAGCTAGTTAAAACCACATTACTTTTGATCCTTTATATCAAACTCAAAATAAATATGACTTAATGATACTCTGTTTGGTTCAATGTGTTGGTAACAGTTCTTTATTCTGATTGCTACTAAATGTGTTGTTGAATTCCAGAAGATCCTGGTTAGCCATTCTTGAAATAACATACTCAATAGCGTTAATTTGGATTCATCCATATATAGAAATCTACTTTGAGTATGTGGTCTTTTATTGGGATACATCTGGAATACATTAGTTGTTCCATTAACTGACTGCCCACTTGTATATCAAGATGTTACTTATGGAAATGTATTAAAACCTCTTTTAGTAACCTTTGTATATTATATATTCTGCTTCTTACAAAAACTTTATGAGGCAGGTACTATTATTAATGCCCATTTTAGTGTTCAAGAAACTGAGGTGGAGCTCTACTGAGTAAATTTCTCCAGGACATGCAGCTAATAAAAGATTATGTTTGTATTTGAATCAAGAAAGTCTGGATCCAGAGCCCATGATTTTAACCATGACTCAAATTAACTTTAGCAAATCTCCTGTCCATTTTAACTGAGACTCTTCCTATTTTTTGTCAGAACTTGATGAGATTGTATGACTCAGTTTTAATGGAGTCAGTCAACTTTCACTACCAATTTCACTAACCCGCGCGTCTGAAATAGATAGAGCCTACCAAAAGATGTTCTGCCAGAATCTAAGGACATAGAAGAAATTTGAAATACTCAAGGGCTAAAATTTGACAAAGAGCCACTGCAGGGTGGAAATAAGATTTTGAAGTATTAAAATGTCAACCTCTTATTCTGACGCGTGTATATCAGTAAGATTTAATATAGACCTTCTAACTTTCTAGCCCTCATCCCTAGAAGAGAGAGCTCATTGATCTTTCATCTACTTGTCATCAAATACTTGAAAAATTATTCATAAGAACTGTGAGTTTGCAAAATATCTAGGTTGTAAAACGTATTTCCTCCTTCCATATTACAACTTCTGAAAAGCAATATCATATCTTCAAGAATGAGTTAAATCAAAAAGCGATTATTCACAGAGGCCATCCCTCATGCCATTCTTATAGATTACACCTCTAGAGAAAGTGAAAACTCTTACCCATTGTGGTTTAGGAAATTTCTTTCTGTATGTTCCTCAGTAATTTAATCTTGTCCCCTTCAGCCTGCTTGTAGGTTCTTGTTGTTTTTGTTTTGTACACCACCTTCTCCACCATTAGTAGAATAGTTACCTTATTGTCTTAACCCATAGTTTGCCAGTCTCAGCACTAGTGACATATTGAACTGGATAATTATTTGTTGTGAGGGGGCTGTCTTGAGTATTGCAAGATTTTTAGCAGCATCCCTGGCCTCTATATTAGGTGCTAGCAACACTACTCTCTCCCCATCCCCAAGTTTTGACAAGTAAAAATGCCTCCACTCATTGCCAAATGTCTGTTGGTGAGGAGGGCTACTGACATAAAGCATGGAGAAAATTGTTCCCTAAGAAGATATATAAGATCACTTACATAGCTTTCAGCTTTAAAATTCCCTTTAAGGAGAACTTAAAAAAAGATAGTGTTAAAGTACATGGGCAATAAGAGGCAGTTATATACCTGAAAACTGACCATAGATTTGGGATTCAGACTGCCTGCCTGGGCCTGAACTCCAATTCTAGTACTTAGTAATTACATGAAAGTTCACCACAGTTTCCCCATCTGTAAAGCTGAAATAATGACCTTGTACTGATTATTTTCTTTTGCTCCTCCAGATTATCTCCACCCTTGTCTTCCCTGACTGGGAGGCTGACCCACAGGACTAATCTTATTTTTCAGAAAAGAAACCTGAGATTCTATGACCTTAATAAGGAGTTTTTCTGAAATTACAAAACTTGTATATGGGACGCTTGGGCTTCATAGCTAGGAGCACTGTCTAAAATTAAACAAGTGCTCACAACACCAATGACTAACTTCCTGTTTTAATAATTCTACTAATTAGGAAAGTTTTAATACCCTTTACTTCATTTTGAAGATACTTCTATAACTGTACTTACTCCTGCATATGCTTTCTATTAACTCTCAAATATTTGTCTAAAGATTATTATCATTCTCCTTTAACAGATGAAGAAACTCAAGCCACAAGCCTTTTTTGTATGCTTTCCTATCCCATGAACATTCCCTTGAGCCTCTGCTTGATTTGTTTTCTCCAAACATTGGGCTTTAATTCTAGCTGTCACTTCATCAAAGAGCACTTTTGTGGTTATCATGTCATCTAGAGTCAGTTTCCCTTATTCCTTATTTATTCCCTGTAAAGTGCTTGTCTATAATCTCAAATTATTTTATCTACACAGGTTTTTCTACTTGCTATTCTACTCTCCAGTAGAAGAGACAGAGAATATAGCTCTCTTGCACGTTTGTCTCCTCTGTGCCTAGCATGACAACAGAGAGCAATATGTGATTAACAAGTATTGAATGAGTGAATGAAGAGTCATATGTCTAAGAAATGGTAGTTAGGAACTCAACTCAGATCTTAATGAATGAAAAGCAAAGCTTGAAATCACTATGGCTATTTCCTTTTATAATCTGAAGGAATCTCTAATCCTAACAATATAAGGGCAGCCAAGGAATACAAGCTTCTCCACCAGTCTTCCCACATCAGTTTCACAGTTGATTTTTCTCTCCCTGTTGACCATCCTCTCTTCCAGCACCCTCAACTATTGGTCAATTTTATTGTACCATTTCCAAATTACATAACTAGTCCAATCACTTACTTTCATATTCATTGCTACCTTAGCCCAAGATGTCTTTATTTTTTATGCTATAACACAGTCTTCTTATTGTTTTTTTTGTTTCACTCTTTCTCTCTTGATATATTCTCCACAGAACAGCTGGTAGAAATTAAAAAGAAAAAAATCATAACATTGCCTTAAGGAAAAATTTTCAATCATTTTCTTTGCAATTAGAATAAATATAAAAATCATTAGAATAACCAATAAAATCGTATTCTCTGATATTGCTTTCTGCACTCCCTCTAATTTACCACTTCTCAGTGTTCCACCCTTTTTTAAGTTTTGTTTGTTTGTTTGTTTTTTGAGATGGAGTCTCACGCTGTCGCTCAGGCTGGAGTGCGGTGGCGTGATCTCGGCTCACTGCAAACTCTGTGCCCCGGATCCAAGTGATTCTTGTGCCAGTAGCTGGGACTACAGATGTGCGCCACCACGCCCTGAGAATTTTTTGTATTTTTAGTAGAAACAGGTTTTTGCCATGCTAGCTGTTCTCGAAATCCTGACCTTAAGTGATCTGCCCGCCTCGGCCTCCCAAAGGACTGGGATTACAGGCGTAAGCCATGGCGCCTGGCCCATTTTTTAAGTTTCCTGAGCAAGACAAGTTCATTCCTTTCTTTGGAATCCTGATCATTGTGTGTTAGGCTGCCTCATCATTCAAGGAAAGTTCTGCTTACCCCAACTACCGTCCCTAAGAGCAAATAGTCCTCTTTTTTTTTTCATTGTGGCATTTATTTGCTACTGAAATTATTTGTATGTTTCATGTGTACCACTCCACACCAGAGGTTTTAGAATTTTTCCTAGATCATAACTGTATTTGCAGTTCCTGGAACAATACCCGGTGTGAAGTAGACCCGCTAAATTAAAAAAAAAAAAATGAGTAAATAAATAAATATATTTATTCTGGACTTTCATAGAACTTTTAGAATAACGGCTCAGTATCATTACCTTTTATTCTTGTCTAAAAATGTTTCTAAGAAAAACTCAAATCTAATATGCTGGAAATAGGCAGGAGCCTTTCCACTGCAAATGACACAAACTCAACTCAAACTACCTTAGACTAAAATGTAATTTGTCAGCTCTAGTGTCTGAGATACCCAAAAAGGTGACGTGACATTCAACCTAGACTTGAAGTTAAAACGCTGTTGGCTGCTTCTTTTTCTCTCTCTCTCTCACTCTCTCTTCCCCTGCCTCTTTCTCCCTCTCCTTTTAATTCTTTGTTAACTTTATTTTAGATCATATCTCTATAATTAGTATTAATATGACCGCTAGCTACCCCAGGCTTACAGTTAGTGATCTCAGGGTAAAGAAAGCAGCCCCCTCTCACACAGTGTACTTACAGGTGCTCCCAAATTATTGTTTTGCTCCACCCCAAAATATGAGCCCATCTCAATAATGGAGGAAGTAGGCATATCCTTGTGTGACAATCCCAGCAGAACCACATAGACAGGAAGAGGAGGCCTGGCTCAAAAATTAAAGCTCAGGAAAGAAGAAAGTGCACTTAAAGGCCACCAAGCTATAATGTGCCCTTTTCAGTGGCTCATTGTAGGAAACACGCCGGTCGTTCAAAGCCACCTACAATAAGCGAATCTGAGGTTAAACTAACGTTGGAAAGACAGATCCAGGTGTATTTCACCTTCCTTCTGATCCTGGATGGTGACATAACTGGTTCAGCCTTTAGGATAACTGTTCAACTTGGGTTGAACTTAGCCATGAGGCAAGAAAGTATGGAAATGTTAAATGTTCTAACTAGTTTGTGCTCCATTTCACACTCAGTGATATTAGATGAGACATGAGAGATGAACAGTGCAGTTGGTTCTTCATTAAACTGTTATAGCCATTTCTATTTTAAACTTTTACAGGCTTATATCTATTTGTACATGTGTATGTGAATACTTGCACATTTCCTCTGACATATGTGTAGAATAAACAAATACCCGTGATGGTAAAGATACATTTCTTCATTCTAAAGATATCAATTATCAATATGTAGATTCTGGATTGTATATAACATTGATCCCTAGTTTGCCAACATTGGCTAGAACATTTTCTAAAGAAGCCTAACAGTTTAGGGGGATGTAGACACTACTCCCCCCTCATTATGGTTTTGCTTTCTGTGCTTTCAGTTACCCACAGTCAACTGAGGTCTGAAAATATTAAATAAAAAATTTCAGAAGTAAAAAATTCATATTCTTTAAATTGAGTAGCATTCCGAGTAGCATGATGAAATCCCATGCTGTCTTGTTCCATCCTGCCTGAGACATTAATTATTCCTTTGCCTCAGAATATCCACCCTGTATGCACTAACTTGTCCATTAGCCACTTAGTAGTTGTTCCTGTTATCAGATTGACTTAGTGGTATCTCAGTGCTTGTGTTCAAGTAACCCTCATTTTACTTGTAATAACTTGAAAGTGCAAGAGTCGTGATGCTGGAATATTGTTTTACTATTGTTGTTGGTATTCTCTCACTATGCCTAATTATGAATTAAGCTTTACTATAGATATGTAGGTATAGGAACAAACATTAGTATATATAGGGTTTGGTATTATCCAGCATTTTTGGTATCACTGCAGGAGGTGGTCTTGGAAGGTATCTGCTGAATATAAGAGAATACAATTTTATCTTAACAATACAAATTCTCACATAAACCAAAGGAGTCTAGGGAAAATAAGCCATATTTTAAAAAAATACTTAGCTAAAAGATCTATTCCTCTAAGCTGCTTATCTGTATTAGTAACACAGGGGCACCAAATTGGAGATAGTAACTTTCTGAAAGAAAGTATGTTTTGAGGACCCTTGGAAAATAAAAAAACATACATGTTTTGGGAAGAAAAATCCTGCCAAACAGCCAAAACAATATAGTAGAATAAGACAATTATATTATTGACCAAGTTTACATAAAATCTGATTCTTTACGACCACCACCACCATAGAAAGAAAAGCTTACATTGGACACTATGTTTGATTATGAAATATAGAAAATATTCCAGTAGATTGTTTTAATGATGACTAACATTGTAATTTTAATGAAGAGAGTTTCTCCTGACTTAGAGCTTTCTTACTACTCTTTATTCTAGTGTGTCTTAAGCTATTACATTGGAAAAAAAATTATAATAAAATAGGATTTGATGTAGTTTGATTGCGTGTCATGGCCCAAATCTCATGTTGAAATATAATCACCAATGTTGGAGGTAGGTCCTGGTGGGAGTTGGTTGGATCATGGGGACAAATTTCTCATGAATAGCTTAGCACCATCTCCTTGGTGCTGTCCTTGCAATAGTGAGTGAATTCTCTCAAGATCTGGTTATTTAAAGGCATGTGGGACCCTCCGTCTCGCTCTTGTTCCTGCTTTCACCATGTAACGTACCTGCTCTCCCTTTGCCTTCCTGCCTGATTATAGTTTTCTGAGGCCTCCTCAGCAGCAGCTACCACTGTGCTTCCTATACAGCCTGCAGAACCTTAAGCCAATTAAAAACCTTTTTTCTTTATAAATTACCCAGTGTTGGGTATTTCTAGCAATAGAAGAATAGACTAATATAGATTTAATATATAACAAATCAATATAAAAATCTCAGTGAATTCACACTGCCAAAAACTTACTTATTCTACATACATGGATTACCCTTTCCTTAGAACTTCCTAAAATTAGATTAATGAAGGTAAGTAGAATCTGCCCTAATGATCCCACACCAGTTAGGAAATGTGGGGAAAAAAAACCATAAGAGGATTATTTACTCTTTGTTATTTTCAAACATCATTAAATCTCCTTCATATTGATAGGAGTAATAACTTAATAACAAGTGCTATGAAATAAGCAGTAAAAACTGATTACGGTGTAATGAACAAAAGTATATTTGCCAAATCCAGTAGTCCCTTTTTAGTTTTAATCTTAAAAATTTTAGTCTTGAATTAACTCTGATAATAATCTTTTCTTTTCTACCATTCTTTTTCTTCTTTTCTTCCTTATTAATCCTTCTCTTATTTCCTTGCCTGCTTCTCTTGAAGCTTATTTTCTGTAAGTACAAATACTCTACCGGTTTAGGTTCTAACTTTGGCTTTTAAAATTCATCTATCTAGGCAAGGCACAGTGGCTCACTCCTGTAATCCCAGCACTTTGGGAGGCTGAGGCGGGCGGATCACTTGAGGTCAGGAGTTCAAGGCCAACCTGGTCAACATGGTGAAACCCCATCTCTACAAAAAACAAAACAAACAACAACAACAGCAACAACAACAAAAAATTAGCCAGATGTGACACAGGCCTGAAATCCTAGCTACTTGGGAGACTGAGACACGACAGTCGTTTGAACCTGGGAGGTGGAGGTGGCAGTGCGCCGAGATCGTGCCACTGCACTTCAGCCTGGGTGGCAGAGTGAGACTCTGTCTTTAAAAAAAAAAAAAAAAAATCTATCTATCTATCTATCTTTTGCCATTGAAATCCTTTTTGCCACTTAACCACATTTTTTTTCTTCTTTCAGAACATTTTTTTTCTTTTTCACTTCAAGTTCTGGGATACATGTGCAGAACGTGCAGGTTTGTTATACAGGTATACGTGTGCCTTGGTGGTTTGCTGCAGCTATTGACCCATCCTCCCCTCACCCTCCACCCCCAAACAGGCCTGGTGTGTGTTGTTTACCTCCCTGTGTCCAAGTGTTCTCATTGTTCAACTCGCACTTATGAGTGAGAACATGAGGTGTTTGGTTTTCTGTTCCTGTGTTAGTTTACTGAGAATGATGGCTTCCAGCTTCATCCATGTACCTGCAAAGCACATGATCTCATTCCTTTTAATGGCTGCATAGTATTCCATGGTGTATATGTACCACATTTTCTGTATCCAGTGTATCATTGATGGGCATTTTTGTTGGTTTCATAGCTTTGCTATTGTAAATAGTGCTGCAATAAACATATACGTGAATGTGTCTTTATAGTAGAATGATTTATATTTCTTTGGGTGTATACCCAGTAACAGGATTGGTGGGTCTAATGGTATTTCTGTTTCTGGATCCTTGAGGAATCACCACACTGTTTTCCACAATGGTTGAACTAATTTACATTTCCACCAACACTGTAAAAGCATTCCTATTTCTCCACAGCCTCACCAGCATCTATTTTCTTGAATTTTTAATAATTGCCATCTGACTGGCATGAGATGGTATCTCATTGTGATTTTGATTTGCATTTCTCTAATGATCAGTGACATTGTGCTTATTTTCATATGTTTGTTGGCCATGTAAATGTCTTCTTTTGAGAAGTGTCTATTCATATCCTTTGCCCACTTTTTGATGTTGTGCTTATTTTCATGTTTGTTGGCCATGTAAATGTCCACTTTTGAGAAGTGTCTATTCATATCCTTTGCCCACTTTTTGAAGGGGTTGTTTGTTTGTTTTTGTAAATTTGTTTCAGTTGCTTGTAAATTCTGGATATTAGACCTTTGTCCAATGGATAGATTGCAAAATTTTTCTTCCATTCTGTAGGTTGCCTGTTCACTCTGATGGTAGTTTCTTTTGCTATGCAGAAGCTCTTTAGTTTAATTAGATCCCATATGTCAATTTTGGTTTTTGTTGCAATTGCTTTTTGCATTTTCATCATGAAGTCTTTGCTCATGCCTATGTCCTGAATGGTGTTGGCTAGGTTTTCTTGTAGCCATCTTGGGTTAATTATTGTATAAGGTGTAAGGAAGGAGTACAGTTCCAGTTTTCTGCATATGGCTAGCCAGTTATACCAGCACCATTTATTGAATAGGAGATCCTTTCTCCATTGCTGTTTTTTGTCAGGTTTGTCAAAGATCAGATGGTTTAGATGTGTGGTGTTATTTCTGTGGTCTCTGTTCTGTTCCAATGGTCTATATGTCTGTTTTGGTACCAGTAGCAATCTCTTTTGATTACTGTAGACTTGTTGTATAGTTTGAAGTCAGGTAGCGTGATGCTTCCAGCTTTGTTCTTATTGCTTAGGATTGTCTTGGCTATATGGGGTCTTCTTTGATTCTACATAAAATTTAAAGTAGTTTTTTCAAATTCTGTGAAAAATATCAATGGTAGTTTGATAAGATTAGCACTGAATCTATAAATTACTTTGGGCAGTATGGCCATTTTCATAATATTGATTCTTCCTATCCACGAGGATGGAATATTTTTCCATTTGTTTGTGTCCTCTCTTATTTGCTGAGCAGCAGTTTGTAGCTCCCCTTGAAGAGGTTCTTCACATCCCTTGTTAGCTGTATTCCTAGGTATTTTATTCTCTTTGTAGCAATTGTAAATGGGAGTTCATTTATGATTTGGCTCTCTGCTTGTCCACTGTTGGTGTATAGGAATGCTTGTGATTTTTGCATACTGATTTTGTATCCTGAGATTCCTGGAATTGCTTATAAGCTTTAGGAGATTTTGGGCTGAGATGATGGGGTTTTCTAAATATAGAATCATGTCATCTGCAAGCAGAGACTGTTTGACTTTCTCTCTTCCTATTTTAATACCATTTATTTCTTTCTCTTGCCTGATTGTTCTGGCCAGAACTTCCAATACTATGTTGAATAGGAGTGGTGAGAGAGGGCATCCTTGTCTTGTACTGGTTTTCAATGGGGACGCTTCCTACTTTTGCTCATTTAATATGATATTGGCTGTGGGTTTTTCATAAATATCTCTTATTATTTTGAGATATGTTCCATTAATTCCTAGTTTATTGAGACTTGTTAACATGAAGGGATGTTGAATTTTATCAAAGGCCCTTTCTGCATCTATTGAGATAATCATTTGGTTTTTGTCTTTGGTTCTGTTTAGGTGATGGATTACATTTATTGATTTGCATATGTTGAACTAACCTTGCATCCCAGGGTTGAAGCTGACTTGATCATGGTCAATAAGTTTTTTAATGTGTTGCTGAATTTGGTTTGCCACTATTTTATTGAATATTTTCGCGTTCATGTTCATCAGGGATATTGGCCTGAAGTTTTCTTTTTTTGTTGTGTCTTTGCCAGATTTTGGTATCAGGATGATACTTGCTTCTAAAATGAGTTATCCCTCCTTTTCAATTGTTTGGAATAGTTTCAGAAGGAATGGTACCATCTCCTCTTTGTACCTCTTGTAGAATTTGGCTGTGAATCCATCTGGTCCTGGGCTTTTTTTGTTGAATAGGCTATTAATTACTGCCTCAATTTCAGAACTTGTTATTGGTCTATTCAGGGATTCAACTTCTTCTAGGTTTAGTCTTGAGAGGATGTATGTGTCTAGGAATGTGTCCATTTCTTTTCAATTTTCTAGTTTATTTGGTAGAGGTGTTCATAATATTCTCTAATGCTAGTTTGTATTTCTTTGGGGTCAATGGTGATATCCCCTTTATCTTGTTTTGTGTCTGTTTGATTCTTCTCTCTTTTCTTCTTTATTAGTCTAGCTAGTGCTTTACCTATTTTGTTAATTTTTTCTAAAATCTAGCTCCCGGATTAATTGATCTTTGGTAGCTTTTTCGTGTCTCTATCTCCTTCAGTCTTGCTCTGATCTTAGTTATTTCTGGTCTTCTGCTAGCTTTTAGATTAGTCTGCTCTTGTTTCTCTAGCTCTTTTAATTGTGATGTTAGGGTGTCGATTTCAGATCTTTCTAGCGTTCTGATGTGGGCATTTAGTGCCATAAATTTCCTCTTAACACTGCTTTAGCTGTGTCCCAGAAATTCTGGTATGTTGTCTCTTTGTTCTCATTGGTTTCAAAGAAATTCTTGATTTCTGCCTTAAATTTCATTATTTACCCAAGAGTCATTCAGGAGCAGGTTGTTCAATTTCAGTGTAATTGTGTGATTTTGAGTGAGTTTCTTAATCCTGACTTCTAATTTGATTGCACTGTGATCTGAGAGACTGTTATGACTTCACTTCTTTTGCATTTGCTGAGGAGTGTTTTCCTTCCAATTATGTGGTTGATTTTAGAATAAGTGCCATGTGGCACTGAGAAGAATGTATATTATGTTGATTTGGGGTGGAGAGTTCTATAGATGTCTATTGGGGCCACTTGATCCAGAGCTGAATTCAAGTCCTGAATATCCTTGTTAATTTTATGTCTTGATCTGTCTAATATTGACAGTGGGGTGTTAAAGTCTCCCACTATTATAGTGTGGGAGTCTGAGTGTCTTTGTAGTTCTCTAAGAACTTGTTTTATGAATCTGGGTGCTCCTGTATTGAGTGCACATATATTTAGGATAGTTAGCTCTTCTTGCTGAATTGATCCCTTTACCATTATGTAAAGCCCTTCTTTGTCTTTTTTTATCTTTGTTGGTTTGAAGTTTTGTCAGAGATTGGATTGCAACTCCTGCTTTTTTTTGTTTTCCATTTGCTTGGTAAATTTTCCTCCATCACCTTATTTTGAGCCTGTGAGTGTCTTTGCATGTGAGATAGGTGTCCTGAATACAGCACCCCTAAGGGTGCTCTTTCCAATTTGCCAGTCTGTGTCTTTTAACTGGGGCAGTTAGCCCATTTACATTTAAGGTTAGTATTGTTATGTTGAATTTGATCCTATCATCATGATGCTATCTGGTTATTTTGCACACTCGATGCAGTTTCTTCATAGTGTCATTGGTCTTTATATTTTGAGATGTTTTCTGCAGTGACTGATACCAGTTTTTCCTTTCCATATTTAGTGCTTCCTTTAGGAGCTCTTGCAAGGCAGGCCTGGGGGTGATGAAATTTCCCTCAGCATTTGCTTGTCTGGAAAGGATTTTATTTCTCCTTTGCTTATGAAGTTTAGTTTGGCTGGATATGAAATTCTGGGTTGAAAATTCTTTCCTTTAAGAATGTTGAATATTGGCCCTCAATCTCTTCTGCCTTTTAGGGTTTCTGCTGAAAGGTCTGCTGTTCGTCTGATGGGCTTCCCTTTGTAGGTGACCTGGCCTTTCTTTCTGGCTGCCCTTAACATTCTTTCCTTCATTTCAACCTTGGAGAAGCTGACGACTATGTGTCTTGGGGTTGATCTTCTCATGGAGTGTCTTAGTGGTGTTCTCTGTATTTCCTGAATTTTCATGTTGGCCTGTCTTGCTAGGTTGGGGAAGTTCTCCTGGATAATATCCTGAAGTGTGTTGTCCAGCTTGTTTCCATTCTGCGCATGTTCTTCAGGTACTCCCATCAATTCATAGGTTAGGTCTTTTTATCTAGTCCTGTATTTCTTGGAGGCTTTGCTCATTCCTTTTTGTTCTTTTTTTCTCTGATCTTGTCTGCATGTCTTATTTCAACAAGGTGGTCCTCCAATCCTGATATCCATTCTTCCACTTGGTCGATTTGGCTACTGACACTTGTGTATGCTTCACAAAGTTCTTATGCTGTGTTTTTCAGCTCTATCAGGTCATTTGTGGTCCTCTCTGAACTGGTTATTCTAGTTAGCAGCTCCTCTAACCTTTTATCAAGGTTCTTAGCTTCTTTGCATTGGGTTACAATATGCTCCTTTGGCTAAGCAGTGTTTTTTATTATCCATCTTCTGAAGCCTATTTCTGTCAATTTGTCCATCTCATCCTCATCCTTGCTGAAGAGGCATTGCAATCATTTGGAGTAGAAGAGGCACTCTGGCCTTTGGGGTTTTAGCTTTTTTTAATTGATTCTTTCTCATCTTCATGACTTTTTCTTATTTCGATCTTTGAGGTTGCTGACCCTTGGTGGGGGTTTTTGTGGGGACTTTGTGTTGTTATTGATGCTGTTGTTGTTGCTTTTTGTTTGATTGTTTTTCTTTCAGTGGTCAGGTCCTCCTTCTGTAGGGCTGCTGTGGTTTGCTGGGGGTTCACTTCAGGCCCTATTCATCTGCTTCACTCCTGCATCTGGAGATGTCACTCAAGGAGGCTGGAGAACAGCAAAGTTGGGTGCCTGCTCCTTCTTCTGGGATCTCTGACCTTGACAGGCACTAACCTGATATCAGTAGGATAGCTCCTGTATAGGGTGTCTGACAACCCCTGTTGGAGAATCTCACCCAGTTGGGTGGCACAGGGAACGGGACCCATTAACAAAGCACTTTGACTGTCCCTTGGTAGAGGGGGTAGGCTTTGCTAGGGGGAAACCCAATTGTCTGGGCTGCCCGGAATCCTCAGAACTACCAGGAGGAAAGGCTAAGTCTGCTGGTTGGTAGACTGTGGCCACCCTTCCTGCTAGGGGCTCAGGCCCAGGGAGATCAGGGTTCTGTCCCTGACCCTCTGGCTGGAGTTGCTGGAGTTCCGGCAGGGAGGCCCCACCCACTGAGAAAGTATAAGTGAGGGTCAGGCCTGAAGAGGTGCTCTGGCTGCAGTCTGCCATAGCTGGTGTGTTGGGCTGTGGGGGACACCTCTTGGGACCAAGCCATCCAGGCTTCCTGGTTCCAGCAGGGGAAAAGCATGGCCTGGAGCTATAGAGATGGATGCTGCCTTTCCCCAACCCAGGAAGCTTCATGCGTGAGGCAGTTATGAGTTCCAGTGCTGACTGCTGCCCCTCCCTCAAGGAGCTCAAAATGCTTAGCTAGGAGGCAGCCGCAGCTGTGGATCTGGTCGCCCCTACCCCCTGAGACCTTGGCAGGCTTAAGCAGATTTTAGCTGAGAGGCTGTTGAGAATCTGCATAGCTCTGGGATTGGGACCCTAGGCCTCAGTGGCATGGGTTCCCGAGTGAGATCTTCCAATCCGTGGGTTGCTCAGTTCTGTGGAAAAAGCACTGTTTCCCTGGCTGAGTAGCACGCTCACTCATTGCCTTCTTTTGTTGTGGGGTGGGGGCTCCCGGTCCCATGTGGCTCTCCGGTGGGCCACCGCACCACACTGCTCTTCTTTCCTCTCCGTGGATCATGCCAGCTGTCTAGTCGGTTCTGATGAGAGAATATGTTTACCTTGGTTGCTAGTGCATGATTCACAGGCTACTATGGTTATTTTCAGTGGCAGCCTCTGATTGCCACTGCTTCTAGTCAGCCATCTTGGCCCCACCCTCTAACCATTTTTCATGTGGCATTAAAATTCTCATTTCTAGATCAAACTCCAGATGAACTTTTTGTACAACTTACATCACTTGTCCCATTGACAGTCCATTTTGTAATGAACTAAACTCAATATCCTCCCAAAACCTTTCATCTTCTTAGTTCTTTCTTTCGATTAATGATGCCAGCCTTCCTATTGTGAGGTGTAAAACCCTAGTCATATTTAAGTCCTTAATCTCTTGAGCTAACCACAATAATTTAATATTTAACTCATGTCATTCTAAATTCCAAAATATCTTTTTTATCCTCCTTATTATTTATTTTTAATATTGCCCTATTTATACAAATTCTTTATCAGATTATGGGTACATCTCATAGTGCCTTGCAGCACTTTATATAATGCCTTATATCAATTAGGCATAACACATATAGTTGTTTAAGTAAGTTGTACACACAGGTGCCAACATTTATAATTATGGCCCTTATTTTTCAAAGAAACATAAGCTATAGTTTAGAGCTTCCCTTCAACAAAAATTACATGACACTAGAAGTAAAATCATATTAAAGTCATATTTTAGGTACTGTAAAACCCAACTCTACACAGTATGTTTTCTACCACCAAAAGTTTAGAATTCATATTAGTAATTGTACAGGTTGGAAATACCCAATTTGCAACTTTTCTAATCTGTAAAATAACAAAATACTAACAATTCATGAAAAGCAATAAATTCAGTTTGAAAATTGAGCAAGGGAAACGATACTAACATTGACTGCTCGATATTGGCAGGTACTATGATAGAGAACGTACATAGGCAGTTCAGCTAAAACCTTACAATAAGCTTGTGGAGAGATATTATTTTATGGCATTTTACACATGGGAAAAACTTTCATATTTTTATTTCTCCATGATCACAATTCTAGTAAATGGCTCCCCTGAAACTAAAATCTTACTTTTAACTTTTTAAATCACATTTGCAGGAGACACCTAATAATACGTACCAGGCTTCTGTTTTACTGTGCAATGCAGATAAAATTTAAAAAGAAAAAAATGCGTTATACTACATTTGGGAATTTTTAAATAAGAAGCAAAAGTTTATGTTAAGCTAAAACACTTTCAAATCTCTAAAAGCATCAATCACATATTATCTAGCCTCCAAGCATTTATATAAACTGCTTTCTCTGCCTAGTAAAATAAAGACAATATAACAATAAGTGAATGACAGTAAAATAATTCATACATCCTTTAATTTAACAATCAAAAATTGAGTGCATACTCTGTGCAGTGACCATAATTCCTGGAGTTTACAATTGTTCCTGGATAAATATATTCATCAGTTGGATATTCTACTTATTAGCTGTGTAACACTGGATAATCTGCTATTTCCCTGAGCTTTAATTTTTTATATGAAAATAGGATTTTAAATTTCTTAATATATTAGACTCTTGTAAAAAATAAATGTAGAAATATTGTGATTTGTTTAGCACAGTTACTAGCAGTCATTTTGGATTTGACTTTCAGCCACAATTTTGCTTATTTTTGGTGCTTTTGCTTCACTTTTTAAATTCTTCCTTATAATTTAGCAATCTGATTATACAACCTTCTTCCCAAGAAATCTTCCCTGCAACCTCAGTACAAAATGAAGCATCATTTCTGTACATAATCATGTAACTATCTGTATATATCACCATATTACAAATCACACTTTTTTTGTAATTACATGTATTTTACATCCCAAATCAGACTATAAGGTTTTTATTTTTTATTTTTTTGGAGACGGAGTCTCGCTCTTTTCACCCATGCTGGAGTGCAATGGCACTATCTTGGCGCACTGCAACCTCCACCTCCCGGGTTCAAGCAGTTCTCCTGCCTCAGTCTCCCAAGTAGCTGGGATTACAGGTGCCCGTCACCACACTGGGCTAATTTTTGTATTTTTAGTAGAGACGAGGTTTCACCATATTGACCAGGCTGGTCTCAAACTCCTAATCTCAGTTGATCTGCCCGCCTCAGCCTCCCAAACTGCTGGGGTTACAGGCGTGAGCCACCACCCCCAGCCAACTATAAGATTCTTAAGGGTAAGGTGAGATTTGTGCTGCTCGCCCATGAGTTCACAGCAGGTGCCACATTTCTAGACCACAATGGATTTCTAATAAGTGGTTCTGAATGAATGTGCTTGGAGTACAAAGAAATAATAGGGAGGTAGGGCTGATAAATTTCTTGGCAGTTGTTTCAGTATTGCAACCCAAATTGAATCTACAATGGATGGAAGGACATTATCAATCCAACAGCCATGTGAGTGTTTTAACTCTCTACTGCCTTTCAGTTTAATAGTGCTCCTCAGTAGGAAAGTCAAAACAGACTGCATGCACTGTCTGTCTGGAATATTGTTGAAAAGTTTCATATATTAGGAGAAATACTGGACTCAAGAACATTCCCAGGCACCAAATAGAAATTTATTACTTAGTTTGATTTTTCTCAGAAAAATGTAATATCTGGATAAATAAAATCTGAAAATAGAGCATTTATTGTCTCATTATATATAAGAATTGAATAACCTTGATATTTAAACAGAACTTGTGAATGCAGGTAATATTAGTTACAAAATGTCATCAGTGAAATCCTCAGTCTTTCATTATGGTGGCTATGAAGATTGAAAATTTTAAATAAAGCTGGGCTGTACTGAACTTTTCACTTCCTCCAAGTGAGTAAGTTCCTTTTTTTTTTGGATTGTCCTCAAAGCAATTTTATTCTAGCAGCGGCTCTTTATGATAAACTGGGATAACGTCATCCTTCATTGATGGATGTGGGTTCCTCTGCTGACATGACAGATTTGCTTTTTTGTAAGGTTTTCCTCGAGAAATATAGCAATTAAGCTTAGAATGTAAGAGGATAAACTATAATTTATAACCTTCTCCCTAACACAGCAATCTAGAAATGGTGTTTCTAATTCAGAGGAAATACAAACAAAACAAAACAAGGTAAAGTCAAAAGAACAACAGCAACAAAAACAACAATAGAAAGGGGTTGGTAAGGCTTTCAAAACTTGTAAACTTTTCATACACTGTACTTGACATATCTCAGTGGAATGTGCATCAGAGGGGAAAAAAAGCATGTCATTGCTCTGAAACTGTCTTTTCTAATTCAGTGCATCCATGTATTGTTATAAATCTGTTTCCCAATCATGCTTCCTCACTGAAAGAGGCAAACACAAGGGAACAAGCTGCACTGCTCTCTATCAGCTCAGATAAAGGAAAAGTTTCTTTTAGCCTGACACTGACAGCTTAATGAAATGAAGGCCAAGATGCATGCATGCAAATAAGAGAAAGACTGGTAAGGTAGTGACCATACTTGGTATTTAAAATAGGCAAGTAGGGCGACTTGTACCTATGTTTTTTTTCCCTCAGGCTGGGGCAGTGAGATTAAGACTGCTTTCTGTGGATAGTCTATGGACACTGCTTTCACAACTTTATAGATACAACTTTTCTTTGGCCTAATGAAATAATTGAAGCCATAGCACTTATTTAAAGGATTAAAAAAAAGCTATAGTATTATTTTTCTATTTTGATAAATAAAGAAGATGATAAGATACCGGATCTCATTATGTAAACTTGTATTATGCATTGTGATTTCCTGTCGTTGCTTTGAACCTTGCAGCTGGGTTATTTTAAAATCTCTAAGGACCCATGGGATTTTTATAGAATGAACTGAAAAATGGACACAATCCTTTACTTGAAACATAGCAAATATTTATTACCTTTTGTTTCCCCATTAGTTTTTACTTTCACACGCCTACACCTTTCCTTAGCATCTGTAGGAGAAAAAGAATAGTGGGAAGAATTGGAAAGAACTTCCTGTCACACACTCCAGATTATTAACAGTAAACACAAAGTACTCAAAATCTCATGAGAAAATCTGAATGGTAAGAGAATTACAGCATTAAGTTTGGTAAAAGAGGTGATGATTATAATGCAAGTGTTTTTCTTTTTCTTTTTCTTTTCAATCTTCTTTTGGTTAAAGGTGAAAATGTTTTGAAAAAGAATATAAAATGTAGTCTTCACTGACATTTCACCCAATCACTAATCCTTAAAAGGATTGCCTGTCAGTGATTTCGTTCCTGATTCGAATGCATTTACACTGAATATGTGAGAACTGTGTTTCTGTATGTGCTTCAAGTTGCCAGTGTCCTCCAAAACACACAAGTCACCTTGTGAAGCTATTTCAGACAAAAGTGACATAAAGATACTGCTGTTTCTAAGATTTCCCCCCATTATATAAATGTATATAATACCATTAGGATTACAATAGAAGAGAAACCTGATTTTCTCCAATCACTAGCTAGATTTATATCTAATGTCACTCTATATCTTCAGAGCATTTTAGAGCTTACACCAAGAACACAGTTGAGGCCAGGAGTGGTAGCACATGCTTGTAATCCCAGATACTCGGGTGGCTGCAGCATGAGGATTGCTTGAGCCTGGGAGCACACCACTGCACTCTAACCTGGGCAACAGAGTGAGACTCTGTCTAAAAAAAAAAATACAGCTGAAATCAGAATTAACAGAAAGATTAATGCTACAGTTTTAAAGTAGAGAAAACCATTCCAAAAATTCTGGGTTTTGTTTGTTTGTTTGTTTGTTTGAGACAGAGTCTCACTCTGTCGCCCAGGCTGGAGTGCAGTGGCACGATCTCAGTTCACTGCAAGCTCCACCTCTCGGACTCACGTCATTCTCCCACCTCAGCTTCCCGAGTAGCTGGGACTACAGGCGCCCGCCACCACGCCCGGCTAATTTTTTGTATTTTTAGTAGAGACTGGGTTTCACCATGTTAGCCTGGATGGTCTTGATCTCCTGACCACCTGATCCACCCGCCTTGGCCTCCCAAAGTGCTGGGATTACAGGCGTGAGCCACCACACCCAGCCTAAAATTCTGTTCTTAAATCAATGTAAAGCAGGTGTTTCATCTTCATATGTGAAAGATTTTTGACCTCTATTTTACCCTCCATCTTTTTTTTCTTTACTGTTACACCAATAGCCACACACACACACACACACACACACACCTTAAAGGTAGAGGTATTAAATTAATTCACTATTTTATTTAAACTCAGGGGCAACCACTGATTCACAGTCAAACAATATTTATCAAAAGGCAAGAGTTATTATAAAAACAAAAATCTTAAGAAACTCACTGAAGGTTCTACTGTGGTTAGCTATTACAGGCTAATTGCTATAAAATTAAAAACAAAAGCAAATACTTTTTTAGTTGTTTAATATGGTGGAAATTTATGTCTTCCATCTCAGTCTACTTGCACAATCTTCTCTGTGGTGACTGAGAGACTCAAGGTCATTCTATCTAGTGGCTCTCCCACTATAAGGGCCTCAGAGTTCTCCACCAGACCCTGTGCATCAGGATTAGAGAGAAAGGAGAGCAAGCATGGGAGGTCTCATGGAAGGTATTTTAGAGGCTGGGCCTAAACTGGATGAAATTACTTCTTTCCATATTATTTAAACAAGCCTCAATCAAATGGCTCCATCAAACTAGTGTGTAATGTGTTTATTATACTTTAAGTTTTAGGGTACATTGCACGACATGCAGGTTTGTTACATATGTATACATGTGCCATGTTGGTGTGCTGCACTCATTAACTCGTCATTTAACATTAGGTATATCTCCTAATGCTATCCCTCCCCCGTCCCCCCACCCCACAACAGGCCCCCATGTGTGATGTTCCCCTTCCTGTGTCCATGTGTTCTCATTGTTCAATTCCCACCTATGAGTGAGAACACGTGGTGTTTGGTTTTTTTGTCCTTGCGATAGTTTGCTAAGAATGATGGTTTCCAGCCTCATCCATGTACCTACAAAGGACATGAACTCATGCTTTTTTATGGCTGCATAGTATTCCATGGTGTATATGTGCCACATTTTCTTAATCCAGTCTATCGTTGTTGGACATTTGGGTTGGTTCCAAGTCTTTGCTATAGTGAATAGTGCTGCAGTAAACATACGTGTGCATGTGTCTTTATAGCAGCATGATTTGTAACCCTTTGGGTATATACCCAGTAATGAGATGGCTGGGTCAAATGATATTTCTAGTTCTAGATCCCTGAGGAATCGCCACACTGACTTCCACAATGGTTGAACTAATTTACAGTCCCACCAACAGTGTAAAAGTGTTCCTATTTCTCCACATCCTCTCCAGCACCTGTTGTTTCCTGACTTTTTAATGATTGCCATTCTAACTGGTGTGAGATGGTATCTCATTGTGGTTTTGATTTGCATTTCTCTGATGGCCAGTGATGATGAGCATTTTTTCATGTGTCTTTTGGCTGCATAAATGTCTTCTTTTGAGAAGTGTCTGTTCATATCCTCTGCCCACTTGTTGATGGGGTTGTTTTTTTCTTGTAAATTTTTTTGAGTTCATTGTAGATTCTGGATATTAGCCCTTTGTCAGATGAGTAGATTGCAAAAATTTTCTCCCATTCTGTAGGTTGCCTGTTCACTCTGATGGTAGTTTCTTTTGCTGTGCAGAAGCTCTTTAGTTTAATTAGATCCCATTTGTCAATTTTGGCTTTTGTTGCCATTGCTTTTGATGTTTTAGACATGAAGTCCTTGCCCATGCCTATGTCCTGAATGGTATTGCCTAGGTTTTCTTCTAGGGTTTTTATGGTTTTAGGTCTAACACGTAAGTCTTTAATCAATCTTGAATTAATTTTTGTATAAGGTGTAAGGAAAGGATCCAGTTTCAGCTTTCTACATATGGCTAGCCAGTTTTCCCAGCACCATTTATTAAATAGGGAATCATTTCCCCATTTCTTGTTTTTGTCAGGTTTGTCAAAGATCAGATAGTTGTAGATATGTGGCATTATTTCTGAGGGCTCTATTCTGCTCCATTGGTCTCTATCTGTGTTTTGGTACCAGTACCATGCTGTTGTGGTTACTGTAGCCTTGTAGTATAGTTTGAAGTCAGGTAGCATGTTGCCTCCAGCTTTGTTCTTTTGGCTTAGGATTGCCTTGGCAATGTGGGCTCTTTTTTGGTTCCATATGAAATTTAAAGTAGTTTTTTCCAATTCTGTGATTTCTCTTTTTTTTTTTTTTTTTTTTTTTGAGACAGTCTGGCTCTGTCTCCCAGGCTGGAGTGCAGTGGCACGATCTTGGCTCACTGCAACCTCCACCTCCTGGGTTCAAGTGATTTTCCTGCCTCAGCCTCTCGAGTAACCGGGATTACAGGCACCTGCCACCACAGTCAGCTAATTTTTATATTTTTAGTAGAGACGGGCTTTCACCAAGTTGTCCAGGCTGGTCTCAGATTCCTGACCTCAAGTGATGCCCCAATGTTGACCTCTTAATGTGCTAGGATTACAGACATGAGCCACTGTGCCCAGCCCAGAATAGCTGAGGTCTGTAAAAACATGGCACAGTTTAGTAACAATCTTATTGCAGATGATGTTCTTTATTAATTTCATCATTTCTGAGCTCTAGGAGAGTTCTCACTGAGAAATCTGATTATATTAATTTTCTTTCAAACATTGTTTCTCATGAACAGGCTATTTTGGATAGGACAAATTTCCTTTGTCGTAATGTAGGTATGTAAGCCATTATGGAAGGAATCATTAGATTTAGAACCGGATATACATTATCTTCTGTAAAGTTGTCTCACTTTCTTTGTTCATTCCACTTTACATAGATGATAAATTTATTATGTATTTGATACAGTCATATGAATTAATTGATCTTACTGTAACAACTATGAACAGATAATTATATAAATAGACACATAGACAACTACGTAAGTAGATGTATATATAAATATCTTTGATTGATAAAGAGACAAATATGCAGTTTTTATTGTAAACAATACAATATGATACGATTTTGTCTTTCCCATCAAATCACATTTAATAGGAAAGAAAGACTCTAAAGTGATAAGTATAATGATAAATATAAGCATAAGATGTGTACAGGCCATTGAACCCACATAAAGGTGGAAAAAGAGAGATGGAAGTTGATGGTCAATAGAAATTTCCTGAAGCTGGGGAATCTTGCAAAATTAAGTAAATAAAGGTGGGAATATTCCAGGTTGCTGGAGTGCCATACAAAGGCAGTGCAATATGGCAGAATGTTCTATGTTTGGGGAACTTCAAGAACATTTTGGTATGGTGCAATGTCATATTCAAGAGGAGTAACAGCCAGATAATAATGAGTCTCATATTTAATGCAAAGCAAATGAGAATCAAATCTTCAATGCAATATTACATAACAATTGCCTAAAGATCCTGATTCTGATTCAGTAGGTAAGGCTTTGGCACATTCATTTTTAGCAAACAACTCAGGTGATTTTTGAGGCTATTCGCCTCAAATGTATTAGATATTATTTATTTGATAAAACTTTTGAAACGTTGCTTGGTAATGAGAGTCTTGAAAGTGTTCACCAGGGAATAACAAGGAAAGATTTCTTTTGAAAATAATAAATTCTCTGACATTTAGGTGAAGAAATGAATTAGAACAAGTTGGTAATAGGAAATAATATAAATTAGGAAGTTGTTAAATAATCTAGGTGAGAAATGATAAAAGTCTCACCTATGGCACTGCTGGAAGTAGACAAAATATATGGAAATTGTTAATAAGGAAGAATCACCTTGTCAATACGAAACCACCACTCATATATACTAAAATCCTTACTAAATTTAAATTATTTCATCCTCACATATCTGTGATGAACATCTGTTATCTCCTTTTACAGATATGGAAAGTTTCAAAGAT
This sequence comes from Hylobates moloch, assembly GCF_009828535.3. Lineage (NCBI taxonomy): Eukaryota > Metazoa > Chordata > Mammalia > Primates > Hylobatidae > Hylobates > Hylobates moloch. Next base: position 128,918,145 of record NW_026652278.1, read on the forward strand.
AATTTAAATAACTTGCCCAGTGTTGTATGACAAGGAATTGGTTGAACAGGATTCCAGCCCACACTGATTTCAAAGCCTGTTTTTTTCAACATCATGGTAGACTGTCTCTTTTGTGAAACAGATAATATAAACCCCACTTTAGAGAATTTTGCCTGAGAAAGTAGGGAAAGAGACAGGCCTATTACAAGATTAAAATTTAAGGAGGTAAATTTCTGTAGTTTAAGTTTTAAGAGGGAGTAAATGTTTCCTGAGGGCTTGTTTCCTGAGGGCAATATGTTGGTGGAGCTGAAGACAAGGAAGAGTAGGAAAATTCATAGAATATGATGATGAAGAAGCTGGAAGAAATGGGATCTAAAGCACAGTTAGAGAAACAGGCTGTAAAGATGGATGCATTCTCTTGTGGGTCAGAAGAGCAAGGCAAAAGGATGGGTGTAAATAAACAAAATGTTGAAGTTGAAGGAAGTGACAGAATCATGGAAAAGGAAACAGCCATTCTGATAGCCTTTATTCTCTGTGGCAATCTCATGTCTAAAATGAGAGATCTAAAATGAGAGTATGGCTATCATAGAGGGCTGATAGAATGGTATGAAACATGGCAATCAAGATGTGTAGCATTCATGAAGACAAAGAATAACCTTAGATGTAACTGAGCTAGAGAATGGTTAGGATGGATTACACTACATTTTTTGAAGGCAGAGGAGTTACAGCTAATGAAAAATTCCAGGATGGGTTATGGGTGTAGGTGAATAAAAGTTTCCCTTGAATGCTGAATCGATAAATATTTGAAGACAGAAAAAAGCACCAGCTAAAGGAAGACATTGAAAATATAGTGGCAAATATAGAAAACTTTTGAATAGAAACTGATCATATATAGTTTACTTTCAATGTAATAAATCAGTCTAAACTTAACTTTATATCAGGAATGACAAATAAGAAGCAGAAGTGCTGTTACTTCTCTCCCATAGCAGGTATTGGTTATCAGTCTTTGAGCTCATTCCTTTAAAAAAAAAAAAGACAGACTCACATTCTTTTATAACTTAACTCTCAACCATATTATTTGTTACATTACCTTAAATGTATTTACCACACCTGATATATCGTAAATAGCTTACATTACATTGACAATTTTATAATAATAGCGTTGATCATTTTGACAGCACTGGCTTATTTTCTAAACAGGATTATTAATATAAAACTCCTATTACTGAAATTATTTTAAGGCTATTTGAACATTACCCTAATTATAAAGGCAATTTAAAGGATACAAAAAGATACCTAATAGTTTAAATATTCCATACCCTGTCAGTTTTTTTTAAGTTGACATATCTCAATATATGCTTAATTTTTCTATTGGAGTATTTAGTAATATGTAGAATACAATGAAATCAGTAGGGGAAATGAGAAAAATCTTGAGATTACTCAATATATAAAAAATCCTGAATTTGTAAAAGTGCCTCCATTTTCTAAGTTTTCTGACATTTGGAGTCTCTCTGAACTCTTATTTCCAGCTGTGGAAATGGAGCAATTTGTTCTGTAAACACTTGTGAAGACATATTGTGCTCTCTGATCTCTATTAAGTTTTCATTTGCTAAACTTGAGTCAACTAAGGCAGAAGAAATATATTTTGAGAGCAAGCAAGAAGAAAGCAGTTTTACTTTTTTTTCCATTTTCAACAGATTCTTGGGTTCTCAACTTTATCTTTTCTGTATGGAAAACTTAATTAATTCTAGAGAAAGATAAATCCTAAGACTACGAGAGAAAGAACAGCTTTCAATTTCTAATAAATCACTAAAATGCTCTTTTATGGCATGTGTTAGTAGACTCTTCCCCATCTTTGTGAGCTTGCTTATTTTCTCCCCTTCTAGAAATTTGTAAGTTAATACATACACTTTGATATGAGAGAAACAGATGATATAATCTTTTAATATTCCATCTATGCATAAGACATGCTTGAAAATATCAAATAAATCTAGGTCAAGAAGAAGAGGGATATCTCAATATAAATATTAAAAGCCCCATGTTTTAACAATGATTTAATCATTTTAAAAATTGTCAATACTCAACTTTGGAAAAGATAGAACAGATAAAAACTAAAGAAAAAAACCAGAAATTATTATTGTAAGGAAATGGTGGGTGGGAATTATTAAATCTGAATGAACAAACAGTGAGTTTGTATTAGTTTTTTTCTTTTACATAAAATAATCCCATATAAATTAGTTCCTTTAGCCTTTTCCTTTGACCTTAAGCTGTTCAAGCCTAAAGGAATTCACAAAATTCCTCTTTGTCATTGAACTCTATGTGAACATAGATGTTTTGTAATTCACACAGATCGTAGACGTTTGATCCAAATATATAAAAACAGGAGAGAGAAATTCAGGAATTTCTAATAGAAATGTAAGATAACATTCTCAGAAATAAGAGCTCATTTGGGTATACTTTTAAATGGTGTGATTTTTTTTAAAGTGCTTTAGCTTATAAAACAGTGGTTTAGAGGATTCCTTGTGTGATATTTCTGCCACTTCCCCCATTAATAATGACTTTCATTACTTCACTCCCATTATCATATTAAATCCTACAAAGTTTTTTGTTTTCTTTTTTTTTCCAAAATGGGGTCATATATCTAACAAAGCTGCTTATCAGACTAATTGATCACCAGTTCTGCCTGTGCAGAGTGACAGTGGCACTTCGTGATAGAATTAGAGTGTCTACTCAGTTTATAGTCATTTGTCATCAGAGCTTATTTCTCTGCCATTGGTGAAGAGACCAGTGCAAACATGGTCATTGATCTGCGCTTGCCTCTGCACCACTGTGTAGACCAAGTATTCACTGGTCTGTGGTAAAACTGGAAAACTAAGGACAGTACGGATAATTTTCAATTAAGTTAAATGTGTTCACTTTAAAATTTCAATATATATAAATTCTTACTTTTGATGCAAAATGTCCACTCTTATAGATTGAGAGTATGCTAAGATTACAGCTGAGTTTTGCTCTTTTGACAGCCCCCATCCTCCCACAAGCATATATGCACACACTCACATAACCAAGCAACACAGCACAATCATGGCTTACTAGACAGGCTTGCCAAACGTTAAAGTAATTTTAACACGTTTTTTATTAAGAAGGTCAAACAAGCCCACGAGTCACCTAAAATGATTAATCTATGTCTCATTATAGTTCTTATTAAACAACTCTTTTATGAGCTCATTTAGAAGTAGATGTGATCAAATAACAGTTTATCAACAGCTCATGAACATTGAAAAATGTGAAAATTCAGTTTGAAATATCCAATAACTTTGATTATATCTAGGATGGTAACTATATAAGAAAACAAGGATCTTGAGAAAGTCCTTCACATGATAATATAATAATGGTTCACTTTTGCCTCATGAGCATACACATAATTAAGGTATAATCAAAATAAAAAATTCTCAACATACTAATGATTGAAGCATCTCATTTACGTTAAATTCAAGTGTAGTTTAAGCAAATTTGAGATTTGTGTATTATTCTAATCTTAATTTTTTTACTATGTCTTATTTTATATTGAAGTTTATACATTTCTTAGATGAGTTTTCATGGTTTGAGACGTGCTCCGAGTCATCTGTTAGCTCTTAACTTTGCTTAGGTCTTTTACTCTCTCTCGGTAGTAAATAATACATGTTTTAGTTGAATTCTGTCTGTAGCATCCACTGTAACTTGCAGGAGGAGGGAATCTCATTAAGCATCTTACTGAGAAAGCAAATATTCATCACAATTCTTTACATTGTTCTCATGGGAAACTACATGTAAGCAGATGTTTGTTACAAAGTGGTGGTCACCCACACTGCCTTACTTTCTCTGGGTAACTACTTGATACCATATGGCCAAAGTGGTATTTATTGAAGAGCATCGACTATTTAAAAAATTTATATGAGATCAACTTGAATTATACAGGCTATCAAATGTAGATAAGAGATTAGTGGTGGTTTGACTACATACATACATAAATATAGGAGATTTGGGGCTCACGATGTGATTGGAAATGAGCTGAGTGGCAGAAAAATCTCTTGTGAGGTGGCTGAGGATAGGAATGTGGACGATAGAGAATAGTTGGTTTCTTGTAAACTTGTGTTTTCCTACTTTTACTCAAATTGAAGGCTTCTTTGTGTATTTGAGGGAAACTAAAGGAAGTTATAGGGGGCTGACATACTTGAAGTTATTGTTAATATATTCTTATAAAATACAGTGTCACTGAACATTTTTATTCTCGTATAATGACTGTGTTGTTAGCTTATTTATCTCTTGTTGTAATATCCGTTTCATACAGAAGGAGAAACAAGTTTACTTTAAATGATAATCTTTGCTCCATCAAAGCACAATGATTTACTTCGGCACATTTACATCACACTATACTTAAAAGCTTTATCCTTTAGTTAAGTGAGACTTTGAAGCCTAAATTTGCCTTTTGAAATGATATGTTTGAATTTCCAATCATGTATTTTCTTCCCATATACTCTTCAGATAAAGGAAAAGCTTCCATTTTCACTATCTTAAAAGAAACATTTTTTCTTGGATAACAGCTGTAATTCATGCATTCATGTCTAAACACCAGCTAATTAATTCAGAATCAGTATTATATGTAATACTGAAATTAGAGTCTGAGCTAAAATTAACTTTGGCATGGTTAACTCTTTCTTCATAAAAATTTTTGCAGAAATCCAGGCCCAGAAGAACCTGGGATTTTCAAGTAATTCTCACATACACACAAAAGTACTTTAAAGAGAGATGTGTTGAGGATTGGCAAGCCAGTTAAGTTGATCATATCTTTCATGCCTAGTTCCTCAGTCAAAGGCAAAAATACAGTCCCTTACTGTCAAATTTTGTCTCCAAAACTCCCTTACCCACCATGATCTGTGCTCCCCAGGAAGCTCTGTTTCCTGGAGTACAAACTAAATCAATTTCAGTCTTTGCCCCAGTAGAAACCTGTCCATATTCCTGACGGATAGTGGGTTCCTGTCAGCTACTTATTATTCTGCACCCCCATATTTTCAGGCTACAAGACAGCATTTATAGTCACCTCCCTTAATCCAAGTATTTTCCTTGACTTCTTATTTTCCTCTCTCATTCAAAACTAACAAAACAGAAATATAAACAACAAAACTCCTTTGACATAAAATTCTGTGTAGAACCTAATCTGTCATCACTTTAAAAATGTCAAATGTGTTCATGGGTTTAAAAAATCACTTGCTACTAAAAGCCTATAATGAAAGAAATTATACCAATCCCTCCCATCAGTTCATTTCCCATAGCCTAACACATTTTAGTTTTAATTTCTCTTAATTAACCACCCTTTTGCAGTATATACATACTACTTACTCCCTCTTGTTTTGACATTGCATCAAATAAATATAAAACCATTCTAAAATTTAGTGATTTAGTTGTGTAAAATCTTTTTAGTAAGTTGTTACAATTCTTCTCCAGGCTGTGGGTTGGCTGAGCTGACCGCTGGTTGGGATGCACTTGACTGATTTTGGCTGGACTCACTCATATATTTATGCTTAGCTGGTAGGTCAGCTGGGGGCGTGCTGGTCTGGTGTGGCCTCTGCTAGGTGACTCAGCTACCCTTCGCACATCTCTTACATACTGAAATCTCTCATAGCAGCCAGCTCCTATTCTCATGACATACTCTAATGGCATTTTACAGAAGCAAGAGGATGGGAAAATGTGCAAGCAGTCTTTCAAAGTCCTGCTTGCATCACAGTTACTGTTATCCCACTGTTCAAAGAAAGTCACATAGCCAAGTGCAAACTAGGTTTGGGAGCATAGTACCGAAGGGTATGGATACAGGGACAGCATTGATTTGGCCCATAGATGAAATCAAGCTGGCTTCCAGTATTAGAGTATGAAACACATTTTCTCAATTAGATTCCTAATCAGAGATTAAATTTTCTGAGTTACTGCATATATGAAAATCTATTCCACTCCCAAACATAGTTTGAAAGTTGTGCTGACTATGTTGGAATTCAGGCTCCTAGATTGGAAGTTGTATAATATTCAGTCAGGATAATGTAAAGTTACTCTTTCATTGTCCTTTAGGGTCCAGTATTGTTATTGAGAAGCCCAATGCCATTTTTTTCCTAATGCTTGTATTTGTGCCCTGTTTTAATCTCTTCAGATTTTAGAGTATTTGTTTATCAGTTACGTACTTATCAGTCTTTTCTTTTCTTTTTCCCTTTATCTTAGAAAATGTGTAATGCTGTGTCCTCGTGTTGAGAATTTCATACTTGTCTGATACCCCATGGATTATTTTATTATGGAAACTCATATTCTTCAATTCTGGAAAATTTTCCCATGTTGTGTCTGATAAATTTTCTCCTTCTGTTTACTCTTGTCTCCCTTCCTGGAAGTCCCAAGTACTTAAATTTAGACCTTCTGAATTAATCACTTAAGTCTATTATTTTATTTTGGACATCTATTATCTGTCTGGCAATTCCTATGAATTTGTACATCTCTGTACTTCCAAGCCATCTTTTCTCAATCAGGCCTGCTTCTTAACATTACTTTCTTGCACACCCAAATGTTTCTAAATTCTAAGTCTTCCTATTTTAGTGTTTTCAGGAATTAAATTCCAATATTCTTGCTTTACAGTAGAGATTTGGTGGCATATATTCTGTGCATGATTTATGAAAGAAATTTTCTCTTTCTTATGTCAACTTCTAAGTACAGGCATGTGCTGCAGAATGATGGTGGTCAATGACGTACCATATGTAAGTCAGTGGTCCTATAAGATTATAATACAGTATTGTTATTGTACCTTTTCTATCTTTCAATATGTTTAGATACACAAATGCTTATCACTGTGTTACAGTTGCCTACAGTATTCAGTACAATAACATGTTGTACAGGTTTGTAGCCTAGGAAGAATAAGTTATACCATATAGCCTAAGTGTGTAGCAGGCTATCATCTATGCTTTTCTAAGTATACACTTTGATGCTTGCACAATGATGAAATGGCCTAACGATACATTTCTTAGAGAGTATTCTCACTGGTAAGTGATGCATGACTGTACTGTGCCATTATTCCTTCATTCACATTTTTGGGTATAAAACAGTCTTTCAAAATGTTATCTTCTGTTGTCCTTTTTCCCAATATTTGACCCAACAGATTTATATTTTTCAAAAATTCCTTCATGATCATTTTAATGGTGTCTAGAAAAGTAGTTAAATGAATGTAGCAAGTTAGCATCTTGAAAAATAAGCCCATTAATATCTAGTTTATAATAATCACATTATTGCTCTCTTGCCATAAATCCAACTTCCAGTTTGGCAACACTACGTTAATCTTCTATTTCTACTTGTAATCAATAGACCCCCAAATTAGTTTACCATTTTTCCTATAAAATCTATAAAATCTCAAGGCATATTCTGATACTAGGGAGGAAAAATATTTTATGTAGCACCTGGAATGACAACCACAAAGACAGGAAAGATACTGACAGACACTTAGACTAACTCCAGAGAAGTAAACTGTTAGTTTGGTGCAAAAGTAATTGCGGTTTTTCCATGAAAAGTAATCATTGTTGCCATTAAAAGTAATGCCATTAAAAGTAATAGCTATGCATGTTGGACACTTATAATTCATCTCTCTTTTAACAAGTACTAAAACATCTATATATCACTCATCAGACTGGACACTTACTAAAATGGTAGGCAAATCTCAGAGGGATTAGAAAAAGTTAATCGTATTCAAAATAGGAAAAAAATTAATTCTGAGAAAAAAAGTAAAAACAAAAAAATATAATATAATGGCATTAAGGTCCTGAGGTTGAATTCAGGACTGTACTATTACATTAAAATTTTGATAATACGTCAAGATTCTAGACAGAGTAAGTTAAGGGAAAAAGATAGAAGACCTAGCAGACATAGTAATGACTCTAGTAATTTTTAAAATAAACATTTGAGAGTGATGTTTCATATGCTTGGAGTAACTGGCATCAAATGAAGTTCAAGGAGCGAAATGGGAGTGTGCCATTTATGCAAAAGACTATAGTTCCTGAGTCTGTGAGGGGGAGTTCATGCTTTTATTTAAGAGTGGAAACGGGACACTGGAGCTACTTGCAAACACATCCCAGTAAAGATTGAGCCAGGAATACTTTAGTACAATCTTATTGGGAACTCAAAGACATTCATAGCTTCAGCATCTAGTGGAAGAAAAGAACAAGATAAGTAACAATAGGATCCAAAATTGTTTTTTCTTATGTCCCATGCATCCTCAGTTGCCCATCAGGGTCCTTAAGCTATGAAATTTTAGAGTCACTTTTAAACCTGTTCTTTTGTTCTTTCTTAATTTAAAATCAACTGATAAATCAATTATTCTATTGCCATATTTCTTCCTCCTTTTCTTATTGAAGCTGTCATTATCTCTTATTTAGATCAATATAATTGTCTCTTTAGTACATTCTCTTTTAATGGTTTCTCATTCAATCCACCTACGTGACCCCAGATTTGTATTTTTAAATCATAATCTGACCACTAACATTCTTGTTTTAAAGTCTTTCAATCCACATTACATACAGAAACATATTATGAATGAATGTTATTTAAGCTTTTCCTCATAATCTGATCTAAATCTTGTGTTAATCACATACGATTTTCTAGGCACACATGATTTCTCATCATTCTTAAATATGCACTGTATATTATATCATAAGTTTCATCTCCATGTTCACACCATTGTCTTTGAATGGAATATCTCTTCCATCCTGCTAGTGAGAGTCTTATCCATTCACACAACTCCAGCCTTTTCTGATGTCCCAGGTCATAATTAGTTTTTCCTTCTCCCTGTTTATAAAGCACTTGTCTTGTTGCTCTACATTAGATTTCATTACAGTACAATATGCAATGCAATGTATTGAGGCACCTCTCTATCTTCTTATGAGTTTCTTAAGAACAAAGGTAGTCTCTTCCTTATCTTTACATCCACTTTATTTTCTAGTTGAACATCTTGCTCATGATAGATGTCAGTCCAATGAAATCCAAAGGTCTTCCTCTTCTTCGTGCTGTTCCACAATGCTTAACTACTTTCATATTCTTTGTGCAGTCCACTTCCTGTAAGAGTTATTTCCTCTACCTGAAAGTTTACGATGTACATTGGATGCCTTAATATGTATGAAATTAGCTAGTTTCCTTATGTGTTTTTATTGTATTCTGTTCTCTTATTCTTTGGTAGTTTGTTGTAAATTTGAAAAAATAAACTGGATTTAGGCAGGTACATAAACACTTAGACTGCATATGTAACTGGAAAATTATGTTAGCTTCATGCAAGGAGGGAGGGCATCACAATGCTAAGAATAGTCAAATGTGAGTTAGTGCTATTGATAGAAATATATAGCTCTCTTTTATGAAGATAATAAATTGTGAATTAAACTAATTTATGTTCTAGACTCAGTTCATTTTCAGTGTACAGACAGAGCTTTACTTCCAGAGAGTAGCTACACCCAGAAACAATTCTAGGATCCAATACTTTTTGAACACCCTGCAGTTGAGCATTATAATAGTATTATTAGATAATTTTAGAGTGCCAATTATAGTCTTATAAATACAATCTGTGAAACTGGAAAGTTCTCAGGGAAATAAGTTTGAAGATGGTGATCTTTAAGAGCATGGATCATAAATTAAAATAATCAAATAAAACCAGGTGTTGCAAAAAGAAACAAACTAAAGGCTAGGGAAGTTTATAGAAACAATAGTCTTAAAAATAAAGACATCTGAAATGTTATTATCAAAAGAAATCCATGTGAAATACTTAATTTCTGAAAACAAATAAAAATCCAAAAAAGAGGAAGTCAAGCTTTCACGGAAAACTTCATACAAATGACAAAACAGGATTATTTAAAACACAGTTAAACACTCCCTGGAATAGAGAATGAAGAAGAACTAACATTAGCAAGGTAGAAAAGAAACTGACATTTTAGTCTGCAAGATGGACCCTTAATTCACAGAAATTATCCTTTAGTATTTTCAAAAGTTGTTCTAAAACTTTGGCGATACTCAAATTCGAGACATGGGTAGGAAAAGGGGAGATTTATGTGCCTTTTACTGAACCACTTTTACTCATGCTCAGCCTCAACATTATTCTTTTCTTTCAACTGCATGACTATACCTTGGGAGGAATAAATAATTTGAAAATATCTGAGTCAACAAAGAAAGAAATGCAGAGTTGCAGACTGATAATGGAAATTACAGGGGTTATAAAATATCATATATTGTGTTGCCATTAAGATGAAAGGAATACGGGAAGTTATAAATAACCCACATCATTTTTTAAAAGACTGCTTTTTAAATATTCTTTGTGGAAGCATAACTGATAAAAGTCTAGTCATTTTTCATGTGAAATCATTCTTCTCAATAAGCAACTTGCTAAAGTGAAAAAACAGGATTAGACAATGGTTGCATTGTTTCATTCAGTACTTCTGAATGAAATGTCATATCCTGCGTACAGTCTCATACATGAGTGAAATGTTGAATGGCTTTGTAATATATAGGTGTTATGCAACAGAAATGTGAAACAGTCTATAAAAATAATGCTTTTATCAGGGAACAATAAAGAAATCACAAAGAAAAGAACCATTTATGGTATTACCAACTTATTGAATTCTTCACAATTTATAAAGTGTTTTCAGGTACATAATTCAATTAAGTTTTCCTAAGAACTCTGTAAACTAGCCATTTAATACTGTTTTTCTTACACAGACACCGAATATCATTAAATGACTTGCTCAAAGTCTCATAGGTAAATCTTTTGATTTTTAAGTCAAAGCGGTAGAGAAGTTGTAAGTCTAGGAAAAGGTGAAAAAAGATATGGGAGAGAACGGCATCTGCTATTTTTCAAGAATAGCTCAGGCCTTACACTTATTAAGTGACTTTACTTGCTGTATTTACTATGAGATAGAAAGAACCAAGATGTCAGGGAACAGAAAAGAATGACTCTATTGAAACAGCCTCATATTATTCCTCAGGTCTGCACAAACAGTTTGATATTATTCTGAATTATATAACATTCTGCAAAGGAAAAGGGACCAATTTACCCATATTTCATGTTGAGCCAGTAAGAAAGCCCAGACCACTTGGATCTTCTAACTTCCATTGAAAACTGCAGGTGAGGTAGAGCAAGGTTGCATGAGATGATTTGGAAAAGAAAGGGGATAGGTAAGAGGAATTTACTTATTGGATCCAAACTAATTAAATCATGCAACAAACGCCTTATGTATGTCACCTTGGTAAGAGAAAGGGAAAGTCACATAGAATATATATAGTCTACTTTAATGACAAGGATTTGTTTCTGGCAGGATCTTAAAATATTAGATCTCAACATCAACCTTGATGTATGTAATTTGTACACTATATTCATAGTGGCTTTCAAAGAGGCTAGAAATTAATAAAATTGGGTTTAAAGTAAAAAGTTGTGAACTAGTGCACTGTAAATTTGTTTGGTTATATTAGCACACAGAAATGTTCTCTGATCCACTAATTATCCCATGTATTTTCTTATTTCTGGAAAATACCTGTCAAAACGCTTTCTCTGATGATAACGATGACTACAGTTGTATATATTCAAAATATATAAATGAACTAAACATCTCAAAAAATGTGTGGGGTGGGGGGAGGGGGGAGGGACAGCATTAGGATATACACTAAAGTTTTAATGTCGAACTATTGGGTGCAGGAAATCAACATGGCACATGGATACATATGTAACAAACCTGCACATTGTGCACATGTACCCTAAAACCTAAAGTATAATAAAAAAAAAGAAATTAAAAAAATGTGTATGCTTCACAATTCTCTTTTTCATCTCTCAAACTTAATTTTCTGTAGTTAGTTGCTACTTGCAACTTTTACTTTGAAAATAAAATTCACTGAATATAATATTTTTTGAATGCCTGCTTTACATTAAAATAATTTTATTTACATTAAGTCAGTTTTTAAAAATGTTTTTGTGGCATTGGTTCTAGTTGTCTCTGTCTGGAAAAAATTGATTTTTCAAATCAATTTAAAAACTTGGCCGAGCAATATATAGTCACTTAAGCAAGCCTGTATGTATGTGGACAAGTAGACATTAATGATTACTCTGATTTTTATTATCAATGTGTCTAAAACTATAATTTTTTTAAAGAAGATCACTCATTAATTTTTTCTAAGCCATAATAAATATCAATTTGTATTATTTTACATAAAACTATTTTATTACATCAATATATCTATTTCCTCTATTGAAGTATTCTTGTTTTGTTTCCATGTTTTTAAAACTAGAAACATTGTAAATAATATTGTAAAGCTGGTCATTTTTAACGGTAAATTTTAACAATAGAATGCATAGGTAAATTGGTACAGACATGTTTGGATTATTAAACAATTTAGCCAAATCGCCCTTTGGAAAGTTTATTTTAATTGTATATTTCTACCAAAAAATACGAGAGTGTCTTGTATCTTCTTCGCTATTAGTTCTTAGTCTCTTAAATTTTTGTCATTTGTAGTGATCAATAATGCTTTCTCACAAGTGTTTTAATGTTTAACTTTAGACCATATAGTGGAAAACGTATTCATATCTCTTTGCCCATTTATATGTCAAATTTAATGAAGCATCTGTCCATCTCTTGAAATTATTTTCATTTTAACTGACTTATCAAGTGTTTTATATATTAAAAGTGTTCAAATTTCTTTTTCTTATTTGCTACAAATTCACGTTTCCAATGTTTCACTTGTTTTTCAATCTTGATTATAGTATTTTTTAGCCATTCATATTTATTTCTGTATGCTCAAAATCATTTTTCTCATTTCAATTTTTAAGATTGAAATACTTTTGGAAATGCATTCAGTGCAATCTAATTGTTGGTTTTCATATTATTTTGCAGGCTAGTGGGGAATACTGCGGAAGCATCAGGAATATCAGCTGTTGACAGCTGCTCTATTAATTTGACTATCCCCAGAGTGCTCCATAGCCTGAAGTTATTTCTATTGATGGAGCCAAGTACTCAATCCATTTGTTTTCACTCTGTTAACACATTTATTTTCCACAATAATTCCATGATATAGGTTACTATTATCATTCCTGTCTTACATATGAGGAATCTAGAGCACAAGAGGTTAAGATGTTCTAAGTTTATGCCAACTTAGAAATAAGTTTATGCAAACTTAGGTAGAAATTGGGAGAGCTGAAATCTGTCTTATTTCAGAGTTCACACACTTAACCCTTCACTATTACTGCCTCTACAGCAAGTTTTGGCACTCTTTTTAATGAGCTTCCTGGTAGGTCCCTTGAGTGATTGTGTGGCCAAGATGCATTTCTTTTGGAAGCTCGAACTGTTTATTTTAAGCTTCACTTACATGAACCTCATTTATGACCTTTTCCTGAAGAGAATGATCGCATTTTAAAGCTGCACTAATTTCCATGTCTAGCTTCTGTTATAGGCTCACTTTAAGCTTTTTGTCTTTCTTTGGATTACTAGAAATTATCAGAAGGAAATTTTCTTTTAACTCCTTTGGGCACTCTTAAATGCTGACTTGAAATAGAATGACATTATTTGATACATGCGAATTATGTATATAGAAATGTAGCTTTCTCTCTAAAGCTTTAAGTTTATTGTACATTTTATTATGCCATTCTGTGAAATATGATTGACTGATTAATTAATAATTGTGAACAAGTCCTGGGTATACTTAGCAGTACTTCACTTCTTTCAAATATGGCGTTTTTACAGACTTCAAAGACTTCTTTGTATTGCATAGCTGGAGATCACGTCACACAGTGTTATGACTGATATTCATTGATCTTCACAGTGTTATGGCTGATATTCATTGATTCATTGTCTTCATCACTGATGACTTTAGAGTATTCTTATTCAACAGCTCAATTTTTCTAAAGAACATTATTTAGAAAATTTATTTAATTAAACTATATACATGGATGAAATAATATGATGATAAAAGAGCTCTGAATATAAAGTCAGAAGGCTTAGGTAACATTTTATTTTTTTACTTCATAATGTTGTGATTTCAAATATTAGGCTTTCAAATCTTGGTTTCCTCAACTTTAAAATGTAAATAATAGAATATACCATTTATACATGGCACAGATATTGAAATAATTAGAATAGACATCAAGTAATGGTGGCTGAATGCATTTTGTTATAAAGCACCCTATATAAATATGAGATTCTATATGTTATTCAATATAAGATCATCAATAAAAATTATAGCAATACCCGAAAATGTATATTGACAATGACAAAACACTTAGCCACTATAAGTATAATGAATTATTTTTATTTAAATGAAAAATAAGAATCCAATATTGCTGTTGTTATAATTCTATATAGCCATTTTTGCATGTAGATTATTAAACATAGAATCAATGTTATTTTATGAGTAAATGTTTTCCATTACACCACAAACATTCTTAAACATGTTTTTGCATTGAACTTTCCTGTTAAAATCTGGTAAGTTAAAGTTGCGTGCATATGTGTATGCATGTCTGCATATATTCATGTTTGTTTTATATGAGTCAACAAAGGTTTAAGTTGTAATTTATATGTGTTAACTAATTTGTCCATTTGTTTCTTCTTATTTTATGTTTTTGATATGTTTCCCTAGTTTTGGAGGAAAAATATATTCTATGTGAATTCAGTGATTTGGAATTAAGATTTATTTACAGAAATCATTTTGTTTCATAAGAAATGTTACTAAAAGTGATTGCTAATCATTCTCAGAGACAAAGAAGATGTGTATTTTTAATACTAGGAATGAGTTGCTCTGAATACACCACCTGGGGAATATCATCTGAGGGTGACTTTGGTTATGGTGCTTTTTAAGGCTGCCTTTAATTGCTTTTGCATGTAGTTATATTCATGAATGTGCATTCATCAAAGAATGAAGAGCAATGTGACATTTTCAAGTTTTACTAAGTCAACTAGCATCCGTTGCCATAGTACTCAGAAATAAGGAAGCCAGGAAAAGGCAGAGCTGTTTTTCATTACGCATTGAAAGATGTCAGCAGGATTAAGGTATAAAAGCAAAAAGCAAAAAAAAAAAAAGCTAAGAGAAGGTGAACTACTTACCAAATGGTCACTAATGAATATAAAAAGCAAATACACCAACCAGTACTTTTGGAGAAGGATGAGATTGAAAAAAGATGTAATTAAAGGGAAGGGTAACTTTATTATTTCTGAAAATATAAAAAATGCCTGATTCTCTCTTTTCCCAGGTAAGAAAAAATGTTATCCCCATACATATAGTATCTCCTAATTTGGGAAAACACTGTCCTCTGCTAGGGAATAGTTTGAGCTGGTTTTATGCCTTGAATGAAATAAGATGCATAAAAATAATTTTGTGCCCTTCAAATAACCTTGGAGTAAAATTAATATTCAAGAATATACTTGATAATTAGGGCTAGAACTTTGTAAATAAGTATAACCTTGAAAAATAAACATCAAACCTTATTTAAATATGGTGGCTTCATAACTAGACCCCCAACTCTGTAATTTCTAAATGTCGATGAATTTTGACAATGATACAATGTTTATGGTGTAATATAAATGACACATTCATTGTCATCATTATTCCAATATCTCTCTTCCAAGATCATAATTTCTGAAATTTCTTCTCTGATCTTAACTACTAATCTGAGTTATCTTATTCTCTCATAAGCTGGATTTTGTCCTCAACCTTCAAGCCAGAGATTTGATCTTCCACTCCTCTGATTGATCAGAATTTCCGTAGTCTTGATTATCTGTCCTAACTTCCCACTTAATCTCTCAAGTTTTTCCCTCATCTTCTGACTATTGCAGGAGAAAGCTATACAAAAAAAATTGGTTACATTACAAACACAATCTACCAAATTTCATTTTGACCTGCCTTTCTGCTAAATAAACTCTATTTTTCCCTTATTGAGCCAAAATTCTATTTGGCATTTCCACATTTCAGTATTTTCTCTTTCAAACTTCTTCCACATTTCTTTAACTCTAGCCTGAGCTTCCATACATATTGTGAAGTTATTCTATCTCCCTACTCTATATGGACTATTAATGTTAAATGAAATGGTGTACATTAGCTTCTCTGTTTCACTCCAAAATGTACCTTGTTTGTCACTCATTTCTTTTCATTTTCCGTCTCTCTGAATGCATGCCAGACCCTCCACCAAGGCTCTTATCTTCTTTCTCTTCCAGATTGAAACTAAAAATCCTGATGAGTTAAATAGGACCCTAGTTAAGCCGTAAAGCAAGCAGAAGAAAATTCTTCCACTGTTAGGCTGGGTGCGATGGCTCACACCTATAATCCCAGCACTTTGGGAGACCAAGGCTGGTGGATCACCTGAGGTTAGGAATTCGTGACCAGTTTGGCCAACGTGATGAAACCCCGTCCCTACTGAAAATACAAAAATTAGCCAGGCATGATGGCAGGTGCCTGTAATCCCAGCTACTCGGGAGGCTGAGGCAGGAAAATCGCTTGAACCCAGGAGGTGGAGGTTACAGTGTGCAGAGATCGTGCCATTGCACACCAGCCTGGGAGACAGGGCGAAACTCCATCTCAAAACAACAACAACAAAGAAAATTCTTCCACTGTATAGAAAATGCATTAACATTATTCTAAGAGTTTCTTCAGGAAATCCCAGGCATTTAAAGTCAGCCCTTTAATACTATGGTTCTTATAAAACCCAGAGATTAATGTATAACCAAAACTAAAACTTCATTGGTTAAATTGTGTTAACATAAATGAAATAAAATTACTGTGATAGAAATATGCTTTAGTTTCTCTCTACAATTACAAAAATGGAAGTTGAATGAGGAATTTAAAAGATAACAATACACTTTTATCTTGTAACTTAGTGTTAATCTCAGTGAAATATACTTTTCAGGATAACATTTTCAAATGGAGCAAATATCGTTATAGATTGATGGCATAGCCTTTATTTGCCTTGTCAACATTAAGGTAGGAAGACTTCTGAGATAAAAATGTCAGACTGACAGTAGTGACTCAGAAGGCAGAAATTCAAAAAATACACTTGCTGTACATTTTGCTACGCTGCCCAGGGCACTTCTTCATCTGTATGTGTAACATGTATTCAGCTATTGTAAAGTTTCTTTAACAGTCCTGGAAGTACTATGACAATAAGGAGGAAGATTGATAGCAGATTCCATGCCTCTTTGTTAATCACATTAAGAACTCTGCTTCATACTCTTTCATGTTGTGTCTGGAAATATATATCCCCACCACACCATATTGAAAACTTTCATCCTATTACCCATCTGCTGCCAGCAAATGATCAGTTTAAATGCAAAAAATGGGTGATGGGGGTGTGACAGTCAAAGATTTGCCAAGCATACCATTTTTCTACTACTCATTCTTCTAATTACCTTTTGGGAAATGAGAGAACCTAACCATACAACATTTTGAAATGTTTCCTTAGGGAATCTGAATAATATTTTATGTAGCTTGAGTTATATGATAATGACAAGCATGTCTTCAAACATTAGAATTAAACCCATGGATGTAGCATAGTGCCTGTTGTTTTTCATCATAAGAGTTTATGATAAAACTGAACACTGGAATCTGCAGTTTATAAAAAGATGTTTCCTTCTCTTTAGCTGGAGGAGTTTCTTTATACTGGTGGATTGGTTCCCAGCTCCTACAGTCAGATAAATAAAAAGTTGCAACAGGAGGACCAACTAGTAGTGAGTACATTTCATCAGTTGGAGAGAAAATTTATTTCTTCAATTACTTTAGAACATCTGCATGTTACAAATAGGAATGTGCATTAACACAATTAACCATTTCTTTTTTTTAATTAAATTCATGGATTCATTCCTAAGTTTTCTAATCAGTTTTGCTCTGGTGTCATAAGTTAAGGGAGAATCAATACCAAACTTATTTTCCTGCATAAAGAGATTACTTGGATAATAGATTTTTTCCAATGCTTTTGGAAATATTGAGTCTAATAAAATAACTCTAACAGAGATACAATTATTCATATCAGTAAATTGTTCATCAGAAATATTTCACAAAGACTAGACCTGAATCTAAATTGGAGGCAAAATCATTCAATTCAATAGAGTAGTTGCAATTTTCTCATATAGTAAAATGACCAGTTGCACCTAGTAAACAGTACAGCACAACCCCTAAGTGCAGGGTTCTGGAGGCAAAACATGTGGGTGAAAGCCTCACTGTACCACTTTCCAGCTGTGTAATCTTGGGAAAGATTCTTCATCTGTAAAATGATGCTTAAAAGCTGTACCTGACTTTTAGGATTGTTGTAAACATTAAATTTGTAAATGAGAATGATCCTATAACTGTACATGTTAACCATTGTTTAAACCTTTATGAATAAAATTCTAGATGAGTCACTGACATAGTTTGGCTGTGTCCCCACCGAAATCTCATCTTGAATTGTAGCTCCCATAATTCCCACGTGCTCTGGGAGGAACTGTGAGTCCATTCCTTTTCTTTATAAATTACCCAGTCTTGAGTATGTCTTGATCAATAGAGTGAAAATGGACTGATAGCACTCTTGGACTGTGAGCTCCAAGAATTAAATGCTGTATAGAATGATGGAATATCCTGGGAAGACATCTACAGCTCTGGAGAGGCACTACCTAAAATAAAGAACTTATGCCAGAAACGAAAATCAAACCTATCTTCATCTTAATGGATTCTCATTAACTACATTACTGGTGAGCATTTTTCATACATGGCTGATTTTCTCAGCTGACACTACAATCAGATTTCATTCCTTCTCCAAACAGGGATGTGTTTACTCTCAAGAAATGCAATCTAATTTAAAATTGGGTGGAGAAAAACCATGTCAAAAAACACAGTAGTTGTATGGCTAAAATAGATCAACCACTTTCTTACATACAAACCAAAATGTTTCAGATTAGGTACTTCATTATTTATTTCTTTTAGAATAGAAAAGAAAGAGTTAAGATTATATCACTTTCTAAAGATGTAGAAACAGGGTCCGATGGTAGCACCATCAATGAGTTACTTCCAAATAGTCTGCAGGAGATTCCATAAAATTTAAATGTTCTCTTTAAAGAGGCAGTAATTGAGAATCATTATTTTGATATAGAATCTCAACTGTCACAGCTATAAATAATACTCCTTCCCATTATGGTTATTTAGTGTATTGCTTTCTTAATGATTGTTTTCATAATTAAGAAGAAATGCAATATTCTATTTAAAAATCTTTTTTTTGTAGGTGTATTGAACTATCTAGCAAGCTTGGTGTTCCAAATTGGATTAGAAAAAAATAATACAGATAGGTTTAGGATGTTTGTCATGCTAATAGGCATTCTTTAGGAAGAGAAAACTTCAATTAGTTTCTGTCATGGATTGGAGAAGGTAAAGGCTGGAGGAAGGAATAAATGTGGGAATTACATTGAATAAATTTATCTAGGGAAAGTCATCCTGAGAGCTACTTAGTAGGAAAAGCAAAGCAAAATGTCTACATAGGAATACTTCCACAATCCAGAGCAATGAGGATTATCAGGAGGAAAGGGAAATTCTTTGAAATGGTATCTCTGTAAATACTTTTGAACCACGAGAGAAGCAATGTACCATGAAGTCAAGTCAACAGACGAGAGTAAGATTAGCTCTCCAAGAGTCTGAGATAGTAGAACAATATAAAATATCCTTTTGCAATATCTGAATATAATTGTTAAGTGTTGCAAAAATGAAGTTAAACAACATTGAAAAACACTGAATAAAAATAAGCAGATATGAAAAGGAAAACAAACAAATTTTCAGAATTGAATATATAGAAATGAAAAACATATACTCTGTAGACAGGCCAAATAACTGAATATGCGAAAATAATACTGATGAACTAGAATATAGATCTGAAGAAACTCTCTAGAAGCTGCAAAATGACATAAAGAGATGAGAAATATGAAACAGAGGTTAAGAGATATAAAGGGTAAAGTGGAAGGTCAACTATTTTTTCTGAGACAGAGTCTCACCTTGTTGCCCAGGCTGGAGTGCAGTGGTGCAATCAGCTCATTGGAGCGTCGACCTCCAGGGCCCATGTGCAAGTGATCCTCCCACCTTAGCCTCCAAGTAGCTGGGACTGCAGGCTCAGGCCACTATGCCTGGCTAATTTTTTTTTTTTTAAGTTTTTGTAGAGATGGCAGTCTCCCTATATTGCCCAGGTGGATCTTGAACTCCTAGACTCAAGCAATCCTCTCACCTTGACCTCCCAAAGTGCTGGGATTATAGGTGTGAGCCACCACACCTGATCAACATATTTTTATTGTTTGTTTTTTGAGACAGAATCTCGCTCTGTTGCCCAGGCTGGAGTGCAGTGGCACGATCTCGGCT
Source organism: Hylobates moloch (assembly GCF_009828535.3). NCBI lineage: Eukaryota > Metazoa > Chordata > Mammalia > Primates > Hylobatidae > Hylobates > Hylobates moloch. Next base: position 128,938,494 of record NW_026652278.1, read on the forward strand.
CACTGCAACCTCTGCCTCCTGGGTTCACACCATTCTCCTGCCTCAGCCTCCCGAGTAGCTGGGACTACAGGTGCCCGCCACCACGCCCAGCTAATTTTTTGTATTTTTAGTAGAGACGGGGTTTCACTGTGTTAGCCAGGATGGTCTTGATCTCCTGACCTCGTGATCCACCCACCTCAGCCTCCCAAAGTGCTGGAATTACAGGCATGAGCCACAGCGCCTAGCTGGGTCAACATATTTTTAATAGGAATTTGAGAATGGAGAATAGGGAAAATAAAGACAAAGCAATATTTGGAAAAGTAATAGTTGAAAAATTTCCAGGAATAGTTAAAAACAAGTCCTTAATTTCTAAAATCACAATATGTTAAAAGAAAAGTAATAAGATATAAATTAAAAAATGTAAATCCAAGATGAATTTAAAAATAAGAATTTGTAAAAGAATGTATATGTGGGTATATATATGTGTGTGTATATGTGTGTGTCATCATCTTCTAGACATGAATGGTTTTAGCACACGAAAAGAAACAAAAATAAAGCAAATAGGCTAACATTATTAGAATTCAATTACTATTAATGTACTCTAGTGTGACCATGTTAATATTAAAACTTCATTTTGACAAATGACATTATAAACTGGATTAGACCATAGATTGAATGTATTAGAGCACAAATATATAAAGAAATTTTCTAGGTCAACATGAAAAAGGCAACAATCTAACAGAAAATATTAAAAAGATATGATTAGGCAATTCATAGAAGACAAAAATTTGAATGGTTATCATCTTATAAAAGGATTTCCTACCAATCAAAAAAATAAAAATAAATTTTTAAAAGATGGCAAACACTTGAAAAATCTCATATATTGCATTTCTATAACTACTTGTGTAAATAAATACGTCATATCAATTGAAACTAAAACTTATACCTTATGATGTAGGAATTATATTTCAGTTGCTATATTGTTTGTAATAGTTACATGTAGGATAGATAAGTGATGTATTATTATTACAAATGGATTAGTATATAGTGTTAAAAATCTACACTGTATGAAACTTTAGCATTAATGAAGCTATAAAGTTGTCTGGAAAGAAAATATTAAAATTTTTAAAAGCATTTAAAAAAATTTCCTGTAGGTAAATTTTCAGATGATTTTAGTATAACACAGTTAGAGAGGATTCATTATAAACCTTGCTTAATTTTTGGGTTATGGAGTATTATTAATTTTAGACATCAATAGGAAAATAAAATTATTAATTCTTTGAGTAAACAATCAAAATAGAAATAGATGTAGAACTTCAAATTCATCAAGTAACAAAAGACATTAATCTAAATCAAGTCAGAAAATGTCAAGAAAAAAATGAAAAAATATAAGCAAAAAATGAATGAATGAATAAAATGCAAGATTAAGAAAAGTATATGAGACAATTTTTAAGATCTGAATCATTCACTAAAAAGAAACAATGACGTAAGACACTTCCATTTAAGTTAAGCATAGAAAATAACTATTGATATTGAGCACCTTACCTTGGTAGATTCTGCAGAATTTAGGCTGAGATGACAAAATTTTGATGTAGTAGAAAGACAAGCCCTTTTTCCTGGCTCTGAAACTTATTTATTCCATGCATGAAATTGAAGGAATACATTTAACTTATATGAACGTCTGTTTTTAAATGCAAATGTGGGGTAATGAGAACAGCTTCCCCTTAGGGTTTAGGATGAATTTCCAATTGCACATCGTCACCTGTGAGGCCTTTCATGAGGCTTCTCTAGCCTCATCTCCAACATTTTTCTTCTCAGGAAACCTTTGCTTCAGCTCAAAAAACTATTTGCAGTCCCCCCACGGATTCTCCACTGTTCAAAACCTGTCCTCTTCAGAAATTGCTATGTCCAACCAAGTCTTTTAAGGGAAACTACACTGCTGAAAAACCTACTGAAGAAGGAGAACCTAGGATATCCCTTGGAAAAATGACGACAGATTTTACCAGACAGTGGTATCTAAGTCAGCAAATCTGGTAGCACCTTGCACAGAAAATCATGAGTAAGAGGAAAAATGGTAATATGTTGGGTTATTCACATATGAATTTGGAATTATTTCTTTGGAATTTGAATGGAAAATTGTGAAGATAATCAAACACGGATAGCAGAAATAGAAACAAGAAAATAGACCATAAAGAGCAGAGACCGAGAGTGGAGGATGATCATATTAACAAAACTAAAATAAGGAAAGCATTACTTTCTTTTTATACATTAAATAAATGAAAACAATTGTACTCTATTATACTTGTTAACAAAAAGACCATGAGATCTTTGGAGGAAAAAGGAAAATTTTACTTTTTTAAAGCAATCTGCAGACTGGGGAGACACAGACTTCGGTGCAAACCAATAATGCACTCTGGAGTTGGGGGTTGAAAAGTTAGGGATTATAAAGGCAAAAGCTGCAGGGGGAGTCAGGGGAGTGTGGAACAGTCTTAACGGGATGGCATTTAAGCCCCAAATCACCACTTTCTCAATTGGCTGGTTCCAGGTGGCTGGTGGTTGGTTGGCTTGTGCCACGTGGTTCTTTTATAGTCAGTTAGGGAATTCTCAGCTGCAGTTGTTTCCAGGAACTGTTATTTTAGTTAGTTGTAGAAAAACAGGTTTTGCAACACTTTCTAAAGACACAGAGTGACTGCTCCCTCACCCTGCCATGGGCTCTGGTGTCTGCTTTTACTTTTGAGCCACAGAGTCTGGGAGCATAATTGTCTAATAACTGGGAGCATAATTTGACTTACTATATTGAAAACAGGCGTTTTTTAAAAACTCTAATTTGAAAAAAATTGATACAGATAACATAAAACATGATTTCCAGGCTAATTTTTGTTACTCTTTTTCTTTTGAATGAATGTTTTTAAAGGTAGTAATTTTACATTTAATTGAAAATTTTCTTAAACTAGAGAAATTAGGAATCCTATTTACCTAAAGTAAAACAACTAAAAAGTTTCTCCACATTCTCCAGTGTAATTCTCTTGTGTGTTGTTCTTCAAGTTTCAAACATGCATAGTATAAACTGAGATTTACCTCCGCTAACAAATTTTTTTCCTCAATTTTTGCCTAAAAGTTTATTTCCTGGTAAAACAAATAATGGAAATGTGATTCCTCATACATGTCACTTTTGAGTGAGTTTGTTGTTGTTGTTGTTGTTATTGAAATAATGGAGTACAAGAAGTATGAATTAGCAACAGAAATAAGATAAAGTAACTTTTTAAGAGTAGGACCATATATTTTATGTACTTGCCCCTCCCATCTCTCCCAAAAATTAGATATTAACATAATTAAAGTTTTTCTTTGGCACTAACAGCTTCTAAAAACAAGGAATACTGAAGGGACTTAATCAGCTAAATTTTATAATGAATTTTTACTTCTGAATTAGTTATGCTAGTTTTTCTCTAAGGCAAAAGTGGCTGGTGTAGCAGTAACAGCGGTGGTGGGTGGAGATGGGGAATGAGGAGATGTTGACCAGATAATTCAGAGCAGATTCCATTCCCATGGATATGAAAATAGAAAGCAAAAAAGGCAGGAAGCAGCAGTGAATGCAATAGTTAAAATGCAGCTTGCTTTGAAGAGGAGCGGGGGAGGGTGGAGGGAAAGAAATAAGCCACCAAAGACAGGTCATGTAAACCATGAGCCAGGAAGTAAATTCTTTAAAATGATGCTTGCCAGAAGCTAAATTCTTGTAAATGTGGGCCTTTTTTCCCCCCAATGCTATTACTATTGGAATGAGGAATACTTGGGGACCGGATGAGGAAAAGGTCAGAAGTCACTAAATTGTAATTTTATGAAGAATGTAATTGCTCTGCTTTCGTTTTAACGTTAAAATCTATAAGCCCAGGAAAAACAATTCTCCTTCTCATGAACTACCCTTTCCAACATTTCTAGAAGATTTATATTATATGAGAAAAGACTCTCATCCTAAAGTATTGGTTTATATTTTTAAAATCTGTTTTTAGTTTGGAGTTACTGGGAGGAGGTAGGAGCGGGCTGTGCAGGAGGGAGGAAGTTGTTAGTCTAGAAGGGCTGCTGCTTGGGTGGAAGTTGGATGAATCCAAATGACTTAATAATTTCAATTCTCTGGAGTTGGTCTGTTTCTTATCTCAATGTCTAAGGGAAAAATAATTTTTGGCTAGTAGGCATAAATATTTTTCAATTATTGAGATATCAAATATCTGCTAATCCAGAGTTAAAGCTTAGCTTCAAAGCATTAAAGATGAGATTTAAAAGTACAGGTTTATACTGTAGTACATATATTCATACATAGAATATTGATATTCTTTTCAGCAACAAAAATCATGCTTAAGGAATATTGCTACAACAGGCTTTGGTGTTAAGAAGCAATTAATGAAATAGCAGTTTTTGTTTGTTTGTTTTTTGCCATTGCCATAAACCAGTAAATCATCAGCATGCAATTCCACATAGTTACCACCATTAACCAAGTGGCTTGAGTAGAATGATATTAAAAATATTTAAAGTAGTAAACACTTTGGGAAAAAAAGTGGAGAGAAGAAATATCTTTTTTTAAAAAAAATTATCCTCAGATATGTCTCACTGTATGAACTTTAGTTCAGTGAAAATATGTGCCTACAAAAGTTGCACAAAATCTTGATGTGACTGTTACCATACAACCTTACCTTCACTTTTAAATTTCCTTAGTGTGACTGATTTTCCCCATTAGATAAAATATGTTTAAATTTCAGGCACTGACAAATAGCCATATAAACATCTATCTGTGTGTTCATAAGGAAAAGTATCTGCTCAAGGGATTATTACCATCATTTTAAAAGAAAACATTTGTTTCTTCCTTTAGATTTAAAATGATTTTAAAGGTTTTATGTAGAAATACATAATCAAAGGGATAAATGCTAGATTTTAAAAAAGTATTTAAAGACCCTGTCATGTTGGACCCCTACTGACTCCACTAGGAATAGCGCTGCGTCTGAGAGGCCAAAAAAGAGACCCAGAGCCTGCAAATGAGACATCAAGTTTATTGAAGACTTACGTATGGGATGGTCCAGTGGTAGTGGGCTGGACAGGACAGATGCTACCATTTGTAAAAGCATTTGGTCTATATAGCAATTTTCACCTTGCACACTCCACATAGCAACCCCCATTTAACCCCAAACAAAGGGCTTCAATCCCCCGTATGGTCTGCATTCCAAGGAATAGACCAATGGATCAGATGTCCTTCATAGATAAGGAATGAATCTCCAGTTGTCTACCCCCAGGTTTCTTGCTTGGAACTCCAAACACACATTCTTCTTAGAACGTAGGGTCATTCTCAGGGTATGGTTAAGTTATTGCTGTCAGGCGCATCTGCCATACACACCCAGAGGACATTTGCCTCTCATCATGGATTAGCAATAGATTCTATATTTTCATATTCAGTAGTATCACTTTTAAAGCTAAAGGTCTCTATCCAATACATTAAATTGCTCAACAATTTTAGGAACAATCTTGAGTAATCCAAGGCTTAACGAGCTGTTATGGTTAATAAATTGCATACCACCTAGGCTTTTGATCAGAGTATCCAGACAGCTTCTAGCAAAGAATTAAGGTAAAACATGGTAAATTATTTCTTTTTCAAAACATAGACATAACTTTACTTAGTGTCTTTGAAATAGTGAGCATTAGTTTATAATTTCACAACACATTTCATTGAAAGAATTGTATAAGAGCTTCAATACTCTCAACTATGGAGTTACACAGGAATGATTTTTATTGTATATTTAATAACAGCACTTTCTTTTAATAAGACATCCCAGTAGAAACCACCAGTATGTGAATTGCAGAAAATAAAAGTTAATTAAACAAGTAGTGACATTGACCTCATTAAGATCTACCTGGGTATTTATCAGAGAAAGTGATACCTCAGTGAGTTTATCAGAATACAGAACGGAGATAGCATCACCCTAATTGAATTCAAGTAACAGTGAAGGGCAAATTTCATCAGGTATTCTGTATGAGAAAGCTAGATGGTAGAAACAGGATTAGATTCAGGCACTATACCAAATAGTATGAAAGTTGTTTGAATTCAAAACAAGATTATATTATTAGAAGATGTGAGTTATCATAATGTATTACTCATGTGAAAGTAAGTGTTTCCTCAGTATTCTCCGGGGTGTTTACCTCACCTGAACATCTCCATCGTGGATGTAAAAATAGTCTGTCAATGGTTAAATCAGACTGAAAAATAGCAGTCCCGACTTCTCTGGCTTGTTTTCCAAATTACCTTGGTGCACAAGGGAATGAAGCTTGCTTTTAACTCAGTGACTGCACAGCAAACATATTCCTCATGGAAAACACGTGTAGGAGGTCATATTTCCTCATCTCAGCTTGTGTCAGCCCTTTTAGAAAAACAGAAGAAAATGAAAGCAATTATTTCACCTTAGCTAATTTGTGAGTTTCTCTATACATCTTGTGTTTCAAATATTTTTGTGAGGAATGAATTTACCAACACAGTTTGAAGTGTATGGTGTATGTGTGTGTATGTATGGCTTATGATGTAGCATGGGAATCCCTATGTTTCAATAAATAGCACAAATTCCCATTTTCCTATTTCAAATAAATTAAAAATGAAAATGTATATATATTTTTTATTGTTTTGTTTTTTAAGTCTGGTCTTTGGAACTGGACCCATTATTGAGCAGGTTGTGAGAGACAGGACTAGCTGGATTTCCTAGGCTGGCTAAGAATCCCTAAGCCTAGCTGGGAAGGTGACGGCTTCCACCTTTAAACACGGGACTTGCAACTTAGCTCACACCCAACCAATCGGATAGCACTAAAATGCTAATTAGGCAAAAACAGGAGGTAAAGAAATAGCCAATCATCTATTGCCTGAGAGCACAGTGGGAGGGACAATGATTGGGATATAAACCCAGGCATTGGAGCCGGCAACAGCTACCCTCTTTGGGTCCCCTCCCTTTGTACGGGAGCTCTGTTTTCACTCCACTGTATTAAATCTTGCAACTGCACTCTTCTGGTCCATGTTTGTTACGGCCCGAGGTGAGCTTTTGCTCGCCATCCACCACCACTCTTTGACACCATTGCAGACCCGTGGCTGACTTCCATCTCTGTGGATCCTGCAGGGTGTCCACTGTGCTCCTCATCCAGCGAGGTGCCCATTGCCACTCCCAATCGGGCTAAAGGCTTGCCATTGTTCCTGCATGGCTAAGTGCCTGGGTTCGTCCTAATCAAGCTGAACACTAGTCGCTGGGTTCCACGGTTCTCTTCCATGACCCACAGCTTCTAACAGACTGTAACACTCACCACATGGCCCAAGATTCCATTCCTTGGAATCCACTGAGGCCAAGAACCCCAGGTCAGAGAACACGAGGCTTGCCGCCATTTTGGAAGTGGCCCACTACCATCTTGGGAGCTCTGGGAGCAAGGACCCCCCCAGTAACAGTTGGGGAAAAAAATCTTACTGATTGAAAACTTTGCAACTGCAACTATTCTATATTTCAACTAAGCAAATTTCAGAGCCACCTACAAAAGATATCCTATTATATCAGCCCTTCTTGCCTCTCTACCCATCTGTTCTCTTTTTAAATTTTATGTCATTTTGCTTACTGTGTCACTATTATGTGAGAAATACCAGGTCAAACTTTAACAAAGAATGTTAAAATAGAGACCTTGGTCTGAAGGAATTTACACTCTAAATAGGAAAATAAGTATACATGCATGAAAAAAGAAACTAATAATTTTTGAGCACCTATTATATTTTACACACATTTTCACATAAACTACATGAACTTGAGTATTGTAAAATTGTTTGGGGCTCTAAGCGCTATTAAGGTATCTATTTTGAACATAAGGACAAAAAAGTTTAAAGAGGCCCAAGATCATACTGTAATAAATGCTGGACCTAGGTTTTGAACCAGGTATTTGATCTTTAGACATAGTTTTTGTTCTATACCAAAGCTCTCTCCTCGCTGCTCTTTTCCCTACTTAATTCCTTGGCTACATTTTTCATATTCTACCTATTCATTCCTTAATGAGGAAATACTCAGACTGCACAAGAACGGGTTGTCGTGTCCCCACTAACATCTGGGGAACAAAAGGGACTGATTTTCACATAGCACAAAACAAATAGAGATAAAGTCCCTGTGGGTCAAAATGAAGTTGAAAGGACATGGCCTTCAAATAAATTGTATATAACTTTAATCTGCACTAGAACACCAACCTTTCTTATCTTTTAAGACTTAGCTCAAGTGGCCTTTCTTTGAGTTATAATTAAGGATAGGTGAAAATTGAAGATAACCAAGGATTCAAACTCTTATTATTATCAATTTATTGTTGCATTGTTATTTAGATAGTATATTATGTAATAATGCATGGCTGAAATGAATATTCAGTAAGACAAGAAGGTTAGAATGTTCTGTGGGAAAAAAGAGCTCCAAGTGTAAATACTATGATGAGGAAACAAGAGTTCCAAATGTAAATACTATGATGCAGTGGTAGCATCCAACCTTCCAGATGACTAAGGGATCTGATTTTATCAAGATAAAATATCATTTGTGTTGTCTATCAGTCCTATTTGATATTAAACTCATTTTAGTGAAATTGCTTGGACTTGTAGTCACAAGATATGTGTGGCTTTCTTTTTATGTCACGTATGTGATTTAGGACAAGATACTTTAATCACAGCTGATCTCAGGTTCTGTAGCTGAAATACATGTCTTAAAAGTTAACACAAGTATTAGGCCGGGCAAGGTGGTTCATGCCTGTAATCCTACCACTTTGGGAGGCTGAGGCAGGCCGATCACTTGAGGCCAGAAGATCAAGACCAGCCTGGCCAACATGGCAAAACCCTGTCTCTACTGAAAACGCAAAAATTAGACCAGTGTGATGGCACACCCTTGTAATCCCAGATCCTTGGGTGGCTGAGGCACAAGAATCTCTTGAACCTGGAGGCAGAGGTGGCAATGAGTTGACATCACGCCACGCCACTACACTTCAGCCTGGGTGATGGAGTGAGACGCTGTCAAGAACAAAACAAAAACAAAAACAAATTAATACAAGTATTAAATGACAGAAGGTCGATAAAAATACCCAGCTTAATGCCTTGTACATAGAGCTTAGTATACATCACATGACACTAGGGTGAGTTGCTCCAATAACAAGACCTTGGAGCTTAGTCTTTCTGCCGTCTTTGAAATATGTTACTGATCATTTGCCCAGGTTAGATGGTGGCTACTTAGTTTAGTGAGCGAAACAAAAACTATCATGAAAAGAAGAACCACACATAAACTGTTGACATCTGCTTTAAAAAAACACCGTGAAGCTTTAGGGTGCTAAAAAAATAACAGCAGCACTTAGAATAATTAATTTGACAAGGCCAGGTGCGGTGGCTCACACCTGTAATCCCAGCACTTTGGGAGGCCAAGGTGGGTGGATCACCTGAGGTCGGGAGTTCGAGACCAGCCTGACCAACATGGAGAAACCCCGTCTCTACTAAAAATACAAAATTAGCCGAGCTTGGTGGCACATGCCTGTAATCCCAGCTACTAGGGTGGATGAGGCAGGAGAATCGCTTGAAGCTGGGAGGCGGAAGTTGCAGTCAGCCGAGATCGTGCCATTGCCCTCCAGCCTGGGCAACAAGAGTGAAACTCCACCTCAAAAAAAAAAAAAAAAAAAAAAAGAAGAAATCCAATCCAAAGTTCAAGCACTGGTGCCCTCCAACTTCAAGGTAGTTTAGGAAAAATCAGCAATATAAACTGAGAAGTAATTGCCAATGAGCAAGTGTAAAATTAGTAGAGTATCATATAATGGATGCCAAGAGAAAAACAGAATTCAAGCAGGCAAGGCTATATAGACTTTTAATAAGTTGGATAATTATATCTGAAATAAATACATCATAACTTATCTCACCCTGTTATTTAAGGACATTTAACTATGCTTGTGTAATAATAATTAATATTTTCACATAACATTATCTTATCATTACACATTAGGATTAAATATGAAATATTGAGCAGCTGTACTACTTTCTGTTTCATTGAAGAAATCAACAAAATGATCAAGCTATTCTTATGTTAAAAAGTGCTCTACTTCTGCCACTTTTGACTTATAAAACATGATCAATATGGCAGTATATTGTATTATTAATATATAGAAAGTAAATGGAGGAAAAAAGTCAGTTATTTTGCCATAATTAATATAAAAGTTTTTGAAAGTGCCCAAATGCATTTGCATTATGGACTCAGGCCACTGTATCTTTAAAATCTAAAAATCTGGGCATAGTAGCTCATAATTGTAATCCCAGCACTTTGGTAGGCTGAGGCTGGCGGATCACTTGAGGTCAGGAGTTTGAGGCCAGCCTGCACAACATTGAGAAAACCCGTCTCTACTAAAAATACAAAAATTAGCCAGGGATGGTGGCTTATGCTTGTAATCCCAGCTACTCAGGAGGCTGAGGCAGGAGAATCGCTTGAGCCCTGGGGGCGAGGTTGCAGTGAGCTGAGATCACGCCATTGCACTCCAGCCTGGGAGACACAGCAAGACTCTGTCTCAAAATAAATAAAATAAAATAAAATAAAATCTAAAAACCCTCACATACGAACCTATAAATTAGGAGTGTTCATGAGCTTTATCAAGAAAGCACAGACTATGCCATGATAGGATATGGCAGACTCCTGAAAAGGTAGGCTCCCAAATCCTCAAAACATAATATGGTGTTAATAGAACAACTTGGTAGTTCATCTGATGATTAAGAAGAGAAAAACACATGTGCATTTTAATTTTCTCACTGAAAGTGACTCCACAAAGTACTGACTATAATATGTACTAAATATGCATAGAAACAGAAGTATGTCTGATTTTTAAACTATTATTACGATGATAAAAGAATGTAAGCCTTGACCATTAGGAATCATGGGAGTAATTTTAATATTAGTAACAAAAGTTAAGGAACTGAACAATAAGTGTTCCATTTTAAGCCCTATATTTGGAGAACCAGAGCCTGCCTCACAGGAAGCAGCCTGGTTGCCTGCTTGTGAAAAGTTTCACACGCCCTCCTTTTGCCCCCTTAACCCTCTCACTTCTTAGCCCCACCTTGCTCACTTGCCCCATTAACACCGAGCATAAATCAGTTTCATCTGCTGTCTCTTGCGTTTCTTTCTTCCCTTCCTCTTTCACTCTCTTTCTCTCCCTGTCTGTCTTTGTAAGTTGGTCTCCATTGCACCATATGGCAGCTGAGAGAAGGGGAGAGCAATTATCTGGCTCTGAACAAAAGGCGCTGTGCTGTCACAGCGGCCCATGAATGCATGAGACACGGTCATGTATAGAAGGGCCTCCAGCCCTGTCAGCGAGACTAAAGGGAAGGGTGACGGAGCTGCCTCCAGACAGGCAGAGAAACCAGTAAACTCTTCCTCAGTGTCCCTTTCCCTCCTCTCCTTCCCTCTGTTTTCAGTGTTTTTCATTTGCTTGTTTCTGTGTACAAATCAGATTAGTTTATTAATGACAAAGTCAGAATGTGTGGTAGAACAAGAAATTAAAGCAAGCTACCTTATTCATACATTTCTAAATAGCTCCAAACAACATATCAATAATTACACAAGTATTTGAACATATAAGGGGAAAACCGATAAATTTTAAGGAGACGGTATCCTTTTAAAATATTTATTTATTTATTTTATTGATATTTCATAGTTGTTCATATTTTGGGGTACCTGTCATATTTTGATACATGTCTACAATGTGTAATGATTAAATCAGAGTAATTGAACTATTTATCACCTCAAACATTTATCTTTTCTTTGTGCTGGGAACATTACAATTTTTCTCTTCTAGCTACTTTGAAATACATAATAAATTATTGTTACCTATAATTTTCCTACTGTACTATCAAACACTGGAACTTGTTCCTTCTACCTGACTATACTTTTGTGCCCAAAGACCATATTCTTTTTTCCCTTTCTTCTAAAGAAAAATTGTACATACTTACACAAATTAACTCATGAAAGAAAAATATCTGGATAATACAAGAGGATGCAGGCAGGACTGTGAGAATTCTCTGTGATAGTAACAAATTAACTGCAGTTTCTAAGATTATGTCTTTTAACATTTGTTATCCATTATTACGCTATTCAAGAAAAGGAGCACCTCCTCACTGTTTACCTTCTTCCCTATTTCTTGTTTTTCTTGTAGTTGTTACCCCTCTTCTATGCCTGGATATGCATGATTTGTTTCAGTGGAGAATTTCTGCAAAGCAGACACAACATTTTTATTAGTGAAGTTAACACTATGCTAGAAGAATAGTAAATTCAAGCTGTAAATCCACCAGCTTTCAGGAGATTCATTTATTCTGTTCCATATGAAATAAAAATCTACTACAGGGGAAGAGTTGAATATGACCATATACATTTATGAAGGAACATTTTACACTTTACTGCTGTAGGCTACTACTGGCCTTAGGGGCTGATGTTGATTTTATTTGATTCAAAATAAAAGTACAATAAAAAATAAAGCAGACATCCCCCACCACTCAATTGTCCACCCACCCACCCACCCACCCAACAAGGTATCTTGGATCACAAAATGCCAGTCCCCTGTGGTTATTTAAAGAAACCTGGGCAGGTTTCCAAATTCTGGTGTCTGTGACCTATTACACGGAGGCAACAATAATAGCTCCTCATGAAATAAATCAATGGACATATGTAGAGTACTTCTACAATGCCATGTACTATTTTTTACTTCAATCTTTAAGAAGAAAGTGAAGGTTATGTAGCTCAGTTTCACACACTGTCTACATTCGTAACAGGGCTTCTTTTCAGGAACATTTTTACTATGAAGATATCCTCCCTCTCTTTTATCTATAATGCTATTTAACACTTATTTAATGCTTTTCAATAATAAACTCAACTTTTAAAAATTCACATACAATACTTTGTACAATGCAGTCTGAGACTGATGGTTATTTGTCAGTTGATGAAAAAGCAAAATTTCATTGGTTTTTCAGTTATATTCTTCATAAATTCTCTTTCATAATTACTATAAATGTTTGGTTTTACATGAAACATTCATTAAAATAAACATTCATTAAATAAACAAAACCAAGAGCTAAGAGTGCCTGTGTTTAGCAAATATCAGGACTCTGCACGTTTCTACAGCAGTAAGAGTTATGTGGTACATCATCTGTCAGAAAGACTTGTGTAGAGAGAACCCTCTGTGGTACAAACAGAAAGCAGGAAACAAAGCAACTATTCAACCTTTTCTATTCACTGCACCCACATCTGTTTACATGGCCTCTGCTCAATCCTGAAAGGTTTTGTCCTTCTACCTCCATTTTATTTTACACAGCTCTGAGCGGCTGGCAGCTTGGAAGACTTTTCTTTTTTTTTTTTTTCCTTAAGAGCTAGGGATTCAAATCTGTTTTGTAAAACAGAAATTTGAAAAACAGGCTTACAGATAGCAGTTGGTCCCTTTTCTAGTCTATCCAGTTGGAGTTCTAATGAGGGATGTAAACTCCAACATTCTCATTAATTTTTAAAATAAATTTAACAGACATAATAAGTTTCTTCAGGAGGGTAGTAGATGGTACTATTTTCCCAGTTCTGCTCATTACTAAATGTCAGTTTGCCCTCTTTTGACAAAAAAAATTATGTTTTCTAATCTACTCTGCGAGTGAAATTTCTACTCTGTGACAGAAATGCATGTGCTATCTAGAAGTAAAATATTTCGGAAATATTACTGTAAATATTCTCCATAAAAGATTATATTTTTATGACACTTCATATTTTACAAAGTTATTTTACACAGTTTAGGTCATCAGAACCTCAGAATGAAAAAAAAACTAAAAAAGGTAGAGCAGATGACATTACTCCTAATTTTACAAAAAGAAAACTGAAGCTTTCCTTTAATAGCATGGGATTCCCTCTACACCACGATGAGTGTGTGGTTTTATGACACAAAAACCATATTGCCCTCTATGTGTTGTATACATATGATAATGCTTTATTCACAATTTTATTCTAAGAATGAGTTATGAGCATGATCATTTCTAATCCTCCTTGCATTTTTAAAGTTCTGTAATTCATGATCAGATACATGATGAATGAGGTATAAAAGAGAAAAGTTCAAAATAATTATGCTCATATGTTTAAAAATTGAAGTATAAAAAATTTACGTCTTTGGTACTTATAAGTATCAGAATACTTATAAAGTATTATAAATATAAGTATTATCATACTTTATAAGTAAGATAATAAAGGTTAGACATCAAATGTATTTTTCCCTACTTTTCTAAGATATACTAGATTGCCTTGATGTAGTAACTCAGAGACAGAAGAGATCATGAGAAGACATTTAAATAATATAGGTAGAAATCACAAGCATTGGATTCAATGCTGATTCTACTGGGTCAGTAGAATCATATCTAACTGGATGACATTGTCTGGATGTATTAACTCAGCTTTGACAAGAATAAATAATAACAATCCAATGCCACACAATTTTAATAAGAATTAAATCAACTAGTATTTGTGAAGAGCAAATGGTAAACTGTACAAAACCACATTAATATTAGTGACTGCCATTAGCTTTTGTTGTTTCTATATTGTTAAACAATTAATTTCAAATGTACAAATGAAACAAATATTGAAAACTAAATAACAAAATCAGTAATAATAACAAGAGTAGCTTGCAGAAGAAATTCTAAAATATGCCACCTGTTGGTTAATGTGAAAGTGAAAGGGTGAATGAGAAAAAAAAAAGCCCTTCACTATCCAATAATAGTAGTGCACAAGCTAGAGTCTGTATATAGATGCTCCACTACCATCTTCCTCATCCCATATTTTGGTAAATAAATCTTTTCTAAATGAAAGAATATTGGCTCAGAATTTTTTTTAAAAAGGCATAAAGAGGTCAGAACTGGGTAATTTTAGAAATATTAGATGCGGTATTTTAGCAAGAAGAATTTAAGGTATCTTTCTTTCTTTTTTTTTTTTTTTGAGACGGAGTCTCGCTCTGTCGCCCAGGCTGGAGTGCAGTGGTGCGATCTCGGCTCACTGCGAGCTCCGCCTCCTGGGTTCACGCCATTCTCCTGCCTCAGCCTCCTGAGTAACTGGGACTACAGGAGCCCGCCACTACGCCTGGCTAATTTTTTTTTTTTTTAGTAGAGACGGGGTTTCACAGTGTTAGCCAAGATGGTCTCGATCTCCTGACCTCGTGATCCGCCCACCTTTGCCTCCCAAAGTTCTGGGATTACAGGCGTGAGCCACCGCACCTGGCCCATTTTAAGGCGTCTTTCAATGAGAAACAGCAATGTGATATATTTCTTTATTTCTAATTTTTTAAATTATTTACTAGAACTGACATATAAATAACTTGTAATAAATTAGTATTCAAAAATACCACATTCTAGTCCATAAAATCTTGTAAAGTTGAAAATAGAAGACAAATCTTCAGCAGTCAAAAAACAGCTTATATGGCAAACAAAAGATATTTTTATAGTCAGCTTGTGTATGTGAAAAAAGATACAAAACTAAACTATCAATTAAAAATCACATTATTTTCCATTCAGAAAAAAATTATTTGAGGAAACATGAAACATAACTTTAAAAAAGTTAAAGGAATAGGAATAAGTGACTTTGATGGGGAATTGCATTAGTTGCCAAACTGGAATTCAAAACCATCTCTAAATTTTTAGAAGTTGAAAGAAAAAACAACAACAAAAATAATTGGTATTTCCTGAGCTTAAGGATTAGCTTCAGTAGGACATATGGTTTCATTTTGAGGCCTCTCATTTCTTATGAAAATGTTACTATTTCTGTAGGCATTTTCATTTAAAGGAGTAGGTTTAATAAGTAATTAAACCAGAATTAGTTCAGCTGATTTTGATTTCATCTTATTTTTTGGTATTTACATTTTTCCATAGTAAATTATAGTGTACTTTGAAATTAAAAAGTTCTAAGTAGGGAAAAATAAAGCATTTTAAAACTATATTGTGTGATATACATCTCAAATAGTATGTGTTAAAAATTAGACATCTGCTTTGATGCATTTTATTGCTGATATAGTCAAGAAGTTGTGGCATCATAGAATTCAAGTCAGTGTTTGTTCTATTATAAAACCAAACTACCAATCAAAGTAGAACTTCACAATTTGTTAAGGGAAATGGTGATTGGGAGGTTTTATTTTCATTTAAAAGTCTATACCCAAACTTAACATGATCTCTTAAATTCAGAGCTATCTCATCTCATTTATTAAACACCTATATATCACAAGGCATTATGCTATATTGAATATACAAATAAGTATATGGCATCATATTTTTCTACAATGATCTATTTGGCATGAATACACTATTATATACAATAATAATTTTTACAATAGAATATTTAGTGCTATGTAATAGAAGTACATACAAAATACAAGAGGAAATTATTAACTATGTTGTCTCACTACATAACTTCAAATGGTTAAATTATATTTTAAAAGCAGATCAGAAGAGTTGCTATGGTCCTACTCTAAAGTAGATCTTTCCAAGAGTAATATTACGTATTGCTTTTTTGTTATCATCATGCACGCATGCGTGTGTGCGAGTGTGTGTGTGTGTGTGTGTGTGTGTCTGTGTGTGTTTTGGCTCAGAACCTACCAGGCCGATGTCTTTTTGTCTTAAATTAAATAAATTGACCCTGTTATGAAGTCAAAGTGAGCACCCCACACTCCCCCTTTCCACTTCCCAACTGAACTTATTAGGAATTACATTCTCCAAAATAAGAAAACTCTTTGCTATTATATACCCTGGGGTTAATCCAATGAAAAATTTAGGGATTTGCTAAACCTTCCTTTCCTAAAGACATCTGAGTTCCAAACATGTTTCAGCTGGACTTTGAGGTAAAAAATATATAGTATTCCTTTCCCTTTAGAACAATGATTTTCCCAGAATAGAAAAGTAGAGCAGAAACAGTGCTGTATAAAACATTGGTGAAATGTACTTGAAGTTGAGAAAGGCAAAGATAAAGGGAATGACAAAAATATTTATAGTGATTCCCATTACCTCTCAGAGTCTTATTTTCTCTTTATTTCTAAGACTTAGTAAATAAGGTCAAATCCTTTGAATAGGCTATTTGTTCAAATGAGGCCACACTAGAGCACGCATTCTTGAGTAGTAACTGGGATAAAGGTGTTGTGTTTAATTTGTCTCTTAAACTATGTTTGTCTTTGAATGAAAGTGGTTTTGAATCTTTGTCTGTATTGAAGAGAAAAAATCAAAATCTATCTAAATGCTTTTAGTGAATTAAATGCTAATACAGCCTTGACAAGATGAACTGTAGACTTTCATTAGTTGAAGGAAGCCGCTCATCTTCTATTTTATAACCTAACAACAAGAAGACACAAATGAAAAAGAAGATGAATTTTTGCATGTTCACATATGTGAGTGGTTTTGCTTGAATTTTTAAATAAAGTTTTCAAAAAGCAGGTCTGCACTGTTGATGGTTCTGTAACTTATTCTTATTTTTCTATTTGCAAATTACTCAATTGTCATGTAGTTTTCGCAGAAAATGACAAAACGTGGAACATTTCCTATGAAAATAACGATCCTCAGCTGACTAATAAACAAGCTTTGTGTTAATGTACCTTCCCTTTTGTGCCTCTGTCTCATTAAGGCATCTTTAGTTGGACACAATCAGTCTCCAATTAAAAAGCTCAAGTCTGATGCCAATGTAGTTGTTTGGGTCTGTTCTCCGCAAACAACATATGCTGTGGCTACATGGATTTCTATTTACCTTTGCAGCATTTGTTTCTTTTGATCCTGAGATCTTCAGAAAAAGAAAGGAATGTTTGATCCTGAGATCTTCAGAAAAAGAAAGGAATGTTCTCGGATTTTATGGTAGAATGACATTTGCTTCTTTGGGTTGGCAACCATCACTAATTCCAGGCTTGTTTCCTCTGGGTTATTTCTTACTAATTAGCTGCTTTTGTGCAACTTTTTTTTTCTACATATGGCACTATATTTCTTTGAAAAGTGAAATGCATACTCATACAAATGGTTGTGAATCAACATTCATTCAACTTGCCTATCAAGAGCATGGAAGTTTAAAAAAAATGGAGCTATTTGGATAAACCCTGAAGCATTTATAAATAGTAATCATTTTTACCTAGGTTTATTGGGGATTATGCTTTTGTGTTGTAAAAGTTATCAAATACAAAAATGGGTTTAGAAGATTTACTTAATGATAAACTGGCAGGCCACAAACTGCTGCAAGGAATGGAGGCACAGATGAAAAGAGGTTATTGAAAGGAAATGGGAATGACAAGGCATGTGGATTTCCTTAAGGAGCAGAAAAGTTATAGTCAATAATAATTACATCTAGATGGACTGAGTAAGAGCAATTTAGTCAGGAAAAGGTCCAAAATTATAGACACTTTTTTTTCCTAAGAAGGAAGTGTGAGGCTAGGCAGTGTAAACTTGCAAAGAAATAATGGTTTTGTTCCAAGGGACAAGAGAACTATTAGAGTGATTTTTACAGAAGATGGCTACGGTCTAAAAACAAAAGGAAACATCATGATCCCAGTAAGAGAGGATGATGCACTATTACCAGGTGAAAAAGAAAATTGAACAACTTGATAGATATGTGATTAGAACAGTAGTGACAATAATAGTCATCCTCCTTGTGAATCCTTACCTGAACTGTCATGAAAACTTGATGCTTCCTCGGAGCTTCATGATCCCATAGAACGCTAAAGAAGTCTCATAAAAACTTGTTATTACTTGTTACTGTATTGTTTTGAGTATTGGTATTATTTTTCATCTTTATCAGGAGACTAGCACAGAACACAATACATAATAGGTTCTCAAAATTTTTTCTTAAATTAGAAATATCGGGTTCATCTGTATTGTTTGCTGTAGTACACATTCCTGTGTATGAGTTTTATTTCTATATCTTTTCTCTTACAGAAGTTCATTGGAAAATACAAAATAATTCAGTTACAATTTGCATAAGTAACCTAGAGAACTGGGGAGAAGCAAAGGACATGATCTTGGGGTTTCAGTCTGCCTCCCTAAGAAGGAGCAATAAGATACTTCTAGCTTTGAACATTGAGCTTATTGTTGGGAACCCATGAAGGATAAGGTTAGAAATTTATAAAGGAACTAAGAGATTGGGCCAGAGTGGAGGCACTATAGGTCAAAAACTTAAAATTGATTCCTGCTACTAATGGTTCAGAGTTGAGAGAACTTAATGAACAGAGACCAAGTAGATGCAATGTAACCGGGCTACTTGTATGACTGCATGTCCTTGACACATGTGAGTGGGACGAGGAATGTGATGGATGTGTTTTGCTACCCCATAATCAAAAGGATTAGTTTATCTAGACCTCTGCCACTCGGTAGGGCTTTTGGGTTAATTTAATTAGATTGATAAATTTTATCCAACAGCTTAATTGTGGTCTACTCATATGTGTACAACCCATAACCATTTTTATGGCTGTTTTCTTAGATAGAAGCATGAGCTAAACGGAAGTAATTACAAGTCAACAAATAAGGAAAAATATATGTGCACTGTGTTTGAACTGACATACTGATTTTGATAATTGGATGTGTAGGTGCACAAAGGGAATTTTGGCTTGACACGTGCTCATAAAACAACAAAGGATCCTTTTATATTATTCTTTTTCTGTCATAAGTGCTGATGTTGCTGCCCTGGGATGAACTGGGGTGTAGGGTTTAAAAATATTATTGAAAATTTCTTAAACCAAACTCATTGATAATTTGATCAGTAGTATTTGTCTCTCAAATGCCAAACTCGACAGTAATATACTCCACATGAAATAAATATGGAGAGTTATACGTGAAACACAAATACATTTAGACATAATTTGGGTCACTCCAGGATCTTCGCCCTCTCCTTTTGGCTCCTTGCCATGTCTTTTCTCATATCCCGCAGGTCCAAGGATAGTCGCAATCAGCCTGTGAGTCCTTTCTACCCTTAACCAACATTAGAAGGCAAGATGAGGAAGTGCACTTTTATTAGATTTGCCAGAAAGTTTTCATTTAGAATACATAAACTCCCTCATTTAGAATCTATGCACCTTAACCCTCAATTTTCTAGGGAAAACAGTCATAACCATTTACCATCTGGGTCTAATGAATGCTTTAATTTTTAAAATACTTTAAGTCTTTTTACAAGTAATCTGCAAAACTTTTAAATCAAAAATTTAATTTAATTTTTATTACAATATTCATCAGAATCTAATCATAGCAAAATTGTGTGTGTCAAGTAAATTTTGGCACAAAACATCATAAAACATAAAATACTATAGTCATACATATTGGTAAAATGGGGTGGTCTAGATTCCTCTCAAAATTTGTATATTATGAACTCCTTTTTCCTGTTGATTGACTAACTGGATGAGCAAACCATATTATCTTTTGCCTCAGAAATATATTGCTTAGTCATCAATTTTGAGTTTAAGAAAATTCTTGTAAAGTATCATTAATCTGAAAACCCGGCCTAAGATTTTTGCTTCTGTGATCAATTTTATTACTATGTAATCCACAGTGCTATTCTGTGTTTCTTTGTGTTCATCTTCCAATTTATCTAATTATTGTGAATTGTCTTCCTCTGCACTTGGCTAAAATAGGCAGAAAACAACACTTCAGAATTTTTTTTTGTTGTTGTTGAGACGGAGTCTTGCTCTGTTGCCCAGGCTGGAGTGCCGTGGCGCAGTCTCGGCTCACTGCAAGCTCCGCCTCCCAGGTTCACGCCATTCTCCTGCCTCAGCCTCTGCGAGTAGCTGGGACTACAGGCGCCCGCTACCACGCCCGGCTAATTTTTTGTATTTTTAGTAGAGACGGGGTTTCACCGTGGTCTCGATCTCCTGACCTCGTGATCCGCCCGCCTCGGCCTCCCAGAGTGCTGGGATTACAAGTGTGAGCCACCGTGCCCGGCCCAGAATTTTTATTGTGTTTAGTGAAGGCTAAAGCAGACTACACAATATTGGCAAATTTATTTTATACCTTTTTAAAAGGTAACACAATACTTTGGGCAACATATTAATAACCCAAAAGATAACAATTTATTTCACTTTTTAATCATCCTTGAGTTGATTTCATCATTTTTTAAAATTCTTATCATCTTAGGTTTTTCAGCATAGCTGAAAATAATTGCTGAAATAATTGATGAGTAATGAAGAGTACCGATAAAATAATTCTTAGGTTTATGAAATAACAAAATGTTTAAAGGAATATAAAAACATAGGTTATTAATATATTAAAATATATCTTTTTTAAAAATAAAAGCATTGACAAATCCATATGGTAATTAAAAATATAATAAGCTTTATTCTGTTAACTTTTTTCCCTTTGAACTTAGGAAATCTTTAAGAATAAATAAGAATCATAAAATATCAATCTTTATAAAATGTTCAAAAAAAATAAAGTTTAAAAATGAAAATTGAGTCCAATGATTCCTTATGTACATTCAGAGTTAAAGGAATGAAACTAAGAGGTCACAGAGATACATATGTCAGGAGTTGGAGGCAAGATAGCCACCTAGATGCAGCTAGGAGGAACATCTAATGGTTCAGAGGGACATGGGACCACCAAGGGAGCAGGACACCAAGAAGACTGGTGCACTCTAAACAGACCTTAGGAAGGAAGGCATTGAGAGTGAATGGAGGAAGGTCACAGATGCTGGGCTGAAGGGTGAGAAAGCTGGGAACCCTGCATAGGGTTACTACACATGGGGACTTGTTCCTGGCCCCCAGTGACTCCTGCGGAAGGGATGAGTTGAGGAGGCAAGGAGCAACCTGCTCTCACCACGGGCTTCTGAAATCCTAGCATCATTAAACCCCATGGCCCCCATGGATGCTCAAGCTGGCAGGGATAGCTGCTTTGAGAGGTGGTACCAGTAGGACTCCAGCCTGTGTGAAGCCCAGAGGGTTTGGTGTGGAAATGTCTGCAGGAGAGCATGGTCAAGGATGCCCATCCTCCAAGGCTGGCTGGAAATGTCAGACCTGAACAGAGAAGGGCAATCTTGGATCTTGCTAGTGAGATCGGGCCAGTCCAACCTGAGTGACTTTTTGTCTGCTAGCCTCTCCTGGGGCCCCAACCTGGCCATGACTGCTTGTAGTGCAGCCTCAGATGCCCAATCAGGGTGCCTCTGGCAAGCCCGCATCATAGCTGCCACACTGGCAGACAGTGCCTTACTATCAGAGAGCTCCAGCACAGTGGACCCCACTGACAGGCACCAGCCCACCTAGATCTTCCCTCCACCCACCACTTTCTCCTCCATGTCACTTTTTTGGCTTATACTTGCCCATGACCACTCCCACCCATTGCTTTGCTGGCTTGCATATACATAGGCAGAACTTGTCTCCTCCCCTGCCAGTGCGTGGGTGCCACTGCTACACAGTCATTGCTGACACAAACACATGCATGAACAACAGCAGCATTGCCCCCCTGCTCTGTGCTGCCACTGCCACTGCCATGAACATCCACAGGGATACCAGTAGCCATACTACCTGTCCTGTACCACTACCACCGGCACAAACATGCACACAATTGCCAGAACTGTGCCCACCAGTGCCCACTCCTGCACCAACACTGCTGTGGGGGTGAATGTATACATGGACATCAGTGGCCCTGCCTGCCCCCCAACCATACCATCACTGCCACCACTGCAAGTGCCTGCTTGAAAGCCAGTAACTCAGGCCTGCTAGTGTCCTGCCCCAGCTGGGGAGCATGCACCCACATGCTGCTGCTGCTGCTGGCACAAGCCAATGAGCACAGATCCTGCTGCCACTGCCCAATGAAGCAGTTTGACTGGCACCACCCTTTGAAATGTTGTGGCCAGAGGTCCAGGAACACCTTGGCCCCTCCAGTCCAGTAGGTTTCCAAACTTGAAGGGCCAGAGAATAAAGCCGGGGGCCCCATACCAGCCCCCCAGAGTTAAAACACACAGCCCAGGGAGGCTATGCTGAGCCTTGGCCCTCCAAAAATCTACTAGAAGTGAAGCCAGTTGACTGAACCCACACTACATCATAATCAAACCTCCAAGGACATCAATGAAGATAAAAGAAAGAAAAGAATTTTCAACCAATAATTTCATATCCAGCCCAACTAAGTGAAGGAAAAATAAGATCCTTCTCAGACAAGCAAATTCTAATGGATATTGTTAACACCCGATCTGCCTTACAAGAGATCCTGAAGGGAGTGCTAAACATGGAAAAGAAAGAAATTACTGGCCACTAGAAAAACACACTTAAGCACACAGACCAGTGACATTATAAAGCAATCACACAAACAAGTCTGCATATAACCAGCTAATGATGTGATGACAGGAACAAATCCACACATATCAATACTAACTTGAGACTAAACAGGCAAAATGCCTTAATTAAAAGGCACAGAGTGGCAAGTTGGATAAAGAAGGAACACCCAACAGTATACTTTCTTCAGAAGACCCATCTCACATGCAATGACACCCATAAGTAAAGGGATGAAGAATAATCAAGCAAATGGAAAACAGAAAAAAGCAGAGGCTGCTGTGATGGTTAATATTAAGTGTCAACTTGATTGTATTGAAGGATGCAAAGTATTGTTTCTGGGTGTGTCTGTGAGGATGTTGCCAGAAGAGATTAACATTTAAGTCAGTGGACTGGGAGAGGAAGATCCATCCTCAGTGTGGGTGGGCACCATCTAATCAGTTGCCAACACAACTAGAAAATGCAGGTGGAAGAAGGTGGGGATAAGCTGGTTTGCTGGGTCTTCCAGTTTTCATCTTTCTCCCATGCTGGATACTTCCTGCCCTTGAACATCAGGCTCCAGGTTCTTCAGCCTTTGGACTCTTGGACTTAGAGCAGTGGTTTGCCAGGGACTCTCGTGCCTTCAGCCATAGACTGAAGGCTACACTGACACCTTCCCTACTTTTGAAGTTTTGGAACTCGGACTGAGCCACTACTGGCTTCCTTGCTCCTCAGCTTGCAGACAGCCTATTGTGGGACTTCACCTTGTGATTGTGTGAGTCCATTCTCCTTAATATACTGCCTTTCATATATACATATATCCTATTAGTTCTGTCACTCTGGAGAACCCTGACTAATACACTGCTATTCTAATTTCAGACAAAACAGACATTAAACCAACAAAGATAAAAAAGACAAAGAAGGATATTACATAATGGGAAAGGACTCGATTTAACAAGAACTAACTAACTAAATAACTAACTAACTATATATATATATATATATATATCTCCAACACAAGAGCACCCGGATTCATAAAGCAAGGTCTTAGAAACATAGGAAGAGACTTACATAACCACACAATAATAGTGGGAGACTTCATTTAACACCCCACTGAAAGTACTAGATCATTGAGGCAGAAAATTAACAAAGATATTAAGGACCTGAACTAAGAACTGGATCAAATGGACCTGATAGGCCTCTACAGAACTTTTCACCCCCAAACAACAGAATATACATTCTTCTCATCACCACATGGCACATATGCTAAAATGGACCAAATAATTGGATATAAAACAATCGTCAGCAAATGCAAAAGAACCGATGTTATAAGAACCACTCTTTTGGAACATCACACAATAAAATTAGAAATTAAGCCTAAGACAATTGATCAAAACCATAAGATTTCATGAAAATTAAATTAACCTGCTCATGAATGACATTTTTCCCCCCTCTGACACAGAATCTCGCTTTGTCACCCAGGTTGGAATGCAGTGGCGCGATCTCGGCTCTCTGCAACCTCCACCTCCAGATTCAAGCAATTCTCCTGCCTCAGCCTCCCAAATAGCTGTGATGACAGGTATGTACCACTGTGCCCAGCTAATTTTTATAGTTTTAGTAGAGACAGGGTTTCACTATGTTGGCCAGGCTGGTCTCGAACTACTGGACTCAAGTGATCCACCTGCCTCAGCCTCCCAAAGTGCTGGGATTACAGGTGTGGGCCACCTCTCCCCGCCTCCTGCATGACTTTTGGGTAAATAATAAAATTAAAGCCGAAATAAAGAAGTTCTCTGCAACTAAAGATAACAGAGATACAACATGCTAGAATCTCTGGGACACAGCTAAGGCAATGTTAAGAGTGAAATTTAAGGCATGAAATGCCCACTTCAAAAAGTTAGAAAGATCTCAATTTAACAATCTGAGTGATCTGAGTGATATCAAAAATTCCTTGCCCAAAGTCTTTCCTTACCCCACATTTATTGTGATATTATCTGGTATTTCACCATTATCAAGCAGTTTAATTATTTAGTTATAAAAACATCTAGAATTCAGATATTTAAAGAGAGATAATTCAATCATGTATTAGTTCTATTTTTTTTTTTTGTTTGCTTCAGATTGTATGTTCCAAAAAAGAAGCTGAAATTTATACTTTGAGTAAATGGATGTTTTCCTTGGCTGGCAGGCAGAAACATGCCATTTTGAAGGATGGAGCAATGCCATCTGGAGTGTGATTCTGTGTCCAGAGAGAGGACAGATGAGAATATTTGGTCCCAGAGAGAATAGGTATTGGGAAAAGCAGTGTTGCTCAAGAAGGAAGGCAGAGTCACTCACAGCAAACATTACATTTTTTGTTGCCTCAGAGATTTGGTTTCTCAGTGTCTGATATGCCTGACTTAGAAAGGATTCTCTGAATTTTGTGTATATATATCACAGAGAGGATTCTGAACCCACATCAGCTATATCTACTTCAATTGTAACACAAACCTCCATCTCTTTAACAAAATCCAGGGAAACAGAATATTAATGTTTGCTTTGTTTCCTTTCAATATTCAAGAACAAGAAAAGGAGGAAGGCAAATGGGAGGAAAAAGAGAAAGAGGAGAAAGAGAAGGAAAGGGAGAGGAAAAAGAAAAAAAGGAGGAAGAGGAGGAGGGAAGGAAGAAGACTGAAAAAATATATTTGAAACAAATTTCAGATAACTTCAATGAGAAAATACAGATGTCATTTTGCGCTGTCAGTCAGATATAAATACTGAAATTGTTGCCAGAATCCTGTGGAAATCATAGAGGGCTTGCTTGACAGATTGGGGATGAAGCCAACAGTAGGACTCTGTTTTCAGGTTTAGTTCACATGATATATTCATCTTGAACAGCAGGGGGTAAATTTTCTAAATAGGTCACTGGGGATCCACACAAATCCCATTAACTGGTAATAGGATTTGTATGCATAAATTCTCTTGCCCTGAAAACTTAGATTTTGGTGTTTAATTTTCCATATGACCTGTGTACCCATTGGTGTAAATTAGAAGAAGTTTCTCTGGGAAATTTCACATAGTTTTCATTTCCTTTTGTTTATTCCTGTCCAAAAAGACATTTTCCAAAGGTTAATCTTTGAAAACGTCTTTAGTATCTGAAAACATCTAACGGGGGATTATATAGAAGAGAAAATTATTGAAATACAGTTATCAGGTTTTTAGCAGCTTATTGGGAAAAGCTCTAAGGGAAAGAAAGAAACACATAGATTTTAATATACCTTTAAACTATCAGAACAAACAATATTATCCTAATGTATTTTTAAATATTCTAATATTTATTTTTTAATACAATCAAGTTAGCACAATTTATTTGCCTAGAGTGAGTATCCAAGATAATGTTACCAATTTGGGTTTTCATGGGAAAATAAAAGTATGTCTTTGGGTCCAAAGGCCAATTGAAGATCATGAGCTTTTCAAGAGATGATGGCCAAGAAAAGGAGCATCAGGTTCTCAGCCAGCCTTTATTTTAGATGAAAAATATAAGATCCTCACTCAAAATTTTGAAGAATAAACTTGGCAGGCTTTTGTGGGTGTTGTTTTGAATTTTCAGGTTCAGTTGAATGCAAAATCAAAGTAAAATGTAATGGGTTTATCCCTTGAGCATGGACCTGTAGAAGGAGTTGTGGGGATTATGTGTGCCTTAGGCTTCTTCAGCTTCGTTTCACACAGTTCCACCTGACATCATCATAAATTCTTTAAAATTTATGGTAAATTGTACTTTTTAGTACTAGTACTACTAAATAAAATACCACGTAACTTATTTAAACAAACGTAAGGGGATAATAATAAGGATAGAGATACTACAGGATACACATCTGGTTGGAATTTACTGATTCCATTTCAGCTGCCATTTACTGATTCCTATAACTTGTCAAATGATCTCAAATACATCTTTCTCACTTAGTACTCATAGTAAACTGAGAAAATAGATATTATCTACATTTTGGCAAAAAAAGAAAAAGATGTTTGGAAAAGTTACTTAGCCTTCCCAAGCTTACAAGGTTAGTTGCTGCCTGACTAGAGTAACCTGCTTCTGCCTAGTTCCAAAGATACCTCTAGATTCATCCAAGAGTGCAATTTAGGCTGGATGCAGTGGCTCACACCTGTAATCCCAGCACTTTGAGAGGCCAAGGAGGGCAGATCACGAAGTCAGGAGTTCGAGAACAGACTGACCAATATGGTGAAACCCCATCTCTACTAAAAATACAAAGATTAGCCGGGCCTGGTGGCACATGCCTGTAATCCCAGCTACTCAGGAGGCTGAGTCAGGAAAATCTCTTAAACCCGGGAGGTGGAGGTTGCAGTGAGCTGAGATCGCGCCACTGCACTCCAGCCTGGGGGACAGAGCGAGACTCCGTCTCACAAAAAAAAATAAAACGGTGCAATTTAGTCACTCTTAACCCATCCGAATATGTATCATGCCAAGAAGTATAATTGCTAATGTAACAACAAGTTGTAAGTCTCTTTTGTTTTGTTTTGTTTTAGTGACTACATATTTGAATAATCTTAAACTGGATTTAGATTACAGATTAGTTCAGTTGTAAGAGATTGTACATGGAGACCATATAAAGGTTTTTTTTTTCAATGTTTACCTTAAAATGGACCATGTATTTTTTCCACTATTTTTTCAAGTGAATATTTTTTAAACCAAAGCTGAAGAAAGGGAATCTGTAGACCGATTAGGGAAGTGTCTGTGTTAATGTAGAGAGAATAGAGAGACAAATAAATAAAGCGACCAAGAGGAAGGTAGCCTGAAGGGTTTGTTGCTGCCCTCACTCCCATGGCTCCAAAAGAGATGACTGATTCTGGAGGCTTAGTGCACCAGTTAATTATTGCTATGATAATCCTGCATAACATACACCCACAAGTTATCAATAGAACACAAAATAAAAATTGTTTTAATTCATGCATCTGTGGGATATCTTGGGGATGGTTAACCTAGGCTGACACAGCTCTTCTCCATGTCAGTCATCCCCCTTGGACAAGCTGGATATCCAAGGCAAGTTCCTCTCAAGGCTATGGCAGAATATTAGGAAAGCAACTTGAAAGTAGCAAGGCCTTCCGAGGCACAGACCCAGAGGTAGCACACCATCATTTCTGTGATATTCCATTTGCCAAAGTAAGCCACATGGCCAAACCCAAAGTCAGTATAAACAAAATATACTATATTCAGATTCTAGAAGAAGGAACTGCAGAGTCACATAGCGAAGAGAAGGCATACCACAACAGGTGAAGCACTGGAGTCAGTAATGCAATATGCTACGGTCAGCATAATCTCCAACTGGAGAAAAAAGACTAAAAAAATTGTCTGAAGCTAGGCCAGAAAGTTGAATAATTTAGCTGAGTGAGTATAGCCTGTGGGGTTTTACAAAACTCAATTTCCAGTGGGTTGAGGAATCTTTAGGCAATTGCATTCATAGAGAGTTTGTAAGACTTAAAGAGATACTGAGGCAATTGCCATGGGACCTGAAAGATTAAGAGGTATGTGACATCTTAGGCAAATGGAGTTTTTAACACCTGCACTACAGACATTATCCTCTCTTTTTTTTGCATCAAAACAGAAATTTGAAATGACCAAAATACAGAATAATTACTATCCTACTAATTTAAACCTTTTCTATGTCTCTAGGCTTTCCACTTTGTAAAATAGCTATAATAACTTACAACTAAAATTTCACATTCATATTGTGCTTGAATTTTCATGAAATGTTCTCACCTTTATTAGTTCAATCTATTATCTTAATTGATTCAAAATAATTTTGTTATATAAGATTAATTATGCCATTTTTTTTTTTTTTTTTGAGACGGAGTTTCACTCTTGTTGCCCAGGCTGGAGTGCAATCGTGCGATCTCAGCTCACCACAACCTCTGCCTCCTGGGTCCAAGCGATTCTCCTGCCTCAGCCTCCTGAGTAGCTGGGATTACAGGCATGTGCCACCATACCCGGCTAATTTTGTATTTTTAGCAGAGATGGGGTTACTCTATGTGGGCCAGGCTGGTCTCGAACTCCTGATCTCAAGTGATCTGCCCGCCTTAGCCTCCCAAAATGCTGAGATTATAGGCATGAGCCACTGTGCCCGGCCTAATCATGTCAATTTACTGGTGAACCCACTTAGTTCAAGTCACTTTGCTTATTTTAGAAATGTTCAAAATCTTAAGTTCTCCATTTCCTCTTCATTTTTCATTTTTCTCTTTTCCAAAACCTCCTCACTCCTCCATACCTCTTTTCATGCCTTTCACTGATTCCAACATCTATCTATATAATTTGTGCTCACCTTCCATGTTATTGCCCGGGACCCAAATCTAGCTGTCTTCTCCCTCTACTTGAGAGACAGATAATAAGAGCTGGAGGGAAATCAGATGGTGACATTGAATGTAATCCATGCTTTCATTTGTGTAAGGCTTTGGGATCTTTGGTCATATTTAATAATGAGACTTCCCAAAGAAATTACTATTTGCAGAAACAGAAAATAATTGGCTCAAAGTTCCTCCTGGCCCAGGAAGAAATAAACGAACAAACAAAACCTCTGGTACTAGGTATGTGTGTGGTGTTGAGGGTGGTGTGGTGGCTATTCTTCAAACCACAAAGTATAGAATGAAGGTGGGCATTCTTGTTTGACTGCTTTTTCTGCATCCTATATGGCAATCCTGTGCAAATGTCGCATAACCACCTGTGCACCCTGGTCCTAGTCAGTGTCTACCTCTCAGAAATGAGCCAGAAGGAGGCTGACTAGGTGTCTCTGTATTATGCAATATTCGTGTCTCCTCTTATTTTTTTTAGATAGAAATGGCCATGAGATTTCTATATTGTGCTATTTTGTATGGCTTTAAAGGGTATGGACATGAGCTCTTTGAAAACACTGGTGCTGTTGTGAGAATCGGAGTGCTTTCTAAGATACATACATCAATCTGTGTCTGAAGCTACCACAGGTCTAGTGTGCCAGAATTGGTTCTCAGTATCAATTACTTTCATATGTGATGTTAGAACTCTGAAAAATGTGTGATTTTTACATTGTCATAGAAAAAAATAGTGGCCCATGTTTCATAATCTTGCAGGTGTTTTCTGTGCTTCTAAGACTTCTATTTCATTCATGATGGATATAATTTGAGTTCCCCTGGGAAGTTTCCAGAAGGAGTTACTTCCTTATCTCCCCATATGTTATTTTTATAGAGGACCCTTAGGTATGTATCTATGTGTGCCTAGGGTAAATAAGTATCTTTGAATAATAGGTCATTACATAGTTTGCTTCAGGAATAATAATGTTTTAAAGTTTCAGTTATTACAAGATTTTAAGAAAATCCATGGAAACAAATTCAGCAGATGTTATAAGAATAAACTTGCTAAAATTAAAATATTTTTATTAATATAGGATTCTACATTTTCTTCGCAAGTGTGTTTTGTGTGACCTTTCTTTAAAAAATGCACAACTTTACCATAGAACAATTTATTAGAAATTGTTATAAAATAACAATTCATACCTTCAATAAAGGTATCATTACCTTTATTGAAGGTAACAACTATTAACAATAATCTAATTAATAATTAATTTAACTAATAATGAATAAAACTATTAATATTTTCTAGATGCATAAAAAACTAAATTACTTTTCTATGCCTTCTAATAAAAATAATGGCAATCATTTGACCACACTTAATACGTGACAGGCATATTAAGTCATCTTGCATTATTTCCTTGACTTCTTGAAACATGTTGGATGTAGATATTTATTATTATTTATACAGTGCAGATGCGTAACTCCTATATGGAGAGTTTGAATGGCTTTCTAAAGTCATATAGGTAATGAAAGAAAGAGCCAGGTTTCAAAACCAGTCATCTAATGTCATAGACCATTTTCTTAATCATTATACTGGACATGAAACTTCAGTGTAATATGAGTGCAGGTTTTACTCTTTTAAAGTGTTTTTTTTTTTCCTATTCTAAAATAAGAAATAGAAAAGTGGGTTGATACTAAGGGTAGCCTTCACAAAGTACAAGATAAATAGAACAACATCATAAATAATAATGGATGGAGAAAAAGTTTTCTTGTTTCCAACTCTTTGACCACTTTCCTATGTGTTCTAGACTTATAAATGGTGAAGAAGGCAGCATCAACTGTTGGACAAAAGGAACTATGTTGCCAGGATCATGTCATCTCATCAATGTCATGGAAATGTATTACTCATAAAGCATTAGTACTCAGAAAGAATAGCCACACCAAGAGCAAGCTGTCTGATTGGCCAGGGAATTATAATAGCTTTTAATGTGATTAAGAACTCTACCTAAAACAAAAACAAAACAAAAAAAACACATTATACCAGAGCCAAGGCTGAGCTGTCAGCTTGTGGAGATGGAGCCAACAGTGGAACTATTCATTTGACAATGCACATGACAAGATTCAGCTCAGATCATAGGGGGCACATTTTCAAATGAGGCCTCATTGATCCTATTATGTAGTAATGGGATTTGTGAGCATCAAGTCTTGTGCATGAAAAAATCTACATTTAGGTGACCAATTTTCCATGTGACAGAGCAATTTATTAAATCAGAAACTGAGCAAAACGGTATAACTGTTCTGGCAACTTTCAGTTCCCTTTTCTCTCATATCTCTGCTTTGTCAAAAAATGATACAGTCATTGAATGATAAACTAAGTGGAATGGTGAACTTACAGTGTATAAATAATGTAATGATACAAAGGGAAATTTGAAACTTTTAAGACATTTACGTTTGGTGAAATTCATCTGATTAAAAATAATAATGTAAGTGAAAGAAGCTAGCACAGTTCCTGAAACCTAAGACAGACTTCTTAAATGTTTCTTGAATTTGATAGAACAAGTTCATTTTAAGGAGACTTGGTTTTAATTATTAATCTGCTGCTATCACACTGCTATCACAATGCTCTCTGGGTAAAATTGTATAATTTTGTTTTTCTTAGTGATGCTGAAACCATGTTATAAAATATGCATGTTGTCGTTATTTATTTTGTCTTAGAATTAGTGGCTAAAGACATCTTAATTTCATAACCACAGACTTCTTTATTTCCTTTCCTCCTTTTCTGAATTTGAAGCAAGAATTTTATTCAGAAGCATGTGTTCTATGATGCCATTTTGCTCACATTAAGTTGAATTTTTGCCAGGTGTTATGTTAGATGCAGTCACCACTGGGGATTCTGTGGGTGTTACTGAAAATTACTTGGACAGAAAAACAATATGTTGGCTTAATACAGGCTGAGAAAGTGGTGATGCAGGGGCATGAGGGAGTACTTTGCAATATGTAGCAGTTGCTGGAATTATTTCTGCACCATTTCCAACCAAAACATCTCTACTCAGAGCTTTGTCACTTTACTCTGACATTACTCAGGTCAAAACTTTGTAGATTAATATCTTAGTGTAGACTTTTTCTCCTAACATAGCACCTACATAATTGAGTAATTTTTAACACTGTTTAAAAAGTGGAGGGTCTCCATTAAAAAATGAAAATAAATTTAAAAAATAAAAAAATTATCAAGAAATACAAAATACTAATAAAGAATTAAAAAGAAATAGAAGAGTTTTAGCCAATCATGAAAATAGAAGTTTTCTTTCCTATTCTCTAAACTCTTTTCTTTTATTCCCCTACCACTCGTTCTATGTCTCCCACTTTTCTCTACATGGCACATAAAGGGACCATCTGTTCTTCAGCTGCCCCATCCACATCAATGACTTTCAAACTCTTTCCTTTAGTCATTCTCTCTTACTCTCAGTTCTGGTTCCTTAATCCAATCAGTCCAATAGAATTTCCCACTTAGGTTGTTTATTTACATTTTTTTTCCATTTTTGTATAATTTTTAAATTTCAAAGACAAACATATATTCCTCTTAGAAGAAGAAGTAAACAACCATCCCAATTAGCCTGAAACTGTCTGGTTTTACTAATGAGTCTCAAGCCCCAAGGAACCCAACAATCCCACGCAAATCAGGGCAGTGGCTCATCCTAGGAAGATAATGATAGTTCTAACTATTCCGGCAGCCAAGGCAAAGATGAAAAATTGCTGTTTATCATAACTCACTATTATGAGAAATAAAATACACCGGTTCTCCTGTGGAACTTGGGGTGTGAGGGGTGTGCGTGTGTGTGTGAGCGTGTGTGTGCATCTTTGCCAACTTCTAAATTTGAAAAAAAAGTTAGTCAGGGTAAGCATTATTCAAGAGGCACTAAGTAATACGTAATATGCAGAATTCTGCCTATTTCTCAAAACGACAACAACAGAAATAGGACCTAAAGGGCTAGTCCTTACATTGATCTGTGGAAACGGAAAGACCTAAACCTGGTAAGGCAGAGGATAGGTGAAAATAACTAAGTAAAAGTAATTTTGTGGTCATCTAAAGAGCTGATAAAACTTTCTAGACAGTTGTATGTCTAAAATAATTGAATAACTAGGTAATATGTCTCTTTAAGATATCATCCGATAACAATGATTCCTTTCTGCTAGATATTTAATAGGACCTGGATAGCAGAGGAGAGATTGATCATTTGACCAAGGGTCTTATTAAAAGCCTTACTGCTTGGTACAGGTAGAGTATCCCTAATCTGAAAATCAGAAATCCAACATATCCCAAAATCTGAAACTTTCTGAGTGCCAAAATGACTTCACAAGTGGAAAATTCTACACCTAACCTCATGTGACAGATCACAGTCCAAATTCAGGCACACAACACATATTTAATTCAGCATCCCCAAGAAAAAAAAGATCCTCTCAGCCCCCTTCAGCTGTCATATATCTTTTCCATGCATGCCCAGATTTCCCCATAGAAGCACACCCACAAAGGGTAATAAAATGACATTTGTGTAGGCCAGATGCCCCAATGGCAGGTTCCCCATAATACCTCACATGGGGCCAAGGGCTACATGCATTACTCACTGTTTTTTGTTTGTTTTTGTTTTTTGATTACTTTCATCTCTACATTGTAAAGATATTGCTGAAAACATTAAAAAGTTTTGCAGATACCCCTGTTGAAAACAGTGATATAAAAAAGGAAGTATTCATGTTTATTTATAGCACAGAAAGTCAAGCTGCTGGAAAAACACTGGACAGCAGTGTAAGTGTGAAACATCTTACAGAACAGTATGGTGTTGGAATGTCCACCATATATGACCCAAAGAAACCAAAGGATAAACTATTGATGTTCTATGTTAAAAGTGATGAACAGAAGTTAATGAAAAATAGAAAAGCACTGCAGAACAATAAAAACAAAGATCTCAATCATGTATGAAAAGAGTAGATCCATCAGCAAAATGGTGAACATATGATATGATGGTATGCTGATCGTGAAAAGAGCAAGGATCTATCACAATCAACTGAAAATTGAAGGGAACTATGAACATTCAGCAGGCTGGTTGCAGATACTTAAGAAAAGCAACAGCATTATATTTTTAAAGATTTGTGACAATAAAACGTCTGTTGATCACAAAGCCTCTGATAAATTCTAACAAGTTTGCCAAGGTTGCGCTGATGAAAATCTGATGCCAGAAGAAGGCTATTTGGCTGATAAAATATTGCTGTCTTGGGATTATTGTTCCAGAAAGACATGGACTATAGCTTATAAAAGAGCCTGTAAAGTAATTAAAAATGGCAGCAGCCAATAACTGTGCTAGAATATGTTAATGGCACACCCATGTATTAGTATTACTGTAAATTTGCTGTAATAGGAAAAAGTTTTAATTCTCATTGTTTTCAAGGAGCAAATGTTTTACTAGTCCATTATTATGCTAGCAAAAAGACATGACTCACTAGGGACATCTTTCTAACTGGTTTCATGAACATTTTTACCAGTGGCTCATGCTCATGCAGAAAATCTGGACTGGATGATAACTGTTTGTTATTCCTTAGCAGCTGTTCTGCTCATTCTACAGCTGAAATTCTCATAAAAAATAGTGGTTATGCCACGTACTTTCTCCCAAATGTGACTTCATAATTCATCCATGTGACTAGGGTGTCCTTAGATCAATGAAGAGCAAATATAAAAACACTTTCTTGAACAGCAGGCTAGCACCAGTGAACAGGGTGAGCATGTGGAAGGTTTTCAAAAGGAGTTTAGCAAGAAAGAAGCCATCTATGCTGTTGCCAATACTTGGAACAGAGTGAATAAAGACAGTTGTGCATGCCTGGCACAACCGCTGGCTTGTGACTATGTTCAGTGATAATGATAAACAAGGTCATGACTTTGAAGGATTTTGTATGTCAAGTGAGAAAAAAAATGATGTCTGACCTCCTTATATCTGCAAAAAATACACCTGTGGAGCATGCTTGTGCAATCTGCAGCCCACAGGCCCAGGATGGCTTTGAATGCAGCCCAACACAAATTTATAAACTTTCTTAAGACATTATGAGTTTTTCTGCATTTTTTTTTTTAGTTCATCAGCTATCATTATTGTTAGTGTATATTATGCGTGGCCCAAGACAATTTGTCTTCCAGTGTGGCCCAGGGAAGCCAAAAGATTGGACACCCCTGCTTTAGAGTCTACTAGTAAGCTGAACGAAGTGTGTATTCAAGCTTCTAACACGGATCATGAGGCACGAGGCTCCAGTTATTCATTCATTGACTGATGGTGAAATGGCTGAAATGGCTTGGAATCAAGGTGATTGTGATAATAGTGATGATAATGGTGACATTGTTAACACTGCAGGAAAAGTGTCTACAGGCAAAATGGTGAAAACATATTGTGGGCTTACTGAAGGACTAGAGCAGCATGTATTTATAGCAGAACAACAAATCATGTTTGTAAAATCGAAGAGAGACTCTTGAGACACAAACCATTGTTAACGAGGCAGATAACTCTGGAAGAAACATTTAAAAATGTTATCCAAAAGAACTTCTGTTCATCCTTTGAGGACCCACGTCCTGGTCTCTCAACTGCTTCTGATGTTTCTTCTCACCTGAAAACATACAGTGTACACTAACCTTTTAATCAAAACACAGCATCATAGGTGGAGGTTGAAATCCTGCTGTTGATTGTTGCTGCTGTTGTTTAACAGCTGATATAGGCCTCTGGTGATATCACTGTGCTGCTTACTTACTCTGAACACATTATTTTTTCACTGTATTAATGATATATCATATATTTTAATGTTAAGTACTTATGTGTGTGTAAGTGTACAAAAATGACTGCTTATGAGTAACATATAAATTCAGAGTCAGGAATGATGGTGATGCTAAAGAATCACAGATTGTCCCCATGGGGGGCTGAGATAGTGATACCTTTGTCTTATGATTCAATATACACATGCTCAAAATCAGTAAAATTTTATCAAAATTATTTGTTTTAACAAATATTTTTGTTTCATGCTCAAAACAGCTTCATGCTCAAAATTATTTAAAATATTGTATAAAATTATATCCTCACTATTTACATAATATATATATGAGACATAAGTGAGTTTTGTATTTAAACTTGGGCCTCATCCCCAAGATATCCCATTATATATATATATGCAAATATTCCAAAATCCCAAAATTCCAAAATTAAAAATAATTATTGTCCCAAGCATATCCGGTAAGGAATAGTCAACCTATATTCCGAAGTCTTCATCAGGACAGAGCAGTCAAGTGATAACTTTATGTTACTGAAAGCAGTGAGTCTAAAATCCTAGGCCACTTAATTTTTGTAACCACTTGAATTTTTTCCTTATTTTTATAATAAATAAATACTTCCCAGTTTTACCCAGGGAGATGTCCACATTTTTGCTATGACAATGTACAATCCACATTCTGGTTCTCAGTTTCTTTATTTTTAAATAATGGAAAATAGCAAAGTGCATTTTACAGCAACTTCTAGTTCTAGAATAATGTAATCTGAAATTCTGGAATTAAATTATACCAATCTAAATTATCACTCTGCTTTGGAGAAAAGTAATATTTCTTATAATCTCCCATTCAGAAATTTATTATCCTAATGATTTAATAAAGCCAATGGGGGTAAAAAACCCTAGAAAGGGTGTGTCCTTCAGTGAGAGACAGAAAATCCCAGTAAAGTAAAATCTCTTTTAACAGTTACAGTAGGCAGAATTCTAAAAGGATCCACAATGACCCATGCCCTTTTATAATCTCTTCTCCTTAAGTGTGAGTAGAATCTAAGAATATGAATCATGGGTAGAATCATGGGATATAATTCCCATGATTGTTACTTTATATGGTAAAGGTTAAATGATGTAATTAAGAACCTTAATCCAGGCTGGGTCTGACGTATAATCAGGTGAGTCATTTAAAAGCAAGTTTAGGCTTTCTCCGAGTTCAGAGAAGCCTTAAAAAAGCAAGCTCCAAAAATTAAAGTGAAAAAAAAAAAAAAAAGAAGCAAGCCCCCATGAGTTCTACATCGGCAAGAAAATTAATTCTACCAACAATCAAATAAGCTTAGAAGTGGATTCTTCCCCAGTCAAGTCTTCACATTAGCACTCAATGATGGCTGACCCCTTTATTGCAGTCTGTGAGATCCTGAGTAGAGGACCCAGTTCAGCTGTGCCCAGACTCCTGACTCATGGAAACTGTGAGATACCACATGAGTTGTTTTAAGCTATTAAGTTTGTGGTAATTTGTTATATAGTAATAAAAAGCTTTAAGAGTTTTCCATCCAATTAAAATAACGTACATTATAGACCAAAATATTTACTCTTACAACATAGATGAGATACTTTCCTCCTACATTATTGACCAAAATATTTACTCTTAAAATATATATGACATAGATAATGCTTTAGTGAATTTTCTTCAAGGATATTTCTAAGAGTAATTGCTTTAGTTGGCAAATTTCTTATACCAAGCACAAACATGCCAACCATACTGCCACCTGATGGCATCTGTTCTAGCTGCAGAGATCAGTGGGCATATGGGCTTTGGCAGATTGGAAGTTTTATTACAGCCAGACGAACTCCACTTCCCCTCTCCAACACCCAGTTTTGAGGTTACTGGTGAGCTTTGTCATTGGCACCTGTTTCCTACAGTATTCTAAGTTGGGGGGGAAGCAACACATTTCTGACTCTCAGGACTAAAGTGAGGCATCCAAACTGAAACCTTGTGACATCCCACTCACACCCCAACTTTCACTTCCTTAAGACTTTTAGTGATTTTTCTAAGCGTCCAGATTTTTGCATTAAATCTTTTTCTGTTCAAATTACCTAGCATGGTTTCTATTTTCCTGACCGATGCATAACTGGTCATGACTGAAATATAACAATAATTGAATTAACGTCCTTTTAGTTAATTAGATAATTAATTAGATGACAGCTGTTATTTTATTAGATTTGATAATCATAAGTGAAATCATACAATTCCAAGTTTTTAACACTTGAAAGTTTGAATCCACATTGACACTCTTCCTGATTTCATGATATACTTATAGAATCTCAAACTCTATTATAGCTTATTTATGCCTTTGGCATCTGCAGGAATGCTTTGGAAAGGAAAACATAGTTAAGCCAATTCTGGGATGTGTTTAAAAAGTTAAAGTATCTCAATTTAGAATTCTTATTGCAACTTACTTCTCACATCCCTTCACTTTGGACAGAATCACCATTGTAGGTGAGTTGTTCATGACTAAAATAAACATCTTAGTAGTCTTAGGTATTCCTTTGTCAAACAAGGCAGTTTAGTGTTGAGCACATAGTAGCTTATTTTATTTTTTGGTTATTTATCTTGGTGTAGTTTACAGATTTATGAGTAATAATGCATCACTTAATGTGGTACATAGAGAATTTACAAGTAAATATAAGAACTTATTAAAGTTGTATAAAGAGATAGAGAAGCATACCTCGAGACTCGTAAAATCACAATATGTGCGTGCTTAGCCTCTCTCCTGCTCTTTCAGACTTCCAAGCCTCTCACACAGTTTTCGTGTAACCAATGCTATAAAAACAATAATTCAAAACTTTACCTTCAAGTCATTTACATGAACAAATATTCAATATACATTTCCAATTGGACTTAATTTCTCTACTCTCACAGACTGAGAGGTATGGGTATGTATATTAACAGTCTCACAACTTCCAAGGACTTTCTTAGCCTGTGTGAGACAAGCTATCTCACTGCAACAGGCACACGAAATGAAGGCTTTTGAAAGACCATCTCGTGGTACTGAATATGAAATCTGGTGTCTCACAGTGCAAAGCATAACCACTTAGCTGTTTTCTTTTAAGCTCCATTTCTCCCAACAAAAGGCTATTCTTTAGCTCTGTAGTTCAGTTCACAACAGTATAATGAGAATCTTTGATGTCTAAGCAGGCTTAAATACAGCACAGAAACACAAAGTTCATATCGCTGTATGTGTATATGCGTTTGGTCAAACAATAAATTCTAGGCCTTGAATAGGGATCAGCCAATTTAATGGAGACATCTTATCCATCATGTCTAAAGTACAATTTATAAGAAAACCTGAAAGTTTTTACATCAAAACTTCTGGGAACAAAATGTTAAGAGTTTGCAGTGACAGATTCAATTCAGGGGAGTTTTATGTTTATGATGCTTTTCACTACTTTCTATTACATATCACTTACTGAAAAGGGTATTTAAAAGAACATACAAGAGAAATTTATCCATGTACTGGAATTATTATTAAGAGTTAACCACATTTTAGGATCTCTTAACTAATACTTGTTCTTGAAAAATTAATGTACTGTAATTTCTGCTCTGCAAAAAACAATGTCAAGAGAACAACAACAACAACAACAACAATAAACAACCCAAAGACTGGGAGGAAATATTTGCAGAAGACATATTTGATGAAGAACTGTTATCCAAAATTTGCAAAAATTCTTAAAATTCAACAATTAAAAAAATAAATAGCCAGAATAAAAAATGGACCGAAGATCTTTACAGACACCTCATCAAAGAAGATGGGAAATAGGCATTTTAAATAATTATCCACATTATATGTCATCAGGGAAATGTAAATTAAAATAACTATTAGAATGGCTGAAATCCAAAATACTGACAACACCAAATGCTAGCAAGGATGTGGAGCAATAGGAACTCCCACTCATTACTGGTGGAAATGCAAAATGATATGGCAACTTTGAAAGGCAGTTTGGTGGCTTTTTATAAAACTAAACATAATCTCCCTATATGATCCAGCAATTGTGCTCCTTGGTATTCACCTAAAGGAATTGAAAACATGTCCACACAAAAATCCTCACATAGATGTTTGAAGCAGTTTTATTTATAATTGTCAAAAGTTGGAAACATAGATGTTTGAAGCAGTTTTATTTATAATTGTCAAAAGTTGGAAAAAACCACAATGTCCTACAGTTTGTTCATTCAATGAATGAATAAACAAACACGATTCTTTCAATGAATGAATAAACAACCACAATGTCCTACAGTTTATTCATTCACTGTATACTATATAATTCCAATTAAATGACATCCTGGAAATGGCAAAATGACGGGAACACTAAAATGATCAGTGGTTGATGAGGTGGAGTGGGGGATGGGTTGAATAGATACAATACAGAGGATTTTCAGAGCAGTGAAAATATTCTGTATGATACTATATTGATGGGTACATATCACCATACATTTGGCCAAACCCATAGAATGTACACCAAGAATGTCCCCTAAAGTAAACTGTGGACTTTAGGTGATTATGATGTGTCAGTGTGAGTTCACCAATTGTAACAAACGTACTACCCTTGTGGGGAACATTGATAATGGGGGAGGCTAACCATTTGTGAGGGCAAGAAGAATTTGGGAAATCTCTATATCTTCCTCTTAATTTTGCTGTGAACCTAAAGCTTAAAAAAATATATAAAACTTCTAAATGAAGACATAAAAAAAATTAATGTAATAGAGGAAAGTATTGTGTATAATGGTTCACATTTCACTTTGTCATATAAAGAAGTTTCAGACTTAACAAATAAAAACATGGGTCTCTTTACTGAAAAAAAGGAAGAAATTAAAAAATAATGTTAAGGCTGTAGTTAGAGGCTACCAGCTAGACATTAAGTAGAGATTATGTGTTGGATTCTAGCAAAGCTTGCACTTTTCCAAACCACCACCTGTACCACAAATTAGCTCTGATTGGATATTTAAAAAAATATAAACCCTAAGC
The DNA here is from genome assembly GCF_009828535.3 of Hylobates moloch. Taxonomy (NCBI): domain Eukaryota; kingdom Metazoa; phylum Chordata; class Mammalia; order Primates; family Hylobatidae; genus Hylobates; species Hylobates moloch. The sequence continues at coordinate 128,979,827 of NW_026652278.1, forward strand.
ATCTTATGACAGCAATCAAGAAGAAGCCTGTGTAGGTTGGGCATGGTGGCTCACGCTTGTAATTTCATCACTTTGGGAGGCCAAAGAAAGCAAATGGCTTAGGCTCAGGAGTTCAAGACCAGCCTAGGCAACATGGTAAGACCCTGTCTCTACTAAAAACACACACGAAAAAGAAGCAGGCATGGTGGTGCGTGCTGCTCAGGAGGCTGAGGTGGCAGGATTGCTTGAGTCAGGAGGGTAGAGGTTGTAGTGAGCTGTGATCGCACCATGCACTCCAGCTTGGATGATAGAGTTAGATCCTGCCCCACCACCCCCAACCCCACAAAAAAAGCCCACTGAGCTGGGCAATTCTGCTACCTCCACTAGAGAAACAACTACATGGTTATAATTCACTGAAGGTATGTAATAGAATGCTTGGTTTTAAAACTAAACAGAAGTTTACAAGTAATCCAGCTCAATTTATTCATTTGTATTTATATTTTTATAGGCATAATACAAGCATATGATAAGAAACATCCAAATGAATTCAAACACACATATACATATATAATTTACATTATATGTGTGTTTGTATGTGCATTCACATGTACATATCAATGTGACAACAGTAAAACAAAATTAACAATTTTTATTTCCTACTAAAACAAGGACAAAGTATATACTATGGGGGGGCTATATTTTAAAAGTCTAAATTCAAATTTTACAAGTCTATATAGAGTCTACCAATCTGTTGGATGACACAAACGTTATCACTTATATCAGTGTTTTGCAATACATGGTTTGCAAAACATTAGTGAGTTGTGAGATCAGTATAGTAGGTCATAAAGAGCCTTTTTTAAAAACAAAAAATAGAATAGAATACAAAATAACGGAGTGCATTACTCATGCTTAGGGTAAGTTTTGTTTTACAAAGCTATTTCTTAACTTTCATTTAATTTGTATGTTTAACTTTATTTAATTTAAGCATATATCTGTGTATCCAATTGTAATGGGAAATATAACTTTTACTATAGTCATAGTAAAATGAAACTAAAAAAGTTTCAAAGCCACTTACCACTGATTTCCCTAAGAAATTTATCCTATGGTGAGGTGGAACAAAAATAAGAAAACAAAGTGTGACTATAACTTGAAAGAAATACAATGATAGTAAAATACAATATATATTCATAGAAAATGTCTTTGGAAATGGAATGATAGAAGAACTATTTTGCTAATTAAATGCATCATGGCAAGCCATATCAAAGAGCTTTATATTATGGAGATAGTTTGTGTTATAGAGACAAGATCTCCGTCTCCCCATCAGTTTTTTTCGTAGTAATTATGCCTTTTTGAGGCTCACTGTTTGTTCACAACTCACCTCCATTATCCAGAAACTGAAAAAGAAAATTATAAAAGCATGAAGTATACGAAAAAAATACCACCACCACCCTCTCATTGGTTCCTGATGGTAATGTTAATAATGAGAGAAGAATTCTTGGCACTTCTTCATGCTGGTGTTGACAGAGTGAAGAAGATTATTTTATTTTATATTATTCTCAGCTGCAGGCATTGGATTACAAGCCTTTTAATAGTAGCTTTTCAAATAGATGAAATGGATCTATCTTGAAATAAAAAAATGAATGCTGGCTCTATTCCTTGATGCAAATGACAGCCATTGCTCAGCCTACTGATGTTCCTCTTCTCTTTTATACACTGAGGAGATGAGATTAAAAGAGGACACATGTATTCTAATGCAGGTCCTCCACTAATGCTGTAGCTGGTACAAAATAATGATCAACTGTCTCCAAAAGAGGAGTGGTATATGAAGGGTTAAAAATCAAAATTTGGGACTAAGACTTCGGATAATCAATAACAGTCATAGTAAAACCAACATGCAAAATAATATTTGTGGCACAAATGCAATAGATGATGGAGTAAATTTTTAACGTACAAAAAGCAATGACATTCCCACAAGTTCTGATTAAGCTGTTTTCAGCTAAGTAGTATTAAGTGTAAGTAGCAAGCCTAAGGGTTGCATTGCAGGCAGTCTACTGATCTCAACAATAAATCCTGGATTTATTTGAGAGTTGAGGTTGCAAACTGCAAATCCTGATCACCAATGCTCAGAAGCAAAATTCAAATCCAAATCTAAACTCTGAGCTAGTGTATATTCTCTTTTGAATTAGAAAAACATTACAGATCAAGCTCCCTCCAAATTTAGCCTCCCATTTCTAGGCACAGAAGAAACTATATAATTTGGGGATTATAAAAACCATAACATGAATATCGCGTTGGATTTTGATCATACATAAAAAATGAGTTAATTCCAGAGACATATGCCCTTAGTGAATAAGACATAGAAAATGAAACCTCTTTCTGAAAATAGCTTCTAGATTTATTTGTGATCACTTTTCTGAGTTCCATTTCTATATTGAAATTAAGCTTCTTAATTTTCTTCCCTGTAGAAAAAAAAATGGTGTGCCAAGTTTTATGATGCCATTAACAGAGTCTTTGATTGCTGAAGTTGCAACAGCATAAATTGTCATGTCTGTGACAATAAAAACTGACCCTTGGAGATTATATATTTCTAAATGTGGTATTATCTACACACACAGAGTGAAAATAGAATTGAGACAAGACATGTGACTGGATAAATCAGTCTAAAGACCATGCCTGCTATTTGAATCAAGGGCAGTCTAAAATTTTCTAGATCATGTCTAAATTAAAAAATAAAGCTTCTGTGCATTAGCCCAAAGTTTTACCTCTTGAATATGATATCATTCCTTAAATCTCAAGAGAAAATAAAGTCAGATAATTATTTATTATTTAATAGTTAACACTCATTCAATAATTTCTACCAATCATAAACTGCTTACTAGCCTTTACCTAAACTTTCCTGCTTAATTATCAAAACACCTGAATATCCATACGATGGAATAATTATGTCACACAAAACAACAAGAGTAAACTTTAAAATCTTTCTAAGTGAAGGAAGCTGGACACCAATGTGTATGTAACATATGATTGCCTTCATATGAATTTTTTTTTTTTTTTTTTTTTTGAGACGGAGTCTCACTCTGTGGCCAGACTGGAGTGCAGTGATGCGATCTCGGCTCACTGCAATCTCTGCCTCCCGGTTTAAGTGATATTTCTGCCTCAGCCTGCCAAGTAGCTGGGATTACAGGCGCACGCCACCACACCCAGCTAATTTTTGTATTTTTAGTAGAGACGGGGTTTCACCATGTTGGCCAGGATAGTCTTGATCTCCCGATCTCGTGATCCACCCGCCTCAGCCTCCCAGAGTTCTGGGATTCCAGGCGTGAGCCACTGGGCCCGGCCCATATGAATTCTTAAAAGATGAAACTACAGTAACAAGAAGATCAGCGGTTGCCAGGGACTGGGCTTCAGGGAGGAAATGACTACAAAGTGGCAACTGGGAACTTTTTAGGGAAATGCAAATATTCTGTATCATGCTAGTGTTGGCAGTTATGCTACTGTATACATTTATCAAAAGTTATCACAAAAAGACCTACATTATATTGTATAAAAAGTATACACCAATAAAGTTGCTTTTGAGAATTAAAAAAATCACTTCAGGCCGGGCGCGGTTGCTCACGCTTGTAATCCCAGCACTTTGGGAGGCCGAGGCGGGCGGATCACGAGGTCAGGAGATCGAGACCACGGTGAAACCCCGTCTCTACTAAAAAATACAAAAAATTAGCCGGGCGTGGTGGCAGGCGCCTGTAGTCCCAGCTACTCGCAGAGGCTGAGGCAGGAGAATGGAGTGAACCTGGGAGGCGGAGCTTGCAGTGAACCGAGATCTCGCCACTGCACTCCAGCCTAGGTGACAGAGTGAGACTCCGTCTCAAAAAAAAAAAAATCACTTCAGATGAATGTTATACATCTATCTTTTTTTTGTTTGTTTTAAAGAACAGACTGAGGTTGAACTTGAATAACTTGCACAAGGTCACAGTCAGTGTACTAAACCCACACTTGATCGGCCCCGAGATCATGAACTCTACACAGTCAGGTAAGCTTTCTCCATTACCTCTTCTGCATCTACGACTTGTGTCTTGTATAGAAGAGACATTCGACACACACTTATAAGGCATATATAAATAGGTGCCTGGAAACCCAAGTTCTGTCTCCTCTATGGCACAATCTTGTGTCATAGTAGATTGTCTCTTCTCATGGTATTCTATTTCTTTAGGAAAATTTGAATTGAAAAAGCAAAAGTTCCCCCAAATGGTGAAGATGGTATATCAATATAATAAATTTCTCATAAACTATTAAATGAAATGCTATAATATTTACCTTTCAAATCAGAAGTAATCTATTCTGGAGGATTGGAAGTATGACTTTCTTGTTGGTGGCAATTCCCTTGCTTTCTTATGCATTTCTGAATAAGGATTTCAGAGATTTATATGAATATTTTCTTTTTAGGATGATATACTTGGGCCTTTCTCTCTATAGATCTCTATAATGAGTTTCATCCAAGATTTGCACACATTGAACACGGTGTAACTGTTCAATGTCTGTTCAAGAGGCCTAGCCTTGACCTGTCTGATTTTCATTCTGTTTATAAATGACCTTGCATCCTACTGCATACTCTCTGAGCATACCCAATGTTTTTGGTTTTCTTTCTCAGATTTCAGATGCTGCAATCTCTCCTTGCATCTAAAACACCCAAGTTTACCAGACAGAGTTTCTTATAAACAATTTAAATGTGGTTGTCAAAAATCCATGCCAGCTGCTTCAGCTTCCTTTACAATATTCAGGGTAATTAACATCTGCAAACTGCAAGGAAATACAATTTCTCTCTTTCTCTTGCTCTGTGTCTCTGTCTCTCTTTTCAAAGACTTCCAGACTTAATACTTGTGTTTATTTCAGGTTGATGAAAGGTATAATTTAAAGAATAGCCTTTCTTCTCCTTTCCTGCAAAATCAGCAGCTTTGAATAGGGATAAAGATTGCTTCTGTATGAAGATCATTCAAGATGCCATTTTAAAACAGAAAATAGAATCAGACATAAAAATGCAGAAGTGGGTTTGGATTAGAAGCATTTCTTTTCAAGAATTGTAAGTCTTGTGCTATTCACTAGCTGGAAAATATCTTCAAATTGTCTATTGTATTTGCATTTAATGTAAGGAAGAAAAACATTCAAAGCAATACCAAGAGCAATGGAGCAATAATCATGTGTACATGAGTGAAGAAAACTCACTCCACCCCAATTATTTAAAAACATGCAGCTAGTCATTTCATGCCTTGCAGGAGGTGTATGATGTGGACACAGAATCCAAGAAGAAAGAGAATGTATTATTCCAAGTGCTAGCTTGGTTAAACTACTAATAAATCCGTCTTAAAAAAGAATTAGGGATGCCTTTCCTTGTAGCACTTGACTTACAGGCTTCAGATGCATCAATTCATGTGCACCATTGTACCTGTCACTGACAGTGGTTAGAAGTTGAGATGCTTCCCCTCCAGTAAAAACACTGCGGTGCTTTTTTATTTTTTATTTTTTAAATTTTTTTTTTTTTAATTTTTTTTTTGAGACGGATTCTTGCTCTATTGCCAGGCTGGAGTGCAGTGGCATCATCTTGGCTCACTGCAACCTCCACTTCCCAGGTTCCAGTGATTCCCCTGCCTCAGCCTCCCAAGTAGCTGGGATTACAGGTGCATGCCACCACACCCAGCTAATTTTTGTATTTTTAGTAGAGACGGGATTTCACCATGTTGTCCAGGACAGTCTCGATCTCCTGACCTCGTGAAGAAGCACTTGGCCTCCCAAAGTGCTGGCATTTCAGGCGTGAGCCACCGTGTCTGGCTACTGCAATGCTTTTTATACTAGAAAATGCTGATAAGGAAACTGAGATTGGTTGAGGAACGAGGATAATAATTTTTTAGGAGTCTAAAAATTATAGTGTACATATATACTCTAGGTGACAGTACAGATACATTTTGACAGCAAGCAATTCAGAGTAAACCACAAAGGAAAACGAACATAAGAGCTTCCTGAAATAACTTAGGAGAGCCATATTTGGCAAGTAAAAATACAGAACACAGTTAAATTTCAACTCTGTGTAAATTAGATAATTTTTAAAATACAAGTACTTCTATGACTATTTGGAAATGCACTTACAGTCCTAAACTCTTGTTTGTCTGAAATTTAACTGGATGTTCCATATATTATCTGTCAGCCCTAATTTTGGTATAAAAAATAGTGTAAAAGCAACGCTATGAGTAACTCTGCAAGTACTAAATTGACTTCAAAACTAATATACCAAGTATTAGGAACCAAGCAATCAGTGTTTGGGGACAAGAAGATGAAGCTTTTATTTGTCCAGTGAACAGCAAGAAAAATAAAAATATTGAGTTGTTTGTAATAAAAGCAGAAAATTCAATTAAATAAATGAACTTTAGAAGAAATAATATCTTCTTATTGTTTTAAAATATCCTTAGTTGATGAAATAAAAAAAGATGACATTACAACATTGGTCCTTCTTTTTCAGGTCTGTAAAATCAAGAAGTATTAGTAATTCTACTGATGTTTTTTCATCATCTGAAGTAGTATTGTTTTGTGTCTGGTTAGCGTTAAAATAAGAAAACTGTGTCGAACATAGACACACACACACACACACACACACACACACACACACACACACACCCCTTATATTTCATAGCAGTTTAAGATTCACAGAAAAATTAAGTGACAGGTACAGAGATTTCCCATATGCCTTCTGCCCGACACATGTACTGATCCTCCTCGACTTAGGATAGGGCTACATCCAGATAAACCTGTCCTAAATTAAAAACAGTAAGTCCAACGTGCATTTTCAACTTCTGATATTTTTAATTTAGCCTGGGTTTCTCTGGACTTAACCCCACTGCAAATGGAGGACAGTACTAAATGCATATTGCTTTCATACCATCTTAAAGTTGAAAAATCGTAAATCGAGCAATTGTAAGTTGGAAAATGTCCACACAGCCTCTCCCGTTATCAACATCCCCACCACTGTTTTACTGTGTAACCTGTGTCCACATGATTATAGTTCTTTTTCTGCTTTGGCCTAATCACCACCACACTGAAGAAAAACTACTCTGCTATTATTTGTAATAAAATCTATGCCCCTCCCAATATAGGCTTGTGCTCTTAATTTACTACTGATTATAATGGCCATCTAGACTTGAACCACTTAGGCCCTTGATAGCTACCACCTTATTCCAATTTACTGTCTCCTATGCAGCTGTAACAGCCTCTTAACTGATTCCTCTCTTTTAACTGTTCCACTTCTGTTTACATGAAGTAGCTCTCTGATATTTTAAAAACACAATCGGATAGTATCACTTCCTTATTCAAAACCTTTTAGTGGACTCTCATCACCCTTAGAATAAAATCCCAATTAATGACCAAGCCCTAATGATTTAGACTTTAGTACTTCTTGAGCTTGATTTCTATCTCTCCCTCCCCCCACTGTCTCTTGTTTCTCCAATGTGCCCGTAGTTCATCCCCTCTGCAAGGCATTATCTTGCTGTTTCTTTTCTTTTCTTTTTCTTTTTTTTTTTTAGAGACGGGGTCTCATTCTGTCACCCAGGCTGGAATGCAGTGGTGCAATCCCTGCTCACTGAAACCTCTGCCTCCCAAGTTCAAGCAATTCTCCTGCCTCAGCCTCCCAAGTAGCTGGAAGACATGTACCACCATGCCTGAAAAATTTTTGTATTTTTAGTAGAGACGGAGAGTCACCATGTTGGCCAGGCTGGGCTGTTTATTCTCTATTGAACTTTTTTCTGCAGATTATTTTTTCATTGCTCATTTGCTCTGCTCATTCAAGTCCGGGCTCTGCTATTACTGCTTCAGAGATTCTTTTGCTAATCACACTGTATATGTAATAAATCATCACCTAGCCCCATATACACTTTACACACTTTACTTTTATCTCCTTATCTTTATTTTTCTTACTAGTAGTTCTAAATACCCCAAACTAGTTATTTGTTTTATAACTCTACACATTAGAAAATGAGGGCAGTTGGCTGGGCGCGGTGGCTCATGCCTGTCATCCTGGCACTTTGGGAAGCTGAGGTGGGCAGATCACCTGAAGTCGGGAGTTCGGGACCAGCCTGACCAAAATGGAGAAACCCTGTCTCTACTAAAATACAAAATTAGCCAGGCATGGATGGCACCTGCCTGTAATCCCAGCTACTCGGGAGGCTGAGTCAGGAGAATCGCTTGAACCTGGGAGACGGAGGTTGCAGTGAGCCGAGATCGCCCCATTGCACTCCAGCCTAGGCAACAAGAGCAAAACTCTATCTCAAAAAAAAAAAAAAGAAAATGAGGGCAGTTAAAAAATAAGCTTGTGTCTCCAAGTCACTGCTTTAGCCCCATTACCTAGCATCTAGTAGGGGCTCAATAAATAGTTGTGAAATGAGTAAATAAATTGAACATTCTTTGGCATAGAAGCCCAGCCTAAGTCTCTTAAGAGCCTGTACCAAAAGACGAAGTGAGTAAAATGATCTTGGTTATATTTTGAATTACCCCTTCCTTATGATCACACACTATGCCTTCTTATTCATTCATTTTCAAAAGAATTTTAGTGTCTCTTGGGAACACTGACCTGGAGGTTAAGAAGCATCCATTGCGTAAAGGTATTTGTTCCAGGGGTTAAAGGAATATTCATGCAAATTGAGCTTTACTTCTTGTGCTACTAGCCTGTCATATTTTACCAAACCAAAAAAGGAGATTATAAAAGACATACAGCAATGTCCTTATTCTAAAATTCTTGCTCTAACTGTACAAATAAAAATGAAAACTTTCTCACGAGCCAGAATAATTGTTCTTCCAACTAATTTAACAGGAATTTAATAAAGATACTTAAGTATTGTTTTCCCAACTGGGGCCAAAATACATTCCATAAATATAAATCACCTAAGATCATTTTGTTTGAGGGTTTCTTGCACTGAATGATCCAAACAGATCACAGCATCATTGAATAGCATGGAAGAGAGGGTTTCTACACGTTAGACATAAACATGCAGGAAAACTCAAGGATGAGGGAGATTTTCCAAGGCGCTGGTCATACATAACATGAAAAGCATCAATAGAATATGCCTAGCATAGAGTAGCTGTTCAATAAATATTTGTTGAATAAATAAGAGAATAAAAAATACTTTAACTCACGTTTCCTCTTTGAAACATTTGAAAAGCTGTAGTTTATTGAAAATACGGAGTCTGGAAGCTCACAAATTTTTTTTTTTTTTTTTTTTTTTCCACAAAATGCAAGAGTCTATTTTAATTCTCCACCATTTCGACCTAATAAAGGCCTCCTTGAAATAATCTCTTCATTTGTTATTCTGACACTGCACAAACCTGAGTCCCTTTTCAGTTTTTGTGTTTTCTTCCTACTCTATCCCTTTTGATTTCTTCTCTCCCTCCTACTATCGCATATGTCTAAGATTCCCTGTGGCCATGTATTTACCCATGGCCCTTTAAGTTCACTTTCCCAGAGAGTTCATACATTTTCATAGCTTTAAATATTTCCTCTATGCTGATGACTCAAATAGCATTTCCAGTCCTCACTATTCAATGATGCTTCAGTTCCAAGACTCAAAAATCCTGCTGCCAAATTTCTGATTCCAAAGAAAAATGTTTTTCAAGAATTTGCAGTGAGTCCACTTTGCCCCCTAAGTGATATTTATGCAAGGATGCTTAGAATTTACAGCGTGTTTCTTTACTTGTTTTTCCCAGTATGAACCCTGACTTATCATTACTTTCAATGCCTTCTCCACAGCCATGTCCATGGTTTCATGAAGCTATTTTTCCTTCTCAGAAAACCTCCCACTCTTCACTAAATACACAAATCCAGCAGACTTTTAAAATGCCAGGACCAATGGATGATTTGCTGTTTAAGCCAGGGAAAAAGAAAACCAAAAAAACAAAACATGGGGCATGGAAGGAGGAGAATTGGTTTTCTATTTCAGTGAGTGACCCCAGGAAAAACTTCTCCCTAGGCCTTAGTTTTAACAGCACAAGGTATTGTGGGTGTTAATTACGTGGTCATGTTCAGTGTTATTAGCTCTTTTTTATCTGAATGTAAATATTCACTTAGAATAATTTGCCTTCTTCCCCCCATTACACTCTCTGTGCAATCTTACTATTTTCCAACCTTAGCAATTCACCTGTTCTCCATAGGTTTTACTAGTGGAGATGGAAATACTCAAAATAAAAGTCTACATGATTATGACATTCTTACTTATAAGAACTCACCTACAAATGCTCAACTTAAATTTTAAAAAATCTTTATATGTTACCAAAAATAAAAACAAAAATCTATCCATCGCATGAAAACACTATGTTTTTTAGATAATTATTGGCTTAGTAAACTTAAAGCATCTAGAAATGAAATATTATTTTCTTCTAGCAAAAGAATTAAAATAACAAATGCTGATTTGATATTTTTGTCATCTAAACCAAAACAAAGATTTGAGGCTAAGCTTTGTTGGCCCACATCTCTAGCCACTGCTGTGATCAGTATGTGATCACTTTCCTCAGATTTGATTGATCATTATATAATGTTAAATATTCTAGTTGTTTCTAAGAAAAAATATCTCCTAGGGATGAAAAACTACCTAATTTTATAAAACGACTCAGATAGAAAAAGCCCTCTTCTCAGTAAGAAGCAGTGGCTGTTAGTCTTCTTATGGTAGGGTTTTCTCTTGATAGAAAAAGCACACCTAACATCAGGCCAGGCCACTGCTCATTGTGGTTAGGTTACATGATACCACATATATCGACCCCCTTGTACTATAAGGACTACATCACTGTAGAGGAAAGCTGGAATTAAAACTGTGTGTCTGCACGTGAGAGGGAGGAATAAAGAGAATATGTGTGTGTTGTGTAGATGTGTGTAAACATGCTATTCTATTCAAATGCAAATGGAACTAAAAATAAATTCATGGGTGGCAGAGTGAGTGGAGTATGAGGTCTTAACTGTCAATAAACTCAAAGGCTTTGAGAGTTCTGAACATGTTAGTGAGAGCAGTGGAAGGAAGAAACTGGTCAAGCAGGCAGTTAGAGTGGGTCCTTGGTAAAACTCCTTCAAACCAAGAATAGCCTGAAAGTCAAACTGCAAGCCCCAGATAAGGAGCCTGTGGTCTTGAATGGAAACACTTACTCTGTGAACACAGATGAACAAATTCCACTACTTTTTTAGATACATTCTCTCTCCTTGATCTGCCTTAGTCTCCTGCTTTTCACCTATTTTACATACGCCTACCTTTCTGTGATTGGCTGCTGAGAGAATCTTCATTTACATAGGGTGAATCATTACTCCAGCCCCTGATTGGTCCTGGGCCAAGGTCCCAGCCAAGCCTTCATTACAGCCCCTGATTGGTCCTAGGCCGAAGTCTTGGGCTAAGCCTTTACCTCTGCTTCCAACTGGTTCTTTTCACTATCATACCTCTTTCTGAGAGGTGCTTTCTCCAAGATGGCCTTCAGACCAGTCAGCATATTCCTCCCTCTTCCCAGTCCATAAAAACCCCTGGACTCAGCTTCATAGCTTGCAAACCTCTTTCAGGTCCCCTCTTTGCTGAGAGCTTTTCTGTTCCCTAATGAATCTAACTCTGCCTTGCTCACTGTCCATTGTCTGCATGCCTTAGTCTTCTTTGTCGTGGGATGAGAACCCAGAGCTCACTGGTGGTAGGATTAAAAGAGCTGTAACGCTTCCTCCCACTCGCAGAACAACAGGAGTGAAAAAGCTGTAACACTGACACTGAGAAATGCAGCACATTTAATTTTAAGAGATAGTATCCATATTGATTTTCCCCAGAAATTCAGGAAATATCTAGACATAGAAAAGCATTACCTATCTGGGACTAAAGAAGTCAATATTTTCAATGTCAATAAATAGAAAACAAAAAAGTAAGATGCCATAAGGAGTTCAGCCATTGCTTCCAAAACTGAGATGTCTTATGTAATGAATTTACTTAATAATCTCAAATCACTGGTAACAAACACAAATTTTTTTTTTTCAGTAACTGTCCACATCTATGCAATATTGAAGCTCATATTATGGGTGGATAAAAACTGTATTTGTTATTAATTCTTTGGCCCAATCTCCTTATGTTCATCCACTTTCAATTATTCAGTCTCATCTTAGTTTTCACTCATCTCTATTCATTTTAAAAATTTATTTCTTATTCTAAAATATATTCATTTTTCCTTCAGTTAAATATGAGCTAAAGTTCTAATGGCTGCAAGATAGGATGGGTTTGATGTGGCTCTCACACTTCTTCCTATCTTCTTTCCTTGGTACCAGCTTCTCAGTTATTGATGAGGGGAGAAGGAGAAGGAAAACACAGATCCTTGCTTATCTGACAGCTACAACACACCACTCTCTTTCCCCACCCACTGCCCATCCCCACTGTTCTAGTGTTTTGTTTACAGGTTCAACAGAGAGATATGGCAGCTCACTCTGAGCAGTGGCCTTGGGCATTGGTAGTTTCTTGAGAGTTTACCTACGTTCTTCCAGCAGAATTCCAGGATGTGTATGGTCTCAAGTAGCAAATCCTCTCTGCAGCAGTCTCAGCAAAACTGGATCCTGATTGCATCCATCCTAGGGTTAATTCTAGGGTGGGCACCCGCAGGATCCCATCCCACACTGCTTGGGAAGTGAGAGTGTGGCCTCTGCCCCCGGCCCCTCTGCTGGGCCTCTCCCAGCATGCTCTCCCACAGTTTGCTTCTCTACTGTTTCATTAGCACAAGGCATGGTTACAACCAGAGTTCTAAAAATGTAACACAGTAAGTTTTACTTTCCTGAGTCTTCCCTCCAATTAGCTTGGGAAAAGTAAAGCAGCTACTAGATTTCAAGGGACTACGGTTACATCTTTGTACGGGGTAGCATTGCAGAATTAGGTAATGTTTTGTTTTCATTCATAAAGACAGAGTTTTCAAGCTGACAAAAATCTTTCTCTTCTTTTTTATCTACTTTGCCTGTAAAGTTTCCATGACTTATTATATAAGACAATTAATAACTCTTGGTATCTTAGCATTTTTATGGCCAAGAAAGGCAGAACTGTGCACTTCGCGCTAGACAATCGGACTTGAAGCTCAGCAGGCATGTGATTTTGTAATAATGTCAAAGGAACAAATAGTTTTCAACTCGTCATGTTTATAGTGATGATTCCAGGCAGTTGTATTAGTTGATTTTTTTAGTCTGTTTTTGAAAAGTTTAGTCTTGAGGTTTGATTCCTGAGAGAGAAAAAAGTACTTCATGCATCTTGAAGCAGGATGGCATTAAATTTCCTACTTCCTTCTCATTGTTTAGTTTAGCTGGTCAACACTAAGGGCTAACTGTGAATTGCCTTGGGAGTTTTAGGGAGGTTAACTATTGAGTTTCATCTCTAGATTCATGTAAAGCATCTGCAAATAATCAAGATACAGAAAGAAGCTCAGAATGGAGGCAGCCTTCGGGATTTGATTTAGCTAAACCTTCCTGTGAGCCACATTTCTTTGTTTACATACATTCCTGCTCTGAAAGCCAACTTCCTGTCATAAAGCTGCATACCAAATTTGAGTATTTAGAAAACAGTGTGGCTCAAACCGTTATAACGCTGGAAACAGACTTCAAATAATTATTGTTTTTAAAGGATATGCTATAAAATGCAGCACCTCATTCTAACATTCACAATTTAAATTATTTTCATATAACCGCACACACTTTTAGCACACACAGAGAGAGAGACAGAGAAAGTGAGTGAGTGAGAGAGAGAGAGACAGAGAAAGAGAGAGAGAGAGAATCAGTGCCATTCTCTGCACAAAAAATATCTCTCAGGATAGACCTTGTTTGGAGACACCAAAGAGACAATACAAAGACTGAAAAGGAATGGAATTTATTTTTCAAAAGTGATAAATCCTTGAGAGAAGACACAGTGTATGACCAATCCCATATGGTATAAATTTCAGCAGTACAAGTTTCTCAGATGTCTTGGTTCCTTTGGCTCCTTCAGTGTATTGTCCTTTTATCAGTTATTTTCCACTTTCTAGATCTATATCTCTCTTCTTTTTCAAAATATTACTCAATACTTCCTTACCTGCTTCATCTTGATATTTCATTCTCTCTCCCAACAAATCTCTTCTTTTTCCTCCGTGATACCTGTTTTTAGCATATGCTCTAGGTCCATAGTTACACTCCTCCTATTCTAGCCTGCTACTCTCCAAGATAGAATTCATGAGGCTCAGTTTCAAGCCTATGACTAGATCTTATTATATTTAATTAAATCAAACCTCAGCTACCACCCAGAAGTTGTATTTTGCAAGGTCATTGATGAACTGCCTGTTATTAACTCAAAGAACAATGAGCAGTTTTCACCATGTATTTATTATACTCTCTGTAGAATTTGGATCTGTTTGCAGCACTCTTCTTGAAACCTTATCCATCCTCAGTCTCTATGACATTGTTGTTTCTGGGTTAATCATCATTGTGGGCTCCACTTCTTCCATCAGACTTTAAATCTTGAGGTTTTCTAGGATATCATTTTTAGATGTTGTTTTCTTTCTAAGCTGCAGGTGTTTTCTGTTTCTCTTCCATGGTTCTAGCAATAAGGTAGATGCTGATGATTCCCAAATCTACATATATAGCCTGTGGTTTTCTCTCACTTTTTGTATCCTTTGAGTGACCAATTCCTACCAATCTTACCTGCAAATCTCACTTGGATCTATGATTTATCTCTATATTCTATCAGAGAAACAATATAATATAAAGGGCCCTGGACTCAGACTATCCCTCTGTGCAAGTCCTGGCTCTGCTTTTTGCTACCGGCATAATGGTAGGTAAGTTATTTAACCTCTCTGTCTCTCATCTTCCACATCAGTAAAATGAGGATGGGAAGAGTAACTTACTCACAGGATATGCTGATGTTATAACCATTACTATAGTTCATTTCACCATCTTTTTTTTTAATTTTTTTTTTTTTTAGGCCTTGCTTTGTCATCTAGGCTGGACTGTAGTGGTGCTATCACGGCTCACTGCAGCCTCAAACTCCTGGGCTCAAGTGATCCTCCTGCCTCAGCCTCCCAAGTAGCTGGGACTATAGGCACGTCCCACCACATCCAGAAAATTATTTTATTTTATTTTATTTTATTTTATTTTATTTTATTTTATTTTATTTTTGTAGAGACAGTGTCTTGCTATGTTGCTCAGGCTGTTTTACAGCTCTTGACATCAAGCAATCCTCCCACCTTGGCCTCCCAAAGTGTTGGGATTATAGGCATGAGCCACCATGCCTGGCCTCACCATCATTTTAAAATCTCAGTTGTAATAATCCCCTAACAGGTTTCTGTGCCATCTTGGCTGTTGTATAATTAAGCAGCAAAAGAGTCGACTGATCTTCCTAAAATGTGATATAATCTTTTTGATGCATAGAATTCTGGGAATGCTCCCATTAATTTCACAATATAACCCTGATGGGCCACATTCTACATGATATGATTTTTGCCAAACTCTTGAATCTAGTCTATTGACACAGAAGAGAATGGAGTACATCACATTCTCCTTCAAATTTCAACCAGCAATTATGATCCCATATATCCAACTTCTTCATAATAGAATTATTTTCCCTTTAACAAAAATTTCTACATAACTATTTCTTAAGCTGCACTGTAAACAAATAGGCAAGGTCAAAATGAGATCTAATAATTTTTGTTGGGGGCAGCCAAGTCATATACTGAGGCAGAAAACTTGAAATGCAAATATCATCACACAACAGCTATGCATGGCCACCTATCATTTATATTCTTTATTTGTCAGACCTCCTTTACATTTTGTTCCTAGTGTTTCATTTTACACTGTCTTGCTTCACTGTACTGCAACAATAACCATGGACGTGAAATAAATTGATTGTGCTCAACAGACATAGAGTAGATAGCGGAGGTAATTAAGTATAGAAGTAAATCTTCCTACAAAACCAAAATTGACATTTTTTTCCTATCATCTTGAAACTTTTGTTACTCCACTTTGAAAATGATATTTGCTTAAGAAAAAAAAAAAGACAGCCTAGTATGTATTACAGTAATGTGAGTTCTAAAATTAGGCACTCAGGATAATCATGAATTAGTGTCCTGAGAGCAATTGTGGTTGTGGAAAAAAATAATAAAGTTAATTAAAACAGTATTTTAGAATATACATATGTACCATACTATACTGAGTATTCCAAAGGATGTGGAAATAATATTTTTTCTGTCCATTTTGGGCACTTTATATAGTGTATTTTTTTAATCTAAAGTAATAAGTTCAAAATTTAAAGTTCAAAATAGTGTTGAGTATTTCCAAAGACTTTATATATAATAAACAGAAACACAGAAAGACACAATCACTGTATCAATTTCCATATCGCTTTTTAAAAGAATATTTATTTATTTATTTATAGACAGAGTTTTGCTATGTTGCCCAGGCTGGAGTGCAGTGGCACCATCTCAGCTCACTGCAACCTGTGCCCCCAGGTTCAAGTGATTCTCATGCCTCAGCCTCTCAAATAGCTGGGATTACAAGCATGGGCCACCACGTCTGGCTAATTTTTACATTTGTAGTAAAGGCAGAGTTTTGCCATGTTGCCCAGGCTCGTCTTGAACTCCTGGCCTCAGGTGATTTCATGCCTCCACATCCCAAAGTGCTGAGATTGCAGGCATGAGCCACTGCACCTGGCCAACTTTCTTCCTGTTAGTTGACTTGACATGAAATGCTTGGGGCAATTTTACCAAATAAAATAAGTAATCTATAACCTATAATTTTCAAACTCCTTGTCCAATGTTTCAGATGAATTACAGTAATGTTGTTTAGTTATTATCAGTATTTTTAGGTATTGATGCAAAAATATTGTGTAAACTTACCTTCTCAACAGAATTAATTATATGTTTATTTTAAAATGTTACTTAAAGTGCATTCTCAAGAAACCATCATTTCTCAGAGATGGTTAGCATTGCACATTTATTTTTCTAGTAATGGAATGGATTGATTATTGGCAAATTTTCATATTATGTGTTTTGTATTTTTTAGAAATAACTAATTTAAAGCTTCTCTAAGAAATAACATTTTAATACATAATATTTAATATATTTGTTGCATGTCAATATTTGCAGATGCATGACGGATAATTATTTTCACACTATTTATCAAAAACAAAACTAACTAAAAAACCTTTTACTTTGTTTACAAATGCTATTTAAGCAGCAGTGCATGTCTCCTCACATTTGAGAATATTGATTGGGTCTTGAAGACAGAATAACAGAAGTGCCAGAACTCAAGCATTTTGCCAGGAGTGGTGCTGCCTCATCAGTCCTTAGATCCAGGCAGGGAGACTGTCAGCAGAACTGCTCCAAAGTTTGCTTTGTGAAATGCAGATAAGTGGTCTCCTAGGTAAGTAAGACTCAGACAATAAAGCTTTATAGATTGCAAGCAGCACCTTAATTGCGTTTGAATATGAACTGGAAGTTGATGCAGTTCTCTGCGGTAAAACGAAATTTAGATTATGAAGTAAGCATGTGCTTTATTCTGTACCCTTAGAAACTTCAGCATAGATGCCAGCATCATATTAATATTTGATCATCTTTAATATTTAAAAAGTTTTAATTTTGAAACAATCAAGATGCACATACAACATATTATCTTCTTAGGTGTTCATTATATTCTTATACACGTGCTTGGCCAGATGTAAAGAAATATATTGCGTATAAGGAGAATAACTATATATCAAAACATTCTATGTCACTCTAACACACACCATCCAGTTCCTTTCCTTTGCTGTATTTTCTACTATGTTACATTATGACACTATTTATAGAGCTTTTAAAAACTTGTTAATGAACATCTTTCTTATCATTTAGACTATAAGTTCTTTGAAGTCAGGGTCCATATCTGCTTTGGTTTATTACTAAATCTAATTAAGAAACACTTCAGTCTCTGCAATTGGAGTAACAAAAAAACTACCAGTTTAATGAATTCATATGCTTTCAATATTGCTTTCAAAGTAGGAGACAGTTTGATTAAATCATATAGCATACCGTACAACCACGAAATACACCAAATACGTGTTTGCTTTTAATATCTAGAAATGTTAAACCAATAATTTCTTTATAAAAATTCTTATATTCTTATTAGGAAAACTAATTTTAAAAAAGCTATTTGTACCACAGAAAATAGTGTATATAACACTAAAAATAGAAAAAAAATACATTTAGAATTTCATATATTAGCAATATTTTTCCAGAATGTATCCTGATACTCTTTGATAAAAAAGTAAGATAGAAAAATAATATGGTTATGCCTTGTGTATAAAATAATAAAACTGCTGACACATCATTATTCTAGGTTTACATACCTTTACTTGCCTGGTCCCTATTGTGTAACAAATAGTATGAGTTTGTAAAATGACTGGCTAGGGAAAGGGACAAAATTTGTATCCATGAAGTATGCAAAAATTAACAGACCCCCACAGGCATGAAACTCTGGCTTTCACTGTGTTAGTTCAAGGCCTATCCCAGTGGAGCAAAGCAGCAAGGATTTGGGGTCTGTTTCTTTTCTCACACATCTTTTACAGCTCATCATTGCACTCTGCTTTTTCATGCGATTGAAACGTGGAAATTCTTCAACTTTCTTGTTGAATAACATTTAAACTCTAAAGCACATCCAATTTCTTAGTATAAGCATATGTTCAAGACCATTTCCTAATATAGAATAGATATGCCTTCTGTTTTGATTACATTCTGCTTCACTTGGTTATTTTCCTTTGGACCACCCTGGAACCGCATTTTAATGTAGACAGCTCTCCAATATTTACATAGGAATATAAATAAAAATTATTTCTGTCTTCTTTAATAAATCTATTGCTACTGTTACTACTGGCTTTTCCACTCTAACTTTCCATTTTTCTTATTTGATTGCAACCAAAATTCTTGATTTTAGAGCTGGTCTCTTTTTCTCATGCATACATCACTTAATTTTGTGTTTCCTTACAGATGAATTTCCCCAACTGAGTTTTGTGTTTCCTTTGTTGACATTCAGTATCTCAAATAACACCTGTATATACTGGTTGATTAAGAATTTTCCTATAACTATATGTTGAATAAATAATCTTAAAAATTCAATTCACTTACTTTCTGAAAAATTATATTTATATACATGTATATAAATATAAAGATACATACATATATTATATATATGTTATTCAAAATCACCATAGTAGAGGTTTTATGAAAGGTGTGTGTGTGCTACAGTTTGTTTATATATACTATATTAATCCCTCGTTTATCCAGTTAGTCTTATTGAATCTAGAAGATCTAAAATAAAATGTACTGAATTGAGAGTGTCAAATAGTATTCGAAGACAGTGTATGTCATAAGCTTAGAACTACCACAGTGTTTTGGAAAATGGTCAATAAATAACATTAAGCTTCAACTTCAGTGCAGGAGAATGCAAGGTTAAAAGTCACTCACCCTCTATTTTGACGTAAACCATTAATGAATCGTAATCAGACAGAGAACTTCATCATACACTTTGGTGTAATAAGATTTTATTTGTCATAATACTTTGTTAACAAAGAAAAGGCTAGAGACATCACACAATATACCTATTACAATATACCCATTTTTCATTAATTTTAATTCAGGGGGTACATGTGCAGATGTAACAGACCTGCACATGTACCCCCTGTATCTTACATTAAGAAAAAAAAGGAAGGCTAGAAAAATAGGATGTGAGGATGGAGGGAGGATGAACAGAGAAATATTTCTGAGAGGAATTTTGTACTTTAGTTTTTTTTATAGAATTATCTTCCACATGAAAATTTTATTTTTATCTTTGTTGAGATTCTTAAAAATTCACTATGTTTAGAAAGAAAAATAATAGACTAGAAAGAAGAAAAAGAAAAGGAATTCTGAGATTTTAGTAAAATTGTATCGTCTTCTTTACATTCTCTTTTTTTTTTTTCTTTTTGAGACAGAGTCTCGCTCTGTTGCCCAGGCTGGAGTTCAGTGGAGCGATCTTGGCTCACTGCAAGCTCTGCCTCCCAGGTTGAAGCAATTCTCGTGCCTCAGCCTCCCAAGTAGCTGTGACTACAGGCGCCACCACGCCTGGCTAATTTTTTGTATTTTTAGTAGAGACGGGGTTTCACTGTGTTAGCCAGGATGGTCTCGATCTCCTGACCTCGTGATCCGCCCACCTCGGCCTCCCAAAGTGCTGGGATTACAGGCGTGAGCCACCGTGCCCGGCCTACATTCTTTTTTTATATTAGGAAAACTGATCCTCAGAAAACACACTACTTTATTTCAGAAATTCAAATAATAACTTTGCATATAAATATTTCATTTAGGTTGTTTACATAATGTAAGAGGATATGGTACTTACCATTCTCAAATTAAGGACTGTGTTAAAAATTGGGATATTTCTTAGATCTCATATCAGAAAGTTCAATGTAGTTTAACCTTACAAGGGAAATTCAAGAATTAAATTTCTGTCTACAAGTTTATAAAAATTAGTTTCAGATAGTCATCTTTTTCATGGTCTCATGACAATCCATTTATTCTAATTTAATTTATTGTACTTTGCTGGAATGTCACACATCTTCTTTTTGTTAGCGTCCATTGTTCTTATTTGCCAAACTAAAAATGGCTAAAAATAGAATTCTTGCTCAGTTGCTACTCTTCCTAACAACGTTGTACATTTGTTGTTTTAATTTCCTTGACTCTTAAAATATACATATATGTAATATATATGTATTTTATGTATAAACAGAATCTTGCTAAGATATTATTTTTTAACATTCCTTTAATCTCCAGAAATTGGAGAAAATTCTTTGCACTTCATGTAATTGAGAAAATTCAACAGTAAATTTGGGAGAAGTACTACTCTCTATCTTATCTAGGGCTGAAATTGCTTCTCTCTCACTCTCTCTGAGGTCACTTCGCATCCCAGAGCAAAAGCCTATTCTGGCCTTGTTGTGCCAGTCTCATAGTGATCACACTCTCTCAACTTTCTTCCCTTTCTTGCTCAAGACTTTTAGGAAATTTTGAAAATTTAATCAATTTCATCCTGCATGCAATATATTTCTCAATCAATATTAACAAATACTAAGTTTGCTCTGGGAATGCAAAACCATAAGATCTATCTGACTGTTCAAAATAGGCACTGGCTGGAGAAGGCATTATTTAATGGGAATTACCTTTAACCCCAAGAGACAGATTTTGGGTTGTGCCCTCAGTGATATAAGGCGATATAAGGCAAGATTTCTCAAGGTGGGTGCAAAGCATTCCCTTCCAATAGAATGTTAATAGGTGCCACGTAGAAAAGAAAATATTCTCTGTGTGTGTGTGTGTGTGTGTGTGTGTGTGTGTGTGTAAAGAGATGGTTTGAAAAAGGAAAGTGAGTACCTTTACTACAAGGATCTTGGAGTCTTTAATACATTAATGTGCAGCATCAGTCTGCAAAATGTATTGAACTGTATGGAAAGTCCAAGTTTTATGTATTTAACATAAGCCCCACTCCTATGAGTCAGTGTAAAGACAACTGTCTTCATGCTGAAGGATGCCGTATGGACTTGTCCACATTATCTAAGAGCATAGTCTCTATCCTCTGTCTTCCTACTATAAAGTCTATAAAGCCTCCTCTGAGATGTTTACCATTAGGTGATGAGCAGTAATCCTGAATAAGATGAGTTATTCCAAGAATGGCTTTTCCCACCTGGAAGGGCATAGTATAGGCAGGTTGAAGGAACTCCAACAAGAAAGTGACTCCTTTTACTTTCTTTCTCTACACAGACAGGTGTGATTACCTCTGATATTTGGTTCTGGACTCTATTTGGCCCAATCTAGCTTACTCAAGTTTTTCATTAGGATTTCAGAAAACACTCTAGCTAATAACAATTTACTAGTTTGTCTCCTTCCTGCGTATATTTATCTTAGAGGTTTGTGAGTAAAACTTGTTTAGAATGAGGGCAGAATTAAAATATTGTGGGTACCACTGGCTAAATGTGTCTTAAAATTATTTTAGATCACAACTTAAATGTATTCTTTGTTCAACATTTAACAGAATATAACAATTCTAAACTAGCCTAATTACATTTTTTTTTGTTTTAAATTTGAACCTGTGTAATTTAGTAAGGTTGAAATACTGGCTCTACTACTTAGTAGCTAGATGGTCTTCATTTACATTGCTCATCTCTTTGAGCCTCAATTTCCTAGAATATAAGTGGGGATAATTAATACCTACCTCATAGTATTATTTCAAGTAATGATTAAAATGATACATGCAAAGTTTGTGAAAGAAAAATAGAATCTTAGGACCCCAAACTAACTATGTCAAAGAGAAGGTTAAGCTTGGGAACTGAGTCATGCAAAAACTGACTTTCTTTTGTCCTGAAACAGATAGTTTTAATTTCACATGCTTACTTTATCTTATGTAAAATGTAGATTTACTGGGCGAAACAAATGAATCCCCCCCACTCTCTTCTTCTCACATGTAAAATGTAGGTTTGCTGAGCACTAATCAGAGCCTCACAGGAATGTAACCACTTACATCATTGCCTACCGACCTTCCTTTTTTTTTTCTTCCCCTCCTACTTACTGTTTCCTCTTTAAATATTGAAGTTCCCAAAACTCTCACTGGAAAAAGCACAGGTCACAGATCCTACTGTGACTTGTGTTTCTTTTTGTCAGGTGCATCCTCAGCCTTGGTAAAAATAAACCTTTAATCAATTAAGATGTGCCTCAGTCCCTTTTTGGTTTGCAAGTTTTTAAGAGAACAGACAGTATAAGTGACAGGTAAATTATAACAGCTACAAATTTGCCCACTTATAATTGCCTCACCATGCAGCAGCCAGCTCAAATTAGACCATGCTCTGTTCAATACCATCCACTGGTTCCCAACCACCCTTAGAATAGATTTTAAAGTTCCACATATGCAGTTGCCATAACTTACTTTACTGCCTCACTTTTGTGCCACTTTTCATGTTTCTTTATTTCTCTGGTCACAGTGACTCTTTCACACACCAAGCTTGCTTCTGCCTCAAGATATTTGTACTTGCTCTTCTTATTTCCCACAATTTTCATCTGTAAGATTTTCATTTGGTTGAAATCTCCTGTCACTTCCATCGCTGTAGAAATCACCTTTCCTGAACATCTAAATGCCCCCATTGCCTTATCTTTTCATGATATTTCCCATTAGTTGAAAGTCTCTTACATGTTTCTTTGTTTACTTGTTTGTTTCCTGTCTTCACCATAAGAATGTCATTTCTGTGGGTATAGAGGCCCACCATTCTGTTGTTTTCTGCACTGTATTCACAGTGCTTAGAATAGGGTGTGTCACATTGTAAATGCTCAGTCAATTTTTGTTCAATAAAATAAATGGTGTAAACTGTGGTCATTTAAGTGATTCTTTTGTGGGTTTGGCCAACACTAGAAGTTGTGAATATTCTGGTATCTGGCGCCAGAGAGAAGTGCCTGGGAAATAGCTGAGAGAGTGAGTCTTTAGTCAGCAATCTTAGCCCTTCGTTCTTCTAATCAGTCTTACCTTTCACAATCCATGCTCTGATTCAGAAAGGGAAGATGACAAAGTTAGGACATGATACATATATGACTCACCAGTATATATTCGTGGCTAGCAGCGTCAGGAGATCATAAAACCACTTTCACACTCTTAAGGACTGTTATCCTGCATTTGCACAAACCTGGAAACATTCATCAGAGGGAGACTCTTGGGACTTAATCAAAGATGCACATGGGATAAAGTTTTCAAGAATTTCTGCCTGTAGGACAGACTTAGATATCAAAAATACTCCAGGGTACCTACCCCCTAGCTCTTGGTTTCTAATATTATTCTCCAATTAAAGGTTCTAGGGTTGCTTGAAGAAATGGCAGAGTCTAGGGCTGAGGCAGAGAATATACAAGATGAGCTGGAGCATCTCGTAGCATGCAAAGGTAAGAAAATGTTCAAATAACAAAAATATCTCACAATGATGGAGATATGTCAGAGGTACACAGGAGCCAACTGAAAAGAGTTCTCAAGGGTCAGAGAACAATTTGACCACCAAAATAAAGTAATATTGGATTATAATACAAATGAATTCATACTAATATAAAGAGATAATTGAATAAATAAATGAATGGGGCAAAAGAGACTAATCTCTCTTGCAGAATAATTCCAAATAATTTATGTAGCTATTCTTCTCTCAAAAAGGTGGAACATAAGTCCCTTTCCTTAACAGTGGGATACTCAGGGTGACTTCCTTTGAAAGAGTATGGTATGGAAAGGGGAAGAAAAGAATGACTTTACACTGGAGAAACCTGACACTTGACCATGTGATCAAGACTAACATCCACAGTGGTAAATCACATCATAGTGTATACCACTGACATGATGTGATAAAAATGACACTTTGCCTCTGTGGACTCCCTTCCTTCCCAAAACCCATAACTCCAGTCTGACGAAGAGAAAAACATGAGACAAATACCAACTAATAGACATTCTACAAAATACCTGACTGGTACTCATCGAAACTGTTAAGGTTATTAGAAATAAGAACAGTCTAAGAAACTGTCTCAGTTAAGAAGAGCCCGGTAAGATAAGGTGACTAAAAGTACAGTTGAAACCTGGGTGGGATCTTGGAACAGAAAAAGGACACTAGACAAAAACCAAATAAATCTAAATAAAGTATGAACTTCAGTCAATTATTTATCAACGTTGGCTTATTAGTTGTTATAAATATACCATACTAATGTAAATTATTAACAATAGGAGAGATTGTGTGTTGATAATGCAGAATTTTTGCTTCTTAGTTCAGCTAAATCCTGGTTCTTGTGTCACGACCAGGAAAAATTAGGCACACAGACACACTGAAGGGTAAGGAGAACAGAATTTTTTGAGTGAAAAGGAAAAGAGAAAGAAAGCACTCAGCAAAGCCAGAGGGAGTCCTGCCAACGGGTTCCCACTACCTCACACTTTGAATACCAGGCCACCACACAGGAGCTGAAGAGGCCAGGTTCCTCTCCCTTGCACAAGATGTGATCCTCCCATGGCTCCACTCCATCATCCCAGTGCACAGGCAGGTCCCCAATCCATGATGGACATGTGCATACAAGACTCTGGGTGGTTCCCTCATGTGCACAAATGGATCTGATGTGAACACTTGCAGGGTGGGTCAGCGATTCTCCGGGTACCCCCATATCTGCCTCCTGCATCTATCATTGGGTATATGGGAACTCTGTGTTGTCTTTGCAACTGTTCTGTTAAGATAAAACTATACTAAAATTAACAAGTTAGTTAAAAAGAAAACTTCAGGACAACTATTCACACTAGACTATATAGATAGACAATGAGTTTGCTGAGAGTGAAGATTTAAATACACTTCAGATACATTTAAAAAATAAATGTATCTGAAGTGTATTTAAATGTATTTATGTTTTAGGTGTAGAAAAATGCTTAATATATAAATAAATAAATTGATTAAAAAGGTAATATTTTATTGCAGCCTGGCTTACTAATTTTAAAAATTACTTTTTACTATTTTTATACTTTTGAGAGGAGAACACATAAAAAAGAAGTTGGGCTTATTAATTTCATGTCAAACAGAGGAATAAATCCCTAGGTAATATTTCATTTTAGCTAAATTTAAAACAAAATAATAATAGCATAGCTTTTGTGATTATTTCCGTCATAAATCAAAAGCTTTTTAGAGACGTTTTCTCATTCCTTCCAACATCATTTTTCAGATTAAGGCTGAAAAAATGTCAGGCACGTCTTTTTTATATAAAGGATAGTACTTTAATAATTCAGGATGTGACTAACATTGTTCAATTTAGTCATTTCTAAGCCTGAATTGACCAACTTCCTTTGGGATGTATAACTATTTTTAGCCCAGGGCAAATATTTATATAAAATTCCCCAAAGAAAACATCTACTCTTGTCTCTGCTCCCAGAATCCTGATTAAAACAAAACAAAACAAAACAAAAAACGAAAAAAAAAACACATGAAAATAATATTAAAGAGCAGGAACTTACCTAATGTAAAGTTTACCATACTTAGAGGGGCTTTTTTCCAAATAGGTAAAACTTCAAAAAATGATAATCATATATTAGTAAGATATCATGAAATTGATATTCTTCTACATTACTGGTGATAATGTTGATTAATTTTTTTGGAAGAAAACTAGAAAGTATGTATCATTCCTCCTCAAATAATCTTATATATTAAAATGTATCATAAGTAAAGAATAAAAATGTTTTAAAAGGAAAAAACCTCAGTGCCTGCAAATGAGATTTAATATAGCACATCTTTTGATATTTTAAAAGAAAACTAAAAAAAAAAAAATCAAACCATAACATGTTCAAGAGTAAAGGGCTGGATAAGAAAATAATATTAAGATATTGAAGAGATTTATGTGGTCATTAAACTACTTGCAAAGAACATGAAACAATACAATAATGCCTTTATTAAAAAGTCACTATAAAAATGTATAGTAAGAAAATTAAGCTTAATATTGATTATTCTAAATAATTACATGTCTAATTTTGACAGCTATATTTTTCTAAAGCTCAATTGATCCGTATATTATATAAAGCAGATTTATATATGTCATATAATAACATTCAATTTGGTGAGCATATGGAAAGCCGTGTTACCCCAAATTGACCATTCTTGAAAGTATCATGAAGGCTCTTCTAGGGTTGTAATGATTAACCAAAAACAAGACATTACATTTCTTTTCAGGCACAAGCCAAATGAGTCATGCACCACCGAGTAAAATTTGAGGAACTCAAGCAATTATTCATATGTCGAATTGGACACACACTCACATACACATACAAAAGTCTTGAAAAAGAAAACCTAGCTTTGCTTTCAGACATTCTATTAGATACAGACTTTTAAGACCAGATTAAACTTTTTAATTTTCCCTGAACACTTATAAACTCATCTCCTACCTGTCTAGTTCCTAAAGCTTATGCTCTGTCATTAAGCCAACAAAACAAGATTAGTGTATGATATGGTTTGGCTGTGTCCCCACCCAAATCTCAACTTGAATTGTATCTCCCAGAATTCCCTTTGTGTTGTAGAAGGGACCCAGGGGGAGGTAACTGAATCATGGGGGCTGGTCTTTCCCGTGCTATTCTCATGATAATGGATAAGTCTCACGAGATCTGATGGATTTATCATGGGTTTCTGCTTTTGCTTCTTCCTCATTTTTCTCTTGCCGCCACTGTGTAAGAAGTGCCTTTCACCTCCTGCCATGATTCTGAGGCCTCCCCAGCCAGGTGGAACTGTCTAATTAAATCTCTCTTTCTTCCCAGTCTGAGGTATGTCTTTATCAGCAGCCTGAAAACAGACTAATACAGTATAATAGCCAGGATTTTAGTCCAGATGACCTTTATCTCCCAGTATTATACTTGTGAATGTGTTACCTTACCTGACAAGGGGATTTTGCATATGGAATTAAAGCTGCTTATCAGCTGACTTTAAATTAGGGACATTATCTTGAGCTGTCAGTAGGACCCCAATGTAATCACGTGTGCCTTATAAATGGAAGTGGTTTACATACATTTTAAAAATTTGTTCCTTACAATAATTATTTAAAGGAGATAATATTGTATGATAGATGTCTTCCATTTGTTCCTCCAGACCCACTTTCCATCCTTCTCCCTTCTGAGGAAGGGGTGGTTAGAAAAAAAAGAAGACAGCAAAAGAGTAGATGAGAGAGATGTGGCAAAAGAAGAGATAGGAGAGAAGAGGCAAGAGAAGGACTCTCCCACCCATTGCTGTCTTTAGAGATGCAAGCTACAAGCCAAAAAGCACAGACAGCTCCAGAAGCTGAGGACAAGCCACACTGCCCACACTCCTGCAATTGCCCAGGACTGAATTTTGCCAATTACTTGCATAAATCAGAAAAGGGATGCTCACTAGAGTCTCCAGAAGGGAGCCTGGCTTGCTGACACCTAGATTTTTGTCTTGTGAGACTAATCAGAGGAATTATCCCAGCACACTTGATTTCTGAAATTGTGATATATCTATGCCTACAGAAACCCATGACATGCAGAAACTATGAGTTAGTAAATGAATGTTATTTTAAGCCATCATGTGTGGTAATTTGTCACAGCAGCCCTAGAAAACGAATAGACTCTCTAACTAACATTGGTGTTTCAAATTTACCATAGGCACTGTGTATATAATCTCCCTCATACACGTTTCCATTGATATTCAACAAAGAAGAAAAAGAAAAGGGAAGGGGAGAAAGTGAAGGGTCGTGGAAAGCAGTGACTCAAGAAAAGGAAGAAGGAGAAGTAACAAGAGGAAGAATAAGAGGAGAAAGGAAGAAAAAAAATACCATTTTACAAAAAAGAGAATGCAAAGCAACTCACAGACATTTAGTTGTAAGCTATTGCTTAATTACCAAATCAAGATATTTTTACTTCAGCTACTGAATCCAGGTGAAAGAAACGATCTCTGTTCTATTTATAACATGAAAGACTTCTAAAGCACATATGTGGAACAGATTGCATTTGCACTTTATCATCTCAATACTCTTTCACTAGAATGAACAGATAAGCCCACTTCCTCCAAAATAACTGGTGTGGGGTTGTACCTGTGGTCCACCCGTCTTACACTCTTTGTGTTTAAAGGACTAGATCATAGGTTGTCTATGAAGGGAAATGCTAATATCACGTTTGCTAAGGTTTACACCAGCCAAAGCGCATTGAATTCTAATCTTGGTCAATTAAAGGCACAATTATCACATCTCCTCTTCTTTCTTCCCACAGAAATATCTTCATTACCAACACAGCACTTGGCCAGCAGAGCAGTAGTTAAGACTAAATGCCCAACCCTCAAAATACCAGGTTATATTTAAGCACATTTTCATGTATTAAAATGAAACAGTCTATCCTGGGATTGGCTCAGAAGCCAGTTAATTCTTGTTAATGGATTTTTTGTTGTTGTTGTTCTAGAGGAAAATCCCCTTAAAAGCTCCCCTGGTGTGGCTTTCTATTGGAGCTGGCCTGAAGACAGAAATTTCCTAGAATGAGAAGGTTTTTCGCACTAGGGAAATGTTTAAACATAGCCATTGATTCTGCTGGCCAAATACATAACAGAGATCCACGTTGCAAGAAGCAACTGTTACTGGAGCTTAATAATATCTAACACTTTCCCATACTGAGGGTTATTCATACTAAATATTAGTCTGGAAGTCTATTCTGATGCTGTCCCTATCCACTCCTAACTCTCCACATTTCCTCCTCATACATGTAATTTTTTTCCAGGTGTACAACAAAAGCCCCTTTCCTTCAACAAACAGCCTGCAGATAATTGTGTTTTTCCTCATGTAGAGAGGAAAGAGGGCATACATACAACACAGCACAAAATAGATCCAAATACATAGTCTCAAAGAAAAACTAGAAAAATAATACCGGTGGAAGTTTACTCAAGCACCAACCTTTCTCTCTTTTTGCTTTCTAAGAAGGATCATCCACTGTCAATGGTAACTCTGAGACTCTTAGGATGAAGCTTGGCTAGCTAAGTTTCTACCACCATCCCTACCCAACCAATTGTGAGTGAAGAATTTATTAACCTGAATAACGATGGTCCACTATACTAGTGTACACTCAAAACTGTTTATGATGACTCCAGTGAAACTAAAATTTTCACATAGGCAGGTAGATACAACATGCATTTGCTCTCCAGCCTGGGAGAGGTGGAGTGGAATGTTTTATATGGATGCTATATGTCTACTTTGTGTTATTCTTTAAGGT
Organism: Hylobates moloch; assembly: GCF_009828535.3. Lineage (NCBI taxonomy): Eukaryota > Metazoa > Chordata > Mammalia > Primates > Hylobatidae > Hylobates > Hylobates moloch. Next base: position 129,009,576 of record NW_026652278.1, read on the forward strand.
TCACTCATAAATCATTTTCAGAGACACATGCACATATATAGACATACACAATGAATTCTTCATTCACAAGATTCATATGAAATTTTATTCTACAATAAAGCTACTTCTCTTATACTACTATTAGCATTTTACCTCTATGTTTCTCATCCATCAATGCTATGAAAATTATATAATGAAGTATACCCTACTGTTGCCTAAAGCATATGTGCAAATTAATCATTTTAATTTTTGTACATAGAGAGAATATAGAGAATTCAAGATCAATTGGAAAAAGGTACTTTCAAGTGGAGGTTCTATTTGACCCCAACAATAACATTAACTTTTTCATGTGTTGCCAACAATGTGATCCCTTAGCCTCTTAAATTATATGAATCATGTCGCATTATTAACATTATTTCAAAATCAGTGTGATTTAATACCATGTCATTTGTATATTTGTGAGTTAAGAGATGCAGGGCATCCATTTCTCCTTTACCCGATTAAAAAAGTGGGAGAGGATTACACCAATAACTATTTGATTTGTTCAACCATAGGGTAAAAGTAAATCAGAATGAAGTGATGAAGATCAACAGTACACAGATTGGACAATTCAGTAATTCTAATGCAGAGATCTTTTATCAAAGGTAGTCTTTTCTTTCATTTTTTCAGAATGTAAGCATAAATATTGTCTGCTTTGCAGTGAGATGCAATGATTGCATAGAGTTGCCAAGAGGCTCGAGCTACTCTGTCCTCATCAACATGAATGGGGTCTTGCCTTGATGTTTAGGGGAAGAGATAAGATGCAAGCAACTGTTTTCCCCCTTGTACCCTAGACTTACAACTACAGCTATTCCAAAAGTTTTTGTTTTTCCTTTAGGCTATGAGAAGTTTAAGTCTCTGTTTGAAATATATTACAAATAGGAAACAGAACACTTTATAATAAAAAATGTGGAAGAGAGTAGTAGAGGTGAAAAAATAAAAAAAGCTTTCCTACATTTCTTGGCTGCCCTATTAATATGCTTATTGATCACATTGAGGGTCTTCGAAGAACAGACAGATTTGAAAATAGCTATAACAAATGTACAAGTCACTCCATCTATCAATATTTGACTTCTGCATAATAAACCATTCATTGACATTTGACAGATATTTATGATTTTCAAGCGAAGCACTGTTGTTTATTTTGATTTTGATTTATAATTTGAAATAATCTTCCCAGAAGAATATTAAATATTGTGCTTGACACATCAGTTGAAGTTGTGTCATCATCTATTACTAAAATATACTGACATAAAATATTAGATGGTTTTCTGTCAGCCTAAAATATTTCTGACAGTGAATCTTAAATAGATCATTAATGTTCATACTTCTGTTGCATGCTGAAAGATTTGGCTGATGATTGAAGGGCCTTTTCAACTTTCAGAGTTGTACTGAGTTTTACAAATCATAGAATAACATAGCTGGAGGAATCTTAGTTATTCTTTAGTTTTAGAGCAGCTAAAAGTTTAAAGAGGTTAAGTGATTGTTAACAACCTACAAGTGAAATTTGTATTAAGTAAAATAGCCCTTTAGTTATAAAAACTAAATAAGGGGGCTGGAGCCAAGATGGCCAAATAGGAACAGCTCCGTTCTACAGCTCCCAGCGTGAGTGAAGCAGAAGACGGGTGATTTCTGCATTTCCATCTGAGGTACCGGGCTCATCTCACTAGGGAGTGCCAAACAGTGGGTGCAGGACAGTCGGTGCAGCGCACCATGTGCAAGCCAAAGCAGGGCAAGGCATTGCCTCACTCGGGAAGGGCAAGGGATCAGGGAATTCCCTTTCCTAGTCAAAGAAAGGAGTGACAGACGGCACCTGGAAAATTGGGTCACTCCCACCCTAATACTGTGCTGTTCCAATGGGCTTGGAAAACGGCACACTAGGAGATGGTGTCCTACACCTGGCTCGGAGGGTCCTACGCCCACAGAGTCTCGCTGATTGCTAGCACAGCAGTCTGAGATCAAACTGCAAGGCAGCAGCAAGGCTTGGGGAGGGGCGCGTGCCATTGCCCAGGCTTGCTTAGGTAAACAAAGCAGCCGGGAACCTCAAACTGGATAGAGCCCACCACAGCTCAAGGATGCCTGCCTGCCTCTGTAGGCTCCACCTCTGGGGGCAGGGCACAGACAAACAAAAAGTCAGCAGTAACCTCTGCAGACTTAAATGTCCCTGTCTGACAGCTTTGAAGAGAGTAGTGGTTCTCCCAGGATGCAGCTGGAGATCTGAGAACGGGCAGACTGCCTCCTAAAGTGCGTCCCTGACCCCCGAGCAGCCTAACTGGGAGGCACTCCCCAGTAGGAACAGACTGACACCTCACTAGGCCGGGTACTTCTCTGAGACAAAACTTCCAGAGGAACGATCAGACAGCTGAATTTGCGGTTAACGAAAATCTGCTGTTCTGCAGCCACCGCTGCTGACACCCAGCCAAACAGGGTCCAGAGTGGACCTCTAGGAAACTCCAAGAGACCTGCAGCTGAGAGTCCTGACTGGTAGAAGGAAAACTAACAAACAGAAAGGGCATCCACACCAAAAACCCATCTGTACATCAGCATCATCAAAGACCAAAAGTAGAAAAAACTACAAAGATGGGGGGAAAACAGAGCAGAAAAACTGGAAACTCTAAAAAGCAGAGCACCTCTCCTCCTCCAAAGGAACGCAGTTCCTCACCAGCAACGGAACAAAGCTGGATGGAGAATGACTTTGACGAGTTGAGAGAAGAAGGTTTCAGACGATCAAACTACTCTGAGCTACAGGAGGAAATTCAAACCAATGGCAAAGAAGTTAAAAACTTTGAAAAAAAAAATAGACGAATGTATAACTAAAATAACCAATGCAGAGAAGTGCTTGAAGGAGCTGATGGAGCTGAAAGCCAAGTTTCAAGAACTATGAGAAGAATGCAGAAGCCTCAGTAGCCGATGCGATCAACTGGAAGAAAGGGTATCAGTGATGGAAGATGAAATGAATGAAATGAAGCAAGAAGGGAAGTTTAGAGAAAAAAGAATAAAAAGAAACGAACAAAGCCTCCAAGAAATATGGGACTATGTGAAAAGACCAAACCTACGTCTGATTGGTGTACCTGAAAGTGACGGGGAGAATGGAACCAAGTTGGAGAACACGCTGCAAGATACTATCCAGGAGAACTTCCCCAATCTAGCAAGGCAGGCCAATATTCAGATTCAGGAAACACAGAGAATGCCACAAAGATACACCTCAAGAAGAGCAACTTCAAGACACATAATTGTCAGATTCACCAAAGTTGAAATGAAGGAAAAAATATTAAGGACAGCCAGAGAGAAAGGTCGGGTTACCCACAGAGGGAAGCCCATCAGACTAACAGCTGATCTCTCGGCAGAAACTCGACAAGCCAGAAGAGAGTGGGGGCCGATATTCAACATTCTTAAAGAAAAGAATTTTCAACCCAGAATTTCATATCCAGCCAAACTAAGCTTCATAAGTGAAGGAGAAATAAAATACTTTACAGGCAAGAAAATGCTGAGAGATTTTGTCACCACCAGGCCTGCCCTAAAAGAGCTCCCGAAGGAAGCACTAAACATGGAAAAGAACAACCGGTACCAGCCACTGCAAAAACATGCCAAATTGTAAAGACCATCGAGGCTAAGAAGAAACTGCATCAACTAACGAGGAAAATAACCAGCTAACATCATAAAGACAGGATCAAATTCACACATAACAATATTAACTTCAAATGTAAATGGGCTAAATGCTCCAATTAAAAGACACAGACTGGCAAATTGGATAAGGAGTCAAGACCCATCAGTGTGCTGTATTCAGGAAACCCATCTCATGTGCAGAAACACACATAGACTCAAAATAAAGGGATGGAGGAAGATCTACCATGCAAATGGAAAACAAAAAAAGGCAGGGGTTGCAATCCTAGTCTCTGATAAAATAGACTTTAAACCAACAAAGATCAAAAGAGACAAAGAAGGCCATTACATAATGGTAAAGGGATCAATTCAGCAAGAAGAGCTAACTATCCTAAATATATATGCACCCAATACAGGAGCACCCAGATTCATAAAGCAAGTCCTGAGTGACGTACAAAGAGACTTAGACTCCCACAAAATAATAATGGGAGATTTTAACCCCCCACTGTCAACATTAGACAGATCAACAAGACAGAAATTTAGCAAGGATATCCAGGAATTGAACTCAGCTCTGCACCAAGCAGACCTAATAGACATCTACAGAACTCTCCACCCCAAATCAACAGAATATACATTTTTTTCAGCACCACACCACACCTATTCCAAAATTGACCACATAGTTGGAAGTAAAGCTCTCCTCAGCAAATGTAAAAGAACAGAAATTATAACAAACTGTCCCTCAGACCACAGTGCAATCAAACTAGAACTCAGGATTAAGAAACTCACTCAAAACTGCTCAACTACATGGAAACTGAACAACCTGCTCCTGAATGACTACTGGGTACATAACGAAATGAAGGCAGAAATAAAGATGTTCTTTGAAACCAATGAGAACAAAGACACAACATACCAGAATCTCTGGGACACATTCAAAGCAGTGTGTAGAGGGAAATTTATAGCACTAAATGCCCACAAGAGAAGGCAGGAAAGATCCAAAATTGACACCCTAACATCACAATTAAAAGAACTAGAAAAGCAAGAGGAAACACATTTAAAAGCTAGCAGAAGGCAAGAAATAACTAAAATCGAGCCGAACTGAAGGAAATAGAGACACAAAAAACCCTTCAAAAAATTAATGAATCCAGGAGCTGGTTTTTTGAAAAGATCAACAAAATTGATAGACCGCTAGCAAGACTAATAAAGAAGAAAAGAGAGAAGAATCAAATAGATGCAATAAAAAATGATAAAGGGGATATTACCACTGATCCCACAGGAATACAATCTACCATCAGAGAATACTAAAAACACCTCTATGCAAATAAACTAGAAAATCTAGAAGAAATGGATAAATTCCTAGACAAATACACCCTCCCAAGACTAAACCAGGAAGAAGTTGGATCTTTGAATAGACCAATAACAGGCTCTGAAATTGTGGCAATAATCAATAGCTTACCAACCAAAAAGAGTCCAGGACCTGATGGATTCACAGCCGAATTCTACCAGAGGTACAAGGAGGAACTGGTACCATTCCTTCTGAAACTATTCCAATCAATAGAAAAAGAGGGAATCCTCCCTAACACATTTTATGAGGCCGGCATCATCCTGATACCAAAGCCTGGCAGAGACACAACCAAAAAAGAGAATTTCAGACCAATATACTTGATGAACATTGATGCAAAAATCCTCAATAAAATACTGGCAAACTGAATCCAGCAGCACATCAAAAAGCTTATCCACCATGATCAAGTGGGCTTCATCCCTGGGATGCAAGGCTCGTTTAACATACACAAATCAATAAATGTAATCCAGCATATAAACAGAACCAAAGACAAAAACCACATGATTATCTCAATAGATGCAGAAAAGGCCTTTGACAAAATTCAACAACCCTTCATGCTAAAAACTCTCAATAAATCAGTTATTGATGGGATGTATCTCAAAATAATAAGAGCTATCTATGACAAAACCACAGCCAATATCAAACTGAATGGGCAAAAACTGGAAGCATTCCCTTTGAAAACTGGCACAAGACAGGGATGCCCTCTCTCACCACTCCTATTCAACAGAGTGTTGGAAGTTCTGGCCAGGGCAATCAGGCAGAAGAAGGAAATAAAGGGTATTCAATTAGCAAAAGAGGAAGTCAAATTGTCCCTGTTTGCAGATGACATGATTGTATATCTAGAAAACCCCATTGTCTCAGCCCAAAATCTCCTTAAGCTGATTAGCAACTTCAGCAAAGTCTCAGGATACAAAATCAATGTACAAAAATCACAAGCATTCTTGTATACCAACCACAGACAAACAGAGAGCCAAATCATGAGTGAACTCCCATTCACAATTGCTTCAAAGAGAATAAAATACCTAGGAATCCAACTTACAAGGGAAGTGAAGGACCTCTTCAAGGAGAACTACAAACCACTGCTCAATGAAATAAAAGAGGATACAAACAAATGGAAGAACATTCCATGCTCATGGGTTGGAAGAATCAATATCGTGAAAATGGCCATACTGCCCAAGGTAATTTATAGATTCAATGCCATCCCCATCAAACTACCAATGACTTTCTTCACAGAATTGGAAAAAACTACTTTAAAGTTCATATGGAATCAAGGCTACAGTAACCAAAAGAGCATGGTACTGGTACCAAAACAGAGATATAGACCAATGGAACAGAATAGAGCCCTCAGAAATAATGCTGCATATCTACAACTATCTGATCTTTGACAAATCTGACAAAAACATGCAATGGGGAAAGGATTCCCTATTTAATAAATGGTGCTGGGAAAACTGGCTAGCCATATTTAGAAAGCTGAAACTGGATCCCTTCCTTACACCTTATACAAAAATTAATTCAAGAAGGATTAAAGACTTAAATGTCAGACCTAAAACCATAAAAACCCTAGAAGAAAACCTAGGCAATACCATTCAGGACATAGGCATGGGCAGGGACTTCATGTCTAAAACACCAAAAGCAATGGCAACAAAAGCCAAAATTGACAAGTGGGATCTAATAAAACTAAAGAGCTTCTGCACAGCAAAAGAAACCACCATCAGCGTGAACAGGCAACCTACAAAATGGGAGAAAATTTTCACAACCTACTCATCTGACAAAGGGCTAATATCCAGAATCTACAATGAACTCAAACAAATTTACAAGAAAAAAACAAACAACCCCATCAAAAAGTGGGCAAAGGACATGAACAGACACTTCTCAAAAGAAGACATTTATGCAGCCAAAAGTCACATGAAAAAATGCTCATCATCACTGGCCATTAGAGAAATGCAAATCAAAACCACAATGAGATACCATCTCACACCAGTTAGAATGGCCATCATTAAAAAGTCAGGAAACAACAGGTGCTGGAGAGGATGTGGAGAAATAGGAACACTTTTACACTGTTGGTGGGACTGTAAACTAGTTCAACCATTGTGGAAGTCAGTGTGGCGATTCCTCAGGGATCTAGAACTAGAAATACCATTTGACCCAGCCATCCCATTACTGGGTATATACCCAAAGGATTATAAATCATGCTGCTATAAAGACACATGCACACGTATGTTTATTGCGGCACTATTCACAATAGCAAAGACTTGGAACCAACCCAAATGTCCAACAACGATAGACTGGATTAAGAAAAGGTGGCATATATACACCATGGAATACTATGCAGCCATAAAAAATGATGAGTTCATGTCCTTTGTAGGGACATGGATGAAACTGGAAACCATAATTCTCAGTAAACTATCGCAAGGACAAAAAACCAAACACCGCATATTCTCACTCATAGGTGGGAATTGAACAATGAGAACACATGGACACAGGAAGGGGAACATCACACTCTGGGGACTGTTGTGGGGCGGAGGGAGGGGGAAGGGACAGCATTAGGAGATATACCTAACGCTAAATGACGAGTTAATGGGTGCAGCACACCAACATGGCACATGGATACATATGTAACAAACCTGCACATTGTGCACATGTACCCTAAAACTTAAAGTATAATAAAAAAGTAAATAAATAAAAATAAAAGCTAAATAAAAATTCAATATATCGGAAAATATGCAGAAAACGTTTCTAGTCTTGTGCATGGTATTGTGTCTGATCCTTTCAAATGAGTTCGTACTTTAGATAATGAAGAAATTAGAGAAGCATGTTTTATCACAACGCCAGAATGTGGTATCATTAAGTGGTTGAAACACTTTTAAACTCTATTCCTAGGACAGGTTAGTATCAGTTGGATAACTAATGTTTGATTCTGTCAATAGTGAAAAGTCAGTGAAATGTTCTAATAAAGTTTTTTTAAATTTTATTTATTAATTTTTTTGAGACAGAGTTTTGCTCTGTCACCCAGGCTAGAGTGTGGTAGTGCAATTTGGGCTCACTGCGGCCTCCATATCCTGGGCTCAAGCGATTCTCCTGCCTCATCCTCCCGGAGTAGCTGGGATTACAGGGAGGAGCCACCACACTCAGCTATTTTTTGTATTTTTAGGAGAGATAGGCTTTTGCTATGTTGGCCAGGGTGGTCTCGAACTCCTGACCTCAAGCGATCTGCCCGCCTCAGCCTCCCAAAGTGCTGGGATTACAGGCATGAGCCACCATTCCTGGCCCTAATAAAGTTTAGACAGTTGGATTTTGATAAATATTCACTCATCCAGTTTAACAAAATGTCATACAAACAGTATGCTTATTAATATGTTTTGTTATGATGATGAAACTGTGCAAATGGAAAAAGCCCATACCACACAAATGGGAATTCATTTGCCTTCCAGCAATTTATTTTCACTTCCTGGCCTCCAAATTAATAGTAACTATAATAAAATGTGTTTGGAAAGAGGTTTGATCATTATATTTCTCCTTTTCCAGACTATGCAAACTAATAAATAATAATTAACACTAGGGATATTTTAAGCAGGATCCATTTTACCATTATTTTTATAATATATAATTGCAGCTACAAATGTATGCTCCTGAATAACTACTTAATTTTTTTTTCAGAGAAGCACATTTGTTTAAAATTGTAAAAATTTATAAGACAAGGAGATTAGGGAACTTCTAACCTTTATAAACATACTCTCCATTCTTATTCACATGGTTCATTTCTTAAATATGGTAAACATTCTACTTTCAAAACAGCACATAATTTCTCCTTACCTATCCATAATGTCATTTAGTTGATCAGAAGATGCATTTTATTATCATTTTGTCACTAACTTAAAGAGTTGATGCATATTCCTACACTGTACAAGTTGCTACATTCCCACTTAAGAAAATAAGACATATACAATTGTGATACATGTTAGGTAATAAGTTTCACTGTTAATGAACTCCACCTTATTGGTGCTAGCTACATTTCACTCATTACAACAGATAATATAAATGGACCTTAAGCATAATGGTTCCTACAAAAAGTTAAGAATTCAAATTAACTGAGCCCTCTCTAGTATTAAAAACCTACTTTGAACTTCAAACCAAGAAGATAAAAAGGTGTAATTTTCAACTTCAGATTGCGATTAAAAAGGTCAATTCAACATGTATATTTGTTATCTCTAGTTCAATATGATGAATTTAAGAGACAGCCTATGATTTTCATAAAGGTCACTGGAGTTGGAAATGCCAAATCTCATTAGTCTTAATCAGCTGATATAAAAGTTACCTATCTGCCTGTATGCTTAATGCAAGATTACTCAATTTCTTCCTTAAATGAATCTTTTAAAACTCCATGCTTCTTGAAACATGTTTTGTTCTAGGAAGATAACTTTTAGAAAACTATTGCATTGTATGTTTAATTTAAAGTTAAAAATATTTCTGTTCTGCCAGCTTAAACACTGTCTTATTTGAGCTACTTTCTCCATACATTTGACTATAACTAGAAGGTTAAAAGTTTGTAGGAATAAATGCATGCAAAGAACATAGCACGTCTCAAGTTTTTACAAGGAATTCATTTCTTTTTTTAAATTCATGAACTTAAACAGAAAGTTGAACATTTGTGCATATGGTCACACTGCAGAGAGGGTAATTGGGACCAGCTGTTACCTTTGTAGTTTCTGAAAGCCTGTGTATTGCCTTCTAGCTACATTGACTTAGTGCAGGCCTTAATAAAAGAAATTAAAGAATGTGCAAGCCCGAATGACTTCCACGTCCCTCTTCAGAAGAGCGTTAATTCAGACAAGACATAGGAAGCATAGCTTTTCCATTGCCATTCATCTATGACCCATATGCAGATGAAATGATTTTTCATGGGCATTATTTAGTGACTTGCAAACTTTAATCACTCTGCTTGTTTTATTTAAATCTATCTTCTTATAGTAAAGTATCTTAACCATGTCAGAGTCAAAAAGTTTGTAAACATACACAAACACACACACAACAACATTTAGCATCTCACTTTTCATATCCTTGCTTAAAATATTTCCAGGTGTAAGATATGATAAAATAGCACATATTGCATCAGACAAAAATTTATATTTAAGGGAAGCATGATAGAATTGTGATATTCAAAATTATTCTTTCAAAATTTCAGTATACATCAGTATTTAGTTATAGTGACAAAAATAAATAATAGTTCAGGCAAGGATTTTTGGAAGATGGTGGCAGCAACTTTTAAAAATCTTACTGAATACCCACTGTGGTAGACAAAACAATGGCCCCCCACAGATGTTTGTAACCTAATCCCTAAAACCTGTGAATATGTTAAATTCTGTGGCAAAGGGGATTTTGCAGATATGATTAAATTAAAGATATTGAGATGGGGGATTATCCTGGATTATCCAGTGGGCTCAATATAAGCACGAGGAAAGAGAGAGACAGAAGTGTCAGAGTCAAAGTAAACTATGAAGACACTACGCTACTGCCTTTGAAGGATGAAGAAAAAGTCCAGGAGGTCAGGAACTCTGGCAGCCTGGCAACTGGAAAAGGCAGTACCCACGAGCAATACAGCTTTGCAGACCACCTTGGTTTTATCCCAGTGAGACTGATTCTGGACTTCTGATCTCCAGATCTCTAAGACAATAAAGTGTTGTTTCAAGTGGCTGACTTTGTTGTAAATTGTTACGGCAGCCATAGGAAACTAATATAACAGTAGAAAACTCAACCGTAAAATCAAAATCACTGGGCAACATTTACAACAAAATTATGCCGCAAAATACGCTTAGGAGCACCACAATCTTGACTGGAAGACACAAATCCTACAAAGTACTTGCAACTATGTGGGAAGCAAAAAACGGAATCAACAGAGTAGCATCCAAGGCACCCGAAAAGACGAGGACATAAACTTGGAAAGTGTGCAGGGATGAAACTAGGATGAATGGGGCAGCCCTTTACAGCAGGTGAGTGCAGGGGGCTGACAGTAAGAATGACCAAAGGGGCTGGAGAAGCTCTGCCTCTATGAACCCTGAAGAGTGACCTATCAGGATTCCTTTCTAAGAAAGGGGCAATGCTGTGAGCAAAATCAAAATGGAACAAGGCACGAATATCAGAAAAAAGGTGAAAGGTTCCATTAAAATATTGGAGCCATCAGAGCCAGGAAATCACAGAAAACAAGCTGTCATGTAATTTTATGTCACCATGAGAGAGCAACAGAGAGAGAGAGAACAGAACCCCTGTGAAGTTAGAGTGTTTCCTAATTCTAAACTTCCAAGAAAATCTTACACAAAAATAAACAAGAGAAAAGTTTGAGGTCAAACCCTATACAAAATTACAGAAAGAAAAAAGAGAATAAGATCCCTACAGACAATTACAGCGTACTCTTAAGATGTACTCAATAAAGCAGATCAAAATATCAAAAGTTATTAAGAAAATAATGATAAAAACTAACCAGCATAAGAATAGTTGGGGTCCCTAAGAAGAAAACTAAAATGGGAGAACAGGCTAACCACAAAAATTAATTAGTCCACGTAAACATTACAGAACAGTAAACTTTCCCTGAAATGAAAGATTTTAATCTACATGTTGAGGAAGCACACTAGACCCCAACATCAAGACATAGTCTCGTAAAATTATTGGTCTTTCTAAAAAAGAAAAAATATTTTGGGCCTTAAAAATGTAAATGTACAATTTATCATTAGGTATTTTTTTTTTTTTTTTTTGAGACAGAGTCTTGCTCTGTGGCCCAGGCTGGAGTGCAGTGCTGCTATCTCAGCTCACTGCAACCTCCGTCTCCCCAGCTCAAGTGATTCTCCTGCCTCAGCCTCCCAAGTAGCTGGGATTACAGGCACGTGCCACCATGCCGTGCTAATTTTTGTATTTTTAGTAGAGACAGAGTTTCACCATGTTGGCCAGGCTGATCTCAAACTGCTGACCTCAGGAGATCTGCTCCCCTTAGCCTCCCAAAGTGCTGGGATTACAGGCTTGAGCCACCGTGCCCAGCCCTATCATTAGACATTTTAACAACATTGGTTTATGCTGAATAAAATGAGAAATTTATTAAAGAAAACCAAGGAAAGAAAGTGTGAGCAAATAATTTTATATTCAGAAAAACTGACTTTCAAGTATTAAGAACACAGAAAAACTGTTGTTATTGATAACATGAAAGAATTAGAGAATGTTGTTCCTTAAGGACTTCCTAAGTGATTGATGAGAACATACACTTTATATAGCCAAAACAACTAGAGAGACATCAATACATAAATGAGTGCAAAGATCTGAAATGAAAACTAAATGAAGTTTAAGAAGGAGTGAGTATAGTAGACCCTGGTCATGTACTCTTATAAATATAGGATAATTGTTTTTAAATGACGGAAGAATAGGGAAAATAAATGCAAAAGTTATTCATGTTTTTATAATTATATTAATAATATGATTATTTTGCAACTGCCATGTGTAATATAGGCTTAAAACAAGCAAGCAGTTATGTGTATCCTTGAGAACCAGGATTCTTGCTATGAAAGGAAGGATGCTTAGATGTCATTGAGAAGAGGTAAAATAAAGGCTCTGTAGTCCCGATTTTGAATTGGAATCAATATGATTTCATAAGGTTTGTTATCTTTGCATATATGTGCAGTTGTTTCCTTGCTCAGTCCACTGAAAGGGCCTAGAAACTATGACCAAATCATTTGCAGTAAATATCTCTTGTATCCGGTTCAAAGGTCTAATGTAATATTCCCACTAAAATAAAACAGTGTTTCCTGAAAAAAAATGGCTAATTCCAGTTCTGGAGCAGGACATGTTCAATATGAGCCACATCTTATACCAGATAACAAAAAAGTTGTCAAAGATTTAATAGGGTTATGCCAAAGGAACTCAGGTGCCAACTTCAAGAGGTTTCCATTGGCTGTGGATGGAATAATTTGAGCTTAAATGTTGATAACAATTGCAGGGCCGGGCGCGGTGGCTCATGCCTGTAATCCCAGCACTTTGGGAGGCCGAGGCGGGCGGATCACGAGGTCAGGAGATCGAGACCATCCTGGCTAACACGGTGAAACCCCGTCTCTACTAAAAATACAAAAAATTAGCCGGGCGTGTTGGCGGGCGCCTGTAGTCCCAGCTACTCGGGAGGCTGAGGCAGGAGAATGGCGTGAACCCAGGAGACGGAGCTTGCAGTGAGCAGAGATCGCGCCACTGCACTCCAGCCTAGGGGACAGAGCAAGACTCCGTCTTAAAAAAAAAAAAAAAAATTGCAAAGGACTTAAACCCATTAAACATGTGTAAGGTCATGTGTTCATAATTTTATTTTAAAACAAACCAGTCCCCTTTAGATTCATTAAAAAAAAAATCATTCACACTGCCTTCCCATATCAACCACTGGATTACCACATAATCGATGCTTGAATGTGTCTCTATATAACAACATCTCAGATAATAAGTAAAAAAGAGAAGTGATAGCATTAGAATACTTTCATATTGCAACCGCCAATGAATTAATAGATACAAGTAGTAGCATTAATGGCTACTAAAATCACAAAAATATAGACAACCAGATAGCATATGTTTTTTTATAAATCTTTCCAAATATTATCCATAATCATCTATAATCATGTCAAAGGGATGAAAATCTCTAAATCCAGCAGCCATTTAGCAGAAAGTAAACTGAAAAATGACCACATCGAACTGAACCATGAGTATGCAATCAACAAAGCTCAGCTTCTTCAGTGGATAAATTACCAGGAAAATAAAGGGTTTGAGGTATTAGTTATAAACTAAGACATATTGCTATAGTCTTATAAATGTATAAACTAATAAGATTTGCTAAATGTAACTACTGTAAAGTTAATTCTTACTACATACCTGATGCTGTACTAAAGTTTTAGACTTTGATCCTCACAATTTTTTGAGTTAAGTGTATTTTTACCAGTTTACAGTGAAGAAAGTTTATATATATAAAGTGTATGCATTTAGTCAAGGTCAGAATGCCCACAGATCATGATTCTAAGATCTTAATCTTCACCAATTGAAATAAAAGCCTATAGTTTTAATACTATAGTATATTTAGTGTTATACATTATATATTATACAATTATAATAATTCTTTTCTGTAAGAAATTGGAAATATGATGGATGCATATAGAAATTTAAACCACATATTACAATATAATATTATAATTAAAAATTTCTTACACTCAAAATAAAGCACCTTGTATTTCAGGAATACATCACAGTCAAGGACTTGAATCATGTTGTAAAAGCGACATAATACTTTGTCAGTGAGATCATATGATTCATAGATAAAATGAGTGATATAAAACTTCCAGAATGCCTGGAAATTCATTAGAAGGTTATGTGCAGATGGAAGTTAGGGAGTCCCAGGCAGCACATAGCATGTGCAAAGGCACAGAGGCATAGTGTGTCCTGGAAACATATTTGTTTGGTATGATAAGAACAAAGGATGGTTCAGCAGGAGAGCTGCAGTATGTACAAATGCAGTCATACTGTAGAAGGCCTTGTAGTTCAGAAAGGATGTTAATATTTATAATTTGGAATGGCATAATCACTGTTGTAGTTAATTTACTTTGGATACATTGTATAGGAACAGATTTCATAATCAGCTGTGTAGATATGAAGAGAATCTGTAGAGAGGCCTTGGAAATCCTGGAAACTTGAAAAATTGAACACAAAATGTTGAATATGTATGTTTGTGCATCTTTCCTGGGAGACATCCGATAACTTTTAGCTGATTATCAAAGCATTCCATAGAATCATAATGTTAGAAGATGTTATGTATACCACTTGGGAAATTTATTAGTGTCCCAGGGTTTCTGTAAGACAAAGTACCACAAACTGAGTGGCTTAAAAGAACAGAAATTTATTCTCTGTCATTAGTGAAGGCTAGAATCAAGGTTTCAGGAGAAACACGTTCCTTCCAAATCTTCCAGGGAAAATCCTGCCTTGACTCTTCCATCTCCTGGTAGCTCCAAGCACTCCTTGACTTGTGACAGCGTAACTCCAAATTCTGCGTGTCTTCATATGACCTTCTTCTCTCTGTTGGCTTGTGTGTGTACCCTCTCTTTTTATAAGGACATCAGTCCTTGAACTTAGTGTACATAATAATGTACAATAATA
Source organism: Hylobates moloch (assembly GCF_009828535.3). Taxonomy (NCBI): domain Eukaryota; kingdom Metazoa; phylum Chordata; class Mammalia; order Primates; family Hylobatidae; genus Hylobates; species Hylobates moloch. The sequence continues at coordinate 129,024,691 of NW_026652278.1, forward strand.
ATACAGTGACTTCATTTTGAGATCCCTAATTAATTTCATCTGCACACCCTATTTCCAAATAAGGTCACATTCTGAGGTTCCAGGTGGACATGATTTTTTGGGGACACTATTCAACACCCTGCAAGAAACTATTATTTTAGTCCAGGAGAGATATGATGACAAAGAAGGAGTGCACAAATGAAAGAGACAGTATTCAGAACATCATTTTTTTGTGTATGATTGGATTTAATAATTAGAGGTAGGAAATAATTAAAGATGGATCCAAGGTCTCTACTTAGGGAGAGGGAGAGATTGTTATCTCATCAGCTGAGATAGGAAATAAAGATGTAGGTTTGAGAGTAGATCTGTGTGGTGGGTTTGATTTGGACATATTAACATGAATAGACCTTTCTGCTCTCTTAGGGAGAGATGTCTCAGAAGCCATAAGAAATAAACCTTAATCTCAGCATGTGTTGAAAGAGAAGTTTTGATGGAAGAACAAAATTAAGAAGATAGAAAGGGGATTATATTCAGAAAGAGGAATACTCACATGTGAGAATCTTTGGAAATGAAATAGCTCTGAATGTTCAGCTGTTTCACTGAAGATTTCAAGGAGGAAATCCACACAGCAGAAGAATCAAAATTCAATGGGAAGAGAAAAACACAACAGAAAATTATGACAACCTTTCCAGAAGCATAAGTGGAAAGAAAGAGAAAGATAGTTACAGGAGACTACAGGATCAAGTCAGGGGTTTGACTTTTGAGGTAAAGAAATATGTTTATGTTCCAAAGGAAAGAAATCACTGAAAAGGAAAGGGTTAAAGAGAAATAGGAAGACAAAAATTTGGTGGGCAAGACATATGAGGATAAATAGGGAAGGAATTTTTAGCACATGAAGTTTTAGCCACAGTTACACCTCCCCGATGGGCAGAGTTGGTTGTATGCAAATTCCAGGGGCAGAAGCAGGGAAGAGAAGGTCATCCTCAATATCATAATTTATCTGGGGAGAAGTAGGGCATACCACTTGCTGATGTTAGGTTGCTAATGGCTTGAGGAGTGTGATGACAGTTTAGAAGAGCCCCTGGATTACAAAGAACATGAACAGAAACTAGAGGGTTGTTGCTGAACTTTGGATTATACTTATGGTAACCTCATCACTGAGAATTTCCCAGATTGCTGCTTTTCTTACTATACTTCTGGAGTGTGCTGAAAGACTCTTTGAGGTTATTTACCTCCGAGTTTGTAGATGCCATTGCCTTCGGTGCTTGTCTATAAATACCAAAGAAAAGTCAGTTTTGTTGTTCATTATTTTCTAAAAGGCTTTTGGAAATTTATTCAAGATACCATCTTCCACAAAACCTAAAGATTGTATTTATGTCCTTGCTGACATCAAGCAATTTATGAAACTAAATAGAAAGATCAGTCTTAGAAACAGGGTCATAATATTTCCCTGAAGCTATCACCCAAGTAAAGTGAAACATGTTAAAGAACTCATTATAAAGAAATTTACCATACACCAGGCCTTGAAAATGAACTCTGAAAACTTGCCAACTACTTTTGAGATTAAAACAATTTCTGAGCAGCATTTGGTCCTAACTTTAATCTGGAATAAGAGAAGAAAGTGGAATTTAATTCATTTTACTACTTTTCAAAGTAAACTACCAGATCAAATAACTGGTTGATGATTTAGGGAACAGGCACTGGAGCCAGACGCCTGGGTTTGAACTTGCCCTTTACTAACTTTATGACCTCATATAAATTGCTTTATCTTTCTGTGCTTCAGTTTCATGGTCTGTAAAATGAAGATGAGAATAGAAAGTATCTTACGCCTTGTTATGAAATTAAATGAATTAATATTTGTAAGCACATAGCACCTAAAATAGTATTATATGAGTATTTGCGAAATATGTTTATTTTAATACACAAAGGTGTCTGGCTGATGTTGGGGCTGCTAATGCCTTGAGGAGTGCTCCCCAAAGAGCACTGACACTCGAGTGCTCTTAAGTGCTCTTACACTTAATATAAAGGTGTATTAAAGGTTTAGCACATCTTTAATACAACAGTGTATTAAAATAAAAGGGCTTATTATAAAAAAAGGTTTAATTTGGCATATTCTACTGAACACCAATTCCATATAATCCCTACTCTGGAAGCTTTAAAGATAACTCAGATTTCACAGGAGATAAAAATAAGTTTACACACATGTACATGTACATGTGTACACACACACATGCACACAGAGGCACACACTCTATAATTTTATTAGTGTTAGACAGTTGATGATAAGTATTTTTTAGGACCACTAGGGCATGATTTAACCCTGTCACAAAATAGGACAGATAAGGTTAGCAAATTATTTTTTCATAAATATATAGGTGAGCCTCTTGACATTTATAAGGAATGCATCCTTATGTTTTTTCTTCCTCCCAAAGGCAATTATCAAATAAATAATTATAATGTAAATATTAGAAAATAGGTTAAGTGTGTACTGTTCAAATTCTTCCAATTCCTTCTTAGATAGGTTACATACACTACATCTGTAACCAATAAATCAACTTTTAATTTTATTTAATAAATAAAACAACATATGCTTCTATGGTAGAATATCCTCATTACATATTATAAAATTTCATGAACTGTTAAGTCATTTGTAAAACTGTGAATATTAAAATGAAATATGCCCAAACCAACTTTTTATGTATAAATTATAGCTTGTATATATATACCCTTTTTTATATATAAACATAGAGAATTATACGTCTTTACATATGTATACTAAAAGTCCATGTGCAATCTGAAATATTCTCCAACATTTTCGTTGATTTCATGAAATTTTGTATTTCTTTCCAAATTGGCATATTTCACTTAGCAAACTATTTGCATGATTTTCCACTGCATTTTCAGCAGTGTAAAATAGTTTGCCATTATCAAGGTATAGCTCTACAAGTATATTAAGACCATTTGGGGGCTACTTTTATAAATATGTAACTAATTAGTGAATAAGTTTGTCTTATGAGTACTTATGCTTCTTTTTGTAGCCTCATAATTTTGGAAATTCAGATATTCAACTCTTGCTAGTTTAATCTGTCTTGGAGTTTCTGTGAGTCACTGGACCGAAAGCTGAACTAAAGAGATGCAATATTGTGTAGGAAAGTGTACTCATTAAAGATATATGAATAGCACAATATTTAACATTAGTGCCTAATTCTAAAGGAACCCAGGTTTTACAACTTTATATGCTGAAGCATCAATACAGTTTAATAGTATATATTATCTCATAGTGCTTTGTAATTGATTTGATTATGATTCTTTCATACTTAAGAGATATTGTAAGATAAATTCTCTGAAGTCCCTAAGAAGAGATATTAGTGGGATGTTCCTACCATAGACTGCCAACTCATTCCCTTATCTACCTAGACTTCTTCTACCTTCTGACTTTTAAAGTATAACTCAAATTCCACATCATCCACTGCCATTCATACTAATCTATTCCTCTCCTGAATTTCCACAGCAATACCCTGTTTCCAGCAGGATTTTTTTTCAAGTATTCACACACTGCTCTGTGCTCTTATTTGGAAATGTCATGTACTTAAAATTTGTCTCACCAGTTTAAGTGCAAGCACATTGGCATGCTTTGTGTTTCTCTTGGCTGGCCCACAGTGCTTTTTTCACGTAGCATGAAACAAACACTTGGAGAATCAAAATTAATACAACTTAATCTCATCAAATGCAGCATCTATGTCTAATACTTTTTTCTGTCTTCCATATGATCTAAAGTAGCTGAGAAGCCATAGTATTGTTTTCAAAAATACGTACATGGTGGCCATCATTCAATTGACAGTTCTATAAAATATCTGTTAAGATATTTATTTGACTGGTTTTACAAAATGTAGCACAGCATAGGAAAAACAAATTATTAATTTCAAAGTCATGGTAAAATTCTCTTTACTGATCATAGGTGATATGTATTTATAAAGAAAGATATGCATTTGTAGGGAAAGATAGCTATCATGTGGAAGAATAAACATGAAGTGTACGTCTGATTGGAGTTTTATTACTGTCCCTGTCTCTCAATAACTGCGTGATTTAACAAGTTTTTTAAACATTTTTGAGCCTCATTTTTTATGTATGTTAATAACATTTGTTCCACAGAGTTTTGTTTTAAATAATAGATGCAACAACAATGACAAAGTACTTTTAAGCTATATAAAGTTAGGATTTTCAGAATTATTTTGTTATCAAAATGTTACTGTGACACAATTCAAATGTCAGATTAAGAAAATTAATAACTATCTCACCTGAATTATAAGGAACAATACACAAGTACTCTATATACACCCAAGATAGAAAGCTAAGAATAAGAAGTAAACAAAAACCATCTTGTATTTCTGGAATACTTTCTTTAAAACAACCTATAACTCAGCCAGAATTTACTGGTTACAAGGCATATAGTTATCTATATACACAAAGAAGCCCTCGAGGAATGAAATACTGAATCATCTTTTTATGCTGCTACTCATGCATTTTTATTAAGAATTTCAAAACCAACACTTGAAATGAAACAGACATTGTAAAACATCTGTTTTACAACTCTCCATTTCTACCTACCCCAAGTCCAAGAAACATTTGATAAATTTTGAAGATACTATATCCTGAGTTATTTCTAATTGCTCATTTACTCATTTATGCATTCATCCAATCTGTATTGATGTAATCAGTATTTTTTTCTCAGACACGCTGATAGATTGTAGGTGTATGGTTGTAAACTACACACACATGTTCTCTGACTTCATGGAGTTTATAGCTTAGTGGGGAATTAAAAATATATGTAGGTAAGCAATTTAACATACATACGAGTTCATTCTATGCTAAATAAAAAGGGAGATAAAATAGTGCCGATTTTGAGATCAGCATTATAGAATCTACTTTAGAAGAGTAGTGTAAAAGTCTTCAACTAAGTGACTTCTAAGTTGAGTCATGAAGGATAAGAAGTCAATTTTACGAAGAACAGAGAAAAGAGTCTCTGCAAAGGCTGTGGCAGAGAGCATGTCTTGATGCACTTGAACAACATCAAGAAGAACTTGAAGAAGCTATTGTCGCTGGAGCTGAGAAAGCAGCAGAGGTGAGGACATGAGTGGATGGTGAATAGAAAGTCAGGACTGAAACCAAGCAAGTCCTTGGGAACCATGACAAGAATTTTCATTTTATTTGGATTACAAAAGCTATTGAAGACTCCCAAACAGACGGAAAATTAATAGATTTATGCCTTTTAAAACAGGATTTTTTTGAAGCTGAAAGAGAGTAAAAGGAGAAGCACGGAAGTAATAAAAAGCACACCTCAGCACGCCACTGCACTCCAGCCTGGGGGACACAGGACAAGACTCCGTCTCAAAAAAAAAAAAAAAGCATACCTCAGAAGCCTGCGTTGTCTAGGTGACAGATGATACTGGCATGGACTAATGGGGTAACAGAAAGTAACAGCATCTGTCTTTAATGTATTTTCCTTTAAAAAGTGGAACTGTCAGTGGAAGAAATTGAACTGGGGGTTCACTTAAAATCCTTGATTTATTTTAGGGAAAGGGGAAAAAAGATTTTTATTAACTTCACTGCTACCAGCACAAATATATTCATAGAAAATATATCTCTGGTCTGCCTTGTTCTAAAAAACCTTATCTTAGGAACATTCTATTATTTCAAGGAAGTATGCTCTAAAGATTGTCAAACATTATTTTTTACACATGTTTTTAACATTTTCTATGTTCCACACACAATGATTGATATTTTTTGTATATATTTATCTGATTTCCATAACAATACTATGTCCTTTTTTGAGGTAAAGAATGAGAAAAAAATAAGAAATGTGTCTAAGGTCCAAGGTGATACCACTCATTAAATTGAGAACTTAAGGCCGGGTGCAGTGGCTCATGCCTGTAATCCCAGCACTTTGGGAGGCCGAGGCGGGCGGATCACGAGGTCAGGTGATCCAGACCAACCTGGCTAACAGACGGTGAAATCCCGTCTCTACTAAAAATACAAAAAATTAGCCGGGCTTGGGGGCAGGCGCTTGTAGTTCCAATGAGGCTGAGGCAGGAGAATGGCGTGAACCTAGGAGGCGGAGCTTGCAGTGAGCTGAGATTGCACCACTGTAGCCTGGGCCACAGAACGAGACTCCGTCTCAAATAAATAGATTAATTAATTAATTAATTCAGAACTTAAACCTACTCTTGCCTCTGCTTGACTCCAGACCTCATGGTTTCTGTCCCAATTCACCAGTTTTCTTCCTTCCTTCCTTTCTCCCCTTTTTTCTTCTTTCCTTCCTTCCTTCCTTCCTTTTTTCCTGTCTTAATTTACCAATTCTTTCTTTGTTTCTTTCAAAAAAAAGTATTGGTTTATTCTTAGTTTACTTTTTTACATTAGTTATTTATATTATTCTATTTTTAAATATTTTTTTCTATGTTCCACAAATAGTTTCTTAATTTTATTCTATTACTCTGAACTCCAAGACATAGAAGGGAAGTATTAACTCTTAATTTACCTTAGTTCATTTTCCATTACTATAACAGAATACCTGAGACTGGACAATTTATTTTCTTACTTTTACTTTTATTTTTATTCTTTGAGCTGGAGGCTTGCTCTGTTGCCCAGGCTGGAGTGCAGTGGCATGATCTTGGCTCACTGAAGCCTCCACCTCCCAGGTTCAAGTGATTCTCCTGCCTCAGCCTCCTGAGTAGCTGGGATTACAGGCATGCACCACCATCCCTGGCTAATTTTTTTGTATTTTTAGTAGAGACAGGGTTTCACCATGTTGGCCAGGCTGGTCTCAAACTCCTGACCTCAGGTGATCCGCCCACCTCAGCCTCCCAAAGTGCTGGAATTACAGGCGTGAGCCACCACGCCCGGCCAAGACTGGGCAATTTATAAAGAAAGGTACTTATTTGGCTCTTGGTGCTGGAGTCTGGGTAGTGCCAGATCAGGTGGCTGCATCTGGTTGGCTTTTGGTGAGGGCCTTGTGCTGTGTTATAACATGGTGGAAGATGTCAGAGGTCTAGAGGGCCAAGCCTGCTACTCAGAACTGTCTCCTCTTAGAAAGCCACTATTGCCTCTCACTCCCATGACTGCTTTTAATCCTAGTCATCTCCAAAAGGTACCACCTCTCAAATGCCATAGTCAGATTTCTCACCTTCTTTCTATCTTTAAAATAGGGATTAGGTTTCAACATGAATTTTGGAGGAGACATTCAAATCATAACATAATTTATCCTGAAATAATTCTACATTGGTATGCTCATCCCAAAACTCCAAGTCTGTGCAGAAGCAGACCTGCTGTGCCCCAGCATGGTGATAGAAACTCGGATGAATTTACTAGCTGTGAGTAGGACATATTGTCAAATATCTCTCTGTCTCCTTGTCAATATGCTCCTTGTCAAATATTCCTCTGTCTCCCCTACAACTATTTCATGACCTCCATTAAAATCTCTTATTACTCTGATCTTTTTAAGATAAATGTGTCATCAGAACTGGTTAGTACAAAAATAAATGGGTAGATACAGAGTTAAGCAGTATGAAAACCATATAAACCCATGCTAATACAATGAGAAATCGTCAAAGAGAGTGGTTATAGTACCAGCTAATTTTATGGAAAGAAACATCTTTGAGCAGCCTAAATCATGGCTTCTCAACTTTGGCACTACTAACATTTTGGGTCATGATTCTTTGTTGTCCAGTGCGTTGTAAAATGTTTAGAAGCATCCCTAAGCACTATCTACTTGATGTCAATAGCAACACACCTATTCTCCATCCTGTTATGACAACCAATAATATTTTAGGACATTGTCTAAAATGTCCTAAATGGGGACGGGAGCAAAATTAACCCTGCTTGAAAACCACTGGTCTAGAGCATAGAATTCTAGTCAGAGAACACATTCCAGCTGCAAAAAAATACATAGTATTCCTAGGATGTTCTCAAAATGCTAGTACTAGCTGGTAATACAGAAATGCCCAAGAGTTTCACAAAGCATAAGGGAAGGTGAGTGGATAATGATCAAATGAAGGTTCTATGTTATCGGGGGGAAAAAAAAAGAAGAGTAAGAAGAAGGAGAAGGAGGAGGAGGAGGAGGAGGAGAAGGAGAAAGAGGAGGAACAACAAAACTCTGGAGTTTGAGCTGCTTCAAATATGGCAGAGTTTGCCAGGAGTGGTAGCTTACGCCTGTGATCCAGGCACTTTGGAGGCTGCGGTGGCAGATCACCTGAGTTCAGGAGTTTGAGACCAGCCTGGGCAACAGGGCAAAACCACATCTCTACAAAAAATAAAATTAAAAAATTAGCCCGTTGTGGTAGTGTGTGCCTGTGAACCCAGCTACTTGGGAGGCTGAGGTCAGAGGATCACTTGAGCCTCGAGGAAGAGGTTGCAGTGAGCCAAGATAGCACCACTGCACTCTAGCCTGAGTGACAGAGACTCTGTTTCAAAAAAAAAAAAAAGATGGCAGAGTCTAGGTGGTTGCTTTCCAGGTAGATAGGCAGGAGCAGTGATGGGAATGAGAGAGAGATTCCAGACAGAAAATAAATACTCTGGAGAAAGGCATGGATTATGAAGATGCTTTTTTTTTTTTTTAAATGAACATTGTTTAAAGAGTAGGAAAGAAGTTTCCTGACGCAATATAAAAAGCCTTCTGTGTGTAGGAGTTTATGCCATATTCTAGAGGTAATAGAAAATCATCAAAACATTGCAAGAGGAGATTTACTTATAAAAATGGATAGATGTGTAGGTGGATAAGAAAGTTTTACAATTTTATATCGGTGTCAGCAAAGCCATAGTCTGTAGGGGAAATCTAGCTCACTGCCTCATTTTATGAATAAAGTTTTATTGGAATACAGCACACTTATTTATGCTACAATGGCAGAGTTAAGTAGTTGTAACAGAGACCGTATAGTTTGCAGAATATAAAATATTTTATATCTGTCCCTTTATTTAAAAAGTTGTCCAACTTTTTAAATGTAGAAAGTTGCCCATTAAATTTAAATTACACATTTAATTTAAAAAGTTGCCCATTGCATTGTGAAGTTCCTACCCACCTTCTGCCTGCCCCAATTCATATGTTGAAGCCCCAGTATGACAGTATTTGGCTATACGGCATATAAGGAGAAAATTCAGGTAACAGAGGCTCAAAACAATGGATCCCTAATTCAATAGGACTGGTGTCCTTGAAGAAGAGGAAGAGACACAAGGGAGCTAGTGCCCTCTCTCTTTCCTCCTTGCTCCCTTTCTCTTCCTTTTTCTCTTTGTGTACATACAGAGGAAAGATCATAGGAGGACACAGCCAGAAAACAGCTATCTACAACCCAAAGGAAAGGCCTTGTCAAAAACTGATTCTGCAGGCAACTTGATATTGAACTTTCAGCCTCTGGAACTGACAAATTATACTTCTGTTGTTTAAGTCACTCAGTCTGTGGTATTTTGTCACACAGCCAGAGTAGACTAATATGACAATCCTTGGCCTAGATCATTTATTTATTCAAGAACATTATGCACAGTAATTTTATAGAGCATTAGAATTACTAATATGTGAAAACCATGGTTTCTACCCTATCAAAGCTCATAGCCTAGTAGAGGGAGACAGATGTGTATTTGGCTGACAGTCTACATGGGCAGTTTTCAAACAATTTTAATGTGTAGAGTCACTTGATTCTTTTTTTTTTTTTTTTTTCTGATTACATAAGATAATAAAAGGAAAAAACTGTTCTCATCTGCTTGGAGATTTTGATAGTGACAGGAGACAGACAAATTCCTAGGCAGACAGGGATGGGTCCCTAGTGAAACCCTACCTTCAAGCCAATGACAGTCTAAAGGCTGAAAGCCGAGCTACCAGTTCCAGTTAAAGTCCATGACCAGAGTGAGAACTTCCATTCTTGTCTTACCCACTCTTTCTCGATTGCTTCCTTCTGAATGATGTCTTTTAACCAATTAAATGGTGCTTTTTCCAAGACCACCCATGGACCAATCAGCATGCATTCCCCCATTATAAGCCCATAAAAACCCCATACTAAGCCTCACAGATGGCAACCTGCTTTCAGGTCCCCTCTCGCTGATGAATAAAATTCTACTCTGCCTTACTCATTCTCTGGCGTCCATGTACTTCATTCCTCTTGGTCATGGGACAAGAACTCAGAATTTGCTGAACTGTGGGAGCAAAAGAGCTGTAATGCCCCTACTCACCAAGCTGTGTGTGGCAGAAGTAAAAGAGCTGTGACACTTCCTCCCACTTGCCAAACAATGGGAGTGAAGAAGCAACTGGGTGCAACTCCCTCCTGCTTGCCAAACAATGGGAGAGAAGTCCCTGCTGCTCGCTGAACTACAGGAATGAAAAAGCCACAATACTTTTACCATTTGACCTTCTCTTGCTTTAAAAAAAACATAAACAGAATTTTTGTGCAAAATGGCTTGAAGATACAAGAAAAGTGCTTACAAAAACCAGAAACAGATCTCCCAGGCTAGGGATGGACTGGAACACTATGTCTTGTTCTAGGACCTGAGCAACCTGGGCCCTCTTCCCTGGCAGCAACTCAAGTACAGCCTCCTGTGTCTGGACGTGCATTGTCAACAGGGGTGATATCACTCCAGGGGACAAAAATTGGTTCATGAGTGGTGAAAAAAATCTTAGGTATTACAATAGTCCATAATCTCTTGAAGGGCCACAATAACATATTAACAGGTAGACAACATAGCTGTATAGAGGGACAAAAGTTTGAGAAATACTGGTCTAGAGAAATTGACCAATTCTGGGAAACCTAGAGGGAATCCTACTCTGTGCATAATCCTAGCACAGAAGCAGCAGAGTGGTCACACCAATAGACCATGTGGACACTGAAAAAGGATTTTAGCAAGAAACTAAAATGACAGATGACTAACAGGTCTTACCATACCTTAGCGCCACATTACAGTCCTCCAGAAATTTGGCAACAATCTTGTGACAAAAAAGTCTTCAAGAATAATGGAGGCTGAATTCCCCACCAGAGGGGTTCAGATGTATATTCCCACAGAGGGAGGGGTCAACTTGAAAATGTGGGAAATAGATTGACATCAGTTTCTTGTACTGAGTTTGTAGAATGAGATTCAGACCTGCTGCTATGGAAACAATAATATGGAATACAGGGTAAATAGACATACTTAAAGAATGAAGAAGAAGGTACTGAGAAAATAAAGACATAATAGTTCATTTTGCCTAAGATGGGAAATAGAGGAGAGTAACCTATTATAAGAAAAAGATCAATAGATGAGATTCCAATAAAAGAATGATGAGACCTTGACTGAAAGCAACAGCAGGGGAAGTGAAGAGGACATTGGAAATGGAAGAGATATTTAGAAGGATAACTGATGGGATTAGGCTACTAATTGATTCCCAGTCGAAAGGGTCAGAGTGAATGAGATATTGAAGATAATTCCTGTAAAGAATGTACAAAGAAGAAGCAGAGATCACAGGAGAAAAAAATTGCCCATCTCCTTAGGAAAAGTGCAGATTTTTAAATGTTTTGTTAAGAGTAAATTCTAGTAAGGATTGTTTAATCTTAGAGCAAAGCCTGTAAATTGATGGCCATTAAGCTAAGTGTGGCCTTAAGAGGGCTTTGTTTGCAGTTTTGTATTGGCAACACTTTTAAGAATAACAGGATTCTTTAACAAATAGAAAAAAATAATTTTGTGTTTGTGAATGTTTAAAAATCATACAATGTAATGTCTCATAATAATCCAGATTTCTGAATCCCCCGGCTTACATTTCCACATAACTACAACAAAAACTCAGCTGAAGATGAATACTGGAAGCTTCCTTTACATGGGCATATGGTTTTCAGTTAACCGTAAACCTCCCCACTCCCTGGAGTATTTCTCCTCTGCTTTATTCATTGCCTGACTAGTTCTACAGGACTCCAACAAACCCATCAGTATAGAAATTAAACTACCGAAGACATCATGAGAACAAAATATGTCTCCAAACCAGAGAATAAAGGATGTTGCAATATGCAAATGGAAGTTTGACTGAAGTCCTTCTTTTGCATGTCACTGCATATAAGCAATGTTTCAAGAAAAGAACAAGACTAGCTGGGAAAGATTCACACACACACAAAAATAAATAAGCATGAAAGAAAATATGCATTCAGAATAGAAGCAATAAATACTATTGTAGAGAGAAAACATTAAGTAGACTTTCTAATTCGGATTAAGTAGGTTTTCTAGTTCTGGAGTTAGAACATTAATTTTAAAATAATTATTAGTAGTTATTATCAGTTATGCCTATCTCTCCCCAAGACAATTTGCAATTACCAAATTATCATATAATTTACTTCATCAGAAGTGTTGCCATTTCCGCCCACCCATTTTTGCAACATTATATTTATTTAAAAACTATTCTCCTCTTAAGCTGATTTTCTCCAGTACTGGAAAGAAAAAGTACTAAAAAGCAAGTTCATTTTATCATGGAAAGTTCACTCTGGTGACATTATTCTCCAATTTCTAAAAATCCTAAACCATTTTGCACCCAGCTTGACCCAACAGCTGTAGCTTTTCTGCTCTCAGTCCCTAATTTGTTTGCATTTGGCTTATATTTCTAGCTCTTTGGAGTGCTGATAATTATACTTGTCTGGGAGGCTTAGAAGCTGTAAAAAATCTGGACCTTCTCACTTTTCAGCACAAGCAGACAAGTCTCAGGCTCCAATTTGGAACTGCATGACTTAAATGGAGCAAGTGAGCCCAGAGACATCAACAGCAGCCTGCAAGCTTGAAGACTGTTCTCCAAAGCCACTCACCATATGTTGGCTACAAATTGAAGACCAAACAGGCCAAGGTGGTACATAGGATTCAAATGGACCTCTGTTAACATCTGTGTTTGGCATGGGGCAGGTGAAATGTTGATAGTACCTGATAATCTCAGTCACATTGTTACTGGGATATTCTTCCCAATCTAGAGACATCGTGACAGTCCGACCAATTTAAATATCATAAAATATAGTGATTATGTAGTGTTTTGAGAGGAAAGTAAGAATAATAAAATCTGAAAATAAAGTCAGTTGTTTTTTGTTTTTTTTTTGAGATGGAGTCTCGCTCTGTCGACCCAGGCTGCAGTGCAGTAGCTCTATCTCAGTTCACTGCAATCTCCGTCTCCCGGGTTCACGCCATTCTCCTGCCTCAGCCTCCAGAGTAGCAAGCACTACAGGTGTCTGCCACCATGCCCGGCTAATTTTTTTATGTTTTTAGTAGAGACAGGGTTTCACCGTGTTAGCAAGGATGATCTCGATCTCCTGACCTCGTGATCCACCCGCCTCAGCCTCCCAAAGTGCTGGGATTACAGGCATGAGCCACCACTCCTGGCCAAAATGAAGTCAGTTTTTAAGACTTGTGGACAAGAAACAATGTTAGATATGTTTAAATAATGGTGCATTTATTTATTTGCAAAATTATTAAAGGCATATAAAAATATTCAGCTATATCAGGAAAATATTATTATTTATCACTTATTGATAGCTAATAATAAATTTCATGTTAGGGCTGAGCACTTAGAGAAATTTAAAATCTATTTCTTTCTAGATTTGTGATTTAAATTAAAAACCTGAAATGTGTTTTAAGTTCTTGTTCAAACATTAACAACTTTAAGTTGGTGCTAGAATCTGAATGTTTGTGTCCCCTCAAAATTCATATGTCAAAATCTAATCATCGGTATACTGATCTTCAGTGTATTAGGAGGTAGGGCCATTCAGAGATGATTTTTTCACTTTTACATTTTATAATGGATTAGTGGCCTTATAAAAGTGACACCAGAGAACTAGCTTGCTTCTTCTACCATGTGAGGAAACATCTAGAAGGTGCCATCTATGAAGCAGGAAGCAGGCCCTTACTGACATCAAATCTGCTAGTACTTTGATCTTGGACTTTCCAGCCTCCAGAACTATGACAAGTAAATCTCTGTTGCTTATAAGCTATTTTCAGTTTACGGTATTTTGTTATACCAGCCTGAATGGACCAAGGCAGCTGGCAATCCATTTGTTGGGATTTGGAAGTGTGCTAAAAAGCACTTAAATTTGGTTTCTTCTGTTTCTCACTGACTTAGTCTACATTGAGAGAAACATAGCTCTAGGCAGTAAGTCCATTATCAATATTAAGGTTATTTCTTTTCAGTTTTTGGAGAAGAAGCAGTCATATTGTTGGCAAACTCACTTATGTTAAACAGTTGTCCTTATTTAAAAATAAATTAAAACCATTAAAAAATCAGCGAAGAATTTGAGACTTAAAAAAAACAAAAACAGAAATTTCTTTTGACTTGCTTTGATTTCAGATTGACTGCCTAAACAAGAAGAGAACATTTCATTATTTCTCCATATTTTCCAACCTCTCTGTTAATAAAACTATGACCTTATACTTCTGAGATGGTAACTACTTCAAAACTATTAATTGCTTTTTTAAAGTTTTTTTCTTTCCAAAGACTGCAAAAATAACCTACCTAAGAGCTGTTAATTATCACTAAACAGTGAACACAGACATTTTTAGAGGGTTTCTCAAAGTTGTGTCATGATTCCCAAGAACAAGAGGAATTAGAGTTACATCAAGCATGAAACATGTGTTTTGAAAAGTGACTTGATTCACAGGACTAGAACTTTGCATGTGAGCTGAAAAGACACTTTGTTTAGTTTTAGCAATAAATGAGATAAAGTTCCTGGTTTTGATATGTGGCTGCCTTGGAAAATAACATTTGGAGAGTGTATATGAATCTGTAAAAACAAACACATACTATAGAGATCTTTTCAGCATGACTGGAACTGACAAAAATCCAGATGTTCTCTTTTTATATTGTTGGATCACCACCAAAGAGCAAAAAATAGCACTGATCTCTACTGACCGGTATCATCTGAAGAGGAAGTACTAGTCCTACAACAGCAGGAATTACTCAACATCCTTCAACAGAGGCCTGGAGATCCTCAAAATTTAACACATTCATGTGCACATATGAGTCCCAGTTACACTTGCAGTAATAAAAGTATTTGCTTAACTGCATAAATTATCAAGGTTGGCCACAATCTACCATCTATACGAACTCAAAGTAGCTAAATTATCAACTTTATTGAAGCTTCAGCTTTTATAACAAATCCTGAATAGGTAAGGCCTTTTATTCTTCTAAAAAAAAAACCCAAAAAACAGACTGTAAGATAAGCATATTTAAAAAGCCAAATACTTGCCCATCAGTAGCATGACAAATTGCCAATATGTAAGTTTGAATACAAATTTTAACCTTGCCATTCTCCACCCTCTTTTGCTGTGCCTCCTCCAAAGGCCATAGTTGGACAAACCTACCCTTCTATGGAGGCATAATTTCCTCTCTCTTTTCATTTTCCATTTTTTAAAAAGTCGAATTAAATAAAGTCTTAATTTAAAAAATAAAATATAGTAATAGTTGTAATAATTGAGAACCACTGTAAAACAAAAAGGAAGTTTCATACCCAATAATTGAATGTGTGTATCTGTGTGTGTGTGTGTGTGTGTGTGTGTGTATGCATACGTGTGTTGGACATACGCAATTTTCTGAAGTCTACTGAGGCAAATGCAGAGCAAGTGTGGGGTGTGCAGTGTGGGTGGAGGAGACTCAGGGGACAAGAAAAATATAAAGGGTGGGAAAAAAGAAACAATATGAAAGCTATGGGAAATCAACTACCTTTGCCTTCACAGAGAAATATATAAGTCTATGGGAAGAGAAAGAGCAAAAAAAAAAAAAAAAAAAGAAAAGAAAACTATTCCCAAAGTAAAAATAAAACAACTGAGAATTAAAAGAATCAATAAAGGTTAAATCAGTGAGAAGGCAAATCTTTGAGAATTAAGAACACAAGCAATCAAAACAATAAGTTCAAAGTCAGATGAAAAGTAAGTCTTCATTATGCCTTATTTTGCCTTAAAATATAAAAATAGGAAAAACAAAATTTCCTAACAAAAAATTTAGATGTATTAACTTTACCCATTTATTCCAAAAGATATATTAAGAGCATTCTGAAAAAAGATATGGGCTAATTTTATAATATTTCTTTAATTTTCAACTCATAGTTATCTACTCTATTATATATATTACATATATATAAAATTTAAAGTCATGT
Source organism: Hylobates moloch (assembly GCF_009828535.3). Lineage (NCBI taxonomy): Eukaryota > Metazoa > Chordata > Mammalia > Primates > Hylobatidae > Hylobates > Hylobates moloch. The sequence continues at coordinate 129,040,791 of NW_026652278.1, forward strand.
ATAAAGAAATAAAACTGTTTAGAAAATAGAATACTGCTACAATTCCAATTAAGCTAACTTGTTACCTGGCCATTTATTGTAATAAAGAATATAGTTGTCTCAATAAGCTAACTATTATTTAGTTTCCTTAATATCATTCCACTTCTGCACTGTGTAGAACATGGTTTTGGCTAAAGTTATACGATTTTAAAAAGCCAACTTTTTAATAGTAAATTAAGATGACAACTCTAGGAAAATGAGTGAAAATTTTTAAATATATCTTAAAGGTAATTTTATTTCTAGATACACCATAAATATAGTTTGAATATAAAAGAATAAATCAAACAATGCAACTCATCACAATCCCTAAAGAGAATTTTTAATACATGGCAGTCCCTTTAGAGTTAATGAGCTGTCTGACTCTTAGGGTGATGGCTTCCATCTGGATCAGCTCTTGGCAAGTTGATAGCCAGGCATTTAACTGGATCTTTAAAACCTGATCCTGTCAGCTAATGACAACAAAAAAAGATAGTATGCAATTATTTCAATCAATCAATCAACAAGGATTTTTGTGCACACATCATTTTGTCATCATTGTGCTAGATATAACGGAAATTGGCAAAAATAAAGGATATATAACACATATATCAGTCTTAAAAAGTATGTAAATTAGGCTTGAAGAGGTAAAAGCAATACACATGAAATAATTAGCCAAGTTAACAGCATATTCTTAAAGAGTAATTTATAGAGATGGGTGAAGATGCTGTAGAATATTGGAGAAGATAAGATGAATAAATGTCAGAAAGATCAGAAGCACTTTCAGTGGTGCAAAATCTGGAAGGATACATAAGACTGAATGAGTAAAGGGGGAAGAAACTGTTTTCTCCTTAATGAATGGATGGAACTGCATAAAATAAACATAAGAAACAAAGGGCAGTAAGTACAAACTTGGGCTGAGAATGTGAGATGAATCACCTGACCAATACAAATGGATGTGTCAGGGAGCAAAGCAAGGTACAAACTGACAACACGCAGAATGGATATAAAGAGACTTGAAAACAAAGCAGAATTTGAGGCTGGTGTCAAAAGTAACTGGGAGTCTGTGGTAATTTTTAATTGATACATAAGATTTTACATATTTATGGGGTATATGCTGTAATTTGTTACTTCCATAGAATGGGTAATAATCAAGTCAGGGTATTTGGCGTACCCATCACCTTTGGTATATATTATTTCTATGTTGGAAACATTTCAAGTCTCTTCTAGCTACTTTAAAATATACAATACATTGTTGCAAACTCTAATTTTCTTACTCTGCTATCAAACATTAGAATTTATGCCTTCTAAATTACTGTATGTTTGTACCTATTGACCGCCTCTCTTCATCCCCTCTGCCATCCACACACCCTTCCCAGCCAATGATAATTATTATTCTACACTCTACCTCTATGAGATCAACTTTTTTAGCTCCCACATATGAGTGAAAACATGCAAAATTCGTCTTTTGGTGTCCGACTTATTTCATTTCACATGACCTCTGGTTCCATCCATGTTGCTGCAAATGACATAATTATATTATTTTTATGGCCAAATAGTATTCCACTGTGTCTATATGAGAATGCAGGTATCCCTTTGATAAACCGATTTCTTCCTTTGGATAAATAGCCAGTAGTGAGATTGCTGGATTGTACAGTAGTTCTATTTTTAGTGTTTTGAAAAATCTCCATTTTTTTTTCAAATTAGCTATACTAATTTAGATTCCCACCAAGTGTATGAGTTCTCTTTTCTATTCATACTACCAGCATATTTTGTTTGTTGTCTTTTTAATAATAGCTGTTCTAATGAGATTAAGATGGCACCCTATTGTGGTTCTGATTTGCATTTCTCTGATGACTAGTGATGTTGAGCATTTTTCATATACTTATTAACCACTTGTATGTCTTCTCTTAAAAAATATCTATTCATATCCTTTGCCCACTTTTTAATGAGATTATTTGTGGTTTTTTTCTTTTACTTTTGAGTTGTTCTTTTTATATTCTGAATATGAATCCCCTGTTTGATGAATAGTTTTCAAATATTTTCTCCTATTCAACAGGTAATTTGTCTCTTCACTCTTAATTATTTCCTTTGCTGTGCAGGAGATTTTTAGTTTAATAGTCTTATTTCTCTATTTTTATTTTTGTTGTCTGTGTTTTTGATGTCTTAGCAATAAACTCTTTGCCTAGACTGATGTCCAGAAGCATTTCCCCTTTGTTTTCTTGTAGTAATTTTATAGCTTTGGGTCTTATGTTCCAGTCTTTAATCCATCTTGATTTGATTTTTGTATGTGGTGATACGGGTCGTTTCATTCTTCTGCATATGGGTATTCAATTTTCCCAGTGCCATTTATTCAAGAGGGCATTTTTCCCTGATGCGTGTTTTTGGTACATTTGTAGAAATCAACTGGCTGTAAATATGTGGATTTATTTCTGGATTCTCTATTCTGTTATTCTGTTCCATTGTTCTCTGTGTTTGTTTTTATACCAATACCATGCTGGGTTATTTGTTTGTATTTTGTTTTTTTTTACTATGGCCTTGTAATAGATTTTAAAACAAATTCAAGTAGTGTGATGCCTTTAGCTTTGTTCTTATTGCTTAGGACTTCTTTGGCTACAAAAGCTCTTTAGTAGTTCCATGAAAATTTAAGATTATTTTTCTATTTCTATGAAAAATGACATTGATATTTTGATAGGAATCGTATTGAATCTGGCTGTTATTCTGGGTAGTATGGTCATTTTAATGCTATTAAATCATGTGATCCATGATCACAGTATGTATGTCCTTCCATTTGTTTGTGTCTCCTTCATTTCTTTCATCAGAGTTTTGTAGTTTTCCTTGTAGAGGAAAACTTTCACCTCTTTGGTTAAACTTATTTCCAGTTTTTTTTTTTTTTTTTGGAGCTATTGCAAATGGAATTGCCTTCTTGATTTCTTTCCCAGCTATTTTGTTATTGGTGTATAGAAATGCTATCAATTTTTACATGCTGATATTTTATCGTGTATCTTTACTGCATTTGTTAATAATATATATGAGTTTTTGGCAGAGTCGTTAGGTTTTTCTACATGTATTATCTCATCATCAGCAAAGAAGTACAATTTGATTTCTTATTTTCCAAATTAGATGCCTTTTATTTCTTTCCTTTGTTTGATTGCTGTGGCTAGGACTTCCAGTACCATGTTAAATAGGAGTGGTAAAAGTAAGCAGCTTTGTCCTGTTCCAGTTCTTAGGGGAGGCTTTTATCTTTTTCCTATTCAGTATATGGCTTTGCCAGATATTATGGGCTTTATTATGATGAGATACATTCTTTCTGTAAGTACGTTGTTGAGAGTTTTTATCATGAGATGTTGAACTTTATCAATTGCTTTTTCTGTGTCTATTGAGATGATCATTTGATTTTTGTCATTCATTCTGTTCACATGATGTATCACGGTTATTGATTTGCATATGTTGAATCATTTTTGCATTTGTGGGATAAACTATATTTGATCATATATTTTTTAATGTGCTGTTGAATTTGGTTCACTAGTATTTCATTGAAAATATTTGCATTTATATTTATTAGAGATATTGGCCTGTAGTTTTATTTTTTGTTGTGCCCTTGTTTGGTTTTGGTATCAGGGTACTGCTTGCCTAGTAATATGAGTTAGGAAGAATTCCCTCCTTTTCAATTTTTTCAGAATAGCTTATGAAAAATTGGTAGTAGTTCTTCATTGGAAATACAGGGGAATTTTTTGAATTTGCTTTCACAGGGAGGACTTTTTTCCCTAAGATCTATGTATGTGTTGGTTGGGTAGGGCTCTTTGGCTTTGATTCTGGGTATGTGCAGTAATGTTTCTGTATGATTTCTTTGGCTATAAACAGTGCCAGTAGTGTTTGTGCTTTCCTCGATTTCTTAGGATGCAGTTGTGAGTGAAAGTGTTATGAAGTTTTGCTGAGAACTGGGATGCCAGGTGGGCCAGGCTTTGGGCCTTAATCGGGACAGCTGTGGCAGATGCTGGCATGGGTATTAGTGGGTAAAGTGTGGCTGATTCTTGGGCATCCAGGTGGCTTCTTCATGTACTGGGAATGGCAGCAATGGGCCAGGTAGGTGGGCAGGTTCTTGAGCCCCTGGGCAGTGGGTGTGACATGGGTGATAGCAATAGCAGTGGTGGGACAATCTTCTGGGACCCAAGCTTTTGTGCTTGTGTTGGTGTTGGCTACAATGGGCTTGGTAGGCCAGTCTCCAGACCCACAGGTGGCATGGATGGGTGCCACTTGTGGTAGCATTATGTTTAGTGGGCCTGACCTCAGACCTCACAAAAAGTGCTCAGGTGCCAACAGTGGTTTATTGGGTTGGGCAATTCTCAGGCCCCTGGACTGAGTGCTCAGGTAATGGGGTGAGAGTGTCACCGAGCCAGTCAGACCTACCCTCTGGCCTCCCAGTGATGTATACCATCACTGGTTGTGGTTGGCAGGGGCAGGGTGATCCCCAGACCACCTGCAAAATGCTCATATGAGGGCTGCTGTGATTGCATTGTGACCCTGCTACAGTGGAGGATGGGGTTGTTTTCAATGGGAGCAGCCATATCCAGGCAGCCAGGGGCGTGAGCTTCACTTCCACCTCAGTCCCATAGCAGCACATTATGGCAGCAGTTGCAAGTACTTGCATTTGTCCTCAGGGCATTTGCGTATGCATGGCTGCCCCTCTGCTGAGGGGTGCAGGGTCAGTGCTCATGGTTCCTGCAGTGACCCTCGTGGCAGCAGCTGTGAGGAAGGAATGTTACTAAAGCTCCAGGGATGTTGAGATGCAGAGGCTATTGATCTGCATGACAGGACACAGTCCTGTGGAGGCTGGGCTCTCAAAATGGCACCATGCTGCAGCTGCTTGAGAGTAAGGCGTTTGTAGAAACCAGCATGACCTCTGTCTCTGGATCAATTCCATTGCACGGTCTCCAGGCAGCTCTCTATGTTAGTCTTAGAGCCTGCAAGTGTGGAGAAGCTCTCTTATAACTAGGACTGTAGGAGTTTGTGGGCAGAAATGTGGACCACTGTGGGTGTCTCACTCATCATGTCCCAAAATTAAGGAACTTCTTCAGATTCCCAGCTGATCCTGGTCTGGAGTCAGTAGTAAGTTTAACTCAGGAGGTAATATGACAAAAATTTTAACCTGACAGAAGATTCAGATGAAATGAAGAGGAGAAGAAAGGCAATTAAGAAGGTCATAGTAATTTTAATAAAAAATATATACATTATTATTATTTAGAATTTTATAAATAAACATGTTTTTTGATCTCAATCTTGTTGTGGTATAAGAAGTCCATTGATTACTGACTTGATGTCAGAGACCATTATGTGCTTATTTGTAGCATTAGGATGACAGTGGTTCCACCATAGCTCAGGGGTTGGTGATAAAAGCATTAGTCCAAAGACACCAATATGGTAGACAATGAGAAAGGTGGGGCCACAGTCACATTTAGATCACCGTTAATTTCACTGCTGCTCTTAAGTGAGGCTTGTGTGAAGTTTTTTGTGTGCTTTGTTTTTGTTTTTTGGTAAACTATTTTCCAACATCAAAAGTGAGAAAACAGTTGCAGTTTTCTCCATCTGCTCAATAAATCCTTCCTAGCTTTTCCCCATTCTATGACAACACAACAGATCTCTTTTTATGCAATTATTTCGATCAATTTCATTGATTTTTTATGTGGGCCCACATTAATGAGATATATCACTAGTTTGAAAACCTATTTGGTAGAATATTCACATTCATTGTTTTGATTATTTCTGCCCCTTTGTTCTTTGAATGTTCCTGCCCAGCTATGACAGTAAGAAGTGGTCACTAAAATGAAATTCTATAGAGATTCCTTATATTGTTATTAAGGGGCTATATTAAAATAAATGTTTTTGAGTGTGGCTGATTGTTCTTTTATACCATGCACATTTATGACCACTTTGGGAACCAGTAGCACTGCAACATATGTTTACAGGGTCTTAAAAGCTTTCAGAAGGCCAGAATGACAGTAATTCAATGAAAGTCCATTATCAACATTTCAGAGCTTCTCATGTTGCCTTAATGAGAAAAGAATGATTAATTTTACTTTCCTTTTTCCTCAATAGATGAAATGAAGAATCAGACATCCAAATGATTAGCTCTTGTATACTTACATGTAGTGGTGACATACGAACTTATTTATATAAAAGAATGGCAATTATTTCATTGGTATGTATTATGAATGTATGTTGATATAGGCTTATTACTTCAATTCAAATATAAATGAATATTCTACTAAAAATCAGTATCTGAATATATCAAGGGAGAATATATTAACAACATGTATTAAAATGATACAAGCGACAGAATATAAATATGGGAATGAAGGTATCTTGTTTCCAATAGTCACTATCATTAAATATGCATATTTTGGAAAATTATTTAACTTCCTAGAACAATGTAATTCTCAACTGTCAACAGGTGTGATTAGAATAGGACAACGTGTTAAAATTATGTTACAACAAATTAAATAATTATGCTGAATATAAATATTTATTAAGGAACAAATACAACTACTTGTTGTATTTGACAACTATTATGTTAGTTATCAATCTGTTTTTTTTTAAAAAAGTTAAAAAGATTTCTTTACTGCAGAAATTCCCAGTGAGTTTGATATATTTAGATACTTCAATAAGTATTTGTTTATTGTGAATACCAAATAGGGTGGTTTTTATTTTTTTAATTATTTATTTATTTCTATTATTATTATTATTATTTTTTTTTTGAGACAGAATCTTGCTCTGTCGCCCAGGCTGGAGTGCAGTGGCGTGATCTCAGCTCATTGCCACCTCCACCTCCTGGGTTCAAGAGATTCTCCCGTGTCAGCCTCCTGAGTAGCTGGGATTACAGGCTAATTTTTGTATTTTTAGTAGAGACAGGGTTTCAGCATGTTGGCCAGGCTGGTCTAGGACTCCTGACCTCAGGTGTTCTGCCCACCTTGGCCTCCTAAAGTGCTGGGATTACTACAGGTGTGAGCCACTATGCCTGGCCAGGGTGGTTTTTACAAGGGGTATAACATCAATATAACTTCACAAGCTTATTTGATTATTCTACAGTGTGTAACCTGTTATGGTGCACACTCTAGAAAATATCAGGCTAGACCATACTCTTACATTTTACATGTAAATTATACTGTAAAATCTTTAGTACTATCTTTTCTCTGCCCAATAAAGAAGGCTTTCAAGTGATATGCATTTCTCAAGGGGATCTGTCTAGTCTCTTGAGTATTTCAAAGTATTTTTTTCCAGCAAGTTATGAGTGAAGATCTGGTGGACTAATCAAAGCTTAACGTATTTAAGCAGCAACAAAAAAGAAAAGAAAATGAAACAAAAAATCAGAATTTTAAAATAAGTGTATTACATTGTTTATTATAATAATGCCACATTAAGAGCCTCTAATAATGATTTCGAGAATATTCTTTATATTACTTTAATTTGACTTTAGTTTCTCTTCTCCTTTTATTGACAAGTTAATTTTTGTACTTCTTATTTCTTTGTATTTCTTGTTAACTTGATTTCAATATTCTGTGATTAAAACTGGCCTTATGGTTCAATATTAGTGTGTTACAGTGGGTAGCCAGTCAGACATGAACAGGGCAGGAGAAGGTCCCCAGAGCCCACAAAGAAAGTCAGGTGACCATCAGGTGATGGTCAGGAAGTTGTCACACTGCCTTTCTAAAATAGTAATTGGTTGTAGCCGACATCAGAGAAAGGCAGTCTCTCATTAAATAGAAAAAAACCTGAAACTGGTGATCTCAGCGGGTGGGTGAGTGGGCTCACACATGTGCACTAAGAGGTCAAATGGTGTACTTTAACTGGCATATGACCTTTCAGGGGCATTCCACAGGGAAAGGGAAGAACGCCTCAGGTGAACATGCATACATCTCCAGTAAACACACTGCGCATGCTCCCCTCCCAAGCGTTAGCAGGCCATCGTAAATGCAAACAACCCATCCCAAGGGAAGAATCGGGGAGAAGGGATACAAGATTCCAAAAGTAGGCCAGCATATAAAACCCGAAGTCCAAGGTCAAACGGGGCACTTGACCTCCAAGATGCCCTCTTGGCCTTCTTCCAAGTGTACTTTACTTTCTTTCCATTCCTGCTCTAAAACCTTTTAATAAATTTTCACTCCTGCTCTAAAACTGCCTTGATCTCTTTTTCTGCCTTATGCTCCTCAGTCAAATTCTTTCTTCTAAGGAGGCAAGAATTGAGGTTGCTGCAAACCCATATGGATGTGCCTCCAGTAACTTGAATAACTTCCACTGCTAACAAGTGAGCATCTAATTCTACAACTTTAGGTGACACACTCATAGATACCTTCCCTGTCCCAACAGATTAGGTAAGGCCCTCTACTTATATGATCCTATATCATCCTCATTGGTCATCACGTACAAATACGTACACACATAAAGTTTATGTATGTGTGTTTGTGATCACTTGCTTAATTTTGGTTATGTGATTAATTTATTCCCCTTACCCTGTTCTCAGATTATAAACCGAATGAGGGCAAACTTTAGTCTACTTGACTCAATCCTATTTTTGTGAGATCTAGCACCATGCCTTACCCATAGTAATTGCTAAACAAACAAAAGTTGAATGCTGAATTTCAAAGACACTTAGGTAATAGACTTCAATACATACATATTCGCACTTAGAAAGAATTGCTCAAATTTAGCATATAGATAGAAGCTATCCATCTCTTATTTATTTTAATAAATAAATTTAGTTTAAACATGTTGATCTTTACGCAAATAAAGTTGTTCCTTCAAAAATAATGTTTTACAAAGTAATTAACCATTCTTACCTTAGATGAGAAATAAGTATATGAGAAGAGTATGGAATTAGAGAGACTAGGGACAGGAGGCAGGAAAATGATAAATAATGGATATTTATCTTTAAATAAACTCTACCACCAATTTTTTGTGTCTGAATCTGGCTCTGGATTCATAATTCTCTAACAATTATCTATTTTAAAAAACCTCAAATATATTTTCTTGTCATTTTATTTTAAAAGTGGGCAATGTCATCATTAATTTTAATGACAGTATGTTTTCTAAGAGCAGCTAAGTCACTTTCTTGATGATGGCAAATCAATAGGAAATGGGAAGTCAACTAAGGTCTCAGAACACCTTCATGCAATTAGTGAGGATTCTGCCCAGATTCATTATAAAACAAATGGCCAAAATATACACAGAAAAAATGTATCCTCATCTATACAGAACATAGTTTGTTTTAAAAGTGTAACCATTTTCATTAAACAAAAAATATAAGATAATTATGTACAAAACCTTACCTCAAAGCAGTATAAATGTTGAGCTGTTAAATGTATATTGTGAATCTGAAATTACAGTTCCCACAGTGACCATAACCCAGCTGTCAGGTGAATATGTAGGAGTTTGTGATATTTTATACAATGCAATGCTGTGTGCCATAAAACAAAATAATGTTGCTTACCAGTGGCTTTCAGAGTTATTTTAGTTTGCAAGTTTAAAGTTTATACCACCATTGTCTGAAATAATTTGTTTTTAATAATAAATTCACAGTTATATTTTGTCATATGAAAATAATTTTTTGCCATTAAACTGCCCAATGAGAAGGATAAGACAAACAAGTAGAATAGGTCATATGTTCCTACTAACTTTTTATTGAAATTAATATTTTATTACTCTCTAGCTTACTGCCAAAACAAAACCCAAGTTTAATTTCATACCGTGCACCTATAATGTGCAAGCAATTGTGTTACTTACTATAGGAAATGAAAAGATGAATATATCACAAATATGGCTGTCTTAGGAACTAATGCTCTGGGAATTATAATCAAGTAGCTGAATAAGATGGTTACACGTCTAAAACAAAGGAGCCTTAGGTGAGGGTATTAAGAAAGCTGTAAAGGAAGCCATGATCACATCTACTTAGCGGCTCAGAAAAAGCTAGATTTAGAGGGTAGGTTGATCTGAGTATATAGGGATTAGTGAAATTTCATCTAAGTGCTTAATAGATACATTACTTCACTCTAGCACTGCAGCAACATGTGCATAGATCTGCAAAAAAATGTTTAATAATGAAGCGGCTCTTGTCAGGAGTGTTTGTGTATCACTCTGGCTTCTATGGAATAAGGTTTTAACAGGTTTCTAGAAAAAAATGTGAAACAATTTTGTGTAGGGGTGAATATGCAATATGGATAGAATTGCCAGTATACTATAATTTTTTGTTTGTGTGTATATAATACACATATACACATATATATGATATATGTGAGTATTATGTTTATGTACATGTATGTTTATATGAGATATAACATATATCTATATAGTTTGTATTATATATTTTGAACATAATATATTTTTGTATAGGAATATATGATTGAAATTACTTTTGTAGGTCAAAACATATTTAAAGCTTAATTTAACTTCAATATTTCTTCAAAAATCTGCTTTATAAAACAAATTATTGTAAAAAAACTCTTTCCCACAGAAACATTATTAAAATTAGAGGCTGATGCCAAAGACTTTGTATAAAATATCTATATAAAAAGCTAGATATGTAAAGAAAAAAATGGATGTTTTTATAAAATTGAAGGTAATGAATGATGTCCTAGGCTCCAGAACATTGGTATGAGTGTGTTCCTTTATAAGGAACCTCAATTTACAAGAAGAAGAGTGACTATACAAGTCTACTGAAGGAACATGCTCTCAAGAGAGTAAAACTGAAGCACTGTACACTGGATGGCTTACACAACAGATGTTTATTCTCACAATTCTGGAGCCCGGGTAGTCCAAGATTAAGGTGCTGGCCTACTAGGGTCTTCCTGGTGAAGGCTCGCTTCCTGGCTTTCAGAGGCCTACCTTTTGGCTCATGTGACAGAGCAGGATTTCTCTCTTCTCTTCAAATAAAACCATGACTTTCTTCATGAGGGCCCTACCTTCATAACTTCAGCTAACCCTAAACTTCACAAAGGCTTCATCTCCAAATACCATCATATTGGAGGTTAGGGCTTTGTGTTAGGCCATTCTTGAGTTGCTATAAAGAAATATCTGAGACTGGATAATTTATAAACCAAAGAGGTTTAATTGGATCACAATTCTGCAGACTTTACAGGAAGCATGGTGCTAGCATCTGCTCAGCTCTCGGAGAGGCCTCAGGAAGCTTACAATCATGCCAGAAGTTGAAGGAGAAGCAGGCACCTTACATGGAAGGAGTAGGAGCAAGAGAAAGAGTCTGGTGGGTAGTGGGAAGTGCCCCACACTTTTAAATGACTAGATCTTATGAGAACTCACTGTCACAAAGATGGCACCCAGCAATGAAGGATCTGCCTCTGTCATCCAGACACCTACCACCAGGCCTCACCTCCAGCACTGGAGATTATAATTCAACATGAGATTTGGGTAGGGACAAATATCCAAACTGTATTAGGGTTCACATATAAATTTGGGGGAGTCTACAACTCAGTCCATAGCAGAGGTAAAAGATAGATTTTTTTCTTCAAGTATCAGGACCTTTCCTAAAATATCTGGAGTGTTAAAAACTTAAAAAGATTCACCTTCTAAGAAAACTTGAGTAACCAAAAATAAAATTAAAGTATTTTTTTCTAGAGTCTAGAACAATAGCTACGATGATGGCTCTTAACTTTCTATTGGCCTTACTGTATCAAAATGTGACTAGGAAGTTCATTTTTAGCTGCTCTGCCCTGATATACAAAATCTGTATATTTAACATTTTAAAAATCATATCTCCAGTTGATTGCTGCAGGCAATTTAGATTAGCTTGTATCAAACTAAACCTCCAGCTGAGAATAGCTATGAAAGCTAGCTTTTTTTTTTTTTTTTTTTTTTTTTTTAAGTGAGGGCATTGGAAAACAACAATGGCAACCAGAAAGGAAAGAACTTGAGGGATCAGTATCCCTGGGAAAAAAGAAATCAAAGAGAAATGAGTCTAACTTTCCACATGCAAATATCTCTGTAGGCATTGGCCAAATGCTGTGTATGTGGAGGACAAGAGCATAAAAGCAAGAAGAAAGAACTTACTAAGAGGCTAAAGAAGCTAAATAAAGTTGTTGTTGTTCTTTTTTTTTTTTTTTAATAATTGCATACTCCTAGACAGACAACACCTGAAATTCAGGGCTCAACGACAAAGAAGGGACTTTGCAAACATCACCAGTTCTCAGTGAGATACTTGACATTTCTATGGCTAAGGCATAATTCACTTAGAAAGAGACTTTGAAAATGTTTTCTGTGTTCTATTTCCTACATATGTGTATATCTAGAACATTAGAGCACCAGCAGTTCTATTCATATTACACTAAGAGTAATTTTTTTTTGTGACTGAGTTTTGAGACGGGGTCTCACCCTGTCTCCCCGGGCGGAATCTCGGCTCACTGCAAGCTCCACCTCCCAGGTTCATGCCATTCTCCTGCCTCAGCCTCTCCGAGTAGCTGGGACTACAGGCGCCCGCCACCACACCCGGCTAATTTTTTGTATTTTTAGTAGAGACGGGGTTTCACCACGGTCTCAATCTCCTGACCTTGTGATCCGCCCGCCTCAGCCTCCCAAAGTGCTGGGATTACAAGCGTGAGCCACCACGCCTGGCCCACTAAGAGTAATTTTTAAACTGTTTTCTAACAATTTAACCGTTAGAATTCTGTTCACAAATGTCCCACTTCTCCATTAACACATTCAAGAAAAACTCATACTTAACATAATTTATCACAACCACGTATATGTTGCTGTTAGAGTTTTCAAAATAGTATGATTTGAGTACCAAAAATATGTCAAAATACTTTAAATAATTGATCAAACTTTTATTCAACAAATATTCATGGCTGCCATATTTTTCAAAAGACTTCTAGATAGATTTTGTCTATATGAATTCAGCAAATACAACTTTTGCAAATGTAAGTGTTTGAATCTTTAAACTAATGGGCAAAATAATAACTTTTAATTACTTTTCAAACATGTATTCTGAAAAGAGCAATTTATCAATGGTGACAGGGTGGTTGTTTAGTTCTTTTAATAAAAAGTAGATTTTTAAAGAATATTAGCAATTATTTCCTTGAATCATAATATTATGACTAGATTCATGCCAACATAAACTCTTCTTTAGACAATATAAAATGTCTAATTGTTGCACTAGAATATAGTAGATATGATATGGTTTGGATTTGTGTCCTCATCCAAATCTCATGTCGAATTATAATCCCCAGTGTTGAAGGAGGGGCCTGGTGGGAGGTGATTGGATCATGGGGGTGGATTTCCCGCTTGCTATTCTCATTATATTGAGTGAGTGCTCTTGAGATCTGGTTGTTTAACAGTGTATAGCACCTCATCCCTCTCTCTTTTCCTCCTTCTTAGGCCATGTAAAATGTGCCTGTGTTCCCCTAGACATGCCTGCCTTCTGTCATGATTGTAAGTTTCCTAAAGCCTCCCCAGTCATGCTTCCTATGCAGCCTGTGAGTGAGCCAACTAAACCTCTCTCCTTTATAAATTACCCAGTCTGAAGTAGTTCTTTATAGCAATAAAAGAATGAACTAATACAAGATATCAGGCAATTTTTGTTCTATTATTTACTTGTATAAATGCTTATTAAATATCTAAACACAAAAAAAATGCTTGGCATTATGAAGATACAAAATAATACATGATGACACTCTTCTTCCAGCATGCTTACTGGTGTAAAATTTGTTCTCAAAATGACTCCAGATATTTTTTAAAAGCTATAATAAAACAGGACAAGAAGCTATTGTATGATAAGCTGTTTATATTAAATCCTCACAAAATGCTTGTGAGATAGGTATTTTGCATGCCAATTTGAAAAAAAAAAATGTGTATCCTGAGACTTTATAGTAAGTAACAAAAACATTCACAAAGCTATTTGGTTGGAACACACCTAACCATAACAACCATACTACCTGACAAAGTAAATACAATAATAGCAAAAATAAGATAATAATTTTATAAGGGTGGATATTTCTATTTGGTGCCTGTTGGATTTCTGCTAATACATTCAAGATTATTTGAATCTTCACTTCCATAATCAACCACACTCAGACAACCCAGGTTACACAAATTTTAGCAAAGATCTGATCATCTTGAAAAAGCAGAAAAACAGCTGGGCTGTCTGTCTTCATGACTGTCCCCATGTATGTGGATGCATTCAACAATGTACTTGTTAATTTAAATGAAAGAAACCTTCACTTAAATTAGAGTAACCCAGGGATGTTAGATGTGAGATATTATTGTAATTCATAGCAAAACACACACATCATTGTGAAATTGAGTGAGCCTTAATGCCAGATTTGAGCTCTAAGTTCAAGTGTTTAATCAGTGATTATTTTCTTATTCTTATAATAAAATTAAAACTATGTAAAACAAAAGTTTCACTGCTTCATTATAGCAAGTCACAATGCAGAATCATAGGCATAACCCAGCGCTGCATGAGAACATCCCTCCTTTTCAAAATCAAATGGTCTGTGACTCTTTTTGGAGGGCGAGAGACACAGTCACCAAGAGTAAGCTGCCTAACACACATTTATTGTACCATTTATTGACATTTTAAAATGAGTTAGTTCAGGGGTAATGACTCCCACTTAAAAATAATCTCTATGCTATAGAGAAATTTTCAAAAACAAATAAGTTATACCTGCCTTTTGTATTCTTGTTAGAATCTTCAAATATATATTCAAATTATTTAGTGGTGATTTTTTTTCAGTTGCTTTCTCTGTCTAGAAAAATCCTCTCCTAAGGGTTTCAAAAACATAAAGATAGTAGAAATAAGAAACAGAAAAATACAGAAAATGAATAAATTGGAACCAGAGTAAATTTTGGCAAGCATTTGACCAGAAAAGTCTTGACAGATAGAAAGTTCACTATATTTGACATTTAAACAAGCAGTCAATATTTAAAGAGAAGCTATTTTCCTTGTTTTTGAAAAATTGATTTCAAGAGAAAATAGATTGTTAAGAAGAACTCCAGCTACCTGAAGTTCAAATCTATGTGCATTTCAAAGCCATCTCAAGGAACACAGGTACAGTTACCCTCATATAGATTAAAAAGTGTAACTAAAGTAGAAACGAAAAATAATTATCTTGACTTTCAGGTCCAATGTAAATGTGAAAAAGCTTTGTTCTTATGGATAACTCTCAGAAGATAACTAATGCCAACATTGTGAATTGTTGTAGAATATATCTAGGTATGAGCAAAACAAAATGAACAAAATAAAAAACATTGATTCTTTTCTCACTAATAAAATAATCACTGACATGTGTGCAGTCTTTGATATGGCTTATTGATAAGAAGCTATTATGCATATAATATTCTCCTTAAGAAAATTTTCTCATCTAGATTTTATAGCAAAAGGAAAAACATTTTCTACTTTGTGATCCTAACACTCAAGATGCATGTTATTTTCAAGGTAGCCCTAAAAGAATCAGTAAAGATCAACCCAGAGAAGAATATTTTTTCCTCAACTAACTGAGTAACTTTTTGAGCTTCTAGGATATTCCAAATGATTTAAATAATGAAGACCTAATCTCTAAGAACTTTATGCACTTTAAAAATCACATTTTTTATAGTATAGTTGCTACACCTGTGCGTAATCAGGTTTTTCGGTTTCCTTTTTTAGAAGTTCTCTCTACCTTTCCTCAAATATGCAAGTTCACCAGGTGTTTGGAATGTGAGTTTGGTAGCAGAGTTATGAAATCTTAATGGTGCTTTTCCCCTCTGTCCCTTTGAACTAACTTCATCTGTGCTATAACAGACTTGTGGGTAGTGCATTTGTCAGGTTCACAGTAAACTAAAATGTCATTTATTTACTTCAAACATCTCTATATTTGAGCAAAAAGAAATGAAAAGGCATAATTGTCCCTCAGCCACATGGTTTTAATTTTCATCTTAAAAAAAAAAAAACTGTAGTCTGTTTGCTGTATTTTTTTCCCCCATTATTGGCTCTCTCTGATTTTCCTTTTTATGTTCAGTAGGGACTTTTTTAAAGCATTTTAACAAGCAACAGATTTAAAACGTATTTAATTTTTTTATTATACTTCAAGTTCTAGGGTACATGTGCACAACGTGCGGAAAAAGAAACGTATTTAAAAATATATCAAGTTCATAAACCAAAATTGGAGTGAACTTTTAAACGTGGTCCTAAAAAGAAAAGTAACCTTATCTATAAGGAATAGCCTTTTTTTGTTCAGATACCAATTTCATTGTATCCCTTAGTCAACTAGCTAGAAATTTCCATTAAAGAAGATGAATGTTACAGATAAGAAAGAACATGATCTACAGATTTGTTCCAGTAATGGGAAAGAGAGATGAGACACAAGGTGATTTAATGATACCTGAGCATTAATTTGTGTAAATTATAAAAATATCTATGGTGAAGATACAATTAATAGAGAACTGAAGGAGAACATGATACCAGTAGTTACATCCTTTGTCACTATTTAGTAGGAGTTTTGAATATTTACTCATTTCTTCCTTTATAAATCTCTGTTTAAAATACGCATCATCACATAAAAATATTTGTAAAGAAGTAAGGAGATCTGGGGAAGGTGGGCAATGGTAGTTTACAGAAGGAAACCATGAAGAATAGATAAGTGTAGTGATACAGGAAGGTTTTGAAAAATCTTTCAGAGGCATTATGAGAAGCAAGGAGTCAAAATATTTATTCCAAAAAGATTTTCTGAGCATCTGTCAAGGTGTGGTGTATATCGAGTATATGAAGGGGTCCAAGCAAAAGTCTCAATCCTAACTATCAAGGAGCTTCTAACCCATTTGGGGTATAAGATAACAATAGCTTCAGAAAGCTCTAATGATGTAGCTAAATCTCCCCAATACAATATTGAATGAGAGAAGCCAGATACAAAAAAATGACTTAGATAGCAGTGGTTTAATTAACATAAAAGCTTAAAATAGGCAAAACCAATCTTTCTTTCAGAAAGTTGGAAGAGTGGTTACCCTTGATGGAGGTTGTTATAGAAGATGGCACAACAGGGGCCCTGGAGTATTAGCTGTATTCTGTTTCTTGATCTGGGTATTGGGTTCAGAGTTATGTACATTTTGAGAGAATTAATCAAGGTATACATTTATTATGTGCTAGGAGATTTTTGTTCTGTATATTACATTTTTAAAAATGTATTGAGAAAATCAAAATTAGTTTGGGATTGAGCATCTCATTTAAAGGAAATTTTTAAAAGAACATTTTGAGCAAATTGTTAAAGTGCTAAATGGTGAGGAAAGGCTGAAAGTTATTTTTGGTTGAAAAAGTAGAGAATTATTTCCTTAGAGGCAGGATATATGCAAGAAACTTGAGTAATAAAAACTACAATAATTATAATAATGATACTAACAAAAATGACTATTATTATCATTTTTACTATTAGTTAGACATATCTAAGCAGTTTACCTCAATGAATATAACCCTTACAATTATACTCTGCTATAGGTATTATATTTATCTACATTTTAAAGATGCAAAAATTGAGATCCAGAGTGAAGTAACTTGCCTTGGTAAAATAGGGTGGAATAAATAACCATATATATTTAACAGAATAAACATAGATACTGTGAAATTATACAAGGTAGGATAAAAATCTGGAATAGTCAGGAGGCTATGTTCATACTTAAGTAAGCATATCTTGAGATATGCTCTGATATATCTCAGCTATATCATGAGACACTGAATAACTGTGTGGAAAACAGCTTCAAATTGTGCCTCTGGAGGCTGGAGGCTGGCGTTCCCATCATCCATTGGGTGAGATTTGTCCTGGTGAGCTAGAAAGTCTTCAGCTAGAAAAGACAAAGGAAATGCTTAATGTGGGAAGCTTTGAGGGTGTGAGGGGCTGTGCACAGCATCCTGTTAACTCAAGTGGACCTAACTATTAGGGTGGACTTTCAAGAGTGTCTGCTACAGTACCTCCTAACAATCCAGAGAGATCTCAGCACACGTATTCTGTCCAATAGCATAATCCTTTCCTGGCTTGAAAAGCCCAGGAAATTGAAAGTAACTTCAGCCTGACCTGTTTCACCCAAATACTACTTAGGTCCTGCTCCTCCTTCCAAAATGCATCCCCCCAAATCACTCAAGTTTCAACCATTTCTTATCCTTATGAAAAACAATGAAATACAAAACAAAACAAAGCTTTGTAAACTCTCCTTTATGAGATGTTATTTGAAACTCTGTTCTCAGTATTTCTTTCCCCTGCCAGGCAACAATAGGAATAAATTCAGCTTGTTTATTTGACACAGATTTTCCAGGTGATATTTGTGGCAGAGTGAATGAGCCCAGGCCTTCCTCTCTCTCTCTGAAATATATTCCATTCTTTAAATTTGCTTTTTTTTTTTCATTTGACCAACTGTAATTGTTGCAATTATTGTTTAACTGTTATTGTCACTAACAATTCTCATATAATCTCCTTATTCTTGTGTTCTTACCAGTTGGATTCCTAATACTTTATTATTCCTGTGTACAAATTCTTCATTTTAAATAATGTTACCTTTTTATAATGCATTTGGCCCAAGTATACTTAGTTTATTGTTTGCTTTTTAATTTTTTCTTTACTATTTGATATAGAAAATTATTACTTTAATTTTTTTAGCTATCAATATGTCCTTTTGTTGTTTTGTTATGTCTAAAATTTTTTCTAAAATTTAGAAAGTTCTCTTTTATTTTCTTGGCATATATGTAGCTTATTTAGATTTGCACAATTTTGTCAGTTTTTCATCAAATTTTTACTATCTTTGATTTATAAAAATTGTATGGAATACTTAAATGCATTCTATCTTAAAAAATAGGTAAGTATAGTCAGTTAAATGTTCAATTCTCCAGTATCAGTATCCTTAATGTTTCTCAAATATTACTATTTTCATAGGCAATCACAAAATTTTGATGTTTATTGTTTTCTAACATGTTATGAAATAATAGACATACAGAGTTCTGCTTTTTGTTTATTTACCATAAATAAGCATATGTCTTACATATTGTTCTGTCATTAGTTTTCTTACAAAAATACTTTGAAACTTATTCTGTGCCAATATACAGAAATCTACCTTGTTTTTTGACTTTCTGCAATTGTACAGATGCACTATAATTTATTTAACCCCATAGTGATGACGGAAACCTAGTTTTTTATAATTATTTTTACATTTATCAATAATTAAACTTTTATGTATATTTCCGTAGAACATAAATTTTGTAGGGTAGATGTTTAGAAATGGAATTGCTAGGTCAACATAGTTGAACATGAGTAATTAAGTTAACTGCATACTGCTAAATTGTTCACTAAAAGGGTGTCTGGTATTATAAAATATTATAACAATTTATATTATCATTAGCAATGCAGAAGCATGTTTACTTTTTATGATTAATTTGTTAATATATGGGTGAGAAAAAATTGGCCTCTCAATGTTGCTTTATTTAAATTTCCCTGAATAATTATGTTAGGTTATACTTTAGCAAATGTAGTGGCTTATGTCATTTTTTACTCTGAGAGTAAGCTGTTTATCTTTTTTAAAAATGTTAATTGATTTGTACACGACTTTTCAACATTGAATATCATAGCACATATAATGGAGAATTATTTATGTAGCCACATGAATTATCTTTTCTGAAATTTTTGCATTTTGTATTTACATAGAAAGCCTTCATGCAAAACTCTCTAAATTATATTTCTCTGATCAAATATGTTTGGATATGTCCTTTAATATCTATATACATTTATGTACATTAAACCATACAGATAATTCTAAATGAACCGAAGGTAATTGTGAATCCATCTGGAATATTCTAAACAGATTGAATAACTAATAGGACATTAACTGAATAATTTACAGTTTTCCTAGTGGTTTGATATTATACTTTTTTTTTGAGACAGAGTTTTGATGGAGTGCAATGGCACGATCTGGGCTCACTGCAACCTCTGCCTCCTGGGTTCAAGTGATTCTCCTGCCTCAGCCTCCCGAGTAGCTGGGATTACAGGCATGTGCCACCACGCCTGGCTAAGTTTTTGTATTTTTAGTAGAGATGGGGTTTCTCCATGTTTTTCAGGCTGGTCTTGAACTCCCAACCGCAGGTGATCCACCTGCCTCAGCCTCCCAAAATGCTGAGATTACATTCGTGAGCCACTGCACCTGGCCTGCAGTTCTACTATTAGCATTAAGTAAAATATCAGATATAGAGAAGTTGGTTTGTGGGATTTTATTCTAGGTTCCTTTGTTTATTACAATTATTTGCACTTTAAATTCCTATATATAATTTCACAAAAATCTCTATTTAATTTTTAAATTTAATTATAAGTACAAAATAGTTGTATATACTTATTGGGCATACGTATGATGCTGGCATACATTGTGTAATGATCAAATCAGGGTAACTGGAGTATCCATCACCTCCAGCTTTTATCATTTCTTTGTTCTAGGAATATTCCAATTCTATTCTTTTAGTTATTTTAAAATATACAATAAATCATTGTTAATTACAGTTACCCTATTGTGCTACTGAATACTTGATATTCATTCTATTTAGCTCTATTTTGCACCCATTAGTACAAGATTACCCATTGTACTCCTTATCCCTCACCCTTCCCTATTACACTTCCCAGACTCTGGTAACCGTCATTCTACTCTCTGTCTCCACGAGCTCATTTTTTTTATATAACTTCCACATACAAGCGAGAACACAAAATATTTGTCTTTCTGTCTTTGGGTTATTTTACTTAAAATAATATCCTTCAGTTTCATCCATCCTGTTGCAAAAGACAAGGTTTCATTTTTCGTGGCTGAATAATATTCCATTGTATATATGTACCACATTTTCTTTACTGATGAACACTTAGGTTGCTTTCATATCTTGGCTATTGTAAATAGTGCTGCAATAAACATAAGAGTGCAGATATCTCTTTGACATTCTGTTTCCTTTCTTTTGGATGTATACCCAATGATGGGATTAATGGATAATATGTTAGTTCTATTTTAAGTTTTTTGAGGAATATCCATCCTGTTCTCCATGGTGGTTGTACTAATTTACATTTCTACCAACAATGTAGGAGTCTGTCTCCATATCCTTGCTAGCATTCATTATTACCTGTCTTTTTGACAAAAGTCATTTTAGTTGGAATGAGATATCTCTTTGTAGTTTTGATTTCTGTTCCTATGATGATTAGTGATGTTGAGAATTTTTTTAAATATCTGTTTGCTATTTGTATATCTTCTTTTGATAAATGTCTATTTAGATCTTTTATTCGTTTTTAAATTGAATTATTTGTTTTTTTTCCTATTTAGTTGTTTGTGTGCCTTATATATTCTAGTTATTAATCCCTTGTCAGATAAGTAATTTGCAAATATTTTCTCCCATTCTGGGGGTTGTTGCCTCACTTTGTTAATTGCTTCCTTTGCCGTACAGAAGCATTTCCACATAATGTGAGCCCATTTGTCCATTTTTTCTTTGGTTGCCTGTGCTTTTGGGGTCTTACCCAGGAAATATTTGCCCAGATCAAAGTCCTGGATTGTTTACCTAAAATTTTCTACTGGTAATTTTATAGTTTCAAGTTTTAAATTTTTAATCAATTTTGATTTGATTTTCATACACAGGGAGAGATAGGAATCTAGTTTCATTCTTCTGAATGAAAAAATGTTTTTTTTGTGGAATCTTAAGGTTTTTATAAATATGAGAACATATTGCCTGCAAACAAGGATAATTTGATTTCTTCCCTTCCGACTTGGATGCCCTTTATCCTACTCTGTTTTCAAATTGCTCTGGCTAGGACTTCCAGCACTAAGTTGAATAAAAGCAGTGAAAGTGGGCTTCTTTGTCTTGTTCCAGATCTTAGAGGAAAGGTTTTCCAATTTTTTCTATTCAGCTGTGGGTTGGTCATATTTGGCTTTTATTGTGTTGGGGTATGTTTCTTCTACACCCAGTCCTTTGAGAATTTTTGCCATGAAGAGATATTGAACTTTATCAAATACTTTTTGGCACCAATTGAAATGATTATATGGTTTTTGTCTTTCATTTTGTTGATATGATGTATCCCATTTATTGGGGGTATGTGTTGAACCATCTTTGTGTTCCTGAAATGAATCCCACTTCATCATAAATGATCTTTTTAGTGTGTTGTTAAATTTGGTTTGCTAGTATTTTGTTGAGGATTTTTGCATCTATTTTCATCAGAGATATTGTCCTGTAGTTTTCTTTTAAGTTGTGTCTTCTACTGGTTTTGGTATCAAGGTAATACTGACCTCAGAATGAGTTTGGATGTATTCTCTCCTGTATTTTTGGAATAGTTTGAGTAAGATTAGTATTAGTTCTTCCTTAAATGTTTCATACAATTCAGCAGTAAAGTAATCAGTTCCTGGGTTTTACTTTGATGGGAGACATTTTATTACTGCTTCTATTTCATTACAATCTTGGTAGGTTGTATGTGTCGAGTTTTTCCATTTCTTCTACGTTTTCCAACTTATTTGCAAAATGTTGATTATAATAGTCCCTAATAATCCTTTGAATTTCTGAGGTGTCAATTATAATGGCTTTTGTTCATCTCAGATTTTATTGATCTGAGTGGCCTATCTTGATCTGGCTAAAGCTTTGTTCATTTTGTTTATTTTTTTCAAAAAGTCAACTTTTTATTTCATTTACATTTTGAATTTTTAAGCCTCATTCACAATTACTTCTGCTCTGATCTTTATTATTACCTTTTATTCTTCTATTTTTGGTTGGTTTGCTCTTGCTTTTCCAGTTCATTGAAATATATTATTAGGTAGTTTATTTGAACTTTTTCTACTTTATTGATATAGGCAATTAGTGGTATAAAATTCCCTCTTAACAGTGCTTTTGCTATATCCCATAGGTTTGATTTGTTGTGTTTCCATTTTCACTCCTTTCAGGAAATCTTTAGTTTTCTTCCTCTTCTTCTGTCTCTCTCTCTCTCTCTTTTTTTTTTTTTTTTTGATGGGATAGAGAACAGAGTTTCACTCCCATCATCCAGGCTGGATTGTGATGGCACGATCTCAGCTCAAAGCAACCTGTGCCTCCCAGGCACAAGTGATTCTCCTGCCTCAGCCTCCCAAGTAGTTGGCACTAGAGGCACGTGCCACACCAACTAATTTTTGTACTTTTTGTAGAAAAGGGGTTTTGCCATGTTGTCTAGGCTGGTCTCGAACTCCTAAGCTCAAGTGATCTGCCAGCCTCAGCCTCCTGAAGTCCATATTGTTTAATTTCCATGTGTTTGTATAGTTTCCAAAGCTTTTCTTGTTATTGATTTTTAGTTTTGCTCCATTGTGCTTAGAAAAGATACTCTGTATAATTTTAACTATCTGAATTATTTAAGACATATTTTGTCACCTAACATGGTCTATAATTAAGAATGTTCCATGTGCTGAGAAGAAGAATGTGTATTCTGCAGCCATTGGATAAAATGCTCTGTAAATATTTATGAGGTTCATTTGGTCCATACTGCAGACAGAGTCAGATTTTTTGTTGTTGATCTTCTGTCTGGATGATCTGCCCAATGCTGAAAGTGAGGTGTTGAAGTTCCTAGCCATGATTATATTGGGGCCTATTTCTCTCTTTAGCTCTAATAATATTTCCTTTATATATTTGAGTGCTAACATGTTGGGTGCATATATATTTACAATTATTAGACCCTCTCACTGAATTGATTGCTTTATCATTCCATAACGACCCTGTCTCTTTTTACAATTTTTATCTTGGAATCTATTTTATTTGATATAAGTATAGCTATGCCTGCTCTTTTTTGGTTTCTATTTTCATAAAACATCTTTTTCCATCCTTCTATTTTTAGTCTTCCTTTGTTTTAACCTATAAAGATGAAATAAATTTCTTGTAAACAGCATATAGGCAAGTCTTGTTTTTTTATTCATTCAGCCACTTTACATCTTCTGGTTTGAGAATTTAGTACATTTACATTTAATGCCATTATTGATAGATAAAATATATTACTGTCATTCTATTTGTTTTCTGGTTGTTTCATTGTTTCTCATTGTCTTCCATCCTTCCTTTCTTGCTTCCTTTATTTCTTCTTTCCTTCCTTCCTGTCTTCCTTTTTATAGAAGTGATTTTCTGTGACAGTGTGTTTTAAATTCTTCTTTTCTGTGTATTGTGTATCTGTTATAGGTTTTTGTTTTGTGGTTACCAGGAGGCTTGCAAAAAATATATTATAACAAATTACTTCAAACAGATGATAACTCTGATTACAAAGAAAGGAAAGCAAGCAAAGAAACAAAGAGAACACTAAAAAAAAATCTACTCTTTAATTCCATTCACCCTTCTTTTTGACATTTGATTGTTTCTATTTGTATCTTTTTATACTCTCTATATCTTAAAAAGTTATAATTATTATTTTTGATAGGTTTGCCTTTTATTTATTTACTTTTTTTTACTAAAGATGTAAGTGGTTTACACACCACAATTACAGTGTTAGGATAGTCTGTCTTTTTTGTATACTTACTACTACCAGGGAGATTTCTATATTCAGATGATTTCTTTTTGTTAATTAGCATCCTTTTCTTTCTGATTGAAGAATTCCCTTTAGCACTGCTTATAAGACAGATCTGGTGTTGAAATCCCTCAGCTTTTATTTGTCCGGGAAAGCCTATTTCTCCTTCATGTTTTAAGGATCATTTTGCTGGACATAATGTTCTAGGTTGGATTTTATTTCCCCTGCACTCTTAATATGTCATCCCACTCTCTCTTCACCTGTGAAGTTTCCTCTGATAAAACTACTACCAGACATATGGGAGCTCTTTTATATGGCATTTGCTTATTTTCTTTTAAAGCTTTTAGTATTCATTCTTTATCCTTGACCTTTGACAGTTTTATTATTTTATGGCTGGAGGTTGTTTTATCTCGGTTGAACCTGCTTGATGTTCTATAAACTTATAGGACACAAATATTCATCTCTCTCTCTAGGCTTGGTAAGTTCTCTGTTATTATTTCTTTGAATAAATTTTCTACTTTGATCTCTCTCTCACTCTCTGTCTCCAATTTCTATAAAGCCAATCACTCTTAGATTTTCCCCTTTGAGGCTTTTTCTCTAGACCTTGTAGTTGTGTGTCTTTATTATTTTTTTTCTTTTCTGTCTGTGTATTTTCATATAGCCTGTCTTCAAGTTTGCTAACTATTTCTCATGCTTAGTCAATTCTGCTTTTAGGAGACTGGTGTATTTTTCAGTTTGTCAACTGAATTTTTTAGTTCCAAAATTTCTGCTTGATTTTTAAAAGTTATTATTCCAGTCTTTTTGTTGTGTTTCTCTGATAGAATTCTAATTTCTCTGTGTTATCTTCAAGTTCATTGACCTTCCTATAGACAGCTATTTTGAATTCTCTGTCTGAAAGGTCACATATCTCTTAACACTCTAAGATTGGTCACTGGTGCTTTTATTTGGAGATGTCATGTTTCCTTTCAAATTCTTCTTTTTTTTTTGAGACGGAGTCTTGCTCTGTCTCCCAGGCTGGAGTGCAGTGGCGCGATCTCGGCTCACTGCAAGCTCCGCCTCCCGGGTTCACGCCATTCTCCTGCCTCAGCCTCGCGAGTAGCTGGGACTACAGGCGCCCGCCACCACGCCCGGCTAATTTTTTTTTGTATTTTTAGTGGAGACAGGGTTTCGCCGTGTTAGCCAGGATGGTCTCCATCTCCTGACTTCATGATCCGCCCGTCTCGGCCTCCAAAAGGGCTGGGATTACAGGCGTGAGCCACCGCGCCCGGCCTCCTTTCATATTCTTAATGCTTGTGGACATTTGTCAATGTCTAGGCATTGAAGAAATAGGTATTTATTTTGATCTTGAGAGTCTGGGCTTGTTTGTACTGGTCCTTGAAAAGGCTTTCCATGTGTTTAGAAGGGGTTGAGTGCTGTGATCTAAGCCCGTGGTCATTGCATCCATATCAGCACTAGGGGGCTCCCTAAGCTCAGGAATGCTGCACCCTTAGGGACTCCTAGAGGGAGCGGCAGGCTTGAGTAAGAAAGTAAGTTCGTGAAGCTTTCCATATTTTTTGGAAAACATCATCCTCAGCAAACTAACACAGGAACAGAAAACCAAACATTGCATGTTCTCACTCATAAGTGGGAGTTGAACAATGAGAACACATGGATACAAGGAGGCGAACATTACACACCGGGGCCTGTGGGGGAGTCGGGGAAAAGGGAAAGGAGAGCATTAGAACAAATACCTAAGGCATGCCGGGTTTAAAACCTAGATGACGGGTGGATAGGTGTAGCAAACCACCAACGCACATGTATACCTATGTAACAAACCTGCATGTTCAGCACATATATCCCAGAATTTAAAGTAATTTTTTTTTTTTAAAGAAAGAATTCCCTGGGTTACTAAGGGAATTACTAAGCAAAGACTCTTAATCTCTTCCCTCTCTTTCCCCTAATCAGAAGGAACTTCTCTTCATGTTAGGCTGCCTGGAGTTGGGGGAGGGCAATTCTGTGGCCACCACAGCTGGGAGTGTGCTGGGTCATCCCCGAGGGCAGCACAGTACTGGGTCTTGTCCAAGGCCCATGATGACTACTACCTGGCTATTGCTGATGTTTATTCCACGACCAGGGGCTCTTTTGTCAGTAGATGGTGAATCCAGCCAGAAATGGATCCTTCCCTTCAGGATGGCAGATTCCCTTCTGTCCCAGGGTGGGTCTAAAAATGTCATTCAGGAGCTCAGACCTGGAATTAGGGCCTTCAGAAATCAGCCTAGTGCTTTATTTTACTGTAGCTGAGCTGGAAACCAAGTTGCATGACAATGTTTTTGTACTCTTCCCTGTCCATTCTCCAAGTGAAGAGTCTCCTCCCGAGCTGTACTGCATGGAGTAGGGGGAGGGATGAGATAGGCACTCTGTGGTTGCCATGGCTGGTGTTGCAATGGGTCATGCACAACCCAAGTCCATTGCCTCTGAGACCAGTGCAGCTGGGACGAGGGCTTGCCCAATAACTGTAATCCTATGGCCTGACTGCCTCTCAAATTTATTCTGGGCCCCAGGCCACTTTAGTCAGTCAGTGATGAAACTGGCAGGGACTTGGTTTTCTGCCACTAGGGCAGGGCATTCCCCTCTAGCCCAGGGCTGGTCTAGATGCTCCCTCTGTGGTACCAGCAGAATTCTGCCCTGTTGTGCTTCACTGTGACAGAGCAGTACCAAGTTCCAATGCAAAATTCCTCACTCATGTGGCTCTCTCCCCCAAGCACACAGATTCTCTCTTTTCAGGACACTGCCAGGGGAGATGGGAGAGGGCTGGTGTAGGCAATGCGAGACTGTCTTTACTACCCTTTTCAATGCCTTTTTCCTTGGTATTATGTTAAATCAAGATTCTGTGATCACTCACCTCATTTTTGCTTCTTATGAAAGTGCTTTTTTGTGTGGATAGGTATTTAATTTGGTGTTCCCACAGGGAGTACTCGCAGGAGTATTCAGCCATCTTTCTATATATTTCTCTCTCTTACAATAATCTTTGAACCTTGGAAAACGTGTTTCACTCATTGCTTATCTTTTGAACAAATATATAAGATATTTATTTTAATTTTTTCTTTCAAATATAATTAGCTTTACACAAATTCCCATTGTGGACTTGTTCAGAAGTACATTGAATATATTTATTTATTTGGGTAAATTGGCATTTTTAGAATTTTTGGTCTTTTAATCCAGGGTTTTGACATGTCTCTGTCTCTTAGATCTTTTAGGGACTTCGATAAAGTCTTACTATTTTTATCTTCTAGATTTTACATAATTGTGCTAGTTTTATTCTTAAGTATTTTATATATTTTTGTTGCCCAAGTTAGATATATTTTATAACTGTTTACATATTACAGTTATTTCACAGTAACATATAGAAATGTTATTGTATTTTATAATTTCTGTATATATTACAATTATTTCACAGTAACATACAGAAATGCTGTTTGTCTTTAGTGTTTTTTTCCCAAATACCTTAGTCAAACATGTTTTATTTTTTTTATTTTTTTTATTTTTTATTATACTTTAGGTTTTAGGGTACATGTGCACAATGTACAGGTTTGTTACATATGTATCCATGTGCCATGTTGATTTCCTGCACCCATTAGCTCGTCATTTAGCATTAGGTATATCTCCTAATGCTGTCCCCGCCCCCCCCACCCCCCACCCCACAACAGTACCCGGAATGTGATGTTCCCCTTCCTGTGTA